>NW_026902097.1:0-611194 GCF_033783945.1 Neopsephotus bourkii
TATCAGCAGACTTAGCTTTTTTCTAGGGACTGTATCTGCTGATTTTACCTGCTCTTTCTCCTGCCTTTCCAGGTTTCCTGGCACTGCTCCCAGCTGCCCAAACACTGGGTCCCAACAGTAGATGAGAACTTGTTGAGATGAACAGAGATCTGTCTCACTTAGCTTTACTTGGGAGAAGGAATGAAAAAGGCTCTTGGACTATTAGTAGATGTTAGTAGTAAATGGGTTTCAGGTGTGGTATTAGCTACAAACAGCAGCAACCTGGATAAGCTGGGCAGCATCTGAGCATGCAGTCTTGGTGCTGGTTTGAGGAACTTGGTGTTCTCCTTCTGCTCCTGCAGGAGCTACCCTCTGTTTTCCGTCCTCTGCCCACTTGTGTGGCTCCTGTCCAGTCCTTCAGCCTGCGTCTGGTTGGTCTCTAACTGGTCCAGGTTTGTAAAGAGGGGAAGAGAGAGGATGCAAGTGATAGGATAAGAGAAGGGCTGGTGTCACTTTAACTTGGTGACCTTGTGCCACCAAGTGCATAGAAACAGCTTCCTTCACAAAGGTGCAATTACCATAATTTTGTCCAAAATAAAGGAAAAACAATAGCAACCCCTGTATGCTCAGGGTTTCAGGGCCTAGAGGGGCAGCCTGACTTTGTTGCTATCTGTCACCTTGCCTTGCCATTTACTCTCTCCTCCAAGGTGCCGTAGCCATGGGTGCGCTGCCACCTCTCACAGTGCTGGCACTTGATGGTGCCACCAGTGCTGTACTTGTTACCAGCCTGCACTTGGCCCCATCCCAGCCCTGCTCCACCGTCAGGAGGGCACACTGAGGAGCAGCTCATCCTCCTCCTGCAGCACTGTGCTGCTGGCTCGCAGGGCATGGAGAAAAACTTCGGGTTTTTTAATCTTGAAGAGCTAAATAACATTTTAATTCTGTGTATAAATGAGAGGCTGCTGTAGCGTGAGAGCTCTTACCCATTGCCCTGCTGCATTGGCACGAGAGCCTGCTGGCTTTCCAGAGCCCTTTAGGGAAACTCGGCTCATGCCGCTGGCTGTGATGCTGCCGAGCATGCCCACCCCTCAGCAGAGCCACTGGCACTGCATCTGTGGCACGAGTCCACTTACACCTTTGCAAAAGGTGGCAGCAGGGCATCTTTCCAAGCTGGAGCCTTGTCCAGCCCCTCTGCCCGGGGACCACAGGCATTGCCTTCACAGAGACCTCCCAGATGATGCTATGGCAGATCAGGGTCTGGCTGTGGTCAGTGGGTGCAGCACTAAGAGCATGATAATGGCAAAGTATGTGAGCAGGTGATGAAAGGCCAGGTTGGGTTGGCACCTGCCTGGTGGGTGGGCTGCATTGGGAAGCCTTTGCATGATGAATTCAAGGGAAGTTGTCTGTATCCACAGCGAGTGATGTTAGCTTGGGTCTGGTCTGGGCTAGCAAATGCCAGTGGCCATCCCTGGGGCTGCTGTTCTGGTTTCAGGGGTGCCTGGTCCTTTTCAGTGGGTGTGCAAGCAGAGCAGAGCCTATGTGCTTGGCTAACACTTCAGGTCCTCAATGGACGGGGCTATTTCCATGCCTGAGGTGGGGTTTTCTTTGGTGTAGCTCTCTTTCCTTTTTTGTGCTTAAATCCAGCAAGGAGGAATACTGAATCCACTCCAGGCTGTGTCCAAGCTGTTCAGGACACTGCAGAGGTTGTGTTTTTGCTGTAGCAGCCCAGTCCCATTTCCACAAGGGCAGCATCCAGTGGGACCAGCAAGGGAGGCAGCTCAGCGAGGGTCCAGAGTGTGGCCGTGCAGCAAGCGGGAGGTGAGAGCAGTGGATGTGTCACCCTGCCTATCCGAGAGCAACAGGAATGTTCCAGAATAGGCTTCTTAAAAACCAAGGATTGCCAGGAAAAGGTAGCCTCTTACAGATTTAATTGTTAGTACTCGTATTGCTATTATTTTTTAAACAGTCCGATGATATATGATTTGTACAGAAGATCTGTTTGTGCCTTATAAGGGTGTCCGTGCACTTTTTATCCTTTTTAAAGCAAATTTTAAAAAGAAAAAAAAATATCTGGGGGAAAAAAAAAACCAACACAGATCAATGGTAGTTTTATAGAATTTTGTGTTCACTGAGAATCCTGCTTTTTTATATATATATTGGAGTGAAAAAGTATTTTATTTCCATGGTTTCCCCCCCCCCCCAACCTATTTGTTTAAAAATTGACAAAAGGAAGAAAGAAAAAGAAGAGGTGGGGGAAACTCTTTTACCTTCCCCCTTTCTGAGACAGTTACTCTCCTATCGTTACCTTTATGATTCAGTACTGTGACCTGTACATCCTGTTTAAGCTGAATCAGATTTTGGACCTCTGTATTAGGCTTTTCAAGCAAATCATCTGGGGGACCTAGGGGGTGGGAGGGCATCGCACGAGGGAGGGAGCTGCACTTCTACATGTCAGTGCTCTATAGCGTTGTGTTCAGTGCTGTGTGTTTTACTTTTGTCCATTTATCTGTTTTACATTAATATAATTTTACTTGTTTATGAAACAAATAAAACTTTGGCTTGTAAAGTGTGCTCCTGGGCGTTTGAAGTGTTTGAACTGCAGGGTGAGTAAATCCTTTCTTTCCAAAGCCTGGCACTATTAATGCACAGAGGCAGGCACCTCTGCTTCAGAAAAATTACTGGCATGCCCTTTAAATACCTTGTGTGAGCTTTGTATTGCTCCTGGGAGGACACTGCACATCACTGCGTGGTCCCTTGATGGGTAGGGGAGGGTAGGGTAGGGGGCATTCCTGGCTTGTTTAAACCCTTCCAAGCTGGGCTGCTCACTTCACTAAAGCAGGGTGTCCTGTGGCGGATGCCCTCTCCAGGTGCCCCAATCTCCTCATCCAACCTGCACCATCTCAAGCAAGGCAGCTGCAGTTGTGGCCCCACTCCTGTGCTTGTGCTGAGGCCGTGGTATCCTGGGGTCACGGTGGCTGGCCAGGGAAGGGGTGATGCAGGCACAGACAGGAGAGCTGCTTTTCCTTTTCTTCTGTTTTTCTTTTTTTTCTTTTTTTAATTCTGTTTTGTTTTGGAGGTGGTTTTTTTTAAGGGTTGTTTTATTTTGTTCTTTTTTTTCTCTGGTTTGCAGCAATACCTGGCTCGCTATTTCACAAGCAGAGGCCAGCCGAAGGCTGCTCTCTAAACTGTTTATATCTCTAAATGTGACCAGCTGAAGCCAGACACCAGTCAGGCAGCCTCAGATGTGGTCTAAAGCAGGGTGGAAGAGTTCATTCATAACTCTGCCCTGGCAAGAACACGTCCACAGTTAAGTGTTTGCATGGAAAACCTCACAAGCCGCAGGTGGCGGAGGAGCCCGGATGGCTGTTTACACCAAAAGGCCTTTTTATAAACTCTGCTGCCTCAGTTTATCCCTGCGAGCTGCCAACAGGCTGATGCTGCCAGTCTCAGGCCACAGGGCAACTTTGCACCATACTTACCATTAGTGTGAGGATCTGCTCCAGCTGCTGCTGGCCCAACCCTGGGGAGAGCATGGAGGACCACTACCTGCTCCCGTCACCTGCACCTGCAGCCCCCTGCCAGCCTGGGTACCATGATGCAAGTACCAACCCAAACTGAGCCTCCCATGGCTAAAGCCCCTTGTTAGTGTTCTGCCACCTCAAGTGCTGAGCAATGCCTAATGATATAGGGGGCCTATAGGGATGCTGGGGATGGACTCTTCATTAGGGACTGTAGTGATAGGACAAGGGGTAATGGGTTAAAACTTAAACAGGGGAAGTTTAAATTGGATATAAGGAGGAAATTCTTTCCTGTTAGGGTGGTGAGGCACTGGAATGGGTTGTCCAGGGAGGCTGTGAATGCTTCACCCCTGGCAGGGTTCAAGGCCAGGTTGGACGAGGCCTTGGGTAATATGGTTTAGATCGAGGTGTCCCTGCCCATGGCAGGGGGGTTGGAACTAGACGATCTTAAGGTCCTTTCCAACCCTAACTATTCTATGATTCTATGATGCCCAAATCTCCAGCCCTTGCAGGATCTGCATGGACTAGGTGAGTTATGGCCACCTGAAAGCCAGGGAATGAGTGTGGAAGAGGCTTACCTATCCAGGCTGGGCAGCAGTGAGCCAGGCTAGTGGAAGATGCTCTTCCATGTCCTTTTCCCCCTCCTTGCCTAGCCTTCCCAAGCACTGTATGTGTGAAATACCACACATGCAACCCTCTGCCAGAAGGCACTTAGGCTCTGATACCTACTTTTGCCTGAGTACATCTATGACAGCATTCATGCAGCACACCAGACATACACCAGCCAGACACGGGGTCACAAGGGTGCTTGAAACCAGTCAAGCAATTTCTGTTTATTTCTTTAAAAAAAAAAAAAAAAGAAAAACTCTAAAAAAAAAAAAATCAACCCTCAAACCCCACCAAATTAAAAAGAAATCAACCCCATAATGGTGAAAGTATAGATACGGCATTTACACGGCTACATCTATCTTCTGCTGCCCCCCCCACCCTCCCACAGTAATGTAGATTTATACACACATAATATAGCAAGACAGACAAACAAATGGGCTTCGAGAGCCTGCGGGGTGCAGGGAGGACCTCCAGCCTGCCAAGGATGTGCTGAGCTGCAAGGACCTCAAAGCACCCGGTTCTTCTGCCCCCAGCCATGGTGATGCCCCTCCTTGCTGCTGCATTGGTGGTGGGAAGGAGGGAGGTTGGTCTTTGGCTGCTGGAGTGATGTGCCCTATGGCCAAGCTCAGGGTACGAAGCCCCCTGGCTGCCCTCCTCCTCCTCACGAGGTAGTCGGGGAGTTTGGCCACATTTGTTGTGTGAGGTACAGAGAGGAGGCACAACCAGGGAGAGGGCACATGTTGGATGGGGGGCAAAGCCCTGCCAGCCCATGGCTCTCAGCATCTTCCTGATAGGAGCCGTTGTCCAGCCTGTGGTCCCCTTGCAGACGGAAGAGTGGTAGGAAGGGGTAAGGCTGCAGGTGTTGGCACCCTGCTGAGGGTCATCCCCTACTTGGGCACTCACCTGCCTCCTTGGAAGCTCTTTGGGAACGAGGGAGCAATCCTGTCACACACTCAATGAGCCAAATACAGTACTTGTGTCAGCAAAATGAAGCACTACCAGTTCTGAGGTTCAGTCTGGGAGGAAAGCAGCAATAGCCCTCATTTGGTATGGAGGTCACAGAAATAGCATTCCTCCTCCTGAGGAAAGCTGGGGACAGCGAGGTCTCTTGAGGCAGAGAAAGGAGAGACGCTTCTGAGATTAAAAGGCCATTCAGAAAAGAGAGAACAAGGACACAGTGCCACTGGGAAGGACTCATAGCCCTTCCAGCCTGCTGTGTGACACTGCCAGAGCAGATGCGGACACAGCTCCAGCCCCCTCCCCAGATACAGCAGGGGCTGGACTGGGCTGCTGCCAGCTCTGGCTTCACTCATCCTGTCCCCATTCCTTTCCAAAGCAAAAGGGATTTACTGGAGCAAGAGATGCGCAGAGACAAGGCATCATTGTTCCCCCAGCCCACCCTGCAGCACTCCTGGGAGCACATCAACACCTCGCAACGTGCCACGCAAAGAAATCTGTTATTGGATTGGGTTGCAAATGTATTGCTTATTGCCAGCTCAGGTGAGTCAGCCTGATCAGAGCTGATGTGCCACCAGAGGAAACTGGAAGTGGGAGGAAGAGGAATCAGCTGCAGACTGGGGTGAATGAATTCCCATGGTTAAACACAAACCCTGGGGCTTCTGGATATGAGGCTGAACTGGGATGGTCAGGACTTCGCCACCTGATAAAGAAGGACTGGGACAAACTGCCCCATCACCCTCCCAAAATGAGCCTGGCCTGAAGCACCACCATTTTCACCATTTCAAGACAGAAATACCTTCAACTCCACATTTCCAGAGAAGAAAACAGGGGACAGAGAAGGCAGTGAGCATCTAGGGGAGTGGAGAGCACTCCTTCAATTCTGCCAGCCTCAAATTAAAGGGAAAACTGTAATTTTCAGCAGCAAAACAATGTGGCTGCAGAGCTGCAGCTGCAGTGCTCAACACTTGCAATTAGACTAGAAAGGGCAACAGGGCTTGGTCAACAAGAAACCCACAGAAGCACTGGTTTAAAGCTCTTCTGGAGAGAGAAATGTGGCCCTAAATCTGCAAGTAGCCAAATACAGAGGGAAGAAAGCAGCACTGAGGAACGACAGCTCATCTACGCTCAATCCTCCTGCTAGGACAAGCAACACTGTGGGCAAGATGAGGCTGTGCAAGCAGGAATGGCAGCATGGAAAAACCCCAGGCTCTGCTTGCCCTGAAGCCCCTCAAACAGCCCAGCAAGCACGGTGAGAGCAAGGTACCTGGAAGACAGGCGGATGGGTGAGAAACAAGGCAGGGAGCCCCTGAGCACCAGACACACCTCACAACTGGTTGTGACGAGGAGCTGAACTCCCACATGCTGCATTGCACTTGATAATATCAGCACCTACTAAGGACCCACCTCCTGGCTGCTGCCCGCCAGCCTGGGAAGCTCTGTGGGTCATGGGAACGGGTGGTCCCCTGTTAGTCCAACAGGCAGGGCAGACTGTGTGGGAATGAAAGCAAAGCATCCTTTATCCAGGGCTCCTGGGGTCATTTTGGTCCTCTGTGCCTTGCATAGTATTCTTCAGCTACCAGAGCAAAACACCTCTTGCTTGATTGCGATACTGCACGGGAGAAGCCTGCATAGCGTCCTGGATCAGCACAGAGAGGACCTGTTATATATGTGTGTGTGTGTGCATTTGTCTGTGGTTTTTTATCACCAGGAGGATGTTGAAGTTAACACTTGTCATTTTAGAGCAGGGAAGGACCAAGGGACAGCCCCATGGCATGCACAGGGGGGAGCAAGTAACAGGGGGTGAGGGCAACGCCTGTGCCTGCATGTGCACACAGAGCTACAGGGACCCCATTCTCAGCAATCATTCCTCCTTTTTGCCACGCTCCCTATGGCTCTGCTACACACCTGGACTAAGCAATGGGACCTACAACATCTGGCCATGACCCTGAGCCTCAGGGAAGGCAAATCCTTTTACACAACCAGATTTCCCTGGCTGGTACCATTCCACAGCCCGTGCAGGTGGAACCATGTCTACCAAGGTCCATCTCCCCAGTACAGAGAACCATGGTAGCCATTGCATGCCACAAAGCTTGGCCAGAGCAGCTCTGGCTGCTCCAGGAGATGTGGGGAGGATGGTGGATGGAAGCACACAGGTGGGGAGGGAAGGCTGAGCTGCTTCCTCCACGCTGCCGCCAATGGGCACCAGCTGGGATGCGTGGGATCTCGAGTATTATCTTTTGTTTAAAGCCAGCCTCATGGAAAACTATAAATTAATCTGCTAATTAAATACTCGGGTGAGAGACCAGGGAACCTCCGGCTGTGCAAGCAGAGGAGCACCTATGGCTTCTTCCGCAGGTAATTGGAAGGGATCCAGCCCTCCCAGCATGGCCCCCCAGTCAGGACCTTACAAAACCACCAGCCGCTGCTGTTCTTCTCTCGAACTTCAAACAAAGTCCCTTCTTTGAAGCTGTTGGTCTCCTCGTCACCTTCAAAATCTGCCACTGCCACATACAGAGCTTCCCTGGTGATGTCCGGACTGGAGACAGGGGCTGAGGTCCTCTCCTTGGCTTCCCCTCTCTCCACTGGCTTGGATATGACCTTTGGGCTTATGCTGCTTTTTACTTTGGCTTCGTCTTGGATGGAGGCAGAGAGGAATGGTTTGGCTTTCGGAGGAACCAGCATGGGTCTCCCCGGCACTGGCGATGACCTGATTTCGGGCGCTTCCCGTGCTGGGACCCTCAGCTCTGCTGTGGGGATGGAGGCAGGACCCCCTGTTTTCTTAGGAGGGGGTGGTCTGCGAGGCGGCACCACGGGGCGCTGTGGTGGGGGCTCCCTGGCACCCAGGGGGTTTGCTGGGCCCAGGGGGGGTTTGGGTAGCATCTCCTTTGTGGTGTGGCTGTCCGGTCTGGGCAGGGGTTTGCTCTCCATGCTTGGTCGCTCCTGAAACCTTCCAGAAGCCTCTGAAGAGGCCATGGTGTTACTGAAGGAGCTTTCGCCAGCAGTGATGTCCTGCTCGGAGGGTTTCTCTGGGCACTTCGCAGGTCTAAGCTTGCTCCGCAGGTTGCAGATGTCCAGTTTATCATCAGCTGGTGCTGGGTCAGTCCTGGGGGCTGCAGCAGGTTTTGGCCTGATCTGAGGTCTTGACTTCAAGAATGGATTCTGGGTGATGGGCTCAGGCTTGTCCTCCACAGGCTCAGCTTTTGGCTTCGTTGGCTTGACAATGGGCCGGAGGTTTGGCTTCTTCACCTCCTTGGCTGACACCTTATGTCCACATTCCAGTCCCATTTCGTTTTTCAGTTGGAAGAGTTTGCCCTTCTCTGGTTTGATCTCTGGCTTCTTCATGTCCTTAGGGGCTGCTGACTGCTTGGGTGGAATCATGGGCAAAATCATGCCTGGGGGCTTGGGGGGCGGCCTCTGCCTCTCCAGTAACTCGCCTTCCGATTTAATGATGGACTCCTTCCTGGGTGGCAGGCTGGGCTTCTCCTCTGTGTCACGGTCCGAGATCTCCTCATAGCCACCAGCAAAGGCTAGGTCACCGCTCTCGGGAGCCTCCTTCCCCTTCCAGTCTTTGGCCCACTTCCCACCACAGTCCATACCGTTAGGAGGGGCCTCTGGCAGTGGACGGCATGGTCCTGTTGCTTCCTCACTGGTGCTGCTGTCAGCCGCAGCATCCCCAAGCCGGAGCTGAGCCATCTCACTGGGAAGTGGAGCCAGGAAATTTGGCCTGGATGCGTTGCTGGTTTTCTTGTACTTATCGATGAATGTGGCAGGGGCCCAGCCTTCCTTCTCCTCAATCTGAATGTACCACCAGCCACTCAGGTTCTTTTCAATAACCTGCCAAGGGGAAAGGAAACCTCAGACATCCATACAGGAGTGCTCTCTGCACAAAAGGGGATGCTCAGTGTCGCTGAACTGATGTCAGGGTGGCACATGGCCCCGGTGCCTCTCCATCCATAAGCAATATAATCACTGCATGGGTGTCCTAATGAGAGGGGAACCTGGTAACAGTCTCTGGCAGGGAAGGGGACCTGCCTCCCGAGGGACTGAGGAACGCCATCGCCACGTCGCGGAGCTGCCGCTGCGCTGTTCCTACCCCGGGACCGGGATGCCGGGTACCAGCGGTGGCCACTGCGCGGCACTGTTGGAGCGACCAACCGGCAGCGATGCTGCGTGGACCGGACACTGCCAGACACGCTTTGGCCTTTTTGAGTGCTCCTTTTTGAGTGGGGCTGGGACCTGAGAGGGGCCCACTGGGGCAGCTGTGAAGAGAAAGACCTCTTAAGGAGGCACAGCGTACGTTTTGAAAAGCAAAATCACATCTGCAGGAGGAATTCTGCCAGCAGAAAGCAATTTGGGAAGGGTTTTTGACTTTAACCTGGCCTAAGTGAGGAAGAAAACACAATCTCTACCCCCATTTGTGCTGCAGTTTTAATTTCCATTAGCTCCATTAGCTCCAACACAGCACCCACAGACTTGCACAACAGGAGGACAGGAGGCCACCAAGAGCATTACGGACTCCAAAGTCTTGTGAGCTCATACAGGTGTCTCTCGCACTCTGAGAGAGCCTGGGATATTAACAGTCCACAGAGGCAATCACATGCATCACCATGCCCAGTTTCCACCCAAAATACCATGGTGAGCAGACCTTCCCTGCCTGGAAAGGGACCGCCTGCCTGAAACAGGTCCCAGAGCAATGGGAGTCAGGAGCGCTGCACTGATGTGAAGATGTGGGAAGACTAACAGTCTCACCTCTACTTTCATTCCTGCCTGGAAGCTGATGCCATCAGGGATGGTGGTCTGGAAGTCAGCGATGGTGTAATATTCCTCTTCCACTTGAGGAGGGACAGGAGGTTTGGGTAGATTCAAACCACGTGGCTATGACAAGAGAAAAGAAAACGCATCAGCATGTTTCTACAGCAGGTGTGATACAACATCCACACAGGCTACCAGCCTGCAGAGACCCACGATAGCGCAGCCAGGGCAGGGACATCTGCTATGCCCATGCAGCATCTCCACCAACACAAACAAGCAAACTATTTCCAGGCTGAGCAGAAAACTGCCCAGCACCAGAGCTCTTGCTTGGCCGCAGTCACCCTCCCCAGAGGGAGGGAGCCAGCCTGCAGCCTCTCACTGGCAACCCAGCCGTGCAGAACAGACTGGCCAAAAGTTCCTTTAAAGACCATGTGCAAAGAGAGGAGCCTTAAGACATCAGGGAGGCAGTGTGTGTACTCCAGCCTTGACCAAAGCACAGCCCATGGTACAGAGACAAAGTCCCAGGCAAAGAATAAGCAGTGACCAGAGCTCCTTTCAGAGCTCCTTGGTCTCTCTTTGCCATTGTAGCTCTCTTATATCAACTGGCACTTACTATGGTGAGATCTCGGCGAGGAGGGGGTCTCTGCCTCATCTTTGGTGACTCTGTGGAAGAAGAATTTCAGATGCTGTTGAATTTCTGGCTTTTGGTCACACGTGTTCAAAACACACAAGTAACAATGAAAAAAGAAAGGCAAGGACCAACCTGACCCATGGGCAAAGAAGCTGAAGGAGGAATCTGTCTGCCCTGAGTAGCACAGGTCACCCAGCTTTTGAGGGTGTCCCACTGGAAGAGGAACCAGCTTTGCACCATCAGGTGCTGCTGGGGAACAGCTGAGGTGACCGTGTGTACTGGCTTTTTCATTGCAGGTCTGACCCAGAAGACCTGGCTTCCAGAAGGGTAAAAATGCCCCAACTTCTGAGAGGAGAGGATCTCCGGATCCCCATCCCGTTTGCTGATGCTCAGCAGGTCCCAGGGCAGCACTGTCCCTGTGCAATGCCACCTCCAGACCTTGCTGCAGAACCCACACTACCTACAAGCCTTTTGCCTCCCTCACACCCCCTTACATTGCTAAAAAGCCTACAGGAAAGGCTACACTTGCACCCCAGCCACCAGTGGCCTCCTCCAGACCAGCCACTTACTGCGTCGGATGTCAGCGTTGGGCAGGGGACGGCCGTCGGATCTCCCATCCCTTTGGCCAGCGAGCACATCCTTCTCTCTGCTTGCCAGGACCTGTTGCCGGGAGATGCCATCCAGATCCAAGGCACAGGAATGGGTGGAGGAGCCTGAACCCAGCTTCTGTGAGAACATCTCTCCACTCCCCTTTTTGAGGTAGGAGGCAGGGGCCCAGCCTTCTTGGCCCTGGTACCTGTGGTGGTAGCAATGGCAGTGTCACTGCACTGAGCCTCTGTGCTGGATCAGGACCATGAGTCCTTTCCCAGAGGAGGAGCCCGTTGCGCTCCAGTGGTGTTGAGACATTGGCCATCTCCCGAGCTGAGCTCAGAGCAAACATTGACTGAAGATGCTACATGATCTGGGCAGAATGAGCTGGTCATGCTTCATGGCACAGACCTGGAGAGCTCCAGCCATGACTAACACCCCTGTGCAAGCTGGCCACAGCCAGCGGGCCAAAGGCTGGGAATGGCACAAAGCCCCATTTCCTTTTCACCTCAGCAATGGCACTAGTTCAGGAATGATACTGGCTGAGGAAGCGGAGTGGAAAACCAGAGGGCTGCTGCTAGGACTGATGTAACTGGTCTTTGGAGAAGGCACAAGCCTCTGCCTGCACACTGGCAGCCTGGGTCCCTTCTGTGCTCTAAATCTGCACTGTTCAGCAGAGAAAGCAGCCCCGTGATGCGATTGAAACCCCACATCCGCAGTGTCCTGCCATGCTAACGGGTCCCACGGCAGCAGCAGAACCTCTCCCCGCTGGCTGGGCTGCAGCCCCTACGCTCAGATGGCACCAGCTACTGAGTAGTTGCCTTTGGAGCTCTCGTGGCAGCCCTCCTCCACTTAAAAAAGTCAGTGGATGTTTTTCTGGGGCTCTGCTGCTGCCAAGACCACAGGTTCAATGCAAGGTTAAGAAAACTGCAGCATGTCCTCCCACCCTGCTCAAGTCCGGCTCTTTGCAAGACCACAGACATGAGAAAATGAGCCTCCAGCAGAACACAAGTATCAGCTCAGCATGGTCTGGAGTCTTTGGCCTCAGCACACCCTGCACACAGCAGACCTGGCCCAAACAACGGCCCTTCTCTTCTCACCTCCTAACACAGTCAGAAGATCCAGCCTGCCTCTGGAACGCTCACTGGTTTTCCTACCAGCAGCACATGATGTAACACTAATGCTCTCACACTGGTTCCCTTTACACTGCTGGGGCATGTGATGCTGTGATGCAGTCCACCTCCCAGCACAGGAAATTAGGGGATTTTAAAGATGTTCAACAGCGGCTATGGTCAGCTGAAGTCCTGAAAGTCAACTAGCTTTAGTTTGTAGGGATGGAGAGAAATGGGTTCTGGTTCTCTGCCCTTCCCTAGATTCGCCCCTGGACTGTACATCCCATGTGCTTTGCACAGCCCCAGCTGCAGTGCCAGGGAAGAGCAAGGGGTAGGGACATACCTGATTTTCCACCAGCCCTCCAGGTTCTTCTGGATCACCACCACCACAGCCCCTTTGTCCAAGTTCATTTCATCCTGGTCTCTCGCGGTATATGGGTAAATAACGGTGTACTTCTCCTCTGTTGGAAAGAAAATGCCGTTTCACAGAGATACTGTTTTATGGAAACCTGGACTCGGTCGAACAACGGTTAAAAGTGCTTTATATAAATGATAATTCTTGTTGTAATATAGGTGCAAACACACAGAGATACACAACCATTTGGAAGAGAAATGTCAGTGAAATGTACTTCAAAACAAACCCAGCTGCCTTTGGAAATGTAAACTTTGGGGAGCTAGTCTGGCCCAAAGAAATTGTCTACAACAGGTCCTCTTCTCCCTTAGGACTAAAGACTACCTTTTATATGACAACTCTTCTTTCACCTGCTCTTTAAGAAGCCCTTCCATGCTTCCATTTCAGTTCAGATTTATCCCTTAGTGTGTTTAGAGAAGAACTGTCCCCTATACAGGGAAATAAACCCCATGGCTATCAGGGAGTAACCCCACACATACAGATGTGCTCTCACGCACAGCTCTCAAACTGCTCTACAATGGCAGGTCTACAAGAACTTCCAACATCTGAGTCCCCCAGGACACTTGTCAAAGCCATGTGGTGAGCCTGGAGAAGAGTCTGATGTCCTGTCCACTAGACCAAATGATGGCAAGCAGGGACACAGATGCTTTTCCCTTCAAGAGGAAGGGAAACATCTTAACAGCCATGCAGACAACATGTCAGACAAACAGGTTCATCCATCTATCCCTTTCCCTCACCTTGTCCTGTCTTCTCTGGAAGAAACCCAGGAAAGCAATTGCCTGCACTTATGCGGTGCCACAATAGGGTGAAGACCATTGTGGGAAATGTGTACCTCCAAACTTCTGGAAATTCACATATCCACATTGTGCAGGTTTTCCGGATTTGCCTCCTTGGAGCAGCACAGCCCTCAAAGGGCCCTATTTCCCACTCCCTTCAAGCACAGGAGTCAAAGCAGAAAATGTCCTGTTACACCCAGCAGGCTTTTCTCCTCCTGACCCCATCTGAGCCACCAACCCAGGGATCACAGCTCAGAGGAGTTACTATTACAGGAACTAAGGCAGTTCAACAGCAAGTTGCAATAAGCCTGCACACATGTTGGGGGAAAGCAGAAACTCCAGCTTCTGTACCCAAAACAAGCCTCAGAAAGTGTGAAGGAGCAGCTGATAGAGGAAAGAGAGATGGATGTGAGTGGACCTAACAGCAGGCTGAGGAGCACATATGGCAGGCATTGAGCACTGACACAAGCAGGGTTCATCACATGCAAAGCAAACAAACAGACATGCAGACATGGTTCCAAGCACAAAACACGGGCAGCCAAACAAGTCTCTGTGAAGTCCACCTTGACCCCATCCACTGGTGTACAAGTCCCCAAGAGTCCGACGGCGGCCAACGTGCCTGGGCAGAGACCAGTATCTCCATGGGACTGGGAAGAGCATGTTGGGGAAGCAGGAGAAGGACAAGAGAGGACATAAGGAGGTGGCACTTCGGGTCCAAGAGGAGACAGGGCTGGCACCAGAGAGTGGCACAGAGACTGTACTCACCTGGAGAACCCCTCCAGTCTGAGCCCCCCTCCCACCTCCATCTCCAGGGGCATTTCAGATTTGCTCTGAGCAAAGGCTACAACCTTGTTATTCTCACAAGGTGATCTCTGTGTATTCTTTGTCCTGCATGGGTTTAGAAGACACACGAATTCTCCTAGGACCTAAGCTTTGCTCCTCCTCTGCTGCAGGTCAAACAGCTCCTAAAGGAGGTCCTGATATGGCAGGACCTGGAGGTGGCACCTTCAGCCCCTCTGTGGGGAGCAGAAAGGCCAGCAGATACACCACCAGTGTCCAGCTGCCCCATTCCTGCTGCAGCACTGGAGCAGAGCACTGGATGGGCAGAACCATCATGGGCAGATAGGTCTGAACAGCACGTGTGGGCTTCTCCTTCCCCGGGCTCATGTCCTGCCCAGGTCAGGGAAGGCTACACAGTCCTGTGAGCAGCTCGGTGCAGATCAGCAGGAAGAAGCTGGGGCAGATGTCTCCAGCACCTTCTTACCTTCCTCGGACTGCATGGAGAACTCATCCTGGACACCATCCTGGGCCTCCAGGCAGGTGGCTGGCACCCAGCCTTGCTCCTCCAATGTGCTCACAAACCACCAGCCTGAGAAGAAAAAAGCAGGCAGCTCAGCCCAGGGCTCCCAGCACCCAAAAAACTCACTCCAAACCACGAGCCTTGGGGGTTTTGCCTCTCCTTGATGCCTACATGGGAAGCTGGGGTGACCAAAAAGTAACAGAGCCAAGCACTATCTGACAGGGAGCACAGACAGCACCACAGGAGAATCACAGCTGAGTAACATCCAAAGGTACAGCTCCCTCCCCATGAAGAATGGGAGAGGCTCTGAGAAGCAAACAGCTCCAGCCACCACATTTGCTCTCCCTTTTTCCCCCCACTTTGTGGCTCATTTTCCTCAACCTGGGTCAGCCAGCCCAGGCTAATTAGCAGAGATGAGGCCCCTGTCTGTGAATCAGTAGCTGACTCCTGCTGCGCTCTCGCCTGCTTTACATTTGTGGAAACAGCAGATTTTAAAAGCTAAGAGCAAAGGCAGGATTAAAACACGAGCTCTCCCAGCGGAAACCCAGCCAGCTCCAGAGCGGCCACAAGCAGTCCTGGGCCACCCTGGGTGTCCAATCAAAATAAATGCGTGCTCCTCAGTTATTAAAAGCACAAACTATTTGTGTCTTTGGGGGGGAAATAAAGAACCTCACCAGTGAGTCATTTAGAAAGACAACTAGATTGTCAGGGAGGGAATCAGCAGCTATCTGCACGGAAGGGAAAACCAGGCTGACAGGGATAAATAAATCATTTGCCATAGCTTTTGAATTGGCTGTGCTAATAGGCTGCACTTGCTCCAGGGTTGCTTTTATTTTCCTCATTTCCCAACACAGCTGCAGGTGCAAGCAATGCTCTGGGGACCAGCTCTCTCGAGTTCTAAAATCTAGGTTCATGATTTATCTTTAAACCCCCATAAGCAACTCCTGTTACCTTCAGGGAATGAATTCCCCTTTTCAACAAACTCCAGAGGCTGGGCCCAGGACATGACTTGAGTCCTTTGCAAAGGTTAAGAGCAAGTTTAAGTTCTGAAGTAAGCAAATAGCTCAGCTGCCTGCCCTGCTTCACGGCCGGGTGCTTCATTGTGTTTAGAGGCAAGAATTGTGAATGCACAATGAGGCCTTTCACTGGGCACTAAGAGAATGTCCCCCTATCAATAAAACAAGCCTGCCAACTCCAGGAATGGCTTTTGTCCTCAGGATCCATTGCCCGGGTGCTTCAGCATGAAGAAGCATAAAGCAGAGATTTTAAAAGATGAATGGTGCCTGGTGTTCAGCACAGGGATAAGACCTTTCCTTTAGAGACAGCCCTGAAGCTTTGTCTGTGCTCATACAGCCTGCAGACTGAAGCTGCCTCCACATCCCACCTCAGCTGACCATCCAAGGACATCCCTGTGAGGTGCCCGGAGGCTGTTTTGCTTAAGGACAACACTAACGACACAGGATTATTATTCCTTCCCTTGCTGTGCAACGCAGTAGATCCGAAGCCCTCTGCCAAGCCAGACTCTCTGTACCTGATTCATTCTTCTCAATGATATCCACCAACTGGCCCACGCACAAGCTGATCTCGGAGCTCTCCTGCTTCTGGTAGTCCGCCACCACGACATACTGCTCCAGCACCAAGGGGTCGACGGATGCAGAGTCAGCTCCTGCACAGGGGGGAGAAGAACCGACCCGTGTGCCAGGGTCAGCACCACCTCCCGAGAGCATGGACCACCGCTCCCGAGCACCTGCAGGCCTGCAAGCAGCTCCAGGACACCCTGGGGACCCCAGCGTGAGAGGTGTGAGCCAGAGACTTGGGCAGAGTGAGGAGGAGAGACCAAACCAGCAGCCAGGTGAGATGGGTACAACCATCACTTGCTACCCACCTTCCTGCTCGCAAACAGAGCTGTCCAAGCAGCCCCACCACCACTGCAGATGCACACAGCAGCCTGGACCCTGCTGTCAGACACCAAAGGGACTCAGGGCAGTTGTCTGTGTGCTAGCATCAGCTGTCCCAATGCATGGACCAGTTCAGATCCCAACTCAACACACACACAGCCTGCAGCGAGTTTTGTGGGTCCTGGCTAAACAGCCTGGACACCCAGGTGGAGGGATGTTTGTAGGACAGGGCAGCATCCCCCTGTCACCATTATCCTTATGTATTTCAGTCACCTTCCCATAGCTTGCCAGCAAGGTTTGCACTCTGTTATTTGCTCCGCTAACTCTGCTCAGCTCCTCCTGCTGAGATCAAAATTTAACATCAGAAAATAATAAAAAAGTACCCCAAAGGGGAGCAAACCGGCAAGATACAACAGGGAGCAAAGGTTTCCTCCGACCAACAAAAGCCCGACACCCGGAGGAGAGAGGGATGCTGCGGTTCCAGCTGCACCGAGCCCGTGCAGGCTGCGGGTGGCACTGCGAGCTAAGGCCAGGGACACCCGGGAGCACCGCCAGCCCCTGCTCGGCAGGAGACCAGCAGCGAGGCACGGCAGGGCTCGGCTAGTTTATATTCTGCAAGCACGTCTTCATTTGTGAGAGTGCTCGGGATACAGATGCACACCCTTCACTTAGTGATGCTCACTATGTCAGCACCGCAACAGAGGATTCCACTTGCATCAGTCACTGCTTAAGAAACATGGCCTCAAGTTTGTCCCTATAAAAACCCAGCAAAGCCATCCTTTTCCCATACCTGCACCAAGGCTTGTGGTGACCGAGGGCTTTGCACACTAACATAGCACACTCTGAGTGTGCTCAGCGCTAAGCCTGGCCTATTCAGCCCCACCAAGCTTGGTGTTCAGTTGGCTCAGCCTCCTGCTAAACAAACTCTGGCTACCCAGAGGTTACTCTGGTTACCCATAACACCACCAGCACTTGCCCCGTCTGCCTCCAGAAGTCTCCAAGAAGCAAAAAGTTGTCAGAAACTCTTGCCCATGACTCCTCTCCGCTCTGAGCCCTGGCTCTGGCCTCCAACCCAGCACTTCAGCTTGCAGCTTCACAGCCTGTCAGACAAGGGCACTATTACACTACCCTGTTCTCCCCAGGTGCAGTAAGAATTAATTAATACCTGCCAAATGCTTTGGAAGTAGGACAGTGTTAATTATTATAGCACCAGTGATCAAGAGTCACACACCTGAGCATCATTGTTAAGTTGTATGTACAGGGGCTGTGCATGTACTCTGAAGAGAGAGCCTCAAGCTTTGGGTTGGGGCAGAAATCACATCTGACCCAGCCCTCTAGCTGCTATAGCACAGCAGATGTACAGGACAATTACCTCCCAGTCTCTGGATGGTGTGAAATTACATAGAGAGTGGTCTCTTGGGACAGTTATGTGAAACACAGCAAAGAAATTCAGGCTGCGTTATCAGGAACATGTTTCTATGGCAAGTGCACCTGCCCTGCAAGAGGACCCAACATGACAGGACTCTGCCTGACAAAAGATATTTTTCATGAGGAAACCTATTGCAGAGCATAGGATCGCCAGCAGGAAACCTACAGTGGCACACTCATCCCAGAAGGGTATGAGTAGAGATGGACAAGATTTAGCAGGTCTTCATCAATCCTAGGATGCTCCACTGCCTCACACAGTTCTCCTGTGCACAGGGGTCACAAGTTCTCAAACTGGTTCTGAGAAAGAAAGACCACAACAAAGATTTAAATGAACAATGTATGTTCAGGGCAGTCTTATTTAAAGGAAAGAGCAAATTGTCCATGTTATTCTGCTATAAACGGCACTCTGCAGAGTTCCAGGTGAGCTGGCCAAGTGCAGAGGATCTGTTACCGCTAATGAAAGCTTCCTCTGTACTAAAACCCAGAGGTGGGGCACCAGACAGAATTAAAAATAGCCCTCTAAAGTGAATGGTGGATGCTAGGACTATCTGTTCTACTAGCTCAATTAAAGGTTTGTGCTTAAAGTGATCAGAGGATCTATTCAACCCCCTCGAGAAGAATAACAGCTACAGGAAGAGAGAAGTACTCTCTTTTCTGCCTCCCTCGCTATAATTACACTCATTGCTCTGAGGCTATTTGTAGTTTCAGCAGGCAATTCTGGATGCTCCAATGTACCTATTAAACCAACAACAGAAGTTGTAATCTGAGCTTGGAGGAAGATGTAGGAGTTAATTTCAGGAGCAGCTTCACCTGGCATAATCATCCTCAACCACAAAAACCACACTCAAATAAACAACAAAACATCCTATATATGGGCAGACTTGGGTCTCTTAAAAATAGCAATGGTGTAAACCTTACCATCTAAGATGAGAGACAGTACTAAAGCTCTGCAGCTGGGGAGCAGAGGAAGCATTAATAAAGTCCAGAGCCCACAAGAGAGTGAGTTTTGCAGACAGGTGTAGGCAGGAACACAGCCTTTGTATCCTGAGCACCCCTCACTTGTGAGACTGACACAGACATGGCCTTAGAACGGATGTGCATTGGCTCATGATACACAGTGGTCCTTAGACTGGTCTTGCAGAACAGACACTTACTGTGGATGCCGGAGAGGCACTGGGGAGACACAGCCTTCAGGGAGTGCACATCCCAGCTACCGACCCAAGGACTGCTCAGGAGAGTGACCTTGCTCTCCAGACATGTCACATATAGGTCAGCCTGAAATCTCTGCAGGTTTTGCTTGACCAGAAACTTGGCCATTCACCCAAAGTGCTGAGATGGACAAAACCAGTAGGAAATCTCATATATATGGGGCTGCTTGTGATGTTTCTAGCCTTTGCAATCTCTCGCTTTGCAGTATCAGTGACAAAAGCCAGGACTTTATTATGGAGCTTGGACACTGGTGCCTCCACAGGGAAACAAAGAACTCAGGCACAGGGGGCACAGGTATGTGGCTTTGAAGCTGTACACTCTTCTTACACTCCAGTCCTTGCCTAACACATCTTCCAAAGATGTAATTCTTTGGATAAAGTTTCTTCCTCCTAGTCCTCTGGCCTGTGCTAATCAGACCCAGTGTGCTTAGGATCACTCTCTTCTCCCAGCCTCTCCCATGGGTTTGTGAAGATCAGCACTGCAAAAGTGACTTTCTCTCTGCTCTCACATGAAATGGGCAGTAGATGCTGTGCTGTACCTTTTGCAACTCTCTCATCTCTCCCGGGATTTTTTCAGAAATGGAAAATAATCACATGAAAACATCATTCACCACTGGAGTTTTAGAGAAGTCTCCCTATGGCTGCTGTAGGATACGAGAGCCGTATTTTCACTGTATCTCATTAGAATGAATGCTGTGGTTTGGGGGCTTTGTAGACACATTGCATAGCACAGCAAAAGGGATGTGGCCACATAAGAAAGCATCTAAAATAAAGCTGGCAGGGGGATATTTGAGCTTGCTGCCAGCATCCTTGGGCAGCTCCTTCCAAATACAAACTCTGCAGACAGTTTCAGGTTCCCCTGCACTAAGTGAGGGCTGCAATGAACCCATGACTGAATAGAAATGCTCAAAACAGTCTTGGGGACTGACATGATGACTGCTTTTAGATGTACGTAAATCAGTGGCAAAGTCAGCCCTCAGAATCCCAAAGACTGAGGAATAATCCATCCCCCTGGAAGCTGCAGGCTGTACGGAGCCTGGGCCCATACCTAAGGCTCAGAGATGTGGGATTACAAATACTGGTAAAAAATTACTAAGCAGAGCAAACAGATTTTATTTCCAATGCTTACTTGCATTGGGCCCTCCTCACAACAGCAAATGTCACTTGAGTCTCTTCGTCACCACGGGAGGTTGAGGGCAGGCAGCACTTTAACCCGCTTTGCATCCCAGTGTTTGCTTAAATCTCATTTCAAACAGGGCTTTCTGCCAGGAGCTCGGGAGGTTTTCCCAGCACTCTCTTGAAGAGCAGTGCAACCCCTCTCCAGCAATGCTGGGAGACATCAGCAATTGGGAAGTTGCTCATTGGAAAATACTCATGATTTGTGTTTGTGCACAGCTACTGGACGCCTCTTCCTCAGGGACACCCATAATGAATGAGCTTTGTTTGTGCCTTGCTGCAGATTTGCTACCTCAAAGCAGGCCTGGCTTGAGAAACTGATAAACTTCCTCAGGGTGTAAGTGGGAGCGGGATAATGCCACAAAATGCCACTCAGTGAGAGGAGTCTCTGAACATGTCTGGCATGAGGCAGCAGCCCTTTGTAAAGTTACTGCATGCAAACAGCTTTCTCTGATGGCTACTGCACATATGCCAGATGCCATGGGCAAAACAGTGCAACCTGTAATGCCAGAGCAGGCTCTGGCTTGGACACTTCCTAAACTCTCCCTGTTTCCTCCCTCTCAATGGTGACAAGCAAACAACATCCCAAGGAGTGTTTTCTCTTTGACCTCAGCAACATCCCTCTGTCACTTACAAACCCACCATACCAACAGGATGGCATAGTGAAGTTGCATGTAAACTTGCAGTTGGAAGGCAGGACAACGGCAGGACACAAACAGGGAAAAAGCTCCTGGTTCTCTAACAGCCAGCATCCTTAAATTGAATTCTGCCCTCAAAGAACTGAGTTATGCAGCAGAATTTTTTTTTCCTCTTCTTCTCAACCCCAGAAAGGATTTCTTTTTTCTTGCCTAATACAAGTGGACAGGATTCAAAATGATCTAAACACACACTGATCTCATAGGGAAATGCAACACCCTTCCCCTACACACCAAATGTTCCTGCTGAGCCAGCACACAAGGGTTTGGTTTTAAGATGAGGGAGATTTTATCTTTATTTTACCTCTGTTTTATCAAAAGGGAGGAGAAGGGGGAAAAAATGCAGCCTGTTCTTTTCCCCACCCATAGCAAGCTTCTTTCTACCTCCAAAGCTAGATGAAGACACACCACTTTGGTTTATGGCAGTGCCAACTCTACGGCCAAAATCCTTTTCACAACCTATTTCAGCAGAATCTCCATCCAAACCTTCCTTCCAAAGACCCTCGTGGTACCTTTTATACCTTCTCTGTTAGCTCTGGTAGCTGAAAGATGCCCTCCCTAATTCACAGATTGAAGGCTCTTCCCCTCCCCTCTCCTTCTCTTTCTGACAAGCATAGATAACTGCTAACACACCAACTAGGGGGTCTTCCAGAGATGTTCCCCTCTTGAGGATCAGGGTTAGGGCATCCCAGACCCAGCCATCCACCCAAAGGGTCCCAACTAGTGCAATCATGAAGCAGAATGTGCTGCTGTATCAGAGGACTTTTAACCTCACGCTGGCCACCACGCAGCTCAGACCCTCCTCTGGACATGGGAAAGTTTGCATCCCCATCCTCCTGGCTGCAGACCAAGCCCTTCACCCCAGACCTGTGACAGAGCCGCTGCATGTGGAGCTGTACCGACAGCCAAGCGCCAGTCCCGGCCCGCCGTACCTCCTCTCCACTACTGCCCCGTGTCCACCAGCCACCACAGAAAGCTACAGGGGACGTGACAGCTTCTTGCCCACCCAGCCCGAGCAGATGTCCCGCTGGTGAAAGGCAAAGAAAGAGCAAGGGCCGGGCAGCGAGCGGCTGTTACTACCTCTCTGCAGGAAAGAGGCCGTTCTCTGGATAAACCCTGATGGAGGAACAAAAGGACGGGAGACAAGGCATGAGGTGGGGAGGGAAATGAACTCGGGGTGGCAGCAACGGTGGCAACAACTTGGTTAATGAGTGAACAGGGGGGCCAGCGCAGCACAGAGAGCTGCGGCGTCCATCCCACCTTTGGGAGCGCCACGGGATGCACAGGGGACATGGGACCAGGACTTGGAGACTGCAGTGAACTCCCATGTGGGTGGAGGAGGCACACCATGTTGGAGAGCCCCATGGGGAAAACAGCAGGGGTTTGGCTTGCCATGGGGCCAGGCCCTTGCCCTGCTCCAGGAGACCATGGGTATGGGTGGAAGGAGGAGTTGGTGGAACCAGTGGAGAGGAAAGGATTGCTCACCAGATCTCTTCTTTCCAATGGGCTCCCTGAAAAAGAGAAGGAAGAGTGTCAGCAGCGTGATGGGGCAGATGGGTTGTTGGCCAAGTACAAACCCACCCAGGAAGGCACAGCTGGTGTGAGCCTCCTCAGCCTTGGTCTGACAGCCACAAATCCCACCATGTCATTGAGTGAAGGTGGGTGGATTGGGACTGTCCAGTAACAGTCAGGAGCTGAGGAAGCCCAGACCCCCAGAGCTGCTCCCAGCACAGACCACAGCTCCCACAGAAGTGGGCACCAGTCAGAAAACAGACAGAAAGGGAAACACTGAAGCTCCTCCACATCCTGAGCTCTCAGGGACAAGAGCGAAGAGCAGTTGGGGAAGGGGCAAACATTTATACCCCAAAACAGGACAAGTCATATAGACAAGTGTGGTAGAAGGGATGAGTACCATGGCTGTGCAGCTCAAGTACCTTAAGGACACAGCAAACAGGAGATATTGGTGGCTATGAGGAGGCAATGGGGTAGCTTCAGTACAAGCCCTCTTGCTATGGCCAGCACTGGCCACACCACTGATGAGATGGGTTAGAAACCACAGGTTGTGGGTCCCTTCTCTTATTTGAATGTTGCCAAGAAACACGGTCGCTGAACAGCCTCAAACCCAGGCACATGATGGCATCTGGGGTCTGTCACAATTAAAGAGCAAACACCAAATCAAGGAAGACATGGGCCTAGAAAATTGTGGGGAACAAACCAAGACATGCAGACAGCCTGAAACCCAAACAAGTGCACCAGCCCTGTCCACAGCCTGACCGCAGCAGTCCATGCTGCTACAAAAGGGCTCTCAACACTTCCACGTAATTCACCACTGTGGCCTTGAACTGCTGCTGTGGTGTGTGTGATGGTGGCTGCTCCCTGTTCCCGTACAGAGGAGACTGCTCTCCCTGCTCTTCAGACTCACACTCATGGCAGATCAAGACCATCTGGCCAAAATGAAATATTCTGGTACAAGGAGACATGCATCTATCCCTGTTACTTCCAGGAACAGCGAAAAGCACACAGCAGGCACTGGAGCTTCCAAGGAGGAAAACAGTCACCTGGTGGTAAGCGGACCCTCCTGAGGCTCTGAGCTGCCTGATTGCTGCTTGGAAAGGCAGCTGGACCAGACCAGGTAGACCCCAGGAGCCTCTTGGTCTGTTCATCAAGTCCACTGGCAAAACAATCTTTCCTCCCCTCTCCTTTGTTTCCAGGCTAACCAAAGAAACCTGTCCATGCTCAGCCAGAAAGCCAGCCAAAGCTGGGCTATGCTTTGCTTTCCTTCAGGCTTATCTGCATTTTCAGACCATAGTTACTGAAGACATTTTATTCCCCCAGAGCAATGGGGCGATGTGGGGACTTGGCTGCCTCCAAAGCCTGCCCACCCATCCTGGCAATGCATTCTGCTTACAGTGCCTTATCCTCCCGGTCCCTCCTTCTCTTTGCACTTTAAACCTCTGGTACACATCCATGGAGCTATCAATAGAATTAAATGAAATGCAACAAAGATGGACTAGAAACAAATGGGACATTGTTATCTAGAAACTGGAGACTATCTGTTAAGGTCAGAGACCACAGACTGTGCGAAGACCTAAATACCAGCTACTGGACAGAGCATCCCAAAGACATTTCTAAACAGAGACCACACTGCAGAGCTAAACCAGAGTTTATCATTAAGCTGCATTAAACTTGCCCCAGTGCAGCAGTATGGCAGGGGAGGGAGGTGAAGCAAGGCCAGATGAGCACTGTGGTGGGCATGGCACCCTCGTGTTGACAGGAGGGCACTGATGGAAATAACTTGGTTTTTCCCCTGCCATCTGCTAAACCTATTACTGCAACTGATCCCCCTGTTTCCTTCCCCCGCCTGCTCTGTCTGAGTGAGGGGGCAAGGAAAGAGCTGCAATTTCACTTTGCTGCTGGGTTGTTCCTGGCACAAGTACAAAGAGCTGCAGGTCTGAAGACCAGAAGCCCCAGCCCACCACCTCAGAGGGGACAAGAGGCTCAGACAAGACAGGAAACAGCAATAAACCCCCGTCAGCATCTCCTCCTCCTCCATTCCCGGTGGACCAGAGAAAGGCATGCTGCAGAGCTCACATGCACAGCTGCCTGGAAACTGGTGGTTCCAAAGAAGAGGAGAAGGAAAGGCCACTGCCTTCCACTGTGAAACTCATTTAGCTCTTACTCCAACAGCCAGGCTGTGCAAATGAACCGAGCAGTCACAGCACAGTCACAAAGCATGATACACAGACTGTTCTTCAATGATATGTAGGCAAGCTGTTAAACTCCTTACTGCAGGATGCTGTGGACACTGACACTGTTCATGGACTTACAGGGTCATAATTAAGGGAAGAAAAGTTAATTAAACCCAGGAGAACCCTAAAGGCTACAACAGTGCCTAAAGAAGAGGTATTACAGGCTTGCTTGCCTTCCTAAGGCACTCACACTTGGTGGCTGCTAGGCTAGGCAGACCTGTGTGCTGCAGGGAGGTGGTTCTCAGTTTGCCATGCACAAGAACCCATCTTGCAGTGGGACTCATGGAAGGAAGGTGTCCTGGGGACCCCTGCACCATCCCTGCTGCCCCACAGGTGCTCACAGAGCTGGAGAGGGGCAGTGGAGCACCAACACGAGGAAGGTAATTTGTGTTGCTGCGAAGCCAACCAGACTGGAGCCACCATCAACATGAAAGATGAAATAGAGATGAAGTCAGCATTGCAAGGAAACATCTCCAGAAAAATTCTAGCTCCCATAAAAAGCCATACTTATGTATAACAGTAATGTAATCAAGATAGTTAACAGGAAGTAGGTCATTTTGTAAGTATAGAGCAAGCTTGGAGATGCTAGCAAAGGTTATGGAGGTGAGAGATTGAGAAATGGGGTACAACACAGCTCTTGTTTGGGAAAAATGACGTTTAGCAAACGCTCCACCGAGCACTGAATAGAGCTCCTGTCCCCCACGCTGCAGTGTCAGTGCTACTACTGTGCTTAACCACTGGACAGTTGGCCAAGCTGCATCTTCAGGCTCAGAAAGCTGCCCTGCTACCACAGAAGATCAGTTACTCTGCCCATGCAAGTGGCCTGCACTGGCACAAAGAGTATTTTTGCAGCGTGGATTCAACCCCTCTGATACTCCCATCTGCTGTCATCTAGGAAAGACAGTGCTCAGCAGAGAGCGAAGGAGAATACTATTTTGGAGCTAAGACCTAGCCTGCATAAACTTTGCTAACCTGGTGAATCCGCAGTAGGCACCAGGAGAGCTGCAAAACAAACAATTCATTATACCAGCTGTAATTTGCCTGGATAGCAGGACACGGCTCAAAAGCCACAAGCCAGCAAGCATCCTTACCCAAACCAACATCCATCAACTCAGAGATCTCTAGTTTACCAGCAAAAGCTCCTGGCATAGCTTCCTAGATGGGGCAGCCACTCCATCTTGGATCAGGGATCTGAACCCACCCTTCTTCCATTAAATCCCCTGTCACCTGGCCCAGGAGTTCATGCCACTATTATCCTGCAAACAAACACCACACAAGGATGACAAGGAATGCTCAGTGACAGGGAAAAGTAACCACACAAAACACTATAGGGAAGCAGAAGGGAAGAGACTTGCTGTTGGAAGACACTTGCTGCAAGTTTGCATTTCCAATCTATGGAAACAAGGGAAAGGAGCAGATTAGCTCTGTTTTAACAATGGAAATATGCATCTGTCTAGCATCCTCTTTTGGCGCTTTGGACCAAACTGCAGCCCTAAGCAGGACCTTTCAGTCAGCCCCTGTGGCAGACAAGCTGGCACAGTCAGATCACATCAGGTCTGAGTCTTATTTTAGCTCAGTTCTCCCTTCTATGATTTACTGTGGCTGGTGCCTGCCTGGAGACCCTGTCATCCTGCATGCAGGAAGCAATTCATTACCCTGCCTGCCTGTGCCACCCCCACCTAACCGCACATCACCAGGACTTGGGATTAATAGAATAAGGACAGGCTGCTGGAGTCGCTGCAGGCTCAGCCTCATTAGCAGCAATACTTTCCTCATGTGGTCAGGTCCCAGCTTATCATGTGCCTTCCACAGGCAGCCCCCAGCACTAACAGCCCTTTGCTAACAGCAGGAACCAGTCAGGATTCTGGGTCCTGCCCATTCTCCTTCTCCCTCCAGGGATGCTTCCCAGGGCAGGGCATGAGGCAGGGATGAACTGGGTTACTCCCTCTGCACTTGGTCCTCTCCCCAGCAAGCATCCATGGCAGCAGAGGTGAACAACCCTTAAAACATCCCCAAATCCTTTCCCTTTAGCCAAGCCCTATTTGGGAAAAATAGCAGGAAGGCAAGATGAGGATGTGCACTCTGAGGGTACCCACACATATAAAGGCTCCTTAACAAGCCTTCAGAGAGTCCCAGTGCCAGGACTGCTGCCCACCCCAACCCTGTGCTAAGCCTTGGTGTGCTGTCTGAGCAGACAGAGAATCCACATCAGCCTTTCAGCCCTGGCTTCCCTCTGCGGGAGACCTGCTGGGCTCAGCCAAGACCAGCACGTAACAATGAAGATATTTGAGAGAAGAGGAAATTCTGCCTTTTAAAGGCATCAGTAACTCCTGAAGCTGGTAGCTCTCAAACTGCGAATCCACAGCCTCCAGACACAGTGAGGAGGGGTGCTCAAGGACATCTTCAAGAAATTAAGAGATAGTAAATTTGCTTTGTAGGTGCCTGTGCCCCCACTGCGGAAGAAAACAAAAATCAGGTTAAGCTAAAAGGTTCAAAAGCACAACTTTAGGTGTCTTCTGTATGATGGGATGCTCAGCTACCTAAAACACAGCAATGAAAGATGCTTTTAACGAAAAAGGCTTCTCATGGCCAGGGTGCCTCCTGTACAGAGGAGAGCAGCTCTGCAGCCTCTGTGGAGCAGCACGATGAGGGCTCCATCCCCAGCACACCCCACTTGTACATCATGGACAGCTATTAAATACCGACCTAGGAACACTGTGGAGTTAACCTGGGCTCCTGCATGTCGCAGAGCTGAAATTCAGCTGGCGAGGACAGTTAGCAGCTGAATGCCTTGACTCAGCAGTGGCGGTGTGCCCAGCCATTCAGACTTCCCCTGCCTTATTCCAGAAACTCTCTGCTGTGGCTAAAAAAGACTTTAAATTGAAAAGGGGTGGATGGGAGGTAAGGGGGGAGTGCACACAGCAACTTCCCACCTCAACCGCCAAGCAGCCTGCTGCTGGTCAGACCTGCTGAGATATGCAGGGGGGAGGAATTTGATGATTTCTCTTCTTTGAAACTACTGTTTCCATAGGGCTTTCATCCAACACCAAAGAGGAAAATCCCACATCCCCTCAGATGCTGACTTTCCAGAGATTTTCTCTTCTCCTTCTGCTCCTCACCACTGCTCTGTGGAGTCACTTCTTCCCAAATTTAGCCAATGCCTCTAGATTTCAGCCCCACTTTGATCCATCACTGGGCAGCCCTCCAAGGTGGAAGCAGTTGACTTATCCCAGTCCAGAGTCTGCTGGACAGGGATTCATGTCACAATGATCATCGCTGCCAGTGGAATCATCACAACCTCAATCTGCTCTCCTGTTTGAAGTGACTTGGTTTTGTTGGTGCTCCAAACACCAGGAAAGGGACACTGAAAGGAGCTGCACTGCAGGAAAGCAGAAGGAGAGCCCAGGCTCAGCCCAGAAAGAGCTCCAGAGCTGGAGAAAGCAGACATGACAGGGGCCTGAACACAGATGCATGGGCTGTCCAGCCTTCTCTTTCCATTCCCAAACACTGCCAGATCCAAGGACTAAATTTACCCTTTGCAGTTAAAGCAAGGAGAGCTCCATGGACTGCAGTCAACTGCAGGCCCTGAATGTGGTTTGACATCCTGGGGTGATGCGAGTTGGATGGATCCTTTACCTGCACCCCAGACAAAAGCAAGCAGAGGGTGCCTTCGACAGCACTATAGGATGGTCCCTTCAGTGACACCAGCTGCAATTCCCATGGGTGTGCTGCGACTCGAGGTGTCAGACAGGAAAGCCAGGGTGAGGGATGGGGAGTAGGAAGGCTCCCAGCCACGGTGCCATGAGAGTGGCTGCCTGGCTTGGCACCGAGCATGCTGACCAGTCCTGTTTCCCTCCCTCATTCCCCCCTTTCAGCCATCCCACATGAAACGCTGCCTTTCCTTTTTCACTCCGCTCACGGCCTGGCTGCCTTTCAAATTCCCGGAGAAAAGTATTTATCTGCTGGATGAATGATGACATCCGGCCAAACCCCAGACACGCCATCGCGTCGGATCCAGCCCAGCCGTCTATCACAGCTCTCATCTCATTATTGGTAAGGTGGCGGCGAGCCAGCACTTGGAGCTCGGGAAAGGGCTCCCACCAATCTCTCCAGAGGAGAGAGTCAAGGACTTTTATTAATTAGCATTTGGAATTGTAGCTAATAAATACCCCTTTGGCATTCAGGCTGGGATAGGAAACACGACAGAGATGTCCTTGAGATGCTATAGCATTTTCCTAATGGAGGCAAATGGACAGGAGTCACCCGCTAAGTCATTATATGCACTGTGAGCTTGCTTCTCCTCCCTGGAGAGGAGCAAGCAACAGGAGGGAATATGACTGCCACTGGATCCAGTGATGCATCATCCACTCGCTCATCCAGCACTGCATTGCTCAAACACTCACAGACACACAGTGAGTCTGCAGTGAGGGCAATTTTGCATCTGGGAGCTGCTCAAAGGACACTGTGGGATGTACCTGAAGACGGACCCCACAGTGCAAGCACATCCTTGGGACCAACGTCTGGAGTGGTACCTCTGCTCCCTTTGTCTGTCAGACCCAAACCAGGCAGACAACAAGGGACATGGCACTGATCACTGCTTGGTCAGACATCCAGGAGCTACACCTTCAAACAGCAGAGCCCAGAGCTGCACCACTCTGGGCCTGACACTCTGCATGCAAAGGTCTTCACATCTGAATCTGCTCCTTGTTCTGGCCACAGCCCCCACTCCATCTGATTTCTGGCTCAGTCTACAAGACAAAATACAGGTGAGGAAAGTGCATGCCAGACTGGAGCTGCCCTTCAACCCACCATGTATTAAGGTGCCTCAGCTACCGGCAGGTTCAATAGCTGACTCCCTTTGCAAAGCAGCTCACCCTCCCATCGCACAGGGCTCAAAGACTCATGCACAGACAGCTCCCCACATCCCAGAAAAGCCCCAGGGGCCGTTAACACCATGATAAACCCCTACCCAATGTCCTTGCAAGCTCATCTTTAACTTGTGTCTCTTGCTTGGTCTGAAGCTGCTGCCTTTGCTAAGGGATGACCGACAGGGTGGCAGGTTAAGTGGTGAGCAATAGCTGGGCAGGACAGATGACAGCGCCAGGGGACAGCAAGCAATCAGTTAATGGGCTCCAGGGCCCTCAGATCAATCTCATCAAGTGACCAGGAGCTGCAGCAGGAATGATGACAGGCCAAGCAAATAGAAACAGAAGCCAAAGGGGGAAAGCAGGGATGGGGGAAGGGGGAATTAAGAGAGGGAATGGAAAATAAATGAAAACCCAGGGAGGAGATGTAGTCCACACAATCGTAATACTTAGCTGGAGAAAGGCTCAGCGTTGCTGCTCAGAGGAGAAAAACAAAATCCCTTTATCTACCTCCACACCCTTCCAATACAGAATGATGTCAAATCAATTTACTGCCTTTCCTCTCACAATTAATCAAGCCTCCTCCATTGCTCAACCTTTGGTAGAGCTGCGCATCATGTCACATGCAGCATAAAAAGAGAGAGCACATAGCAGGAGATGGAGGCGGCTGATCAGATTTATGCTGCTTGTGATTAGTAAGAGATGGGTGGCTCCTGGCCAAAGTAGCTCATAGTCACAAGACTTATAACCACACAGAGTTGCGTAAGGCACGCGAGATTCCTTACAAATGTTCCTTGCTTTGCATGGAAAGACTCCGGAGTGTTATTATAGATGGGGCTCATGGACCTGGTTAAGGGCAAGGGCCTTTAAAATGAGGCAGAGGTCATTAGCAGCCATGCGAAACGAGGCTTTTCAGACTAACCATGTTTCTGAAACAGGCATTACAAACAGAAAGTGGCACAGGAGGAGACCAGCTCTTCAAGAGTTCCAGATAATTGTTTCCACTTCCCCACTGGAGAAGGCTATGCCAAGAGTTGGCTGAATAGATTGAGGTGTCCATCTTGAGCTGCACAGCCCCATTCCCTCCTCAAGAAAGTCTCCAAATCCCAGACCTGTGACTCATGGAGGGAACCGCTGATGAACATCAGAGTCTTATGGATACCATCAAGTTTAAGGCAGCTTGTGTTCCATCACCACCCTGGCAGTGGCAGCCACCCAATCAACTTACTCTTTGGGGGGCGTCAAGTCATCGGGTCTTGTCTCAAAGAACTGGAGAACCTCCTCGCACTGGGAGATGTAGGGAGGCAACTGGATCAGAGCCTGTGGATGAAACAGATACGGTGGTGATGGGAAGCATCAAGAGTGTGCAAGGAGCTGAGTGAGGACAGGCCTTCAGAGCGCAGGGGACTGGGTCATGGCACCAAGCTCAGCACCCATGTGGTTCCCAGCTCACAGAAGTGTGGAGCCAGGCTGGGGAGAGCTACAGCAAACACACACTGGAGTGGAGCAAGACCCAGACAGCCCCAAGTAACACCCACCATACCACCCCTGCTGCAACTGAAGACTAAAGGAGAATAAGCAGAGATTGCCCAGGCCCTGCTTAGCCAGCTCCATCCTTTTGGATGTGCGTGCCTTCACAAGGTAAGAGCCATGGGGACATCCATCCCAGCATCCAGCCTCCCAGCCATCACAGGGTTCAGTTTCCTAGCTGTGCTGTGCATATGGAGCCATCAACCTTGGGAAAGGCTGGGCAGTTTACACATTGCAGACTCTTAGTGGTGTCAGCCTTGACCAGCACATCCCAAAAATGTTCCACTGGGGGATGGCAGCTCAGGAAGAGGCAGGCAGAGAAGCAACAGGAGACCAAAGTGCGAGATACCAGCTTGTCATGGCAAGGGCTGGAAGACTGCTATGTGTGCTGTTGAATGGCAGGAGATACAATCTGCCTTTGCTTTTCCCCTTTCCTTTCAAGGAAGCCTATTGCAAAAAGACAGGCTTCAACAGTGGGACTTTCAGGGTGAGAATGTGTGTGTCTGTGGGAGCTGCGGGCAGAGTCTGGGACAGCAGTATTTGCCTTGGGCCAGAGCTCTGGTAGATCCTCTCCAATGTGGGCTGCAGCAAGGGCTGGGCAGGGAAAGAGGATGGGCAGCTGCCTGATAGAGCACTGCCCTGGGCTCTGCTCATGGGAGAGATCAGAATCACAGATTACGGTGGCTGCAAAAAAGTAAAAACCCTCCATGTAACTAAAAGGATGATTTGAGATCTGGGAGCAGTGCTGCAGCCTGGCCTGGAGCGGATGCTTAACCAATTTTCTGTATAATTCCCTCTCCTGTCCATTTGCTATCACAGCAGTCTTGTGACAGGGGTGTGGGCAGACTGAACCACCACTCATTTCTATATCAGAGACTAAGCCACATCTGCAAAGCCCTGGGGTTACCACACAGATCAGATGTGGCTCCATGTTGACCTAATTGCATGCCCCCAAAAGCCCTTGCAGCCATTTAGCACACAGTCATATCCACTGCCAGCACAGCAGACAGTCAGACCACTAATCACAGGCCAGCTGCGATCAAGATCATGTGAGAGGCAGGAGAGAGAAAACTACTCAATCCATGGCTTTTAGGGCCAGGGAAGGACTATTCAAAGACCAAGTTTTGCATGGATGCCATTCCCATGTGGGTACCGTTCCCCAGTTCCAGGCATCCCATGATATACACAAATAGTGTGACATCTGTCCCAGCTCTGGCTCTGCCACCCAAAGATGTGAACTGGGAGTGACTTCAGAATGCAACTCTAGGCCCTGCTGCCCACAAGCCTGAGAAGAAAGGTCATTTACCGAAGACAGACAAGCCTTATTGCACTGAAATCCATTGTCTATGGAGTCAGAAGGATTATTCCCTACTAGCACTTCTTTTAGTGGTCCACCCAGTCATGTTGGGATAGAACATCGCAGCATTGCAACTCTTTCATCAACCCTTCAACTAACATGTTCTCAAAACCTTAGACAGGAGGAAGAATGTTTTCACACTAGGGGAAAGACTAGCAGATATAGAGCACAAAGAGAATAAACTGGAGAAATGGGAAGATCTTTCAGACCTCCACTCTGCCTTATTATTCCTCTAGTTGTTTGAAGTCTCATTTGGCGCTAGTTGCGCTCACCAATTGGTCTGGTTCTTCTACTGCTCTTCTTGCACCTTTCCTTAAATTGCCACATTTTTCAGTACAGTGGGACCTGGAATAGAGCCCTTCAGCAGCAAGAGCACTGCCTTGTGAAAGCAGTGGGTCCCTGCCTTGCTCCTCTCACCTACTTGTACCCCAAATCTTACCCACCTTATTTCCAGGTCTCTCCCAGAGAAGAAGACACACTACTTCTCTTGCAGATAGCAAGAAAGCAAAAACTTTCTTACACAGTTTTCTGTGGGAACTTGCTCACAACATATTCACCCAACCCCTCAGCAGGGCCAAGCTGGAGGAGGTATTTTGTATTTCTGTTCTAAACCACCACCCTCCAAACATTGACTTCCAATGATAAACATGGCAGTAAGAGCGTGTCCAGGACCCTGTGGCTGCCATCTGCAGCCCACTGTGCCCTCCAGGGACATCTCTCTGCTCCTGCTGACTCCTTGCCCATTCCACATCTCTGCAGCCATCAGTCTCACACCCACCTTCAGCTCAGCAGCTTTATGGTTAAGTAGCAGCAACTGGAAGGCCAGGCACAGTGTGCATGTCATTACTTGGTAATGCATTAACGGGAGGAGAGAGAGGCTCCTTAAGTGGGTCATATAACATCAGCCATTACATTCAGTTGTTAAGTCAAATGGATTCATTATATTTTATGCCATTAATGGCATCATTCTGAAAGAGACAGCTGCAGTATCTTACCACTTAGGGACTTCTTCCCAAAATTAAATTTACAGTTGTGTGCATCTGTATGTAGCTGGCACATTTCAGTGATTCAGAAGACAAGGGGCTGATCATGCCTGGATGGAGCCAAGTCATTACTTTGCACCATCAGCTTCTCCTATGCTGTATGGAGCACACAGATCCAAGCACATCTTGCACTACATCTCCATCACTCTGCTCTCATTTGTTATCCTGGCCAGCAGTGGTTTTCACCCGCAGCCTGACTGCAGCGCTGTCAAGATGCGTTTACTAATTCACCTTTATCCTTGTACTTGTTATTCCAGCCATGACATCCCTTCCATTGGTTTGGCTGATTCCCAAAACCCACAGTCTCTCCCACCATACATAGCCCACACTGCCCATCCTCCCAGCACTGGTACACCATTATATATTTTCAGTCAACCAGGATTGAGCCTGATCAAGGTGGCTTCATCATTGGTTGATGCTATAAAGCTCCCCTTACCTTGCAGTACTCATCAATGGGTATCAGGCGCTTAACTGCAACATCACGGATGTGACTCCGGCGGAACAGGATCTTCCCTTAAACAGGAGAGATGGAAAGAGAAGAGCAGGTCAGCACAATACCCAGGAACTCTCTGTTGAATCACTCTGTCGGGACCTATTCCCTGTGCATCTTCTTGCCAAAAGCCCAGTACCTGAAAAAAACCTCAACATTCCCTCCCACAGATTAAGTACCTTATCACAATAAAGCACAGTTAAAGCAATCATGCTCAAGGAGAACAAACAGTTGCCAGCAAACTGCATCCCCATCTTCTCTCACTGATGTAGCGATGATGGAAGAGCAGGCACTACACAGGCATGTGACTGATACCTTACAGTTTGCTGGTATGCAAGTCCTGGGTTTACAAGTCAAGTGGCAAATGACAGTGCTTGCCAGAGAACTAGACATCCCTGTGACTGGTGGTGGGAACCTTGTTGCAGGGCATCTGGGTCTAGTGGGGGCAGAAGCCAAGCCAGAGGGTTTCTCTCTGTGAAACTCCTGCATCGAACTGGTCCTTGAAGCCAGCATTGGGACTGCAGCTCTGAGTCAGACCTATAGGATTTTCCTTCCTGTCTGGGGTTTATTAGTGTTCTCCATTAATGGGATCCTCTTGCCCACTCTATTTCCTCCCCTCTGGCTTGTGGTACAGGCCTCTTTCCTTTGAAGTCTAATGAGTCCTAAATGCTTCAAGCTGCTTTCACAGAGAACAGCTTCTTTGGCACTTAATGAGACTAAAGCCATTAGCAGACCGTGAAACTGATATACGGTGATCAAAAGGACTGGTATCTGGTAGGATTTCAGACCCAGCTTCCCAAAGCACCAGGAACTGGCACTGCTTTTGCAATACAATCGCCTGGAAAATTGTGGGTTTGGGGGTGGGTTGGCTGGTAATGAAATTCCTACAGTTCCTCCTGATATCTTCTGTACCACGGGAAAGTCTCATCTCTTTTTGTCCCTACTTGGGTTTCCAGTTCCACCACCAAACCCAGGGAGAGCAACTGATGCGGTTGTCCATGCAATCCCTTCACTTATCGCTGAGGTCACCATGGGGCAACTCAAAAACCAAACTCCCCTCACAACCAAATACTAACACACCCTCTTTCCAAGCAACATGAGAACAAGGAAAACTCTGGAGAGTCACACAGCCCTTGGATGCACCATGGCATTGCTGGAACCAGCGGCTGGATGATACCAAGCTACCCAAGAACAGGATGTGGTAAAATGGCAGCACACTTATAGCAGCTTTAAAACCAGGGCTGGGTCATTCCCCTGCTCCTCCCTCACTTGTCCAGGATCCGGAACACCCATGACTTGTGCATCCTGCCAATGCATTTTTTGAGCAGAGATGAACTAAGCCAACCCAACTTCAGCTTGCAAGGAGCATGAATCAGAACTTTATAGAGGAGCCAAATCTCCTGCTAGGCTCAGTTATTGCAGAATGCCTTCAAAACTGGACTGTCCAAGGGAACACACAGCCATCGTACTCAGTCCTAGCTCTGCGTTTGCCCTCTGGTGAAAAGCATAGGGTCAGACCAGCTCATACCAGAAGGACTGCTTCTCATTTATGTCCTGTTGACAGCGAGGGCCTCAGACATTCATGGTGGGAAACTCTCTGCTCTGAAATGCTTTCCTTCTTGCAGCCTGCCAGAGCCAAGTCTGGCAGTCTTTATGATACAGTGAAAAGAAAATACCCCTCTATTCAATCTGTCTTTTAGATTTTGAGGATGAGTCGCCTGGAAACACAGAAGTTGTCTGGAAAGCCTGGGAGCAACAAGCAGGTCGGAGTTCCTTTGTTTGCCTATACCAATTATTTTCTGTCAGACAAGCAAATGATCAACAGTTTTCCCTTCTCATCAGCAGTTGTGGTGTATTTGCTGCCTACGTTTCTATTTGAATGATGATTTTTAAAAAGATGAATGGATCACAATAGTTTTGTTGGCAATTGTTTAAGGAATGGCTGTTTTGCTTTTATGTCTGCCAAAATTAAAATGCTAATTGGGTGGGTACATTATAAATGTCTGAAATAATAAGTTCTGGGTGTGGGAATATTTAAATGTTCAACAAACAGATGCTAGTGAATAACAATAAAAAGAATATACTTTTGGAGAATAAATATATCACAACAACTGAAGTGATCTCACATTAGCCCAGGCACAGAACATATGAACCAGCAGGAAACCCAGCTCTTCTCTTGATTTGCTCTAGACCTCATATTTTTCAACAAGGAAGTTTATTTTCTAACAAAAAGCTGTTCTTTAATCAAAATGCCTAACTAACATAATTGCAGACCCTTCAGTGCTGCCAAATGCACTATATAAATCATTGAGTGGCAAGGCAAGAGAGCGCAGTAAAATACTTCCCTCTTGGAAAGGAAAGATGAGCAACTTGCTGGGTCAATGAGATGCAGTATTTTCATGAGCACATTTTCCTTAGACCATATCTGCAAATATGTGCTGTCCACTAGCGCTTTTCACATAGCCAAAGACCATATAATGCAAAAGAAATGCATGACATCATTATTCATCCCATATCTGCACCCCTCATTGCTGCAGCTTCAGGGAACACAGTGAAGCCAATGGTGCTCATCACCCACACCTCATTCCAAGTGCTCTTTATTTTACACTGTTTTGGTGCCTCCAGGAGCTTGTAACAACTCTTAAGCTCAAAGCTGGGTTACTGCCCTGTTAATTGTCCAGGAGGACTCCCTTCTGCCCACAGCATATATTTGGTCAAGAGTGGACCAGATCAAGGTCTAGTATTCTACAGTTCATGCCAAAGGGGAGGAGAAAGTTCAGGATTACTCCAGCAGAAGAGGGAAAAGTCTCTTGGATTTGATTTTCCAAGGTAAGGTTTCCCAGTTGGCTGAACTATTCACTCAGTAAAGCTGCAGCATGACAGATGCAGAGTGATAGCAAATGGGGCACAGTCTCAGTTGCCTTTGTAGTATCAAGCAAGAGCAAGGACAGCCTTTGGTGCAGTTTGGATCCTTGACTCCCAGATGCCTCAGCAAGATTTGCTCCATTATGAGAAAAATAACTACCAGCTCTACTTTTTCTTTAAGAACATCCTCAGACAAGACTTACTTTACTTCTAACAGCCTCATAGCAGGGCTCCTGCCCTCAGCTTCAACATCAGCACGAGGAATACCAAGAGGAAGACACGTGAAGGAAGGCAGTTCTGGACATCTGACTGATTAGTGGGGTTTTCCATTAGCAGGTAGGGCCAAAGCTGCTGCAGGCTCCAGTTCACCAGCTTCACACTCTAGCCACAGCTCAAGCATTCAGTAATGATTAGATTTTGTTATCTACATACCTAATGTTACCCATGAGCAATCACAGCACTTAGTCTCCCTCCAGGCTAGCACAAGGAAGTGGGGTAAAATACAGTGTCCTTTGTACACACAACCAAAGCTACAGAGACTGAACATTTATCACCTGGGAATGTGTCAAGTAAGTTGATTTTGGAAAAGGAAGAGAAAGATAAGGCACTACTACAGAATGGCTGCCCTGGCACGTCTCCCTTCACAGGAAGCACCCAGGCACCAGGACATGCTGTCTGCTTTTTCTGGATCTTGAAAACCTCTTAAAGCTTACAGGGAAAAAGTGGTGCCTCTGAGGAGGAGAACGGCTCTGAAGACACTCAGTGTACAAGTTACAGTTTAGGAAGTCCTCTTTCTTCAGTAGAATATACAACAGTTAGTGCATGTATTTATTATGCATTATATTTATATTTTTATTATTATGTATTAATATGATATTATTAATATAGCTGTGGATGCACTGAAGCATTGTATGTGCTTTGCTTGCTATACCCACTTTCCCAGCAGACATTAGGTGTTTTACATGCATCTGCACTTTAATGATAACCCTGCAGTATTATTATTCTCCATCAGCATTTTGACTGGAGAAATCTGATCAACACAACCCATCCTTTAAACATAGAGGGAATAAAACCAAGAGGGAAAGAGCTGAAATATATGCAGTTCCTTAAAAGTCAAAGCAAATGAAGATAGCTGTATCACAGTGCTGTCCAGAAGACCCCAACCATCCCCAGTCCCCATGAACAACCTAGGAAAGGAGCAGAGCAGGAGCAGCAACCCTTAGCAGAGGATTCACCAAGGGCAAGCGACGCCAATCCTCACTCTGCTGCTCTTCCCCAGGCCCCGCAGCCCCTACACTGAGCTGACGGCACAGCCAAAGCATGCTGTGCTCTCCAGAGTCTCCAAGCAGCTGAGGTTCTTGCCTACCCAAAGACAAGACAAATTGAAGAGTAACAAAGCAGCAGAAGCCACATCTCCAGCTCCCCTTGCTAACTTGAGCATTTGTTTACTTATTTATCTCCTTGTTGACCCTGATTTGTTTTTACTGCCAAGCAAATACCAGTACAGGAGCTTCAGCACTGGGGGCACCAGCTGGTTCTCAGAGGGGGAGGAACTCGGGAGGGGGGCAAATCTAACAAAAAGATCTCAGCCTACCACAGTGCCAATGTCTGACCACACCTGAAGGATTTCTGAGTCAGCAGCAAGCATCCTGTCCTCTTCCCAGCAAAGGGAGGAAGACCTAGCAAGCAGCCTAGAAGGAAAGCACTCATGCCTGCTTTTCCCTTCCCCTGTCTGACCCTTTCCCTCCCTTTTGACCTGCCTGGCATCATCTGCTCAGCTCTGGCACTCAAGCTGTCCCAGTGCTTCTGCTTCCTCTCCTTCCTTACCCTGAGCTCTAGCCTGATAGAAGGGACCTGTCAGTGCTCTTCACCCTGCTGGGAGGGAAAGCTGGAAAACCACAGTGGAGCACCTTGATGCTGTTTCAAACCTCCATCAGTCAGTGGATAGGGCTCACAACGTCCTGGGATGTGAAGCTCCCCGGTTACAAAGCTCTATCTCTCAGCAATGCAGCTCCACTCCTCCTTTCTTTCCTTTATCCATGAGCACACTCCTCTCCCTCCACCACTGCTACTTATTTCCATCCACCGTGGCCAGAGGGCCACCACATATCAGAGCTCATCCAACATGATGAATAGGCAGCTCATACACCCAGCATGTCCCTGTGAACCTCAGGCCAGCCAGCACTGTGCCACAATAGCTGTTGTCCCAACTGTCCCATGCTGTGCCTCACCCTAAGGGAGAGTTTTTCTTTAAACACTGCCATGCCATGGCATGGTTTCCTTCAAGTCTCTCCTTAAAACCTTCCTTTGTCACAATTCCTACACTCCTTGCCCCTACAAAACCCCACTGTGACACTCCTTTCACCTACACACTCTGTCCAGGACACAGGGGGACAATCTGCTGGCTTTTACTCTGCACATCACTGGCCTCAGAGCTTCAAGAGCAGAAATAACATTGGTGTTATTTCCTACCCAGCTGGGCAGGAGGAGGAGGATGGAACTCATGTCCCTGGGGGCACGAGCTCCATCCCTCATGGGGCAGGGCCAGCACCAGCTAGAGAAGCTCCACTGAGGATACTCTGTCTGCCCATGAAAACTGCCCTAGTGCCAGGAAGCCTCTGCTCTCCCAGGACTGGAAGAACCCCCTTTGTGGCTGATCAAGGCTGCTTTGCTTTGTCTGACTAACCAAGAGCACAGGGTGCTGCAGCAGCTCCAGGGGAAGAGGGGCTGCAAAGAGCTGCAGTGTGGCCTCCACTGAGAGGTGTCAGGAGAGAGCTTGGGGAAAGGGCTGATAGGGAAATGGGGTCTCCAGTAGTGTGAGAGAGCAGGCAGGACACAAGAGGGGTTAATCTCTCCAAACAGGGTTAATCTCTCCAAACAAACAGATAGGGAAACAGGGCTCTGCAAATCACTCCCTCCTGCAGGAATGCTCCAGACAGAGCTGAAGTTATAAGGGGGAGCAAGGGGGTGAAAAAAACCACGGAGGCAGAGGGATTTCAACCAGCAAAATAGCTGAGGCTCCTCTTGAGCCAAAGGCTGTTACTGGATCTGCAGCAATCTGGAGGGGCAGAGAACCTGAAACACATCACGCTGCCGATCACAGCCATGAGCCAAGCCAGATATTTCGAGAGTGGAAAACCATCTGTGCCTCTTGCTTTACCCTGATGGACTCCCCACGCCCCACGGCCTCGGAAAGAATTCACTTCTCTGCACCTTTCAAATCACATCCAGGTTTTCCCTGGCACGGGTTCCAAACTCACTTCAAAATAAGGCAGCCCCAAATGTACATCTAATTAATCCCAGCCTGCGAAGCAGCCAGCTACATGGGCTATTCCTAGGATGGGGAAGCAGGCATGGGAGATGGTGTTTCCAGGAGCCCTGCATTTAGCATCTGTTTGGCAACGTCCTGTGCTGTGAGCTTATCCTGGCAAAAAGGAGGGGAACAAGAAAAGTGCCTCTGGGACTGTCCTGGGTATAGCATAATGATGGGGTCCCAGACATCTGTGAAATGAAGCTGAACTAAATAGTGACCCTATGAAGACAGCCCTTAGGCTCTCACAGTCTCATTTGAGCACAATGTTCCCAAGGCCATTGTTTCTATGTAATGGGGAAAAATGTAAGGTAGTTTTCTTAAAGACAGCTCAAGGGTCAGAAACAGAGCAACTGCTCCAGCACGGCACTCTGCCTGGGGTAATACAGTCTGCACATCAGCTTAGCTGAAACCCTGCAGAAAAGGCAGCCATACTGCAAGTGAGCCTGGGACCCTCCATTCAACAGTGCTACAGCAGAGGCGCTCATCTTGCTAGAGAAGAAAATAGTAATTAGGACCCTTGCCCCATCTCCAGCTCAGATGAAGACACAACGGGACTGAGGAAAGTCAGGTATTAAAGCCTGAAAATGGATGAGTCGTTCTCTACCTCCTCTACAGGGCCTTCGTGGGGAGCTATGAACATCCCCATAGTTGGTCTGGGAGAAAAGCCCCAAAGTTTGTGGGTAGCACTGATGCCCATGCTAAGCAGGTTAGCAGGCTGGGAAGGGAGTAGAAAGGAGGCATAATTCTGCTTCTTAAAATGATCTCACCAAACCCCATTTCTCCTGCTCCCTTCTTGGGAGTTCGCTATTATCTGTAGCTAAAGCTTCCTAAAAAGCAATTTTACAGCCAAAGTTAGCTCAGCCTCAGGCAACCCCTCCTTGCTGGAGCTCACGTTTCCAGTGAAGCAGACTGGCCAGGATCTGCTCCAGGCCACTCGGGCTGTACGATGTTTGGAAGGCTCCACTCTCCTTATAAAAGCTGTTTCCTGAAAGATCTGGCACAGCCCTTACACAGCAGGCCCAACTGAGCTCATTTGTTTTCTTAGTTCATTCTTTCCTGGGGTCTCCATACCATCATCTCCCAGCCAAAAAGTATGTAACCCTTAGTGTGGACTGTGCAGGCGAGGATGGAGCTGCCCAGCAACACATCCCCAGGGCCAGGCAGTGGCAGGTCTCTCTTCTCTCTTGCCAGCTGTTTCTGACTCCTCTCCAGGGACCACAGTGGATGCCATGGATGGGCTGGGTGCCATCAGAGCTGTTCCGAGGGGCCATCCACAGCACCACATGAAGCTAAGCAGGCTGTGCCTCCCAGCTCAGAGCCAGCAGAAGCAGCCAAGAGTCCACTTCAAATTCCCCTATATGGTGGCAGAGGCGCTTCAGCCATGGTGCAGAAGCACTGCAATGCCCTGCCAGGCAAAACCTGATCCCATCAAGATGCGCTATGGGATGAGCGTGGTGCCAGTGCTGGGGAAGGGACAACCCCTGGCCCCAAACTTTAAGTGCTCAGCTCCGGAGGACCATCCATGTCAAAAATCCGAGGAGGCTGACGGACTTACACATACAAGAGCCTCTTCTGATACCATCAGAGACCAACTTTAAAAGACCCAAAGTCTCTAGAAATTTCCAAGAAGTCAAATCCTCAAAGTAAACATTAACAAAACAAAGCAACACAAAGCAAACAGAGTTCCTGTGGGCTGGATGTTGTAACTACGGAGTAATCACAGAACTCTTCCCGTTCCAGGAAACCAGCCTGACAGACAAACCCAATGGCACCTTCTCAGGTTGTGGTGCTGACCCTGTGTCTAGAACACTTAGGGTGTTTCTCAAAAAGCCAAAGCTGCAGAAGGCACAGGGTCACAGGAGATGTTTTTGAGAATCACAGCGGCCACAATGTCTTAGGTTACTCTACAACGGGCTTCCCAGAAAGCAGCGTACTTTCAGTAAGCCACTGGAGCCAAATCCTCACTGGTAATGAAATTCAGATGCTCAGAACGTTGCTCAAAATGGCATTGGGAGCAAAATGCAGTACTCACAGAAGCTGAACATAATAAAACCTAGCAAGTCTAAGCATACCAGAGGACACACAAATGCACAAGCTCCTCCACAGGATGGTCATCCTAAGTCCCCAAAGCTGCCTTCTTACACAAGAACCAGGCTTTATTTTCCAGCAACTTCAACTCCTTTTTTTCCCTCCGATGGAAATCCCGGTGACATGCCTCTTAGCAAAGGGAAACCATTTCAACACCAAGAAGAAGGAACAAATATTGATGAGTGTGCTGTGAGAAGAAGTGCTCCGACCAGGCTTCCCAAGCCCGATCACTGCTTCCAGAAACAGCAGCATTTTGGTGGGAGTTTTATGCGAGTGCAGCAGGGCCAAACCATGCATCCAATTTTTCCAAGTGACGCCCTTTGCCAATTTGGCTTCCATTTTTCCTCCCCACTTCTTGCTGGCGGGAGTACTTGTACAGCAAGGGCTTTTCTGCGGTATTCAAGTCAGGTGTGCTTTGCTTTTGCTAATGTTACAGTGCAAGGACAAGCCCGAATCAGAAATGCCTCTATGGGAAACCCAAACAATATTCTCTTGCTCAGAAAGGGACATAAATGGTTTTCTTCATACCAGTCAGAGAAAAGTAAAGCCCCCTAAATGCCTTTCTGCTTCTAGAAAGGTCGGGAGGCAGAGCACAGCACAAAGGGCTGCACTAAATGGACCTGACAGTCACTGGAAGTGATTATGGTATCGTGACATTTCTAAATATGCCCATTAGCTACTTGGGGGCGGGAGTAAAGACAACTCTGTGGTCAAAGCCATTAGCTATGGGTGCATGAAAGATTCCCAGGGCCCCCTCAGGCTGGTTATGTTTGCCAGGCATGTTAGGGTTCTTTTTTTCCCCGTAGCAACAGCACCAAAGGGCAACCACAAGCAATCCCCCACATCAGAAGGTCTGCAACAGACCATAGCATCTGTTCCTCAAGCACACAAACACTCAGCTGTAGGCTGGGCTGGGAAGGCACACGTCATGCCACAGAAATCTTGTCTTTGAGCAACCAGCCCAGAATGTTACGGGAGGAAGCCAAGGCTGTCAATCAGCTTGATTTAACATGTGGAATTCAATTGTTATTTCCCTCTCTCTGGATGGCCCTTTGAGTTGCATGGGACAGGAAAAACAGCATACGAGCACTTCCTTGGGGAGCCTCACACCATCCTCAGCCCTGTGCTATGCTGGCCAGGCTCCTTCTGAAAACAAGCACGCTGCTGCCGGGTTGTTCCTGAGTAGCTGTGCTAGCAGGGTTGCTTAGCTGTAGTCCTCCACTAATGACTTCTGGAGGGAGAGAGTATGACTGAGGGGTTTAACACTTGCTGGGCACATTGCTAGCAAATATAGATGCATTAATGGACATGGTCAAGAACTTGCTCAGATGGTTCAGTAGGTAAGAGCTAAAGCACATGTATGCTTACACACAGACTGGGAAAAAGCTCCTGCCATGACAAAACTAGCATAGTTTTTCCTGGAGCCCACTCTCCTACCTGGCAGAAAGGGGATGATCCTTTGCTTGGGGTCTTTCTGCCCTCCTTCCATTGGAAACTTGTCCAGCATTTGCATCTAGAACAGGAAATGCAGAGAGGTGATTAAAGTCAGTGAATAACTTCGACAACACAAGGCCACTCTAAGGCTGGTTCTCCTAACCAACAGTGTGCTGAGACATCATACACAGCACCATTAGCCAAAGTACAGCACCGAGGTAAACACACCCAAAGCAGTGCCAGAAGCACAAGACCTTAGCGTCATCTCCACTATTTCTCACCACCAATGTTGTTCATCACTATAATTTTGCTCAGCATGGGTGATTTATGTAACCTGCACTTCTGAAACTATTAAGTTTCATCCTGATGGAGCTTGGTCACTAGATCTCAGAAGCTCCTCAGAAAAGGCACATTTTAAGCTTATTAGCTCAAACATAGCCCAGCACTGACAGTTCCTGGACTACAACTGACTTGGACTCAGCATCAATTCGTGTTTGCCTGCAAAAAGCCATGAAGTTAGACATCAGGTTTGGGGAACACTCTGTGCTACGCAGGCTTTGAGGGATGAATGTTTTATGGGATCTTCAGCATTAAATAAATGATTTCCTGACTGATGCAACTGCACTTAGTACATTTAGTCAGCAAAGAGGTGATAACCACCTCCTGCTCTCACTGGGTGCCTGCACTGGTGCTTCACCACATACACACAACTTCCTTGCAGTTGCTATGGTGCTTTACCAATGCCCTGGTAGGATCAATGTCTTCAGCATTTGCTTTACTTGTTCTTGCTGGAAAACACCATCTGGATTGGACTTAGCACTTTACCCAGAGCAGAAGAGGTGAAAGCATGACCAGCCATCTATCCAACCATTCAGATACTCCCTCTTTTGGAAGGAAGGGGAGGGAGATGCAAACTCCCCCTTATTTTCTCTGGGGTATGGATCTGAGCTCAGCCTCCCATCACTTGAAGAGCTCACTAGTCCTAAGGGTATTTGAAACGAGTCTTGCCCTCTCCTATTTGAGCTATTGCATTCAGCACAAATAATTAAGTGCTTATGGAAGCATGGCAGACAACCTGCCCTGGGAGTGCCCTGAGCACCTGCAGAGTCCAAACAGCCGTTCTCCTCTGACCCAATGAATATTTAACGTATTTCATGCAGAGAGGAAGTCATGCAACTGGAGAGCCAAAGCCATTGATCCTACGAGAGGCATCTGCAGGCAGCCCTCACCCAGGAGGACAGGCAACACCAAGGCCCTGGATGCACAAGTCATGCTTTCTCCTGTCTGCTGCTCCACCACGTAACACTGGGAGCCCCTTCATCACATGGAGCTTATGCAGGGCCAAACTGCGGGTCCCAACACGCCCTGGGGATGTGTTTCACTTGGCTCCCTGGTTTTCATGGCTCTTGTTCTTTGGCACCTATTTTTCCACATGCTTTTTAAAGGTCTCTGCCCCTAGCTAAGGGCTGTGGACTCCTGCAAGGCATGAGCTTGTTTAAAGTGCTGTAACACTAAAGCTAAGCACTTTTTGTCAATGTAGCTCTTTGTACATCCAATAACTGTTGAGGTTTTTTTCCCTTGGATCTCAAAAGCACTAAGATAAAATTCTTGAGGTTTGGTGGGCAGGGGGCAGAAGGAAGGAGGAATTTTTCCTACACGCTGCGACGGAATAAAAAACTGCCCCAACACTCCCAAAGACAACAGGAAAACCAAAAGAAGCTCTCAAATATTCTCTCCAAAATGAAAACAAGATAACTCAAAGCCAGGATGACACTGAGCACAAACGCACCGTGTTTACAGCTGCTTCTCAAAACAAATCTGGGAGTTCATAACAAAGCAAATGACTCCCAGACTCAGCAGTAACTGGTGACTGTGGTGACGTTACCAGCAGACACAAAGTGAGCAGAGCAGGGATGAGGCACTGCAGGCTCCCAGGGCAGCACCACTTCCCCAGCCTTTCTGGGCATGCAACACCCTCCTGCTCTTCTCTCAATCCATGAAAATAAGGGAAAACACCACATCCCCGTTACCCTGTAAAACACCTTTGTTGTGCTACAGCAGAGAGGTGGGGAAGAGCTTGGGAAAGCTTGTGACTGGTAAAGGGTGAGCAAAACAAGTTGCAAACGCTGCACATCTGATTGCTGTTAAGCAACACAATACTCGAGTCACTGGAAGCTTTCCCCTCCTCTCAACTTTGAACACGAGCTGAGGATCTCTCACTCCCGGGAGCACTGTGAGCCTACAAGGCACGAATGGTGCAAGCTGTGTTTTCTCCCATATGCACGTGCCTGGGCTGTGCCTCTGGCCAGATCTGCTCCCATCCATGTGATCCCACCAAACCCAGCCAGAACTTCAGCCCGTTTCTCCATTTCCTTTGGCTTCACCAAAGTGCCTCTTGTAGTGGCTGCTCAGTGAGCAGGAGGTGGCATGGGGGCCATCTCACTGCAGGCACCCTGCTGGAGCATCACCCCAGCCAGACCAGCCCCTGTGCTGCCCGCCATGGGTTGGTACCATCATGCCTGTGCATTCATAAGCTGCTATCTCTTCTCTTGGTGGAGGCAGAAAAAATAGGTTTCAAGGTGCCTGCAGCCCCCTCCAGCACACACAGAAAGGGAAGGTAGAGAAGGAACAAGGCAGAGAGGTCGGTCGCATGGACCCTTCTGGTCTGGCTGCCACATCATGCAGCCCCAGAGGAGGCAGCAGCAAATACTAGTTCATCAGTTTTACAAGGAATAAGGCTGTGGTTGAAGAACAGCTAAAAACCTTACTCCAACAAAAACAGCGCCGGTGCCACTGCAACCATGGCAGGCAGTTTGTGTTAGCAAGATACAAGAGCACACATCTGCGGAATCCAGCCCACGGGTCATGGGCTGGTGGTTCTTCTGTAGCACTACACACACAAAAGAAAACACAGAACAGCAACGGGAAAAGGCCAGCTCCAGACCTGAGAGGTGCAACCAGGAAGCCAGAGGAAGCCAGCTGGGAGGGTTCTATGCCTTGAGGTTCCCTGTATCCTTTCTGGCCCATCTTGCTCCTGATTTTGCAGGATGGGGACTACAGCACAGGTTGTTTCACTGCGCTGTCCCAGGGGAGCCGAGCAGACACAGCTCTGGAAGAGGGCTGGAAGAAGGATAAAAGTGCAGCAACCCCACAAGCCCTAGGGGAGGGACACACAGATAGGCATCAGAAGATGGTCTGCAGAAACCAAGGCAGGTCAGGGCAGGATTCCTGGGAGAGCACCTTTCTCCCTGGCCGCAACAGGGAAATGTGCTCCCCAGCCAGCAAGGAATTGTGGAAGGGAGGTGATTGGCATGGGAAGACTCCCACAAATCGTATCAGCAGCAAGCGCTTCCATCCAAGCTCCAAACAAGACTGCTCACATCACATTCCCAGAAGGGAGGACTTGCCCAGACATCCAAGATCCCGGGGAGATGGGGAGATGGGGCAGGCAGACACACAGCCTTTGGGAGCACAGCCTTTCCTGCCAAGCACAGGAGAGCAAAGAGAGGCCAAGTCTCACTCTCAGCAGTGCACTCAGCCAGGTTGGGAAGAAAAATGAAGGCAAAAAGAACAATAACACTATTGTTTCACCCCTTCCAAGATTATGTCTAAGTATTTGTGACAGAATCTTGAAAAAAATTAAATAAAATATTGGAGCAGATGCAGTTTGAAGTATTTGGTGTGCTTCAGTTCTGCAGGAAGCTGCTGTAATCAGAATTTTCACCCATTCCTTTGCAGCAGGGAGGATGCTCATATGGCTGCAATGGCCAGGGCACAGAAACCGGAGCAGCATAGCCAGCCCACAGCCAGGCTCTGACAACAGCACATCAGGATAGGGCACGTTTGTCCACATTTACCTCCACCACCAATTTACCTTATCAATTAGCTGGTTTTTTTATTAACCCAGAAATGCCTGGGCAGTGAGTCTCTTTGGAGGGAGCCATTGCTGAAGGCCTGTGCGCATCCTGGGAGCATGTGGTCTCCATGGCTGAGCTGCCCATTAATAGGACAGGCGATAACAGGGCCACCCAGGGAGAGGAAGCTTTTCAAGCACAGCTTTATATCAACAGCTAGCAGACAGCTTCTTCATTAACAGGAAACTCGTAAGATAATACCCTAATTGAATCAATTAAGAGTGCTGCGGGCTGCAGAGGATCCTAGGGAGTGAGGAATGCATACGCTCAGCAGTATTCCCAGGAAGCAGACATTCAGGAAGGGCTTTGCTCAAATAAGAGCTGATGGTGTAATGCCAGAGGGATACACCATACATATGGTGTAACCCCAAAGCAATACGTCTGCTGAAGGATCATGGCCCCAGGTCTAACAGCCTGTGAGCTGGCCCTATGGCCTCCCAGACGGATTCAAACTCTAAGAAGTATGCAAAACACTCCAACAAGCCCTCAAGCCAAGTGCCAGAGGTAATGTGTGTCATTGCTTTGCTGCTTCTCCTCTGTTCTTCATCATAGAATAGTTAGGGCTGGAAAGGACCTTAAGGACATCCAGTTCCAACCCCTCTGCCATGGGCAGGGACACCTCACACTGAACCATATTACCCAAGGCTCTGTCCAACCTGGCCTTGAACACTGCCAGGGATGGAGCATTCACAACCTCCCTGGGCAACCCATTCCAGTGCCTCATCACCCTTACAGTAAAGAACTTCTTCCTTATAGCCAATCTAAACCTCCCCTGTTTAAGTTTTAACCCGTTACTCCTTGTCCTATCACTACAGTCCCTAATGATGAGTCCCTCCCCAGCATCCTTACAGGCCCCCTTCAGATACTAGAAAGCTGCTATGAGGTCTCCATATAGTGGAAAAAGTTTTTACCTCTAAAATATAAAAGTGGGAGGGGACAAAAACCTCTTTTTCTTTTAAATCTGATCTGGTGGAAAGAAAAATGCCAGGTGAAATGTTAAACATAGAGGTCCTGCACTGCCCTGGTAACAATGAACCAGAAGGGCCCAGGATTGCTCTTGCAGCAAGTCCTCTGCAGCTGAGGGACTGTGGGATTTGCGTTTAGCAAGCTGCTCTAAAGCCCAGGCTCTCCATTACTGAGCTTTAGGGCTTACGTGGCACATATCAGGGTTGCAGAAGGAAAGCAAGTCTTTGCCAAGTTACAGAGGGGATGGTGGTTCACACCACTGAACAGCAAGATATACCAGCACAGGCTGGGGGGTGATGAAATACCCAGGCGAGGAGAACAAACTCTTCCACTCTTGCACAACACCAGGAGCTGATGTTGGAGCCAGGCCCCAGGCCGTAATCACAGGCATGGGGTGAGGGAGCTTCCCCCTTCTCTTATCAAGAGGATTTGCTTTGCCTGCGTGACCATGGCTCAGTGTAAAACCACATTCCTCCTTCATCTAGCAAGTGAGAGCTGACCTAATCCATGCCTGCACCAGACATGTCTGTTACCCAGAGCAGAGAAGTCAGCTTTTGACATACCCCAAAGGCAAAAGGGAAAAAAAAAAGAGTTCAACAAAAGGCTTCAGAGTCCAGCCGAGTGCATAGCGGCAGAATCACAGGAGACTCTTTGTGAGAGCCACAGCCTCCCTGCTAGGAGAAGGCAGCCGCTTGCCATGGGGAAAGATGGGTCTGAGCCAAGCCTGCCCTCATCCCACAGTCCTGAATCACCACTGGCCCCATCCCTCATGAGAGAGGGAGTGCTGCAGGCAGCCAGGCACACTGTCTGCCCCATTTTCCCTGTGGTGGCAAACTCCAGATGGGGACATTCACATGCACCGCTCACCCCAACCTCCGTGCGCTCAGTAGGGCATCAGTCAGGTCTGCTCTTATGGGAAGAAAAGTCCTCACACCTGATGGACAGCATCCCACTGATTCCCAAATGTAGTAGGAAAGGGATGTAGGTCCAGCAGTTGCCTGCTGTCACAGCAGCACCCTGGCCCCACAGGGATGTGATGAGGGACATGGCTGTGTGCTGAGAACCAGAAACTTTGCAGATCAAAGCACCCTTGTGCCCTGGAGCCAGCTGGTTTGGGCAACATCTGCCAAGCAGATAGTCTGGGAAAAAGAACATCTGGCAGCATCTCACAGACTGCTGGTGTTTAGTCTCTGTGACCCAGGCACCTTCCCTGCATCCACATGGACTGTCTGTGAAGACACAGGGGATGAAAACACAACAGCCCAGAAGACAGAAGGACCAACAGAGAGCAAGCTCAGATCCCCAGTGTGGTGATGCCGAGCAAAGGAGGTCAAGCCTGGGAAAGGACTCCACTGGTGCGGCATCACATAATGCCCATTCAATGGCCAAAGCCAGTTGAGAGTTCAAAGGCAGTAATGGGAGCTGAAGAGCAGCACAACTGAGCTGTTTCCAGACTACCACCATTTTTCCATAGTTCCAGCTGCTCTGGGCAAGGGATGAGTTCAAGCGCATTTTACACATTACCACTCAGAGGCACTCCTGATCCCCTCAGCACTAGGAAATGGCATCACAGAGCCTGGATTGTGAAAAACTGATGGAAAACTTTAAGCATCACTCAGCAATAGACAAAAAAGAATTAACTGAGGTCAGAGAAAAAAGCACTGCACAAATTGGCAGCAGCTGCTACTGCAAGAGAAATTTCCTATGAAATCAGAAGAAGCATTAGACAGAGACAGACACTGGTGCCTGTGAAGTGCTCACTGGCATGGAGAAAGCACCAGACACGGGGCTGGGACAGGCGCACCCCACTGCACCCCCAGATCCAAGCAGCCCCTGGCCACAACTAGGCCTGTGTTACCCCAGGTGCTTGTCCATAAACCACACAGACTGTAACTGGGGAGATGGTGGGCTCTGCCTTCACACAGGGGCTCGGAAGATGCGGCAGTTTTACATCCCTAGGTTTGGTACAAGTGCAATGGTCCTTCAAAAGCAGTCAGACAAAAAGCTTCCACTGCCCAGGAGATGTTTCCAGCCTGAGCACCCACTGATTCTCTGAGCTCAGCTCCATTATAAGCAATTGAGACCACAATGGGCACTGCATGCCCACCAGGGATGCTGGGATTCCTAGCAAAGGATACGCTCAGCCCCAAGCACTGAAGCCCTAGAAGTCTGTGGTAACCTCAGTGTAAGAAGCTTCCTGTTTTATCATCCAGCCTTGAAGTTTAAACCCCAGAAATCCCTAAAAGATTATCATGTTTATGAGAGATTGGGACTTTCTAGTCCCCGATATCACCAATGTGCTAATTGCAACAGATGGATGAAAGAGAGAGGCATGGAAGGAGAAAGCCTTGTCTCCAGATTGGTGTCTCTGGTCAAGCCAGGTCCTGCTCCCACAGCCATGTATGTCTGTTCTGTGCCCATCCACAAGAGCATTAAAAAAAAAATATCATTTTTCTAAGACATTTGAAGCCTGTATGCTTTCAAAAGCAACAAGTAGCTCCAGGTACCCACTCTGAGGCACCCAGAAAGGAATGAGAGGGCAGACAAAGCTGCACCTCCCCAAAACCCAGCTCCAGCAAGACACTGGGTGAGACACCCCAAGATAGCGGGATCCAAAATTACCACCTATTTTTGGTTGCCCCCAAAAAGCACTACTTGCTTTCCATCCTTTTGTAAGCTTGTCAAGAATATAATTCAGAGAAACTAAGGAGAGAGTCTAGTGTTTAAAAGAAGAAAAAGAAAACCTCAGATTTGGAGAAGAACAGCAGGCAGTCTCCCATTTACAGGCTCCTCACATTACTGCTGATCCCTCTGTCTGCTTCTTGGGTGATTAAAAGGCATTGCTCTTTACATACAATTCATTGGGGCTGAATCCTGGAAGTCATCATTCTCTTTACTGTACTTTACTAATCCATTTTCCATTTAATTTCTGATAATTGCAGCCTCTAGATGGCATTGGGTAAGCAGGTCCCAGACTGCACAGATGAGTGCTGAAAGCTGCAGCACTCCATGCAGGCACCAGGAGCAGAGCATTAACATCACCAAGCAACTGGTACAGCATCCATAATTCATCACCACAACCCAGCCGTGGGAAATGACTCTTGCCGGTAGACGTGCTTGGGAACAGAGCAGCAATACCCGGTGTGGTCTGCACCGCTTCCTCTTCCCCATCCCGTCCATGGGAACATCCCTCCAGCCAGGACTGTGTCACACGGGAAGTACCCCTGGAAGGAGCCTCAGCATGGGAGCTGGGAAGAGCTGCATCCCTTGCCCCAGGCTGGTGACAAACACCACAGAACCACCACCATAACCACGATTAGAGCTGTCACAGCAGCAGCATCCATAGCAAAGGCTGCAAAGACAGTTCATGTTCACCCACATCCTCCTCTCTAGCATCCCATACTTGGAAGATTGGGAAGTCATGAGATTTAGTTTCTGCTGTGCAAATAGAAACAACAGTGGGGAAATACCAGCACATTTGTCCTATTTCATGTGTTGAGCAGCCAAGGCATAGCAAGGGGGAGGGCTGTGCCCAAATACTCCAACCAGATCTAGTTTCACATCTAACACAGTGCTTCATGCCAAGAGGCAACCTTCAGTCAAGCATTGCAGTGACAGGTCAGACAGACCTTACATGAATGCCACCCCACTTGGAGCTGCATGCTTGCCAGAACCTCAAGATGCTTGTCCCTAGCTTCTCCCCTAAATAGCTCATGATGTGATTTCTCTTTGATCCCTCCCTTCCCCAAACCTTCCCCACTCCAGATGAGGAGAAGCAGACCAGTGTACATTCTTTCCCTGAAATTAATGCAAAGGTTTCAATCTGTGGCAGGCCCAAACGTGATGAGACAAAGGAGCTACACGCAGGGCTGCAAAAACTGCAGTCCTACCACTTGGGAGAGCACTGCTGGTCAGAAACACCAGCCTCACAATCCTCCTCTTGCGTAAGACTTCTTGCTAACTGTTTTCCCTGCTGTTCCTTCCCTAAACACAAACCCCATCTTCCAAGCAAGCACAGTCAGCAGAAAGGCCAACATGGAGAGCTTTTCATCCCCACCCAAGGGAGGATATTCTGCTTGGGTTCATGGTGGTGTCCATCAAGAACAGCTCCATGGCAGCGAGTGCAATTTTGCAGGTAGAAAACGAGACACTACAAACCCCTGAGGTTTAACTGCCAAAACCAGGGTCTCCATTCAAAACAGATACGCCTTAGCTCTTAGCATGACCATGCTTCTTTCCACCCTCTCCCATCTGACAATAAAATTCACTGCCTGGCAGAGACAGAAGCTGATGGAACCCCAGAGCCCTGGGTGAACAGCAGAAACCAACCCAGCTCCTGCATGAACCCACCAGTGTCCCCACAGCATCCCCACCCCAGACCAGCAGCCTGTTTCCCTCATGGAGCACACTGCTCTTGCATTCCTCCATTGACAGAAATGGTGGGATTTAAAGATGCCAAATTCATTGGTGCCCGAAGTCCCAGGTGAGCAGAAGCCTCTGCAGACTGCACATACCCACAGCCGCAGAGGAGCCCGGCACTGCCACTGTCTGCATGATGACAGGAGAGGGCTCTGAGCACTTCTGATTTCAGCCCTTGCCAAAGGAATGGAGCTTGCCAAGACACTCTGCTTATTGCAAAACCAGAACAGCGCTGTTAAGCGATGTCTGATGGAGGAGACTGGCCCTCGCGGCTTATGGAGGAGTTAATGCACTGACCAGGAAAGGGTTGAGTGAGCACCGAGCAGCGGAGCTGGCCCATAGGGAGTTCTGTGGGGAGCCTTTGGGAATGCATAAAGCAGGATGCAGTGCACCTCCAGTGGGAAGAATGCCGTCATAACCCTGGATATTCACCTTTCACCAGGGCCCAGAGCCAGCAAACACAGAGGCACCATGGAGGAGCCCTAGCAGCAGGCAAAGCGCAGCAACCCTGCAGCTTTCTATGCACTTAAACACGAGAATGCAGAGTTCACACAAAATTCAGCCCAAGCCACATGCCTTGAACTGCACCTGCTTTTTTAGGATCCAACCAGGATAGAGGGAGATTGAAGAATGCCAAGGTTTTCCAGCATAGCTAAACCTCAAAGGAGTATGAACCTTGACAGCATCCTCATCTTACAGCTCTTCTCTTTCACCACAAAGATAAAACCTGACAGCCTTCAGCCAAATTCACTGATTGATAAAAAACAGCACGATTTTGGGGCCTAAAGCAGCCACCTGTTGGCAGGTGGAAAGCAACTGCCCCCACATGGAAACCTCAGAGCTCCCTGGGAACCTGCCAGCAGGATTTATTTCCTGGAGGTGAGAGGAAGTGTGGGAGGGGGACAGGAGGGGAACTGGAAAATGCTGATTTGCCAAGAAGAAAGATCAGCAGACAAGTATCCGTTTCAATTAACGTTTCGGTTTGAACAGCAAAACCCAACAGCTAAAATTAAAGAGATTCTTATTTTTTTCACATTTTAAGTGATGCATTAAAAGGAAACTGGTTTCTACAAAAATTAATAGTGAAAAACCAAGAGAACTTTTTACACATCCTGAACGGAGCTTCTTTCTTTGCTAAAATTTAAACACCAGCTTTCTTCCCAGCTTAGGGCAAGGAAACCTCACTATTTTGAGGAGCTGCACAGCCTCCCAGCCAGCTTGGCACTCTGCATGGCCAAACACAAAGCCTTCTTCAAATGGCTGTTTCATCAGCCATTTCAGTATGTATGTGTGCAGTTAAAAACCATGGGATTGCAACTTTCTATTGACTGAGATTGAGTGAGAATGCCAAGATTTTGGGTCCCTACCAGAGGTGCTGGAAAGGAGCAATGCCTGCTGCCAGCAGTGGCTCTACAGGTAGAAATTCTCAGACAGAGAGCAAGACCCACAACTTACTTTTCTAAGAAACATTTCCTGCATTTTCCAGCAATATTTATTCATAAAAACCCCAAACAAGCAAAAAATCCCCCCAAATAGAAGCTGCACTCTGCAAGGCTGAACACATCAGCAGTGTGGATGGCTCTTCAGTGCCTGGGCAACATGCCCACCAAAGTGAAGCTGCACAACATGGTTGAACCAACCAAACTTTTCTCCTGCAGCACAAAGACAGGGAGAGGTCTCTCCTCCACCCTCCTCATCATCATTCCTCGAGCCCCTCCAAGCTTGCAGGGATGTGAGCTGGTTTGATGCCAGCGTGGGGAGGACCAGCCCCAAGAGGGGTCCCAAACCTCTTTACACCCAAACTGGGCACTAAGAGAGGCATTTCTCAAAGTCTGCTATAACAAAGTACCTCCTTCCTCTCCAAAAAAGGTCAAGTACCAGAGCACAGCTGATGGTAAATGATCAGCAGGCTGAGCCTGCAGAGGAAATTCTCCACAAGGAATTCTCTGCAAGGTGCACAACAGCACCTTGTCCATTAAAAAATACCTGGTTTGGCCAATTTAATATGCTATCTGCACTGAAAAAAACACTCATCTGAATGAAAGCTTTTTCTTGTTCAAACCTTAACATTCTGTCATCAAAGACAGTATTAAAACAATAAATTCACCAACCTTAATTACACCAAATTTAATTTCGAAGATCAGATTTCCATGCTGCCAGGTAAAGACAGGCATAAACATCATTTATAATTCACCGCTCAGTAAATCACCCCTACTGCAAAGGCCTCAAGATATGGTACCAGTAAGGCAGAAAGGCTCAGAGTGGTGAATTAAGACAAGGAAAATGCTGACTCTCCTCCTGCCACCAGCTCACAAGGGAGACCATTTTCCACACAGGTTATTGTTCACATTGCAATACTGGATAACATCAGAATATAGGAGTCATTATAAAACAGGGTGTAGAGCAGTACCCAGCCTGGGGATGTGTGGGATCCACAAGGTGATGGGATGATGGGCAGAAAGGGTGCCATGCACCCTGCAGCAGTGGAATACCCCGTGGCAGTGGAAAACCACAGGGTTCTGCAGAAGCAAAGGCACAGCCACAGCCACTGGCAGGAAAACCACGAAGTCACCATGGCATCAAAAAGGGAACAGGCTGGCTGCTGGAGCCCTACAGCATCCACCCACTGGCACCACATCTCATTTTCCCCTCTCCATTTTCTGGTTAAGGAGGTTCCCCTCCCCACTCCCAGCTGGCTGGAAGGCATGAATCACAGAGGAAGGGCAGATCCTGCACACCCATCCTTTTCTCCCTGCGAGGTCTCCCCTAGTCCAGCCTGTGGAGCTGCCTCACTGCAGCTGGCACAGATGGGCCTCCCTCATCCCTCCCACAGGATGCTTGCCACATACCCAGGAAAAAGTCTGTGCTGGATCCCAGAGATGGCAATGAGAAGCATGACAAGCCTCAAGGCAGAGAGAATACAGGAAAAGGAAAAAAACATGCGAGGAAAGTAAGAAGAAAGAAGCATCACTTCTCACATGGAGCAGAGTGCTGGGAAGGCAGAGCAAGTGGTTAAATTCTTCACTTGTCCCCAGGCACACAAGGAAGATCACTGCAGAGGTCTACACCTCTCTTTGCAAGGGGACTCTGAGGCTGCAAGACATCCTTCACCAAAAGCACTTTTAACAGCCAGTGTGGGAGCAGTGATTTACAGCACTGTGGAAGACCTGTGACATTCAATTAAAGGCATAGAAAAGAAGTGGAAAATCCAGACTGGATGAGAACATGTTGTTCTTTCAGCTTTATCGCCTCCCTCTGCAAGGCCAGGAGAACCCCAGAGCCACCATCTCCCTCTGTATCTCCCAGCTCTTATTTCCATCTCCCATTCACCATAAAACTGCACAGATGCTTCCATTTCCTATATGCCCACAAAATACGTGTAGTGCATGCTATGGTCCATGCAGTATCATACAGATTTAGCATTACACACAGAACCTGGCCATTTTACTAAAAAATCATGACTCTGAGATAGACTCCTTTGCACTGATTTACTGCTATCCATCCTTGGCTCTTCCAGAAGCAGCTTGAAGCTGGTTTGTTTCGGATCCAGAGCTGCTGCTACATGACATAAATTGCAGATCTTTCTCCCAGAAAACTGAGCTGCATTAGCTTGATTAAGAATGATTTGAGACTCTTGCATCAGGCCAGACCCACACAAACCTCAACAAAGACCCTGGCCACAGCCAGCTCCAGGCAGGCACCTCCCCATGGGCTGAAGAGGGGCCAGCAGTGAGCTCCTGCCCTCCTGGGGATGCCCCTCAGCCCTCCCATGAACGGGGCAGCTGAATTTCCAGGGCTTTTTCATGAAGTAGCTGTGGAGTGGAAGGGCATTAGCTCACCCAGAGACAGAGAGAGGAGTGTAACCCCTCGCCTTGTGTTACAGCACATTACTGAACACATTACTGAAATAAACCCACACCAGATGGTCAGCAAGGATCTTAGTTCTGTCCCCAAGGAGGCAAAACTTTTTACCTCCCATCTTTATGCTTCCTCTCTCCTGGGTTACACTCAGCAGAAGCTCCCCTACAGATTACACCCACCAAGCAATGCTTTAAGTGGGGCATCCTTCCCCCAGGGCTGGGAAGCAAAGCGCGCCTCCTCCAGCTACTCTGCCAAGTTTCCAGAGGGAAGGAGACAGGGGATGCCAACAGGGATGAATGAACAGAGCCTGGGCTCAGGAGCCAGCTCTCCTTTGCCACAAGGCCACCATGGCAGCACCAGGCGATGAGCCTGGGAACAAGAAAGGATCATCTGATGGGAGCCAGCAGAGATGGGAGCCAGGAGGTGAGTGGGAGCCCTCAGGGCCTGTAGCAAACCAGCAAGAAGCAAAACTGCTCTGGAGGCAAGAGGGAGGATGGCAGAAACTTGGCGAGGCTGCAGACACAGCCTGCAGAGCCACGTGCTCGGAGCAAAAGGAAAAGGCAAATGCTGGCCATCAGCTTAGAATAAACCCAAACTCATTGAGTGCTGTTTCCAGCAGCTGCTCGAGAAAAAGCTTTAGCTACGAGAACTGGAAAGGATTTCTGCTGCAGACACGCACTGCCCGCGCTCATCCCAGTGTACACCAGCCCTGGGAACTTCCATCCCCATGGACTCTCCGGGAGGACAAGCTGCCATTTCCCAGAGGCAGGCACGGCTTTCAGCAGCTCACAGCCCCACTCACTGCCAGGCACAGAACGCAGCAGCTAGTCAGGGTGCCAGCTAGAGCCAATTATAACTCACTGACCTGCCTTGGCGCTAGCATGCATGGGAATGCGCTGGCTCCCGGCTGCCAAATGCTGGAAAGCTATAAATGGGAGACATTTGGAGAGAGGAAAAATTAAGGAGCCAACTTTTAACTAGGCTGAAGTGCATTGGACCATGCATGCTCTCTGTGAAGTGAGAGAGGAGGAGAACGATGACGATGTCTGATGCACTGCTGGAAAAATATAGGCTGGATTTTACAGACAGAGGTAGTCCTTAGTTAACTGGAAGCGTTTCTTCTGTTGGGTTCGGTTACGACAACTCACTGTTTCTATACTTCTGCACATGGTGCTTAAGTTCACAGCTCTCAGTGCAGTCCTCTGAGCACAGAGGAAACAAATAGTTGCTTTACAAAGCAGAAACCTCACCATAGGAAGCTGTGGGGTTTTTCTTGTCCTTGGTCACGCAAGGGCCTGTCTTTCATGATCCAGCTCTCTAACCACAAGATCCTGGCTTTTTGTGGCAGGGTGAAACCACAAAGTACATCACACACGCAACCCTGCAGAATTTTGCTGAACTCCATAAACCCTGGAGGAAAAAGAAATCCCCAATGTGCTGAAATAAGATTCCTGTTACGAAATAGCTATCGAAAGAGCCTTGTTTACAATCCCTGAACACAGAAAGACATCCATCCATCTCCTGCAGCCACAGCACTGCCGAGATGCCTTAGGGCTTTTGCATCAAAGAGGCCGCCAGGACCAGGCATGACCCAGAAGAGGGGTGTAATCTACCTGGTGCCTCGGTTTGTGTTCCCACCTGAAGGGGCCTTGTGCTGTTGGCTCACACTACCTGGCACGTCTGCCCCTTGCTTTTCATATCTGGAGAATTAAGATAACATCTACTTCACCTTTGTGAATGCTGGGCCCTGCCAGGAGCCCAGCTTGAAGAGCAGATGAAGAGGAAGGCAAGCACAGCGCTCACAGTACTGGAAGCAATGCATGAGGCTCATTTTAATTTTTCAAGAGCCCAACTGCCTGAAACAGGCTGATGAGAACAATTCTTCTCTGTGTGCCAGCTAACGCCTTCTGAGCACATTTTAATGCAGTCTGAATTACTAAGACACTGACTTTCCCTCCCTCCCCATCTTTGCCTGGTGGCTGCATGCACACAAGTAGTGCAGAACCCCCTCCGAAAGGGCTAATCTATCCACCACATGGAGACGACATGCACAGACCGTTGCCTTTTGCCAGTTTTCTCGTAAAAGCAGGCACCACTTCAACAGCCTATTTTTTCTGTGTTACACACAAAGCCGTTGGCCTGAGGGCTGCAGGACTCTCTCCAAGATGACATCGCTCCAGGTGGGTCAAAGCTGAAAGTTTCCAGCTATGAACCTGAGGGATTTGTTAAACATATGGACAAGCAAGAGGACTGGGAAACACACTCAATGCACACACAGAAAGGAGGGAGGTAGAGAGCCAGAGACAGTTTTAATGTTGCTTAAAATTCTCATTTTTTCTGTCTGAATCATGCATTGAGCCTTTACTCCAGCCTCTATCACATCTCTATCCCTGGGCTCAAAATTAAGCTTCTGTGCAGAGAAGAAGCCATGCAGCATCACCCTGTCCTTAGTGTATATAAATATATAAAGGGGGAGTGTCACGAGGATGGAGCCAGGCTCTTCTCAGTGGCAAACAATGAAAGGACAAGGACTGAAGGAAAGGTTTCTGAGTGCAAGGGGGAAAGCCTGGGATAACTTGTCCCCAAGGAGGGCATCCTGGAACAGAAGTGGCAAATTCTTCATCCCTGGCAGTGTTCAAAGCTAGGCTGGACAGAGCCTTGGGTGACATGGGTGTGAGGTGTCCCTGCCCATGGCAGGGGGTTGGACCAGGATGCTCTTAAGGTCCTTTTCAACCCCAACCATTCTATGATTCCATGAATGGCAGTTTCATTTTTAAGGGCTTGCAGCTGCCTGCCAGAGGAGCTGCTTTAGTGGTAAAAAGGCAGGACATGGCATGAACAGCAAAGCCTGCTCCAAGGGGAAGCTTTGAGACCCGGCTCCATCACAGCTCACAAGCAATGAAGTCTGCTCCCAGCTGCAAAGCCACAAGCCTTGCTGTCCGAGATACAAAACAAGGCAGGACTGAGAAGAGCCAGGCAGACTCCTGGTCGAGAAGAGAATGGCTGCAGCTGAAAGGCAGAGGAGGTTGAGGACATGGAGCAGAGCTCCTCTCCGGGGAAAGCACTGAGGATCAGTAATAGTGGTAAAGGTGTGAAAGCGTAGGGTTTGGGTGTAGAGGACATTTTAGAAGCACAGTGAGACAACAGCGGTTCCTGGTCACATGAAGACTTGAAACAACCACCATCGGGGCTGATGAGCTCATAATTACAGAGTGGGGAAAAAATGTTTCTTTTTGGGGGTTTCCATAAAAGAAACACAAAATACAAGCCAGTATCTGTTCTCTAACCAACAGTGTTGCTTCTTACAGCCAACAGTTTAAAGAGGATCCTTCCAAGAGACTTGTTAACCTCCTCCTGAGTGATGCATCCAGTGTGATCCAACAGAGCCCTGTACTCACTGCATGGCTCTTCCCTCACCAGCAGGGCTGGAAGCACCTCTCAGGCATCCAAGACCCCAGTCCTCTATATCTGTCCATCAGAGACAGCCAGTCACATATCTGATTACCAACTTCCATGCCAGCTAACATTTCCAGCGTACCTGCCAACCCCAGTTAGTGTCCAGAATACAACTGGCATCCTTGCGAGCATCAATCTTATTGCCTTTATTTCTTCGGAACAGCATCCATCTGCTCCCAATAGCTCACATCTGGCATACTGAGCATTACGAATGATTCTCAGTCCTGTTCTAAGGAAATTATTCCTCCAGCCAAGAGATTCATGCAGAACTGAGTTTAGTAGTTGTAGTTACAAATTTACTACAAATCATATTTGAGGTTTCAAATTTCAGAACTACAATTTTCATCTAGGGTTTGTATTTAATCCCTATAAAGTTGCTCTTATGTAAATTGTTGTGTGACAGAAAACATTAATGGAGAAAGCAAGGAGGAGAGGTGGTAGGAATCTGAACACAGAGAACCCACTCCTGAACACTGCCCAGGTTGCTGAAAGTTTCCTCCTGCAGTGAGCAGTATATAGGAGGTGGAAGTGGTATTCCTCAGCTTAAGCATTCCCTTCCCAATTTCATTGCCTAGCATAGTACACCAAATCTTCCTCTGATGACCCCAGAGAAGGAAAGGGTATGATCTGCTCACTTCCCAAGGGATGAGGGCCACTACTTCATCTGCTCAAAACACTGGACCACAACGAAGCAGCCTGTGCCTCATGCTGAGACACAGGAGCTGAACTGCAGAACGAATACTGATCATCAGCTCTTGGCAAGGGGGTGACAATCTCCTGTGTGACCATGGTCAATGGGACGAAAGCATGTAATTAGGCAGAAGAAGATCTTGACACCCTTGGAAGAGGACAGCAGGGTGGTGCTCAGAAGGCTGTTGATAGCTCACAGCAGTGAGCTATAAACTAGGACTTTCGCAGAAGCGGCCCACCCTCCGGGTATCAATGACAGCCAAAGGGAAGAGCTCTGCAAGTTCACAGCATTCAGGCAACACCTTGAACTCTCCTAGCTAATAACAGCACAGCATTACTGCGACCAGCAAGGTGGCTTTTGACATTCCCCATTCCAGTATGAGGAATGCCTGGTCTGGTGTTTTTGCATCCAGATGCGCAGTTTGTGTTTTGTCATTCCTGCCTGGCTGGGGAGGCACGGACACTTTGCCCTCTGGTTGCAGTGGGAGCAGCCCAGCCAGCGAGGCTGTCAGTACTAAGCGTGCATGTGTTTTACTTGGCTCTACTCCTAAAATAACTGTTTGGCCACAATGGAAGGTGACAAGCGATTCAGCTGTGGGATATTCCACAGGGAATATCAGGAGAAACTCCCCAGCCACTCACATGATGGTGCCTGTGCTGCTCCAAACTGCAACTTCACATCATTCCCCAGGGTCAGTCCTCACTCCTGGCCCAAGACGTTCTTCTCCTCTCCCCTACCTGGATCAAATGGCTTCCTTGTCCTCCTGGCTGGGTTAATCAGGAGGGTCACTGACAACAAAAGAGGGTGCACCAACATTGACCCAAATGTGGCCGGAGCTGCTGTAGAAAACCCAAAACCCTGCTCAGCTTCTGGCAGGAGCATGGAAAGTGCAGCCAGAATCACTGGGAACATAGACATGGAATTAACAAATATCTCTACCCAAACATGCATGTTCTGTGATTGCTCAAGCCCCTAAGTACGATTAAATTTGGATGGATTTTCACTGGAGAACATGAAAGACAGACTCTTGACACAGGGATCACCTGTGATCAAGTTTCCAACTCTTCCTCCAACACATCAAAAAGATCATCACAACTGGACCCGGGAGAAAGATTTTCCCCTCTTACTATGTCTTCAGAAGCAGCTGAACCGTTTTTGCCGATCAGTTGTTTTGTGGGGGTTTTGGGTGGTTTTCTACTTTTAATAACCAAAGGCATGAATAATTTCCAGCACGGAAAATTTCTGCCTAAAGAGCTAAATTTGGCACAGAGTCATCCAACAGTCATATAATAAAGGCCTCCAGCAATAGCAACAGTCAATGCTACCAGTCCTACCTAGAGCATTTTTTTTCCACTGTGCTAAGAGGTTCTGTTTCACTCCTTGCCTTTCAATCCAATTTCCACTGCACTGCACCACAAGTTTAACATAAGGATACCAGGAAGCATGTGTGATAAGGGGGAAGGAAGGGAAAAACCACAATTGCATTCATTCTTTCAACAGAGCCAAAAAGGAGTGGTTATTTCTTTTTTAAAGGAAAAGCTACAGGGAACAGGGAAGGGGAACATGTTTGCTTTATACCTTCCTATGTGTGTATGGGAAGGTATACATATTTATATATTTATACACATGTATATATAAACACACAATATATATTCATACATAAAGTATCTCTGCCTCTAAAGATGCTACAGGGTGTTTTGCAGAGGCAGTTTGAGTCTCTGGCTCCACACACTCTCCAGTGATGACTCTTTCCATCTAGGAGCATGCACGGCTCCAGCCAAGATGGAAGGGGAGGAAATGAGGAAGGACAGCCACTATTTCCCTACATGTCCTTCCCCACAAGGAGCAAGGCAGCCCAGGAAAACAGCACATCTGGAAGCACAAGTTTATCACATATAAACTTCACATATAAACTCCAAAGGACTGTGCACCTTGCAGCAAATGATGGCATGGGCTTGGCCACCACCTTGCAGCACCAGTGAAGATGAGATGCTGCAGAGAAGGAAGCATCGAGCTCCATTTCCTTCCAGCCCTGGCTGTGGCCCAACAGCTGTTCCCTGTTTATTTACTTTAGTATTTCCTTGGTTACACAAGCAGCTGCACACAGCTTAACCCCTGCCTGCACCAGCAGCCACTTGTGCCACCCTACCTTACCTTGCCTGGCACGATGCTGTGGAACAGCATCATGGGGCAGGGTGAGGACACCCAGGGTCTTGCCAAAGCTGGGCTCTCAAAGTGTTTACTCCATGTGCTCACCCTCACAGTCATATCCATGGCTCTGCAGAAGGTGCCTTGTTGGGCAGGAGACAGGGCATCACAGATGTGAGCAGCCGTCCCACACAATCCTAGGCTTAGGCAGGTTGAACTGATGCCAGCTGAAGCTAGGAAAACCATCTGGATTCCCATGAGCTTGCTTTGTTGTACAGACCCAGATGTGCTGTAGTTTTAACAGCATATTTGTGCCTGGATGCAGCAATTTCAGGAAAGGCAACCATAGCACCCTTTCAAATAAAGCATAAAGTGATGCTCAGCTTCACCTGAGAGGGTAATTGCAAACAGAGGGTGCCCAGCTCCTTCCAGGTCCTGTGCACAGACCATAAGTGTCATGGCAGTGACAACTTTGGCAGCTGCTGCTGGTGCATAGATCCCTTCATGCATTTTCTTTCTTCATCTGCACAAAGCCCGTTCCAACAGCTCCGTTTGTATTTTGGCCCATGAAGCTCAGCCAGACCCCTTGGCTCATCTCCACCATGGATGGGGTGGAAAACACCCTCTGCCTCTCGCCCAGAACACCAGCTCCAGTTTTCTGCAACCCAGCCTCTCCCAATTGCCTTTCCAGCCTCCTCTCTCCCTCTTGACTCCATTTTCTTCGTGGCTCCCTCAGCACCAGGAGGTAATTGCTAAAGCAGCCGCTCTCTGGGCTGGCAGTGCTCTGCATTTCCCCAGTGCCTGCTCCCCAAAACACCAGCCAGCCGGACACAGGCAGAGGGAATTGGCACTTGCCAACAGCAGCCCTGTTTTGCTGGGATAGCAGTATTTATTAGCTCTGCAGGGATGGACTTTGGGCCTAACTTCAACAAAATCTCCTCAAAGCAAACAAAAAAACCCAACAAAACCCCCACCGCTTGCAGAGGTTTGCAGGAATTCAAACGCGCCTACACAGCCCTGTGTGCATTAGTCCAGGGAGTGACAGCAGAACCATAACACTGGAGACACGCAAAACACCTCGGGTGTCCCCACCAATGCACAGGAGGCACTGGAGCAAGAAGTCCAGCTCTTGGGGTTGGTTTGTTCTTGGTTTCTGAAGCATGTCCAAAATCGCATTCAAGTTTCCTCAAACCAAAACATCTTCTGGGAGATGACAAAAGGTGTGCTTAGTGTAAGGCAAAAACTGCGCTTCCCAACTGACCACATCTTTCAAGCCAAAACCCCAAGAAGTGGTGAAATGCTTACCTGCAGGTCAAAGAACTTGCTGTACCGTCGGTATATGACTTCTGTGGACCCATTGGACCAGGTGACTTTGATAATGTATACCTGTGAGGAACAAAGGAAGAAATCAGAGGGGAGAGACCCAGTGACCTGTACCACAACCCCAAAGCTGCTAAAGCTCCAGCGCAACCCCACTGCTGGATGTCAACCAGGGAAGTTCATGGGAGAACTTGAAGTCATTTCAGCAATACAAGAAAATATTTCAGTGTATATTATGAAGCCCCACTGATGTCTACTAAATCCCTATTGCTAGTTGTGAACTAAGACAGCTCCCCATCCCTAAATAGGGACATACATTGAATGTGAAAGGGTGATTCTGTGTAAAACCACAGTTAAAGTTACTCCAGACACAACCACATTACGGGCTAATAACTATGCTGTGGCCGTCCCATCTATGGCTCCAGCACCAAGTTTGATGTCGAGATCCCAAAGCCCATAGGGTGCAGCACCACACATCACCGCCAGCCCAGGTCTCAGGGCTGGGGCTTGCAAAGACTCAAACCCACAAGGTGTGTGGAACTCCATCTGTCCTGCCATAAGCAGCTCTGAGGTTTTGTTTACTTAAACTTGCTGGGGTGCAAATTACCTCCTGCTCCTTAAACTGGCACACAATCAATCCTGGTAATTGCAGGTTATTCACAAGCTTTTACTGGTGATGGATGGATAAAAAAAGAAAAGCCTTTTTTTGTTTTGTGTTTTTATTCTTCTATGAAAGACAAGAAGCAAGTAACAGAATTAAGCAATTACTTATCTAATGTCCTTGCTTGTTGTTCACAGAAACCAAAGATGACCCCCCATGAGATGCCCGTTTAACACTCTCAGTCTTCGCTAATTGATAACAGATTGACTAAGCAGAATGCTAAGCGGAATGAGGGTATGTGCATTTTTCCTTCTAACTGTCATGTCCTGCTTATTTCTACCATTAATTCCAGTGTTGATTCACTGAAGCAGGAACAAACATTCAGAAGCTCAGGTGGACAGACCTGCTAGAACTTCAGCTAACTTAATTCAGTGTGAGGATGCTTAGGATGCTGGTTTAGTATTTAAAATTGAATCCGTTAAGAGTTTCACAAGGTTTCTGTCATTTTTCCAGGTCCTGGAATGTGTCCAACATCCCAGCCCAACATCAAAACTCAAACACAAGGAGATTCAAATGGGTAGCACAACGCTGAATTATTGGAGCTCATCAAACCTGCTCAAATGCTCTACTAAAACAATCTAATCAAAACTACTGTGCTGCTCAAAGGGCTGATGCTGCATGACCCTCCAAGGTGAGGAGACTCAGGAGACTCCTGAGGAATGACACACTCTTTCCAGTGGAACCACTTCCAAATTAAGTTGGAAAAAGAGGCAGCAAGATGAAGCAAGTTCTTATGGCTAAAATAAAGGACTTCAGTACTTTCAACCCAGCAATTCAATGACCACTTCTCTTAACCTAGATGATCAGCCCAAACACAGCTGCAGGCACTCTGCTGACTTGCAGGAAGCTGGCTGGGTGTCACAGGCACCACCAGCATCTCCCAGACAAATCTGACTCACTCATCATCATCTTACAGGCTTTATTCAGCTAATCACAACCCTCCCCATTCACAAATTCCCTTTTTAAGCCAAAAGACCTGCTCTTTCTGCATATTAACACAAGGAAGACAGAGGGCTTCTTCAAGACAGCATCTGTTGGACCTGTGGATGGACTATGATTTGCTGCAAGGGAGGCCCAGACACTGTGCTTACTTACCACAAAAGTGGCTTGACAAGTACTGTACATTGGGTCAGGTACAATGTCCATTCAAGAACATGCTTCTAGACCTCAGCAGGTCAGATACAACTTGGCTGGCCACAGTTTGCAATGAAAATGGATAAAGTTGCATGACACGGCCTCTGAAGTACCTGACAGCATCCATCCAGTCACCACCATGCCATCAGAAAACTAAGCGTTAACTTGATGCTAAGTAAGCATCCAAGCTGCCTTTACCCTCACCCCAGGCCATGCCATCAAGCCAGCATGAGCTCATTTTGGTTGGAAGCTCAGCTGATATCCCAGCTTTCTTACCCAGTCTACAGCACTTTATGGGGTTATATCACTGCTGGCTGCCTGCCTGGAGAAAGCCTTCCACTGGGGCAGGAGGAAGAGCCAACTTTTCTTCATTGTTTATTCCTATCCTGCCTTTATTTGGAGTCAACAGCTTATTAGACTGGGATTTTAATCAGGATGTGGATTTGCTCAGGCCAAAATGAATTTGAAGCTCTTAAGTGTAATAAAGCCATGAGATTTGAGGGCACACCACGCTTTATTACACCCTTTGCAACTGAGGGAAGGAGCAGTTGTCCCAGCTGATGAGCTCACTCCGATTTTGCTGAAATGCAAATCTGTCAGGAGCTTGGATAGCAGTGTCTCGCACATCCCATTTGGATAGCGGAAATGTCTCCAGGGGCATCTCTGTGGAAAGCAGAGAAGATGGGGAAGCCCTCAGGAGCAGGAGCTCCTCAGGATCTATAAGAACAGTCTCAGTACAGCTGTGTTCCTCTCTCCTTGTAAACATTCATTGTCCTGCACTCTGCCCCATCCCACTGAGGTATTCTGGTGGCCAAAACCACCACAGATCTTGGTCTCTGCCAATACCTAATGCAGTCCCTGCTGTCTTAGGGCTAAAAAAGACACCAGAAAACGTAACTCAGTTGATATCTTCAATTGACAACAGAAGTGTGGATGTTGAAAGGTATGAATGGTGCAGTTGGCCACGCAGTGATGGTTTCCACGTGGACTGGAGATGATGAGGCACCAATCTCCCATAGGCACCATCCCTTTTTCAGGTGCTTTTGGAAGACACTTTCAATAATCGAGACAGTTTTTAAAGCATTGTTCTTGGTCTGAAATGTCCCCTCCTGGCCTTGCACTGCACCATGACCTGCCAGGAGCAGCCACCATGAAGTACCAGCTCAAACAAACCCAATTTTGTCCTGATAGGAGCCACACCATCACTGGCTCCCACAGCCCTTGATCCTGCAGAGGCTGCTCTGAGGACAGGCTTTTTCCCAGCCCGGCTGTGTGGATGAGGGCATGTGGAAACAGTTATTTCATGGGTTTCCTCCAGCTCCAATTTCTATGGTCCTTTAAAGAAATAACACAGAGAAACCACCAGCAGGCCTTTTCCATGGAAAGAGCAAGAGGATCTCCCAGAGCTGCAGCTAGCACTGCCTCAGGGACACGTATCCAAGGGAAGCACTGCTGGGAAGAGGGGAGCAGCTGGTCGGATCCCTCCCCGTGTTTCCTTGAGGGGTGGGGAGAGCCCAGCAGATGGCAGGGAGGCAGCGGGCAGCCAGACCCAGGAGGGGGGCTCTGGAACCCCCATCACATGTGCTGGGCCCCTGGCCAAAACCAACAGGCAGAGCTATCTAAATACATACAGCCCTTCCCCGGCCAGCAGCAGGGTCTGCACCATGGAGGGGAACTAGCTGACTCGGTGAAACCTGGGAACCAGCAGCTCCCCTCCCTCCGGAAAGGATGCCTTACCCTGCCCCACTCCCATCCCTTGCTCTGCTCCAGCCTACGCTGCTGCACACGTGCCACGTCAAACCCCACAACCAGTCTGATGCCTGAAGGCAACAGGCCAAGCTGAGGTTTGGAAGCAGTCACCAGGCAGAACCCAATCGTTTTTGGCAGAAAACACCAGGACTGAACCCTCTTTAGCTTTATTTCAGCCATGGATTAGGGGGGAATAGCTGAAAATCATGCCCATGCCTCTGAAATCCTTGAGATACAGCTCATGGTGTTTGTCCCGCAATAGTAAGGTGAGAGAAGCACAGAGCTTCCAGGGTCACTCATACACACAATGTCCTGCTGTCAGGATTAACCAGTCCCATGCCTGCACACTCAGCCCCCCATCGCTCCTCTTCCATCCACCAGCTCCCCTGCCCTCGAGCCATGAAACCACAGTCCACACTGCAGAAAGCCCATTGTTACAGAGCAGGGGGACCTCCAGACAGAACAACCTTGTCAGTCACAGCAAGGCTAAAACAAGACCTGCCCTCCACTCCTGGGGGACACGGGGACAGTGTTGGAGGTGCAGATGGATCTTTAATAACAGAGGAGAGGAGCACTTCACATTAACACCAAATGCTCTCTATGCTTCTGTCCTGTGGAGGGCAAAAGCAGATCACATCCCTCACAGAAAATAGAAGCCTGCAAAAGGTTGAACTCTGACACACACCACAGGGATTTGGGCTCCATAAACTCCCTACATTACAAGTAATTGGTCACATATGAACTACTTAGAAATCACCGGCTGGGACCGACATCAGGACCACCACTGCCCAAGATTTTCCTTGGTCACATTAAAACCCAAGTCCCCTGTACAGCAATATAAAGATGCCCAGGGGATCCTGCAGCCTGTCTGGCCACACATCACAAGCTCGGTCCCCATGGCATTCCTGTAGCATGACTCCATGCCTGTCACTGCTCTCCCCAGCATCTCTGGAGAGGCAGCTCAGAGGGAGAACGGGCCAGTGGAAAGTGGGACTGAAAACCTTCCTAAGGGACCTGTCAGAAGATGACAGGTTGCTAAAAGAAATGCAAGTGGCACCTGGCCAACTGTAACAGAGCTGTCAAGGAGAGCTGCCATCAGCCCACATGGCAGCGAGGGTGCCCAGGGGAAACACTGCCAACTCACAGTGGCTGAGTGCCTGAGGGACATCCGGGACATCCCTCCTGAGCAGGAAGGCACCCCAGGCAGGGGGTGAGCTCCAGGGTCGGGCAGGGAGGCTGCAGGAGCCAGCTCAGACACACATCCAGAGCGGCCAAGTCACAGGGACTCGAGCGCGAGAACAGAGGGGACAGAAGCCAGCAGGAATTATCTCTATCTGAAAGGGCAGCCAGAGATTTCATGCTATTTTACTTTTTTCCTTTCAAAGAGATGAGCAGCAAGCATAAGCCTTGGGAGCTGCCAGACCCAAGAAGTATTTTTCCAGGGACTGATAAAGAGCCTCAGTGCTGCAGATTGAAATGGGTCCTGGTGACTTCCACCACTCAAAGGGACTGAGGACTCGGGAGTCCTCCACAAGCCTTCATTCTTGCACCTTCCTCAATAGGCACACTGTCCCGTACAACAACATGGCTAGAGAGAGGGGGTGATTCAAGCAGCTGGCTTGAGGCAATGGAATTAAGAACAGATACTTCAAATAAATAAATAAAATAATAACAGAAACAGCTTCCCGTTCTGAAACACGAGGCCGTGTGACCTCCTGGAAGAATCACTTCTGGACTCCTTGCATAAACACACTGCGGACATACACAAAACATGACCTGGGAAACAGCCTGGACTGCTTAAATCCGAGATGGAAAAAGGCAGACTGAAGCTGCAGGGAAACCTAGAGCTGCAGTTTCAGGCTCTCTCCTCCCATGGAGGAGTTTTCCCAAGTTTTCCAAGGAGACTTGCAAGGCATCCTGTCTGGACAGGGGCAAGCATAAAGCCTGCAAGAAGGGCTTTGGGGAGAGGGCAGCTGCTGGCTGGCCTGGGAGCTCTCTGCTGGCACTCAATGCATGGCTAAATGGGGCAGCAAGTCCTCCCTGAGCTCAGCACCATTCAGCTACACCAGCTTGAGGCCAGGAGCAGCACACCCATACTGACACAGCCCTGCAGCAATCCCTGAGCTTCCCCAGCCCCAAAGCATCCCCGCACCAGAGCTCCTCACATTGAAACCCTCCTATTTCCACACCAGAGGCACATGAACAATGGCAGGGAGGAAAGCAATGCAATGGAACATGGCAAGACACCTCTATGGGGCTGCAGGGACATGCAGTTCTGCTCACCCATGACCAGCAGGCATCAGCATAGGTCCCCAGCTACTCGACAGAGCTTCTACAGCAAAGCCAGACATAACAGCCTCCAGCAAAGGCAGAGCTGTCGGCAGAGCTGTTTCCAATGGGCTGGAGCCTGTGTGGTCTCAGGTCCAGCGAGGCTATGTACAATAAACCTCTGTGGAAAACTCCACATATTTAAAGCATCTTTTGCCAGCAAAGGGGAAAAAGCATCAGTGTGTCTATTCCACCCGCACTCCCCCCTAACCTGAAACATGGAGAAGTGATGTGAGAGCCTTGCACCCTGGAGAAGGGAGCACCAGCAGATTCAAAGGGGCACAGAAACCAAAGCAGCTGAGGGATTGAGGCAAACTAGAGCGGGTTTAATACAGAAAAGGGAGTGGGAAATTGTAAGAGGAAAAGAAAAAAAAGGAGGGAGGTGGCTGGAAACAAAGAAAGTTCTTGGCGGCAAGCTGCTGTGCTTGGCCCCCCTCCATCAGCATCCACTGCTGCAGGCATGTGGGGCTGGGGAGGGGAGTGTGGGGTTCTTGTGTGACAGGACATCGAAGCTTGGAGCAGGAGAAGGACAGCTAGTCCCCAGACACCTTGTTACCCCCTTTCTCCTGCTCTGTGGACAGCGAGAGCTAGAAGAAGAGTTGTGTTGGTTCAGTTGGCTCTAGAAAAGGCATGGAGAAGCAATCTCAGCAGTAACTGCAGGGCACCAGGGATGCTGCTGTGGTCACCTTGGTCTAGCAAATGAGAGAAGCAGAAGCATCAAGTCAGAGATGCAGGGGGAAGCTGGGTAGCAGAGATGCAGCAGCACGAGGACGGGCATATCCTCATGACCACAGGAAATAACTCAAGCCAGCCTGCCCATGGACCCAGGACTACAAAGCAGGCATCTCCCCTTGCTCTGATTCACCCCTTCAACTGTATCCTCCCTAAAACCCAGTGACAGCTCCTCTTGCTCTGCTGTATGGCTCTCCAGGGCACAGCACTCACAAAGCTGCTGGGTAAAAAGTACACACATGTGGGGTTACACCAATCACTGGGACCACAATGACAACCCACTGAGCCCTCTCAGTTGCAGCACAACCCCTCAGTTGTACAACATATGCACCCGCTTGTTTGCTCCCAGTCGCAGTGAAGGTCAAACACATGGGTTCATTTGTTTCCTATTTCCCACTGCTACATGAAACAGCCGGAAGACAGAGATACCCTCCAAAGCAAAGCTGTGAGGGATCAAGGTCACCAGACCTCCAAGCAGGCAGAGCCAATGGATGGCTCTGGAGCTGAAGTTCAACTGCTGGAATGGAGTAGCAGCAGCCTTCCACACAGAGCTGCATCCGCCCCAGTGGCCATGTGCCAAGCAGGATTTGGCCCATCCACTGAGCTGCGACATTCAAGGTTTTCAACAGCCTTAAGTAACATGACTAGGGAAGAAAAAACAACGGAGAGTTTGCGTTTGAGTGTTGGTTTTCATCCACAAAGCTAACAGCACTCCCTGAAGTCCCGACTCTCTCGAGAGGAGAGGGGGAAGGAAGGATTGGTGTGCTCTGTAATGCTGTGCAGCAGAGCGGGGTCAGGCTCAAGAATGGGTGCACATTTCTATCAGCTACAGGCTCCAAAAGCCCTGCCTGCGGCCTGCCTTGAGCGGGAGAGTGTCAGCCAGCTGACAGGAAATGGGATGAGATACAGCAGAACCACAGGATACAGCAGCAAAACACCACTAAGGATGCTGAGAAGGCCCTCAAACCTCTCAAGGCCACCAGTACTCAGGAACTCCTCACCACAGCAAAGACTGCAGCTTCCTGGGTTCAGCCTTGCTTCAAGCATTCTGGTTTTGCTGTTGCTCTCTTTCATTCCCCGATCAGTTAACGGCCCCTGCATTCATTTTACACTACTCATTTGAACCTCCTGCTCCCTCAGTCTTACGCACCCAGCTCCTTCGGCTCCCCACAGGACATTCCCACCATACCAAGAGCACCGTCACTTCCCCCAGAGAGCGGAGCACGGGGGAGTCATGCCCCAATGCCCTTTTTAAGCCAAGCAACCGGTATGATTCATAACAGCAGAAATATCACAGCTGCACAAGGTGATGCTGTGCCAGGTCCCCACAGAGCTCTGCTCCAGCATGGAACACTGTGACCAGGAAACTGTGACATATAGATCCATGGGACACATGTTCTTCAGAAGACATCTGCTCTATACATATACAGCACTGAAGAACCACTGAACCTGTGGATTAGCAGCTCTTGTCCTCTTGCCATTTGAGCACTGCTCTCTGAATGCTCCATAATCAATTCCAGCAAACCAATGGGGTTAGGTTGGACACTGAATGAAACCATGAACAGCCTCACCATCACGAGCTGAGAGACAGAGAAGACACCTATCATCACAACACAATTTCCACATCAAAAATAGAACACATTTACTTTTTTGAATGTGGTTTTCATCAAAACAGTTTTAAAAGATCCATAGATGCTATCAGCTAGGCTCCAGATTCCAACACGTACTGTTGATTACTTTCACAAGGCAGCTGGCACAAATGAAGTGGTTCAATATATATGGATATTCACCTTGTTTAAAGTTTGCAACCTTGTTAACTGAGCTTGCAAAATAAACCTATGCTGCACGCTCTGTTTAAATTTCCTCTTTCGATACATGGATGCATGGAGGCTGGGAAGGGAAGTCCTGCAAGAGCATAGTCCAGGTTTCCCAACAAACTAACACAGCCAGACAGCATGCTGCTCTCTCCTTCCTGTCAGACATATAACATTGGTTTGTGCTCAAGAACAACCATTTAAACAACATGAACTATAGAAACATTGTTGGTGGATGGGTTGTAGAAATGGAGATCGTATTGTTATTAACACACAGAACAACACAGAAACTGCAGCTGTATTAAAACAAAAGGTCCCGAAGTTTGCATAAGGGGAAGAAAACCAACCCAAATCTGGATTTAGCAGGGAAAAGCTTTATTTTAGGGCTTCTACTAGAGAATAACAAACACAAAACTATAAAAAGATCCTGCGTGAAGTCCTTTAAAGGAAAATTCAGTCTGTTTCAACTATGGCTTTGTTTTGGGTCTTTTCTGAATAAACATTCATTTATCAGAAGTTGAGATTTGGCCAGACCATAGCAATGACAGTCTGCTGTGCTGTCACACACAATGATTATTTTTAAACCTTGCTCTTGGGCTTTGCCTTTCCAGACTTGCAGCATGGCCCTGGAGCACTCGCCGGCAGTGTCCCTGAGGGGCATGAGCTGTAATCACTTAACATAGGATTGTATGGGAAATATCACTGCAGCCATCCTGAAGGATGGGAGTCCCCTTCTTCCTTTGGACAATGGGCTGCTGAGATCCCAAGCTCTGTTGTTTTCTTGACAGAGTCAGAGCAGTGCATCCTGCAACAAACACCTGCAAAAGGATCATTTCTTGCTGCCCCTTCCAGGTATTGCCCATGAAAAAAGCTTAAAGACACAAGCAGCACAAGTGCAGTTGAAGCAGTCAGGGTTAGCAGCCCAGGAGAGGTGGCTCCGCAATACAACGCGATACAGTTTCAGCCAGCAGAACATATTCAAAGCCCTGATCACTCAGAGCTCAGTTATCCTTCCCCTCTTGGCCATGCCACATGTGTGAGCAGAGTTGGTTTGACAAGAGCAGGAGCAGACGTGTTGGCCTCACACCATGCCAACACCACAGCAGCAAGAGCCTCCCAGTAGCACAAGCAGAGAAAAGCCCGCAAGGAGAGAGCACACCCCGCTAATTGCAGTTTAACCTGGCCCTTCCAGTGGTGCTCACTGCAGTACCCACCAAAGGGCTCAGCACCTCACTGAAAAGCAATCAAGAGGCCTTTCCTATTTTCCCTAACCCCCAAATGGCTTTAAACATGCCTGGGCTGGGAATGCACCCAGCCCTCCTGCCCTCAGGTCAGGCACTGGGCTGTCACCAGGGTATAGATGGACAGGAGATGGGACAAGTGCACTGTTGTCCCAGCATAGTCTTCCAGAGGAGCACAGCCACCAGACTCACTGTGAGAAGTGTCAGGACAGCATCACTGCTGCTCTATTGCACTGGGATTTAAGCCAGCAGCATTCACAGGCACACAGGCATGTGAGGGCACGGGGCTGTGTTCAGGTGCCAGATAAACCCAGACGCTCAGCTCAGCTTGTGCTCAAGCTGGCACCCAGCTACCCAAACCCCATTCAGCACCTTGTTGGGTCCTTGTCCAGCCTAAGCCTGTATTTGGGGAAACATTGCATCTCCTGCCTTGAATGAAAACAGCAAAAACAGGACAAGTCTTTGTTCCGAGCACCACAATGCTTTTTGCATCAATTACCAAGGTGACGGGCAAACCACGCTGGCCGGAACAGAGCTGGCCTTTCCCACAGCCCCTCCCCACCGCAGGCATCAGCCAGGTCTTTGAAACACTGGTTTGATCTCACTTTTCTGGGAAACTGGAATCCACAACTTTCTGCTGTGGTCTCACCACAGCCAAGACAACTGCACCTTTGTCCGGCACAGAGAAGCCTCTTGCTGATGCAGAGAGGAGGCTGAGCCTGAGCCATGGGTCACCCGCCGGTCAGGCCAGTGCGGAGGCAACAGGAGGAAAAGCTGGAGTGCTCCTGCTCCTCCAGCCTCCCCAGGGACAGCGAACGGCTGCCTCAGAGGATGGAGGAGAGTACATTGATGCTCAGCAATGAGAAGCCAGAGAGCAAAGGTTTAACGCATACACTTTGTGGTTGCAGCAGATACAGTTTAAAGTAAGATGACTCAGATGTGATTTCTGCCCGTCCTCTCCCTCTTTTTACAGGAGTAGGAAGAAGAAAAAAAAGACAAGAAGGTTTTGATTTCATATAATTAACTGGCTTTGTGAAACTGCCTAGGTCCTATCAATTCTCTCAAACAAGGCATGTGCTCCCATTCACTCCACACTGCCTGCCCCTCCCTGAGCTCAGCCCTGCTGGCTAGTGCTGCTGGGTTTTGATCCGAGGCAAGTGCAGGTAAAGATTAGAGGCAGGGGACTCGAGTCACTGCTTGTAGAGGGAGCAAGTGGCCAAGCGGCCGGGCTGTCATGAGCTGCCTTCTCGTATCAACCCTGAGCTTCTGCTCCGGTGCCCCCACCCAGCTGCCCTGCTGTACAGCTCTCTGTACAAAACACCCCTGTCCTAGATTTCCAGCCTCACACAAATTATGTGTGCTCTGCCCAATGCCCCTCTGCAGGTGGACAGTGAGTGGGGATAGTGGACAAAACAGACTGTGTCCAGCACCTGGGGTGCATGTCCCAACCATGGGGACACAGGTCCCGAGGAGTGCACAGAGCCCCCAGCCAGGGAACAAGAAGGCCTAAAGGGAGAGCAGAGGAGCAGTCGCAGGCAACCCCTTCACAGCCGCGTTACAGGACCTGGCAGCAGCGCAACAGATCCGCCAAGACAAACAGAATGCATTCGCAACTCAGCAAATCTCCTCACGTACATGCTCCTCCAGATTGGATGCATAACCCAGCTATGATGATTTAAGTCTGAGATGGACACGGCAGGAAGAGGGGCACGTTTGGAGCTGGGGCCAGGCTGATAAAGTCACAGGCAGGGCAGGAGAGGAAGAAAGGGTGATAAGGGGTTGGGCGGCAGCAGCCACCCCACATCCCTGGATGCAGGCAGAAGGTAACAGCCCTCTTTACCCACCCCTCCATCCTGGCTAGAGCTGGCCTGCGCTCTGCTTCCCTCCAACAGCTGCTCACTGCCACAGGACAGCCAGGGTGACATGGAGAAGCCCCTGATCCCCCAAGAGCTAAGGGAGCCTGGCTCTGCTGACATGCAATACTCCAGCCTAAGTAGACAGCACATCCTCACAACCCAACTACACCGCGAGCACTGTGTCACTGGGTCACCCCGGTCTGAGGCGAATGGGGCGGGGAGAACATTTTGGTTTTTGTTTTACGGCTGTTGCCAGGATTCACCCACAAGGTCTCCATGGATGCCTGGAAGCACACCAAAGTTTAAATAATAGAAAAAAGAAAAGCCCAACCCCTTCAAAAAGAGACAAGCCCACAACAGTTTGGAAGATGCCCTGGAGCGTACAGGAATGCGCTCCCTGGGTAGCTCGGCAGAATGGGTGCAGAGGACACGAGGGCACGTCTCACAGGGCCGGTGGCACCGTCCCAGGCGCAGAAGGAAGGAGCCGGGTTGTCCCTTGCCCCGGGACTCCGCAGCCGGCAGGTTCCAGAGCCCCTCCGCCGAAAGCTGCTCCCTCCCTAACGCAGAGGCACTTAGGGGGTGCCCTGCAGACCCCATCTCCTCCGGGTGCCTGCTGCCATCCGGACACCCCCCTCCGCAACCACTCCCGGGCACGTTCCGGCGCTCCCTCCGCGGGTCGCGCACAGGGTCCGCACCGCAGCCGTGTCCCTGCCTGCCCCCCAGCAGCACGGCTCTGGGGGTAGAGGCAGCGCGTCCCCCGCTGGCAGGGGGACACCGGGTGATCCCCACGGGAGACGCCAGGGGTAGGAGCGGCAGACCCGGCAGCGCTGCCCTCTTCTTCCTCCTCCTCCTCCTTCTCCTCCTCCCTCCCAACAGGGCTCCGCCGGGGCAGCCGTGGGGGAGCGGGGCCGGCAGCGCCCGGCCTTTGTTTGCCCAGGGCCGGGTGCGGCGGAGCCGGGCGCCCCGAGCCGTGCCACTCACATAGTGCTTGTTGGGGATGCGCCGCTTCTGCACGTCCAGCACCTTCACCTCCGCGATGCTCCGCCTGGGCATAGCCTCTGCCCCTCGCAGCCCGGCGCCAGCGGCCAAGCGGGAAGCGGCGGCAGCGCTGAGGGAGCCACTGCCGCACGCAGCCGGGACCGGAGCCTGCAGCGCCGAGCCGAGCACCGCCGAGCCGCCCGCCCGCCCGCTGCCGAGGGCGGGAGGCGGCCCCGGCCCGCCCCGGCCTATCCCGGCCGACGGGGCGGCCCTACAGCCGCTGGCTTAAAGGGGCGATCGGCACCGCCCGCCCCACGCGTGTCCGCCCTACGAGCGGGGCTGGAGGGGGGTGTGCGGCGCTGTGTTCGAGGGCAGAGCGGCCCGGCTGTGTCTGAGGCAGGTTTTCAGAGGGGCAGCCGGCTGCTTGCATCGTGGGGAGGTGGCTGGAGGGGTCCCGGCTTGGCCATCTTGCCTGGCACGGTGGACCCGTGCGTGGGCTCCATCACCGGGGTTTGACTCTCCACCCTGCTCTTGCCCCATAACAACAGCCCTCAAGGCGGTGCTTATGACTTCGCCTTAAGCAATCACATCCCTAAAGGATACAGGAAATGAGTAGGAAAAGATGGCTTTCTGGGCTGACGACCTGCCCAGGACACCTGGCAGTCCAACCCCTCCTGGATGCCCACCCCTGCCCTTGGGGCAGCTGAGGAGACAAGGCAGTGACCAGGCACTTCTCTGCATCAGCACCACCCACGGCCTCCCTCTTCCCAGCAGCTTCTCAGCACGTGGCATAACCACAGCTCTCTTCCCCGTTGGGCTTTTAATTACATTATAAAGTTACTCAAGGCTTGCACTGGCAGGTCATTCGTTTTCACATGAATTTAATTTAATCATAAACAACTCATCTCACTCCTTAGCAGCTCCTCAAATGTGGCTCTTTCTTACACTGTTAACTTCACTACAACCACACCAGAAGAGGTACAGGCAGATTGCCAGGGCTTTTTTGCATCCCCCTTACCCTCCCAAAGGGCTCATCTTCATCCTCTTCTCACTCAGCTAAGCCCAAGATCACAGTGCCCCTTCAGGGATTGCTGCAGGAAGGATGCTAGGTTGTCTGAAGGGGATGTCACACCACTGGTGACCTCCGTTGCTGGCATGCTGCTGCAGGGCTGGTTTACTTGCAGACCACATCGCTCCCCTCCTGGCCCCAGCATCATTCCTCAATCAGACATATCATGAGGGTGGGAGCGCAGGAGGCCATGGAGGGGCCCCGAAGAGCCCTCCCTTCCTTCTGCCATCAGGAAAATCCTGACGTTCCTGATGGATGCTGAGGCTGGACCTTGAAGAGCTAATCAAGAGCTGAAGCCTGGGAAAGCACCAACAAGCAGTGGAATTGCAGCTTTTGACACTGTGTGGAGTGCTGCTTGAGCAGATAAGAATTTTACTGGTTTTAAAAGCCCTGGAAGGTGTACAAATCCTCCCAAGGTTGGTGAGGAAAACATCCAAAGCGCATCATCCTGTTGGTAAGAGAAGAGTATGTTGAGGTGTGGAACACTGGAGGAAATGGATCAAGAGAGGAATGAAAGAATTACTGATGTTCACATGCTGAAAGGAGAAACTAAGGTAGAGAGCAGCTGAGGGCACTGCAACTGAGCAGCTCAGGAAAGGATGTAACCTGAAGAGCTGAGGGCTTAAAGGACAAGCAAGGGGAGCACAGGGATAACAGGAGCAGGTAATTGGCTCTGTGAGCCACAGAAAGGAGCACAGAAACACGCTAAACAAGATGCAATCAATTATAAATTGCACACTGAAGGGAATTCAGTGAGGCAACTGGGTTATGAATGCCATGGCTGCAGCCATCCCTATTGCTTCAGGCACTGGTTTGTTCTAGTTGGCAGCAATTGAGGGACTGCCAGGCATCAGGGAGAGGGTGACTGTGCCTGGGACACTGGTTCACCAGCTCTGGTGAATGCAGATCTGGTCTGATATCATCTGGTAATTTGTTTTGGTAATCTGGTAAAGGAGTGCACAGACTGACCCTACGTCCCTCCTCTGCACTGAGACTAACATAGCCAGATTGATCTGCTTGCTGCCCAGTTTGAAGCATTCCAGAGGGACACAGATAGTGTTTTGCTTGGGGAAGCTTTGTGCACACCTCCCCTTCTCAGGGGTGCATGAAACCCTTGGGCATTCCCTTGCTGAAAAATCCATTTCCCTGTGCCACAAGGTGCCCACAGATATGTGACATGGAAAACAAAAGGAGGATGTATGAATGAGCTCTCATGGCATCTTGGACCTACCTGATCCAGGGACCAGACCCTTGTCTCCTGCCTTCACCCTTCCAGCTCTATTCTGTTTACTGCCCTGGATGGAGCCCCATTACTGCCACATGCTGCTGAGCGGTTGGGATATTCCTTTATATCTGGTATAAATCACATGTATCAGACAGCCAGCTTGTTACACACAGGGGGTTATTCTATCCATGTCTTCCAGCATAAATCCACTCCAGGCCTACAAATGATGGAAGAGAGCCAGATGAATGCAGAAGATCAACTGGAAGCACTTAAGTTTCAGCATCACTTCCCTGGCACTGTAACCTGCACAAGTGACTCCATCACTCCTGAACCCCAACTGCAAGAGGCAGTGGTTGCAGCCCGGCAGCTTATGAGCACCCAGGAATAAGCAGGGTTTGGAGACAGTCACAGCTAATGCTGCAAAATGGTGTCTGTGTTTAATTAATGAGTCTGACGAGAGTTGTTGAGATGAGCAGAGCATGGCTTTGCACGCCAAACTGATTGCCTCCCGAGGGAGGCACATTGGGAAGCTGGCTGTGCAGATGTACAGCCTGGCTTGGGCTCTACTGCACCTTGGTCATTTATCAATGATCATTTATCAATCTTTACTTATCAAAGGAAACTGTGAAGCATTTGCTAAGGGAGCCCAAATGAAGGGTTTGAGATTGACCTGGGAGTCCTGTGCTTGGCCCTCACCTCTGGTGGTGTAGCTGCAGGAGCAGCAGAGATTGGAAAGCAGCACTTCCTATGATGAGGTTAGGTGATACAGGGGTACAGGTGCAACTGAGGGCAGCTTTGGGATAAAAAGCTTATCTCTGGCTACCCCTACCGAAGGTTGAAGCATTGTTAAGCCAAACAAAATAACTACATAGGAGAGGTCACCACATACTTGAGAGTCAAGATCTCCTTGACCCATGTGCACTCTCCCTTCTCCCTATCACAATCAGCTGATCAAATTAAAGCAAATGGGTGAATGACTTCTGAAAAGCCGTGTGTCAGCTCAGACATGCAAATGGGTTTCCACTTGGCTGTAAGCAGGATCCAGCTCTTTGGGCACAGCCGGGTGCCACAGTCAGCCCTGAACTGCTGAGAAAACACAATCTGCGGTCATTCTGGCAGGGAGAGACCAATACTGCTGCTTGCTTTAAGAGTTATGAGTGTCTGCCAGGTGGTACAATGTTCCCAGTCCTCCCCTGTGTACAGAACAAACGTACCCATCTTCCCTAAGCTCCCCCACAACCATTAGTCAAAAGTGATGCCCCTACCACAACAGAGGGCAAATTGTTGTAGCTGAAGCCCAGCAAAGCAGTGGTTACCCACCGTGTCACCAGGGCTGGATTGCACGGGTTCTTAGCCACCACCAGGATTTTCCACTGCTTTGACCCCAGTATTGCAGGGTTTGGCTGTGTGGTGTGGGTGCCACCCAGCAATCAGCTTGGCAGCAGATTGCACCCACCCTGCACAGAGATATGGCAGCAGGGAGCAGAGCACAGGGAGGGGATGCCTCAAATGGTGGAAGCTGCCCTGGCCCCTATGTGCCTGTGGGTAAGAGAACCCTGGAAAACTCCTAAGGAGGATGCTGGAGCAGGAGACAAAGTACTGAAGCACCGCCGAGAAGCAGAGATCAGGTGAAAGGTGTGCCACAGAGGATGATGAATCCATTAGAAAAGTGAGCCAACATTTCAGTGCAACGGGACAGCTCAGCTCTGCGCTTGTGCAGGCAGCAGCGGGGCCCCGGAGCCCAAGGCCACTGCTTCAGTGTGCGTGCCACCTAGTGAACAAGAGAAAGAAGAGCAAACATCACCCGTCCGCCCTTTGCAAGCCTGGAAACGAGGCCCAGGGGAGTCCCAGTGGGTGCTTGTGAGGGCAGGTCGGGTGACAAGGACACATGTCCTTGCGACCCAGCCCCATCCCACCCAGGAGAGCAGCAACAAACAGCTCCATCAGCCGGGCAGAGCCCCCAGCCTCTGGAGAGGCTTGGCTTGCTCGAGCCCTGGGGAGGCTGGCATTTGCAGAACTAAACCAGTGGCCAGTGCAGCAGAACACACACAACAGGATTTGTATTAACAGGGTGCAGATGACTTCTGGGGGGACATGCCTATGGCAGTGCTCACCTCCAGCTGTCCTGCACTGAGTGACAGCAGATGCAGCCATAAGAGGAAGGCAAATAGGTATAAGCCCCAACTCCATGACTCTCCCTGCTTTTTATTCCCCCAGTTTCACATTCTCCTCTCACAGCAAGGCTGAAAAAGCCTTTGGGCAACCCAGAGGAGCTTGACACCCAAATATCACAGGGCACACAGCACAGAGGAGGTAATGAGGAGAGCTGAGCATGCTACAGCTGCTGCAGCACCAGTGACATTTCAGGGATGTCATCTCCAGTTTTAAAAATTAAGGCAGATTTTTACCCTTGCTCCATTTCCAGCTTTGCACCATTGCAGAATGGTAGAAAATTATTCTAGAATAAGCAGTATTTTCTACACGTATTTATAAATAGAAATATTCTCATGGTTGAAGCTCCCCTCAGGCACTGCCAAAACATGCAGGTGAAGTTAAATACTCCCATGAGATCTGCTTTACTAGGATACATTGACAGAGGCCATTTGTGACCAGTGTATCCCAGGAGACAGTGCAGTCCTGGTACATGTAAATGATGGAGGTGACTAATTATGTGTCTTCACCTTACTTCAATTCTTACTATCTCATGGAGCAAGGAGACAGCATCCTTATGCTTTGCTCTTGTCCTTCTCCCACCATCGTGCTGCCCATTTAAAACCCCACCAGCAACAACTTGCCATACCAACCCCCTCTCCTTTCAGCACCTCATGTCTGAACTCACAGCCTGCAATATTCCTTAACCAAGGTGGAGACAGGTAGCAAAGTCACTTCCAGCATGAAACCCAAGGTAGAAGTTGGCAGGCTCCAAAGCATGCCTCCAGCAATGAGGGTAAAACCACACCAGCTCCATGGGCTCACATCAAAGCTGCTGTGTATCCTTGCTGGGTGTAGGGCATGTGGGTTAAAGAAATCATAACTAAATCAGCAGGTGAAAGTTTCCAAACAGAAAACAGACCACACATGGTTGGTTACAGAGGTGATGGGAGCTTTTCTAACGAACCTAAGGGAGCAAGCAGAGATTGACTCCTGCACTCACAGGGGAAGACGAAGTTAATCTTGGCCCCATAACAAAACCCCAAATCCAAGGGCTCCTCAGTTGAGGACAGAGGGAGGCATCTCCTTATCCCACCAGAGCAAGGGAGCTGAGGCATTTGTCCGGGATCTTCTGTTAAAGCCAGGCAAGCTAATTAAAAAGGAAGAAAAAGCCATGCGTTAAGTGGTTTGCACCCTTCAGATGACAGGGTGCAATACTCCCTCTTCACCAAGCAGGGTCAGCCGAGCACTATTTTAACACACAACCAAGTCATTGAGAGAACAACTGCTCCACCCGAGGTCTACCGGAGTTCAGGTTCGCAGCGAAGATGTTCCTGACACCGAACTGCAGCAGAAGTGTTTCTGAAGCAACCAGCTCCATTTTAAAGAACTGAAAGTTCAGCCTTGCACAGTTCACAGGCCAGAACTGGTTCTAGAGATTTCTGTCAGTCAGCAAACCCTAGAAGCAAAGCCGGTCTGAGGCCACAGCCGGTGACCAGGCAGGGAATCAGACACATGCCCAGGTTTCTCAGTCTGTTACTTTATTAGAAGGGTCTTTACATCATAGTGGTGGCCCCACTGGAGGCACTTTAAAAAAATATTAAGAGAACCTTTTAATTCAAAACCATATTTTTTAAATGGCACCCCATCCCCTCTCAGAAATAAGCTGGGTTTATTCACTGATCCTTCTACAGAGGAAACAACAAGAACATCCTCCTTTTAAAGGGGGGGGGGATATAACCACCCTGTAAACATGACAATCAGATGTGCTCCCCTGCCCTCTTCTAGGAGACAGACATGATGCTAGGGCCCTGGCACACCCAGTGAGGGAACAGAGAATAGGGATATGGCAGGGGAGAAAACCATTCCTACCCTCTGTTAGAAAAAGCAAAACTGTAGCTAGCTCCAGGCTACAGAGACTGGAGAAATGCACCACTGGTTCACCACATCAGCTCTTTAAAAGCCCCCCAAAGTAGTCCCTTTCCTTATGGCTGCACAACACCCAGAGAGAGCAAACACTCCCTGGGCTGGTGAAGGCAGTGAGATCACATGAAGGACAGGCACCAGGTACTGATTTCTGTGACAACCATTTCATAGAATAGCTCCAGCCTGACCCTAATGGGATCAGGAACAAAACCACTGGGGCTGCTATAACATATTCCTAATGCAACTAAAAGGCCTAAACCAAGCACATGTCCTGGTTCAGGAACAACGCTCTGCATTTGTTAATTTTATATCAGTTCCCAACCTTACATACTGAAAAGGCACAGTCAATGCTTCTGGAGATGGTGCAGGCAGTCTTTCCAGGAGGACACATGAGTTCCTGAAAAGCTGCTATGCAGTCTGCTTGCAAAGTGTCCCAGACATTAGATGTCCATGTAGGCTATGCTTATTAATAGATATTAATGGTGTGGATTCAGAGGAAACTTGAAATGGCCCAAATGGATGTAGTCTTGGTAGTTTGCAAGCTTGTAAATATATGTTATCGACTCTAAATGGGTAGCAAACACATTCCCCAGATAAAGAGGTGTTAAAAGACCTGGGGGCTGACTCCTTCAGCTAGGTACCTAGATAGCACATCACATACCACCTTCTCCTGAAATGTCAGTGTGTCTCTAAATCAACATATGAGGCTTGAAAATAACAACTTTATTTTTTCTTCCTCCCCCCCCCCCCCTTTTTTTAAAAGAAGAAACATTTTTTGCTTGCCAGGGAAGCAAACCTAAACCAAACTTGTCCAAAGATCAACAGAGAGAAAAACTTAAGTGCTACCCTACACCTTTTGGTGGTGTAAAGAAGGTGCTGTCCCGAAAGGTCTCTGTTCCCCCATCCAGGTCTGTGCTCTGGGTCGTACCCAGCAGCTCAGCCAAGCACTGCCTTGTGCAGGTGGAGGACACCAGTCCAACAGAGACACATCACTATGGAGCAGAAAGGACAGAGGGCTGGACCTGCTGCCACTTTGCCAAGTGACTTTAAGCTGAAAGCCAGGGGAATCATCTGAGAAACTGCAGCGCATCTTGAAGAGAGGAGGCAGCAGTGGAGAAGGCGATGCTGAGAGTAAAGAAGCCACCATAACCTGTCTTTGAATCTCCTCTTCCTTCGTACACCTTGCTTCAGGACTTTTATTCCTTCCAAATTATGCTTTGCAGCCCGTAACCCTGACTGCAGAGTGGCCAGGCTGGCTGACCCATATGGCCCACACATACAGAGCACTTCAAGTATCTCAAGCACATGCGTGACCATGGGTTCTGGCAATAACACCCCTTGGCCCCTCACTTGTCCTTACCAGAAGACACATGACTGTGGCCAATACCTCACTGCGTCACTGCAGGACTGAACACCATTACAAACCTCCCCCTCTGCACATACTCATATACTTCTTTAAGAGACAAAAGCCTGCAGCCAGCTGAACAGTTTAATTATGCCATAGTTCAGCCTCCAATAAGACAGTGTTAGCTCGATGCCAGAGGGACTATGGTGCTAGTAATTATAGCAAATGAAGAAGCAGAAGCATCTTTGGAAGGATGTCCAGATGGTCCCCGTTCTGCACAGCCTGTACAGGGAGGAAGAGGAAAGAAAAAACCCAAACCTCTCTCCTCAAAGGCAAAAAAATATCCACATCACTGTCTCTTTCTTAAGCAAAAAAAGGGCCACAGCAGATAGAAATAGTTCTAAGGCAAGTGTTAAGGGATCACAAGGCCAAGGTTAGCCTAAGACAATGCCAAAGCTGCACTGCCCCAGTCTTGTCCTTACAGAAGAGTGGGGGGAGAAGCAGCCACAGCGGAGAGAAGCTGCTAACCCCTGTGCAGAGGTCAGGAGCCATCTCCCATTTCTCCTGTTCAGAGCAGCTATTGCTTCAGTCTGAGCTGACAAGCCCAGTGAGCACCAGGCTCACATGAGAGGTGATGCATCCAGTTAACAGTGCAAATACAGATACAGAAGGGGTCCTGCATGGCTTCCCAGCCTGGAGCTATGCTGAGCAGGCCAGCTCCTGGGAAAGCCACCAAAACTTCCAGCCAACATCCCCAGTGCAGGACAGAGGCCGTGTTTATCCCAGACAGAGCGAGAAGACAGGAGGGTGCTCTTGTAAGGAGAGGCTGCTGAGGGGATGGATCTTCCAAGTCCAAGTTGCCCCTCTGCAGCCCAGGAGGACACAGCAAGTGCCAGCCGGTGGCCTGCCAGCTGCAGGGTGTTACAAGGTCTCTGCAGAGCTGAATGGGACAAACTTGGCATGTTTAGTTGGGGATGCTGGTGTCTGTCCATTTGCCTCCTCACTCAGCTTGAAGAACATCTCCTGCTCACGCTTCTTCTGGTTCAGCTCATCCTCCAGGGCCTTAAGCAGAAGGAAACACATATAAGAGCAGTATTTGAGATTGCACTGGAGCTACAGACACTGTCACCTCCAACCAGCCAAGCAGAACACCCTGCTCATGCCAAAGAGGCACTGCACTACCTTCTTCCGTGGCCTCAGCTTGTCTCGCCACTCCTTCATGTGCTGGTTGTGGTTCTCATCCAGGGACTTAAGCTTCTGGGTTTCATGCTCAATCAAGAGGTGACACTTTTCATTCTAAACACAGATCAAAAAGCAGAACACCCATTAAGCATCTAGCAGTTCTAGACTGTGAGTCCTGTGGTCAAACAGGACTTGCATCAGCCAGAGGCATTCAGAGCTCTGAGCTCCACATTTAGACATGGCCACAAAAAGCCTCTCAAGGCAGAGCAAGGGAACATCAGCCAGTTCACTGACTGTCCTCTGCTGCCGCTTCTTATGACCCACTCCCTGTGCTGGAGCAGAAACAGTACACAGGCAGCTCAGAGAGACCGAGCCATGATGGACAGTACCTGCAGCTGCTGGAGCTCGTTTGTGTTGCTCTCACACTGGGCCTGCATGTCCTTCATCTGCGTCTCGTGCTTCTGCTGCTGGTGCAGCCGCTCCGCTTTTTGCCTCTTCTCTTCCTGCTGAGCAAACTGGAAGAGAGAAAAGCAGAAGCCTGTGTAGGCAGCATTGCTCTCATCTCCAAAGCTGGGTAAGAGACTGGCCAGCTTGCACTGTTACATGGGAAAGAAAGAACAACCCCAAGGATGCTCCCCAACACTGGTCACAACAGAAGCAGTGCTGAAAACCACACCAGATGCCATGAAAGAAAAGGCCTCCAACTACCTGCAGTGGGTTAGAAATTCAGGACCAGTTGCCTTTTTTGAGCTTCCCTTTGCCAGGAGGCCAGCAAAGTACTTGACCCCAAACCAAGCCTCAAGTTGGTGCCCTTTGCAAGACCTGACCTGTTTAATCTTCTCCCGCTGCTCAGATGCACTCCCGCTGGAGTGGATGTGAAGGCTCTTCTTGTACATGGCCATGCGCGTCTTCCCTTCGCTCCTCTGGATTTTGGGGAGCCGGGCTTTCTCCTGCTGCTGCCGAACTTTCAGCTGCTCCAACATGCGCTGGTTGTATCGCTGCATTTGCTCCCTTTCCTGCAGTGGCAGATGGATGGGTATCAGAGGAGGAGGGACACCTTGGGCCAGCAAGAAAGTGCTGAGGACACCAAAGGGAGCTTGAGATCACACCTGGAATTGCACAGTGGTGGCTGGTGACAGACAAGAGGTAAAGGGCAACTACTGAACGTGCTATGAAAGCAGAGAAGGGGCTGGAAGGGAGCAGAAGTGATTGAGATGTGTCAGTCTCCACTTGCTGCTCTGAGAATCCATCATCCCACATACTGAACAGTGACAGATTTCCAGAAAAGACCCCAAATTCATAACTACTTCTTGTACATTAAATGCATGCAGCACAGAATACGTGTCCCAAGCAGGTAGGCTGACCCAAGCATTATTCTAGTCCCTTTTCACTGACAATGACCAAGCCCCTTAACTCCTAACCCACCCTTACCCACATACAGCCTAGAAAGGAAACATCCTTTCTGGGGACACCCAGGCACCTTGCTGACCAGCACTGGCATAGGAAAGTGCTAACTCTTCACCTTCTCATGCTTCCGCAGCAATTCATGCCTCTGAAGGAAATACTGGTCCTTTAGCTGCTGCTTGATGAGCTGGTGTTTCTCCTGTTGCTGAGACTCTTCGAGATCCCAGATGCACGCCTCTCGGTCTGAGGAAGGGAAAAGGGTCAGGAACCCACCCTGGACCCTCAGCTTGGTCACACAAAGCATCCCAAGCACAAGCAATCCCTTACACACAGGAGCAGTGCAGCAGATGTGGGGGGTGATTGTTCACCTCCTGTTTTCCAAGAGAAATTGGTGGCAAACCAGATTGGAGAATCACTTCTTGCAATTATGAAGCCTAATTGGTTCATATTTGTAAAGCGCTTTGAAGATTAAAGCACTAAGTATTATTATTGTTAAACATTTAGACAGGATCTGGCAAGGCTGGTTTATCCCAATCCCATCCTGCCAGCTTGCAACTCTGTCACAGCATCTGCTGCGTGGGAAGGACCAGCGTTGGATAAACCCATCATTACAGCCTTTGCCACCCACCTCTCATGAGCTGCTGCTTTTTGTTCAGGCACTCGCGTTCCTTGTCGCAGATCTCTCTCTTGTTCTGGGCAGTTATATTCTTCATGGCTAGCTCCAGGTCCTCCTTCTGCTTGGCCAAAAACTCCTGCTCCTGGAAGAAAACAGCAGTAGCACCATGAGCCCTCTTTCTGCTGCAACTTGAAAAGCATCTGGTGGGGTTTTAAAAACTGGTAGCCCCTAAAAGAAGGATGTCTCTGTCTATGCTTCATCCCTGGTGGTGTCCAAGGCTAGGTTGGATGAGGCCTTGGGTAATATGGTTTAGAGGGAGGTGTCCCTGCCCATGGCAGGGGGGTTGGAACTTGATGATCTTAAGGTCCTTTCCAACCCTAACTATTCTATGATTCTATGATTCTATTGTGCACTTCCCAATCTTGGAGTCATGGCAATCTTCCCTCAGCCTTACCATGGTTTGTTTTTTCTGGGCAAAGTCATCCATCTTCACCTTCATGTTCCCTTTGCGCTGCTGACGTGGAAGCTTCTCAACCTCATTCTTGACCTTTGGGAAGGGAAATGAGACTATCAGTGGGTAACTTTAGGGCAAGGACAACCCCACCAAACGCCACTAAACAGCTGGACCTCAGGCAACACCCAAAGAAAAGCAAGAGCTTCCTGCTAAAACACCAACTGCTTCCCTCTCAAGTTCTGCTATGGAGAAATGCTGAGCCTGGAAGAAAGAGATGCAGGAAACCAGCTTTCCTCCCTCCTCCTACCCCCATTTTTACCTCCTTTTTCATCTGCTTCAGCTGTTCCAGGAATTTGACATGGTCCCGCTCCTGCTCCAAGCGAATGCGCTTGGCCTCCTCTCGCCGGCGCAGCGAGTGATCTTGTTCCATCTTCTCAATCTGCTGCTTCTGCTGCCGTTCGAGGTTCTCCAGTTCAGTGTCATAGAATTTCTTCTTTGCCTGTATGGGAAGGGAACAGAGGTCAACCTCAGCCTCCTCGCCTCTTCCTTCTGAGAAATTTGTGATTTTTTTTGTGGTTTTGTTTGTTTTAATGGAAGATAAAATAAGGGGGTGGGGGCTTTGCATGGACTGAGCCTCTTTACTAAACACAGAGGAAAGAAATTTCCATATAGCACCCCATGCAGCGCACAGGGCAATGCCAGCGCTAGCGTGAGCAGAAAGTGCTCCATAACTTGTTCTACTGCTGATGCCTTTCAAGACTTCTGCTTATGTCCTGATTGGCAAATCTCACTGGGACCAATAGTCCTGGGTGAGCATCAGGCAGTGAAGCTTATGCAGAACAGTTCTTTCACTGCAGACAAGGATTTCCAATTTTGAGCACCCTTGGGGCCGATCCTCCCTGTGAGCTGCAGGGATGGAGCACCCAGGTGTCAGCAAAAGCAGGTTGCAAACTGCCCCAGGGAGCGGGTAAAGAAAGCAGGTTTGGGGCTTTTGCACATCATGCTGTAAGGTGAACAGACCTCACAAATGAGAAGGGACTTGCTAAGATGGGAATTCACAGATGTGCCACGTCAAGACTATAGAAATACAACAGAGCACATGACTGAGCGATGGCTCCCAGCCTGCTGCAAGAGGCTGGGGTTACCAGGCACACATATGAGGTGAATTAATAAAAGGGTATTTAAAAGATGGCTCATGAAAGTGTTAAAGGGACTTAGCTACAGAATTATTTTACTTCAATGGAAGCTGCCCATGTAGGGACTAAACATGTAAGCCCAGTTTATTCAATTTACACTTAAAGGCTTGCCAGATTTCCTGCTGTCACATGCTGGCCACATTGCTTTCTTAAGGGTTTTTTCTGTGAAATACAACAGCTCTAGAAACTGTTTCTCACAGTAGCCATGAACAGATGCACAAGAAAAGATCATTAAAGAGGGAAGGTCCAGAACAACCCTTCCCCTGCTACATCCTGCCAGCAGAGGCACTTGGTGCTTTGCAAGCTGAGGGTTGCATAAGCTTAATGCCCGCAAAACCCTCTGTCCTCCACAAACACATCCCATGCCTCAAATCTCAGAGGGGGTCCTCAGCAGTCCTGCTTCCTCTGGAAATGATGCCCCAGGACTGCTGCAACCCAGAGAGCATCACCCTGCACTAGGGTTTGCAAGGCAACTGCAGAGGAAAAGTCAAGCGAGCCAATACCCAGGAGCTTCCCCCTTCCACGTACCACCATTTCTTGCTCGAAGCGCCTGAGCATCTGCTCCAGCTGCAGCTGGTGTTTGCTGTTGAGCTGGGCCTGGTTCCGGTGCTCCTCCTTCTGAAGGAGACGCAGTTCCCGCAGCTCCTGGCGCCTGTTGAGGGTTAAAATGGAGAAGGAGAGAGGAGCAGAGAGTCAGACAAGGTCAGGGGTGTGTGGCTGAGTGGAGACGGCAGAATCAATAACCAGAGCACTTCAGGGGGAATGAGAGCTGTGCAGCCATCCTGTAGCACCCTGCCACTTGCACTCAGCACAGGCAGGAGGTAAATGCCAACTGACTGATGTGCTCTCAGGCTCTGTAACACTGCAAGGAAGCAGGATGCTAATTACGATAACTGCTGGCAAACCATCAACTTGCACAGGTAAGGCCTGTTAGCATTCACTCTGTGTGAAACAAGCCCTGTCAAAGCTCCTAAGGTAACTCTGCAGGCACCGCTCCCCAGCCAGCACCCAAAACACACATTCTGCCAGCTGGGTTAGTGCACACTGGTCTTCAAAACACAGCTCAGCCCAAGCTGCTGCTGCTCACCCGTTCTTGCTCACACCCAGGGGGCAGAAGAGGCAGATTTCCAGAATTCAGGTCTATCTGTCACAACACTGCATCACTCATCAAGCAAAAAGACTCTGCTCAGACAGTTGCATTTGAGCCTGACACGTTTGTGCCTGGTTAAGCTGGAATATACTGATGTACAAAAGGAACAGCAGCAGCAGCAGCTTCCCCATGCAGGATCCTCACCGTGACCTCTGCTGCCACGCATTAGCCTGATGCATCAAGTACAGCTCTCCCTGGGGGCACTGCTGGGAAAAGCACTTTGGAACAATTTCTTCTTTCAAAACAAACTCAAGCCCCATTAAATCAGCTGGCACAGTATGATGTGCTCTCATCTGATCTCACCTTCAAATCAAAACCGTGGCATGTTCCAAGAAACCAGAAACAAGCCCCTTAAGTGCAAATCAAGATGCCAAGAGTTGATTGTGCCCACTAGCTAGCCCCAGGGGAATAACTGCTCCTCCTAAAAGGTGTTCAGGGACTTGATGCTTTCCAGCCAAAGCCTCTGTGTCTCTTCACCCACCTCACAGATGGAGAAGGCACGATTTAAAGAGAGTCCTCTTTCCACGGATGCTGCCACAGCTCAGAGTGGACCAGGAGAAAACAGCAGTGCCTGGAAATTCCCTATATGCTAGTATGCACGCTCTCTGTGTTTTATTGGGTTTATGTGCACTTCTCACACAAGAATGAGTAGCTAATGAGCTTCTGTATAGATCTGATATTAGGGCCTATGAATAAGGTTGCCACAAGGACACACAGTGCTTGGGATGAATTGTATTCTCAGAGGGCCCCTCAAAACAGCACGAGGGAACCTAGATTAAGGCATCAAGCAAAACAGTTTGTATTTTAATTATTTGAAGGGCCTTTTCATTTCAGAGCTGCTACTGATAGCAACCAAGCTAGAAACTGCAGCTTCTCTTCCTGAGAACAGGTCATGGAGGTTTGAAAGCTGTAAGATCCACAAAGGAGTCATAAAGGCTGAAGCAGGGAGGATACATTCATGAACATTAAGTGGTGCTCAAGGAGTTTACAACCCTGTTGGCCTTTCTGTCAATGAATTCTGAGGAGATAGAAGAATAAAAGGAAGAGGAGCATCTTGAGAACATTTCTGTGCTTATTTCTATTGAGCCAGAACATCTACAGCCCTGGAGACACATTCAGTCATCCCCAGGGGACAGAGCGAGCCCCAGCACAAGCTTCTCTCTCATCACAGCTTTGCTGCACCTTATCGCCAAGATGCGTACCTCATTTCTCTGCATGAAAACAGAGCTCAGCTTAGCCAGTACATCAAGGCCTCTGCCAGTCAAGGAAAGGACAAAAGAAGTTATGCCCACACTGGACAGTTGTCCTACCCAAGTGGGATCAAGACAGAAAATAAGAGGACATTAGGTCACTCCTGGATTTGTTTGCAGAGAAGAAAACCCCGCCCTGGCTGGTGCCCTGCCCTCCCTGCATCCCAGTGACCCACTTGCCTGAGAAACCTCATCTCTTCATCCTTCTTCTCATCTTCACTGATGATTTTTGAGGTGGTGACGCTCACCTCTACTCCATCCACCACAAACTTGCGGGTGCGCTTTAACGTCTTCTTGTGCATCCGGGAATCCTGAGTTCAGCAGGAGAGGGAAAGAAGACACTATGCAGCAGAGCTCCCCTGTTTGTCGCATGGGGTGCAGAGCTGGAAGTTTCAGAGCAATTTTGATGGTATTGTTAACAAGGAACATAAGCAGGGAAACCACATCAAGCAAAAAACAGCAGCAGATTTGGCGCTGCCCTTCACCCCAGTCAGCCTTGCTATGATGCCACAGTACAGTGTGATTGCTACCCTGCAGAAACCTGACCTGGAGAAGAGGCGGTCTACCATGTGAAAACCCTTTCTTGCCATGTCCAACTAAAGCAAAACCTGATAGGGAACACTAGGATCCTTCCTTAATTGCAGTGCTAAAAAATCCACGCAACAGGAAGCTTGCAAATGGTTCATTTAAAGGCTTCTACACCATCCGACCCACAGGTACCCCCCCATGTCCTTGCACATGTGAGGCAGGCAAGGTCCTCACATCAGGCTGTGCTTGCAGACAGAGCCAGGGAAACAAGCCAGCCCTGCCCAGAGGCTCAGCACTCATGTCCCCCTGGTCCTCATTACAATACTCCACTAATAGCAACCAGCTCTGAGCCTCTCACCGTGACCTCCACAAAGCACAGCCCAGGCTCACTTACATTAGCATTGGCAGGGACAAGTGCCAGGAGCACCCGTCCTCTCCCAGCAATGCCACAGCAGGTCAGCATCCCCCTGCAGGGTCAGCAGCCCAGGCTTGGCTGAAGGACTGTGACCAGGGACTCAGTTTCTTTGGCAAAACCCCAAGGATATGAATGACTTGAATCATGCAGCCCTACAGGAAAGCACAATGGTGCAATGAGCAAAGGCTCCCTGAAGTCCTCTTGCTCTTGCATTGATAGCCATTAGAGATATAGAAGATGTCAGAACAGCTTCCTGCGAGCCATTGAAAAGCTTGCTGCAACAAGAGTCAGACAAGCTCTGACAGCATGCAGCCTGCCCACTGTGTAACAACAGGCCACTATAGCAGTGGTTCAACCAACAGACAAATCGGTGCAAAAAGGTTTGCATGAGAACCAGCCTAGGTCACAAAGGCTCTTACTGCCCCAAACTGAATTCAAACAGCTGGCTAAAACTCCTGCATTGTTCAAATGAGAAAATGCCACCATTGAGCTGTCTGTACCAGCCCCTGTGCCCAATAACACCCTCACTCACTGCCTGAGCCCAGTGACCTGGGGATGCAGTAGCCTGTCTGGTGCTTGGTCTCTGAGTGGTCCCCAAGCTCTTCCCCACTGTTGAACAAGCAGCTCCCTGCCTTAGTCATGGAGCTACTCAAACATAGATATTAAAGCAGAATTATTCATTTTCTCCTGGTCTTTCCTGTTACCCCTTGGTAGCAGGCCAGCATCCTCTCATGAACACAAGAAAATGTGTTTTCAAACATTCCTGTAATGTAAATTGCTCTCCAGAGAAGAATCTGACAAACTGTGGTCATATGGGATGCTGACTTTGAGTGCTCACACTTCACAGCACACATCCCAGTGCGCCTCCTCCAGCTCCCAAGGGTTTCAGCCAAAGCTGTGAACTCCCAGCACACACGCAGGTCAGACCTCAAAGTCAAGCTAGATACTCAAAAGGAGGAGTTCCCTCCAGAAGCAGGTGTATCTGAGAAAGTTTGGGTTACCTTTTCAAAACCCTATCCATCTCCTTCTGCCTGTACCTGACCTTTTTCCTGCCAGCTGCAGCCTCCCAAACTCACCTGTAGATTTCCTATTCCTAATCTTCCTGAAAAAAAAGAAAAAGACCTGAATACTTTTTACCAGAGGTTTAGTTTTTGTTTTTCTTCTGGACTAAATTAAAAGCAACTGGAAAAAAAAAAAAGTCTGATAATAAAATGGTCACTTGAACTTTGCAGTTTAGCCTGTGATATATGCATGTAATAGTTAACGTTTACAGTCAGAAGTGGTTTAATTCTTTGCTGCTCCTTCTCTTGCTGTAACCTGCCTGGCACTCTGTGCACAGAACCCAGCAGTACCAGCAACATGGCAAGGGCAGAACAGGGGAGTTTAACCCCATGAAGCTAAGGCTGGACAAGGAGCCTGGGTGAGGAGGGAGCAGCAGAGCCTGGTACCCCCCATGCACTCACAGCTCATTGTGCAAAGCAGAGGCTTCAGCAGAACATCTTTCCTAGAGCCCTCCAGCAGCATCGCTTCTGCAGAACAGCTCTGCTTGAATGCCTTGAGTGCTTGGAGAGATGACATTTACTTTGTTCTGAGCAATACCTCTGGCTGGGGCAACTCAAACCGTGACCTAACATGACCATCTCTTTGAGACTTACTCCCTGTAAAACCCACAAACTCCTTTCCCTTTCTAGGGGAGCAGCTGGGGAGAGCAATTACATGAGTAGCATCGTATTCATCTTTGGCTGGCCTCAAGGAGACCAGGTAACATGGGAAAGGCAGTGATGAGGGATAAACTGCTATGCAAGAGCATCACACTTCCCTCATTAAGGATCCACATTAATTGCAGGCTGATGCAGGGGATGCTGGCTCTCATGCTCACAGCAGGAGACAGAAGGGGAGGAAAGTTTTGCCAAGAATGGTTTTCTCAGCACGTTTCTATGCCGGGAAGCTATCACTCATGCAGGCAATTGGATAAAGGTCTTGTGCAACACACCACTTTGCTCCCTCAACTCACACACATTTCTTCTTCTGAAGCTCAGCAAATACCATTCCAGTTATTTTGCCTCTTCCTCCAAGCCATGCTGACCTGGCCGGCTCTGGCTTACAAACATTCCCAGCCTCCAGAAAGCTTTAGCAAAAGCCAAGAAGCCTGGGAAGTCTTCATGCAAGTTACTGCTGACACAAACCAGGCCAGATGTATGGCAGGTTGGAAAAATTAAGAGAGGCACTAGCCCAAATAAGCTTTCTTCTAGGGCTAGGAGAGCAACAGAGTGATGAGCAATGGATAGCTTAGGAAATCACATTTTGGGTGTCACACTTGCCCTTGCTCCAACTGTGTATGACTGCACAAGTCAGGTGAGTGGCACGGTTACTTTGCGCTTCTCAATGACCCAAAATGCTATAGCATCAGACTTCAGTGGCCTGAGATAGCAGAGGACACATCTACCTGCAGGAGCTCCACCAAGAGCTTCACTTGAGAACACACCATGTCCTCATGGCATAATTTAACCCAGCAGTGTGTGCTGTGCCAGCTGGAGCCCAGCTGGGACAGGCATCCCACAGACAAAGAAAACAAACCATCAAAGGCTTTCCCTAAAGACAGGCTTCCTCCCCCCTTGCTGCCCTATGTTTATTTGCAGAGCTCCAAGCCTGGACATTCATACTGCACGCACCAAGTCCAGTCTTCCCAGCTATCTGGAATGTAGGCACATAGGTGTTCTTTAGCACCGTGCTAAAGCAAGATTCCCAGACCCTCTGTCCTCAACCAGCCTCTGTCCTCTCCTACTTTACCTGTTCCCCACCTTCAAGCACAGGTCACACTTGGGGCAACTCACTTTCTCCTCCTGTAGTCAAAGCTCAACCCCACATAGAGCACAACATGCTGCTTTCTCAGGAAGGAGTTTAAGGGGCTATGGCTGAAGTGTGCAAGTCCACAGCCTCTCTAGGAAAGGATCTGAATTTCAGGTTTTGGCTGAAAAGAGAACCTCAGTGCTTTTTAACAGGGGGTGGCTGCTCTTCCTTCTTCACACCCTCTGCCCTCCACACCACTCACCTTCAGGGAGATAGAGCCACTCTCCCTGTTGAGGGACAGGTCAGCAGACAGGGAGATGGTGAGGTCCATACTTTCGGAGGCCGAAGTGCTGCCAGAATCTGAATCCCCTTTGGACCGGCTGCCTGGGAACGGAGCTGGGGAATCCAAGCTCCCATTGGCAAGCTTCTCCTCCATTAAGGTCTCCAGGTGGCTGCTCTCTGGTCGCTCCACGATGCTCTTCCGCTCCTTGCCGCCTGGCCCGGGCTGCTTCTCTCCCTCCACTGAGTTACTGAGCCGGCCAGGCTGCAAGATGATGTCTGGCTTGCCCTGGGTGGCCGAGGTGGCAGAGCTGGCAAGGGCTTTTGTGGAGTGGTTGTTCTCCAGCTTGTCATCATCACCGTTTATCCTTTCACGGGAGAGTTTATCGCTATGTCCATCTGTGATTTCCTTGCCAGTCCCCACAGGCCCGTTCACTACCTTGGGCAAAGGAGATTCTGGAGGCTTCTCCCCATCGAAACTCAGCTGACTTGCCTCAGAGGGGTCCCGCTTGTGCTTACCAGGGGGCTGGAAAGACAGCGAAGGGAAGGTGTTGGGTTTTGCACCACTGCTTTAACACAACTGCAAGAGCTGCAAGTCCCCACGCTTCACAGCAAAGTCACCCACAGCTAAAGAGTTACTGGGAGGGATTTTCCCCTTTCAGAACATCTGCCCTGGGATATCTTTCTCCAGGTTTGTGGTCCCAAGGACTGTGAACACTGGCTGGAAGGAAACAGCAGAGTGGGGAAGCTGCAAAACCTGCAACTTATTAAGAATCATCCTAGGAGTTTGCTTATCAAGCACCTTTTCCCATAGCTAACTCCACCATGGATTAATCACTGTCCTTTGGTACAGAGGAGGTTGAAGCATGGCCCCCAACAAAGCTGCACAGGCAGCCGTCAAAAAACAGCCTCTCCTTGGCCAAGAAACTGCTCCCCCCCACTCCACCTGATGGGGCCCAGAATAGCTGTAAACCACCTTCTGGGAGCCTAGGGAAGTTGCTGGGCTCTTTCCCTCACCACAGCCACAAACTTGCCAGCATGGTGCTGGGAGCGCTCACCGAGGCAGACTCCAACGAGTCATCTTCTTCCGCTTCATCCCGACTGTCCTCGATCTCTTCCATCACCTCAGCCTTGGCCTCGGCCACCAGCTCACGCAAGGCACGGTTGCTGGTCACCTTGCTGACGAAGGGATGCTGAAAAGCCAAGCACAACGCACATGTGTGAGGTGGCCATAAAGCAGACTTTGTGAGCTTGTAGCCAAGTGAGCACATGGGGACAGCAACGGCATGGACCACTTCCTGCTTAAAACAATCACAGAGTCCTAAGGATACAATTCTTGACAGCATCACCATTCTTAACCCCCAGATGAATCAACAGATACGTGCTGCATGTATGAGGCAGAACAAGAACGAGCACAATGCCAAGGTTAAGCACCAGCTCTGCACACAGATGCTCAAAGCATGGTGCTCTGTGAAGCTGCTTTGTCAATGCCCCCCAAACAAAATCACCAGCTGCATTTAAACAAGGGGCCCTTGCTGCAGAGGAGATGTCTCCTGTCTCCACAAGCAGGCTGAACTCCAGGGTGCAGGTCCAAGCCCAGAGTGCCACCAGCAATAGGGCAAGAGCCAGTCTGGGGGGCAAACAGAGGGAAGGTTTGGTTGAAATTGAGCTCAAATTGCTCAGGACACACAGTGAAGTGTTTGTGTTGAGCTGCAGCAAAAGGCTGGGGAGTCCCTTGGGTTTGCAGGGACTGTTGCATGCTTCCTCCTGCCAACCACAGCCACTGGGGAAAAGCAGCTTCCAGATACTTGCTATTGTTCTGGAAGTGGACAGGAGGAATGGAGCTGAATCTGAATCTGGGATAACCAGGTGTAATCCAAGCTGGCTGCCACACGGGTGTTTTCAGGCAACGGGAGCCATTTCTATTCCAGCTTTTGTCCACAAGGACTCTGCAGTTAGCTCTACATAGAAAAAGCATTGCTATTGCTTTTTGGAGCATTTTAGTGGCTGAAAAGTGCTATGAGATTTCTAAACAAAACAAAAACAATCTGAAACCAGCCTGGGGCCCATGAGCACCTCAGTGGGGTGTTTTAGCTCTCCTCAAGGAGAACGATGCTGTACACACAAGGGACACTCACAGACCGGACCGGGTCAGACACAGACACAAACACAGACCCAGCCCTGAGTCCCGTGCTGATCCCTACCTCCAGCAGCTGGGCAGCACTGGGCCGGGTCTCTGGGTTCTTGTCCAGCGCCTTCTTCAGGAAGTCTCTGAACTCCAGGGACCTTAAAACACAGTTGTTGGTGAGATGCTCAGAGAGGGAAAGGCCCTGAACACCACAGAGGTCTGCTCCATCCCTGGGCAGGTTCTGTCCCAGTTTGCAACTGGTACGAATCATCGTTTCACTCCAGCACGGGAAACCCTGTGCTCGGCTATTCTGATCATCTGTAGGAGAATCAGCAGTGTGGCTAAATGTGGGACTAGATTTTGCCTTACTTGTGATGGCAACAGACAGACAGAGGGACTGAGCATTGGGCTCTGTGTCCCTGGGCCAAGGCATAGTTAAGAAAGGGCACCAGCAGTCATCCTCCAAAGGGAGCACAGGGTGGAGCTGCTTGGACAAGGATGCTCCAGAGCCCATCCCCACAGCTTCAAGTGTGAAAGGATGGCTGTGAAGGACCAGAAACCCCATAGGAGGGCACCCTCAGCCTGCAAAGCACAGCTCTGAAATACAAAGCATGTCCCTGATATTCTGTGCTGCCTGCTCCTGCTGGGTTTTGGTGTTGCGATCCTGCCTGCTACCTGAACTGCTGTATCAACGCTTGTGGCTCCAGTGCTCTCCCAGCAGTAACTTACTGCTGGCTATTGTGCAGTGGGTTTTATCATGATTAAAAGAAAAATCTGCTGGTATTTTTTAAATGGAGAAGAGACTTCCCAGACTCCAGGAAAGAAATTCTAGAGCTCTCAGCTGTCTCCAGGTTTAGAGGAAAATCTGCCTTTCATACAAAACCAGGATGCTCTGAAAGCAGCCAAGAGATCACCCTCATTTCAGCAGGGCTGTGGGTGAGCAGCAGCTCACCCCGTGCTGCCTGCACATCATCACAGTGTCAGCACAGTCATGGCACCGAGCTCGATTTCTGCATTGGGTTCTCAAATGAAACAATACTGCTAGAAAAGAGTGGGTTTTTTCTCTCTTGAAACACTGTGTAAGTTGGGAAGCACACACTCTGCTGCCCCAAACCCCTCACCATTTGGAAGGGCAGCTGAGCGTGGGGGGGTCAGACTTGGCAATCTTCAGCAGGACTCTCATGGGGTTGAGCTCATGATGGGGTGGCTCGATCTGGGCCATTTCGATCAGCGTGATTCCCAGAGACCAGATGTCTGCCTTGTAGTCATATGGAGTGTCCTTCATGGTCTCACACATCACCACCTCCGGGGCCATCCTGCAAGGGGCAGAGCAAGGAGCACGGATGGGGACGGATGACACCACAGACAATGTGAGGCTTGCCACAGCAATTAAATGCTTTAAATAATACACAGCGTTCCATAAAATCAGCCTTTCCTCCTAGCTCTGGGTTTCAGAAGCAGCAGCATCTTTTCTAAGGGGTCCAACTCCCTCCCTCTTCCGCAGACCAACCAAGACAGCCCATAGAAACCCCCAGGCCATTGACATCTGGCATGGACGTTGCTGCAGACAATAAATTAATCCTCGTTGATGCTGTTCCTTCAGCAAGTCGGGTGATTTAGAGATTGTGTTTCTGGAGCGAGGAGCTGTTCCCATGTGCTTGGAGCTGCTTCAAAGCCCACTCCACCCCCCGGGGGCAGGGAGCGAGGAGCACACACACGCAAGCACACGTGTGTCCTTCACTGCTCCAAGCATGGAGCATGGTGGCCCCTCGATAGCTCAGGGCACTGCGACACTGGACAATGCTCCCACACCACTCAGGCTGCTCACAGCTCCCTTCAGCAAGGGAAAACCTTGCACATGCAGACACTGGCCAAGACTCCTTGTTAAAACCCTCCCATCCGTGCTTGGTAAAGCACTATGGTCCATCACATCCCAAAGGCCATCTGCCCCCCGTTTCTACGCAAGCCTGATTTTCAGAAGAGTGAAGCTCCTCATGAACACAGACAGGGTTTCTTAGCAAGCAGGTCACTCACCAGTAAGGGGTACCAATGAAGGAGTCTCGCTTCTGCAAGGTTTTCATGTTTTTGGCAGACACTCCAAAGTCAGCTGCAAAGAGCAGTAACATTAGATGCTTCAGAAAAACCTAAAGACCCTTCTAAATCAGCACACTTGGCTGAAATGCAGGTTTAAAAGCAAATACACATTTAAAGCAAGAACATGATACAAAGTGATGCTTCTTCTAAACAGAGCATCAGAAATTAGATTTGCTTTTGGACACGTAAGGACCAGGGACCTTCCCCCTCCGATGTGCTGTAAGCCAGGGGCATAACAAGTCGCCCCTACTGTAACCCAAACCCTACACATCTAGAGGGAAGTTGAGCTCTTTTCCACAAGCAAACAAAAGCAGAGCCATGGCAGATTACTTTCAGGACTGCTATTTCATGGCAAAAAGTCTCACTTTACACTAGAAAAACCAAAGCACTGTTGCATTCTTTCTTTTCCCTTCAAGCCCTGCTTACAGTGGTCACTGCATGATGCCTTTCAGTGAGTATGTCCCTTTTATAGAGAGCTTCTGAAGCCAACTAGACTCAAATCAAACTGGTAAGACCTGCAAAGGGTACCAAGCTCACTTCAGGTTACTTTGCTCTCCAGATCGCTCCTGATGACCTCTGGAGGAGCTGTTATCCATCTGCACCCCGTTCTTAGGAACATTTCTATCTTCCCAGGCTGACTCCTGGTCTCCATCAGCACCCACAGACACATCCCAAGAGCACCCACAGCTACCAGCACCACTCATCAGAGTACAAAAGAAGATCTGCATCTTTCTGACCAGTCCCTACAGACAAAGCTACCTTCTCACCCTCCAGCAGGTAGTTGGATGTCAGTTTAACTCAAGTTGCTTGGCAAAACAACCCTTTGGCAAAACTCCCCCTGTCACCACCAGACCTGCTCTGGAGATAAGATGAATTCTTCCAGCTCCCAGCTATGCCAACTGGCACCCTGCACAGGATGCTCAGCGGCCAAAAAGCATAAAAGTTGAGTTCAAAGAAGGATTAAACAAATTCACTAAAGGAACGTCCATGAAGAGCATGAGTACAGCTGTGGCTTGGTACCCAGCTGGGTGCTAAACACAGCACACAACTCAACAGCAGACTGAGCCTCATACCTCCTGCCTGAGCTCATCAGCAGCAAAGTGGCTGATGTTCCATAGGCAGGGCAGAAAGCAGAGAGCATCCCTTGATCTCCCCCATCCTTGGGTATAGCTGAACACTATCGTCCAGCTCCCAGCAGCACATGGCTGTCATTAATGTAGCATGAGATGGTCCCAAGCAGCTCTCCCATTGAATTCACCAAGCAAACACTTGCTGTGCCTCTGTGCAGGCCAGCTCACCGAGCTTGATGTCCCCATCCTGGGTGAGGAGCACGTTGCCTGCCTTCAGGTCACGGTGGATGATCTTCTTGCTGTGGAGGTAATGGAGGGCTTCCAACATCTGGCGGCAAATCACTTGAATCTGAGGTTCAGTCAGGCCCCGGTCCAGCTCTGTGGGGAGGAGGGAGCTGTTAAACAGGGCAGGGATTGGAGCGATGCTCCACACAAGCAGCAGGAAGGCACTTGCTGTCCAGTAGACCATTTAAAAACCACCGTCCATGTGTCAAAGTCACAGGAGACCAATGCAAATCAGCTTGCTAAGGTAATCTATTCCCTAAACCAGCACTCAGCACAATGCCTGCCTGAGGCTGCTGGTTTATAGCTCCCTCCCAGGGATGCTTGGCTGAGGCATCTGGCCCAGGAATAGCGGATAAGGAGCATGAGAGGGAGAGCCAGGCACGCCTGCAACAGGGGTCTGAACTGTAAGTTCCCTGCCAATTTGGAAAAGAGGTCCCTACAGACAAGCTGGGTCATACCCAGTGTGGGGATGCTGCTGCCGGGAGGAGGGAGGTGAACTTGGCTGCAGGCAGCAGTAGGGCCAGACACAAGCATGAAAAATCAGCAGCTTCATATGCAGCCGTGGTGTCATCACCTAAGGAGCTACCCCTGCCATGGAGATGCAGCATATCTCCCTGTACATATGAGGGGCACACTACTTCCCAAAGCAACAAGCAATAAAATGCTCATCTACGTTATCCCTGTCCACTGCTTTGAGCTGGTTTTTCAGGTAGCACCAGACACCAGCCATCACTTTGTACCCTGCATTCTGTCCCTATTTCTGAATCCACTGGTATGACCTCCCTGCTGCGCTCTGCCCAGCCACCTCCACCACCCAAGACTACTTTCCAAAGCAACAGCTCTGCAAATCATCAAGCTTCCAGATGGTTAGCATCACCCGAGCTTCCCTCCCTCCCTTTGCAGTGCAGATCCCTCCTCCAGCACAGCAGAGCAGAGCAGACGCTCCAGCTGCCCAAACTACACAGCCAGGATGAGGGCTGATGGATGGACCCTAGCAACTGGGACAGATGCTTAACCACAGGCTGGGGGATGCTGGGTGAGCCACTTTGTTCCTCCTCTTCCTTACCAAGATCTCCCTTGCTCTGGAGGAAGCTGATGCTTTTCACTCTCCCTGGAGCATCTGGAACAAGTGAGGTGCAACAGGCCACAGGTTTTGTATAAAAGATTTCAAAGGCAAACACCAGTTGCTGGTGGTGATGGGGAGGTGGAATAGGCAGCTCTGAATCTACTGATGCTGGGAGCATTCTTGAGTTCCTTCTCAGAGCTCCTCCTGGCTCTCATTCAGAGGGTGATAGTGCTACAGGCAGGTCACTTGCTCATGGTTTTCTATCTTCCCCCTTCCCAGGTCCTCCAGAGACCGACTGCCACGGACACAGCCCCACAGATGCTCAGGGGGATTTTCATGTCCCAAGAGGCAGGGAGCCCCTCCTGAGGTTTCCCAGGGAGAAGGCATCATTTCACCCAGCACTTTGTAACAGGTACTTTTTGATGCAGTGATTTGGGCCTGCTTTAAAGAATTTCCTAAAGAATGCACTAAGTTTCAGGGCTGAATCAAAAAAGGCAAATTTGTGTCCATACTTTCTCTGGAAATAAAAAGCAAGATAGGACTTTAGAAATATCAGAGCTGAAAAGGAATAACCCCTGGGGAGAAGCAGCTCTGCCCCAGGGGCTCCAGGCAGGAAGATGTCAGAACACCACGTTCACCATGTAGATGGGATGTCACTGCCCCTAGGGTCCGTAACTGCCCTGAGACAGAGGGGCTGTGGCACCAGCCAGGGCTGTTTTGGGGAACACCCGCACACTCCCAGTCCCAGTGGCTCTATGTGGAAGGGAGGAGTTAAAAATGGGCAGATTCCTGGAATTTCTGCAAACTGCAGTTTATTCGGACACTGCTGCTTCGCCAGATGACCGATACCATATGGAGAAGTCAGCAAGGAGATCCTGGGAGATTCATCACAACAGATTAAACATCTCAGCTCTGTTGCTCTTCCCAGGAAGCTGTGGGAACACGATCCCAAGACCCAGTGCCTCAGATAAATATTTAAAGCCATCTTTCCCCTCCAGCCAGACTCTCCCTTCTCCCCATGCCTTGTGATCTGCTGATGCCAGCAGCATTTAAATCACAAAAGGACATCAAAGTAGCTCAAGAAACACTGCAGGGCTGCCACACCTTCTACTCCAGGTGTGAAAAATAGGCAAGCTCATGGGAGAGAAACAGTAGCTGGAGAAGCTGGGGCACCCACGTCCACCATCCATCCATCCATAGGTTGCCCCTGAAAGCATGCCAGAAGGCTGGAAATGCCTTCAGGGCATCCCCCAAGCACGGAAAGGAGCCCAGCACCACACACTGCACTCACCCAGCATGGTGGCATCCACCGCCCCTCCTGGGCAGAACTCAATCATGATCTGGGGAAACAAAGACACAGGAATTAAACTCAGGTCCACATCTCTCTGAGCAAAGCTCACTGGGTAGGGAAGAGGAGACAAAAGCACTGGGTTTTTCTTCCCCACACGGCAAAGCTGTTCCTTTGCCCCACACAGGGATAAGGAGGCTTCTGTGCTCCTCAGGGCACATCCTCCCAGGCATCCCCAGCACCAACAATCACCCAAGCCCTGTGGCAGGATCCAGCACATTGCCCTCAGCAGCCATCTGGGAGGGGCAGGACTGTCCCCATCACTGCAACATCCCCAGCATCATGCCTGGCCCCATACCTGGACACCCACCCTAAGCAGACAGCTTCAGCTTCGCTTCCTCCCTGTTCACATCTCTTCCCATTGCATTTTGGAGCGATGGCTGTTCCGGACAGCGGCCTTGCCAACAGGATGAGATAGCTGTCATAGCTGGGAGCTGACGTGGCCGCGAGAAATCAGGCAGGGTTTTCTTTGGCAAATGAAACATGGGGAGGGCTGGCAAGTCTTAATTTTGTTTTAACTTTGTTTTTTTTTCCTGCCCCCATTGCTCCATAGTTCGTTGCTCTCTTGATTCTGAGCTATTTGAGGAGAAACTATGTCAATAAAGAGGTTGGATACATTCACCAGATTGATGCTGTTTCTCTCCCAGCGATGTGCACAGAGTCCTGCCAGTCCTGCCTGGTCCCTGCTGTCCCCCCACTGATCCTCTCTACCCTCACCTCTGCAAAAACCTCAGCCAGAGCCCAGGCTGGGGCTCGGGTACCATCCACAGCTCCCCACTGCCCTCAGGGCAGGCTGCTCAGATGAACAGATTAACCTCTCAAGCAGCGGGGTTACGAGGTAGAAGAGATGCTGCACCTCCCGAACTAGCTCTTCTCCTTGTCGAGGTGACACAGGACAACATACCAGAGAGGTGAAATGCCAGGGTTTATTTTGAGGACAACTGAGCAAACCAAAGGCAGCGTTTACCAGCACAGCTCTCTAAGCCCTTCAAGTTGAAGTCACGTGCAGCGCTAAGCACTGGACCTGGAGCCAAGGTTCAAGCTCCCTCTTTCCCATGGTGTAAGCCTACAACTCCAGGCAAACCACATCCCACCCTTTGGATCTGCAGTTCCTACACACGGACAAGAGGAATGCTACTATCAACTTGGACCACAGTGCAAGACACAACTGCTTGGTTTCGGTGGAGAAGAGGGAGCAGGACCAGGCAGAACCGCTCTACAAGAACTGGCCCAGGAACAAGAGTCAGAAGGGAGACAATGCGGAGAAACCCAGGCAGGTTGGGCAGCACGACAGAGGCACTGTCGGAGGAAGTGGAGAAGAATAAACCAGAGGCCAGGGCTGGGGAAGCATTTGAAGCAGGCAGATGGAGAGAAGCAACTGGAAGACATTTAAACCATTGGCAAACCAGGACAACAAATCTGTGCCGACTCTGGTTTGCTGAGGCTGCAGAAAGAGTGCAGATCTGTCCCATGAAGTCTGACTGTCACATCTCTGCACTGCTCCGGCAGACAGAAAATCTGCCCTACAAATGCTCCTGTCTCATCACTGAATCACAGTACAAGGGATTTTTCCATCTCACATGAGCAATCCTTTCCTGCTCCTGCCGCTCCAGGCACCTCAGGAACTCACCTACCCAAAGAGGGTGGCCTCCAGACTCAAGCAACAGCCAGTCAGTACAGAAAGCCTGAGGGGAATATTGGCTGTGCTACCAGGCTCAGCTCTTCAGCTTAAACAGACCCATAACCTAACAAAACCCATCTCAAATCACCTGCTAAAGCAGCCTTTGCCACCAGGGCCACTTCGGTGCTTTCACTGATAATGCTCAGCAAGCAGCTTTACAGGCTCTCTGTGCCCCCCCGCTACACAAAGTCCCCTGGCACCTCACACAGCTCCTCTCACACAGCCTCCAGACTGAGAACCCTGATTTTCATTCTGAGGGGTGAGAGGCACACAGAGCAGCCAGCTGGGGGACAGCCACATCCACAGCCTCCCAGGAGCCTCCGTGTGAAGGTGCTGTGCCAAGGTCTCCTGGCAGGGGCACGGCTGGCACAGCCCAAATGTGCTCTGGTGAGACACACTGAGATTTTAAATGGGGAAGGGCCCAGCACAAGCAGCCTGACTCTGGATCAGTGTGGGGTGCATTTCATCTCGAAGTTCCATCTGGGTTTGCAGCCTAGCAATGAGAAAATCAGGGAAATCAGTCCATCTGAACCAGCATGACTGTGTATGCTCATGCAGGCACAGCAGGCTGCAAGCCAGGCACTGGGAATATGGGAAATATGGAAAACTTACAAATATGCATTTTCAACAAGGGCAGAGGTGCCAAAGAATAATTACGGGTGCGGCCAGATTGTCTGAGCATCTAAAATCCTAATGGGCTGGTTTCAGCCCAGGAAACCTGATTTAAACAAATGCAACTGGCAATCCCATCGCTCATACACCACACACACACTTCCTTCCAGGAGCAAGTTCGGCATGAAAAGCGATTTACCACTGGAGCAGGTAGGAAGGCGGCAGCAGCAGCAGCAGCAGCCAGTCTGTGTGCGAGCTGGAGGATGCAGAGATGCTCACAGAGAGCAGAGGCTGTGCAGCGGGTCTGACACCCTGGGGTGGGCAGCCTGCCACTGTGGCTGCGATGAGGAATGAGTTGGGATGATCTGAGAACAGAGCTGTTGAACAAGAGCCTGTGCATCTGTGCAGTCAGGGCTTAGGACTGTTTCCATGAGCTTTGATATATGGGCTGACTACTGGTGTCCCCAAACCACAGCTGGAGCAGTAACTGCCCTGGTGAGAAGCAATCTCAGCACTGCACTTCACCTCTCTACACTGCACTGGGCTGCTGCCCATGTTGTAATCTGCTGTCCCCAGCAATCCTCCTGTGACCTAGCACAGGGCTAGCTGAGCCACAGCAGCACCGCAAAACAGAGGTTTCACACACCCACACCCGAGGAAGCTCCTGCAGCCTTGTGAACCAGCATCGGAAAACCGGGGGTCTCTGCCCCACTGCTGACAGCCTGAAAATGCCTCTTTCAATGCTAAACTGGGGTAGCACCTACACCTCACCTCCTCCTCCCGCTCGGGGTCCAGGCAAGGGGGGTCTGAGCACCCTGCGGGGTCTGCAGTGAGCAGCCTGGAACAGGGCTGGAGCAAACATCCTGTTTATAATGATTTCCTCTGCACAAGAAATCCAGGGACTTCCTTGCTGCAGGCTGCCCAGCCCCTCTGCTGCGCTGGGCTGATGCAGGGGGGACAGGGACATGCAGCAGAAACAGGAGTTCTCCCTCTTGCTGCCACCTCAAAGCTGTCAGAAACCCCAGGGATTAAGCACTATCCGCATCCTAGTGTCCAAAGTCCACAGGCAGTTGTAACTGCACCTCGCAGGCACATCCAAATTCACCGCTAGCTCCCATCACTGGGCTGTGTGAGCAGCACCACCCTCCACCACTGCCAGAGCCCCACGGTCCCAGCTCCAGCATCACAGCCAAAGAAACCCAGCCAGTGTGCCGGCTCATTCACAGCTCCACAAGGATGCATGAGCTGCATGCACGGGAACAGATTTGGGCAGCTGGTTTATAGACAGAAAAGGGAACCCACTCCCACTACCTCTCAAAACCTTTGTACCACAGTTTGAGGACTGTTACATATATATGATTTTTTAAATTTTTTATATATAAATTATACATATATTTAATTCTATATTTTGATTATATCTGTATTTTAAAAAGGACTCGTTTCTTCTATACCTTTAGCAAAACAGCTGAATAAAGAGATCCGCAAGCAGAAGCCACATAATCTTTCCCTTCCAAGAAACTTTTGCACGGGGAAAATGAAACACAAGCTTAAATCTGAAAGCAAAAGTCCACTCGAGTTAAAGAGCTTTGCTGGTGACCTTGATTTTTCCTAGTGGCTCATCCTAATCCTGCCTTTAGGCACAGCAGGATCTGGAAGCATTTTGTAGCCAGAGTGGAAGCAGGGCATGCAGAGGGGGCTGGGGCTGTGTTCTGAGCTGCTCAAGTAATAAGTGACTGCCTGGGAGGAGAGGAAGCAGGGTCCAGTGAGCCTAGGGCTGCCCAGGAGAATAAACAGACATACAGATGTATGAAACAGCTCAATTAAGGGCTCTTAAAGACAGAGGTCTTCAAGTTGTACCTGAGTGAGGGGCACCACGTATGAGAAAGCATTACAGGACCTTGCAGCTCGACACAGCAGATTGGACACTGCCAGGAGAAACCCTCCAGCACCTCACATGAGGCGAGGGCTGGAGGGACACCAGCCCTGAAAACAAGCTTAGTACAGGTGACAGCCCAGGGCAGCTCCTGGATCTGACAAACCAGAAGCAGCATCTCCTGCCCAGGTACCAAAGTCCTGCAGGGTAGGCCTGAGATCCTGCTCCTCGCTCCTGCTGCTCCAGGGAGGAGCAGTCCTGTCTCCTGGGGATGTTTGAACCCCTAGAACTTTCTATACTAAAAAAGGAATAAACTAATAATAATAATAAGCTTATCTTGAAAGGTAATTTTACCAAGCACTGCTCAGCTGCCAAGGGTGGAACAGCTGATGTCCCTGAACCGAGGTTTGCAATTGAAGCCCAATTAAGAGGAGAGGACCCACCCTCCGGCAGCTCTTACTCATCCAACTGGCACGTCAGAGGGCAGAGGCCCACGAACTGTTCCCTCTGCAGCAGCACTGGAGAAATGCCTCTTCCAGTCAAAAAGGGAGAGGAGGAAAAGCCATCAGTTGGGAAAGCTGGGGGCTGCTCATCTCAGCACTTGTGGCCCTGGGCAGGCAGGCATTTCCCATGAGCGCAGCTGGCTGCCCAGGGAGGCCACCAGGTCCCATAGGATGGAGGAGCCCTTGCCTTGGCAGCCCAGTTGCTCCCAAGTCACTGGAAGTGGCGGGTGCCTGCAGGCTTTTCCTGTGACTGCTGCTGTTGCAGTTGCACACTGAACAGTCCGACTGCTCTGGAGGCATAGGGGTGCTCCAGAGCATCATGCCATTACTACACAGATGCACACCACGCTAAGGCACTGTAATCATCCAGCAACCTCCCTTCTCACTGAGCCCTGAGCATCAGGTTCAGCAGGAACAGGAGGTTGCCTGTGTCCCCAGGATCTGTCTGCTGCCACATCCACCCTCCTTGGCCCAGAACCTGCTTCAAAACTGAAGTACTTCAGCAATTTCCTCTCCTAATCTGCAGCACAGGGTTTTGTTTTGCTTCTTCAAGCAGCTGCCTGCTATCAGGGAGAAAGCAACCAGTAGCATCCTGCCGTGGTAGCAGCCTCCATCACCCACATACAGCCTCACGGCCATGACACGCTCATGGGGCAGCTTACAAGCATCCTTGTCACCCACAGTGGAAAGCACCCTGCAGCACAGCCACAAGCTCTCCTGGCTTGTATCAGCATAGAGAGAGTGGGGAGATAAGTAAATGTGGTGAAGTAAACTGTGCTCCATTTAGAGTAGCTGAAGAGAAATGCTCTCCAGGTTGCCTCCTTGCCGGCATCACAAGTGCCAGTTCAGTGCAGTCACGGTGGGCTGCAGGAGAAAAAGGGGGAAAGAAACCCCCTTTAGATGAACTTTACAAAGCTGCTTTTTAGGCTACAGCAAGAGAACAGGCCCTGCTTTTCTGTGGGGGGATTGCCCAAAGGAGGAAGTTCAGGTCCTCCTCCCACCGCAGCAGAACTGGGAGGTGAGAAGGCAGCCGAGGCATCACTGAGGCAGCAGCACCTCCGGTGCAAACCACAAGGCACGAACCGCTCCCGGCGTTTCAACAAACGGACACATTGAGTAATAGCTGCTGCCACTGCAGCTGCAGAGCCCTTCCCCTCTCCCTGCCAGCCCCAACAGTGGGACACAGGCAGGTCAGTCCCTCCAGCAGAGCCCCACAGGGACAACCTCCCTGCCCCACGGCCACAGAACCCAGAGTCACACTACCACGGTCAGAAATGGACCCAGCACAGCAAACACACAGGCAGGGTCCTGGGTACTGATGGCACAAGAGACCTTGCATCCCTTCCCCAGCACCATGGGAAGAGCCCACCTTGGGAACAGCACTCCTGTGTGCTACCCCAACCCACCAAAACATTTCCTCACTTCCCGGTTTCATAGGGGCCAAAGCTTCCCTTCCCAGGGCAGGACCAGGAGTCCTGGAGGCCCCTCATGCATCCCACACCATGGCATCTGTAGCACAGGATGACTCTCCTGGCATCACAAGTAACAGGAAAAGCAAGGGAAGCATAAGGAAGCTGTCTAGACCTTCCCACCTGTGACAGGGTATGGAGGAGTCACAGCAAGGCAGGTCTCTTTTCCCAGCGTCTGGATCATACACCATGGGTGAGACAGGCTCCTTCCCAAGCCCTGCAGGAGCAGCAGGAAGCTGAAAGCCCCGACAGTCTCTAGAGGAGGCAGCACAGATCCAGGAAAGCATCTTACTACAGCCCTGAGTTGTGGTTCTAGAACAGCAGAAAGTTTCCTGCCCTGTTACCTGCAGTGGGCATTCATTAGCTACTGAACACCAGCTTTCCCATCCTGTTCTTCAGTATCCAACTCACCCAGCAGCTTGCTGGTGGCTATCCCACACTGCTGCTCAGCCCCATAATACATATGCCATGGAAAACAGAGACAGGCAACAACCAGCTCTGTTGTCAAACTCTGCATGTTACTGTAGTACCGAGAGGACTTTGGTAAGGTCAGGAGCATCTGTAGCAGGGGCTGAGGTTTACAGAAAGTCCATAGCAGGGACAGCCCTGGTCCAGCAACACTGGCTGCAGCAAAGATGAAGTGTTGCACAAAGAACACAGATGATCATTTGTCTAAAAGCACACAGGCAAATGATGGATCCAGATCTCAAGCTCTACCCTAATACCACTCTGTGCCAGAGTCACACAAGCAAAGTCCAGTCCCACAGGCAAAGCAGGCACCCGGGATGCAGACAGCAACCTCCATGTGTACCCAGAGATCCCAGAACTGCCTCCACAGCCCAGTTATGGCTTGGACACATGGCAAGACCCGATGAAAAGCTGCCCCATTTTCTGTCCAAGCTCCCACCTGCACCTAACCCCCAAGCACAGGGTGAAATCTAAATAGTTCCATTCCCTGTCCCTCCAAGCCCATCGTACCCCTTGGGCTGATGGGTTAAGCCCATTCTCATGCCTCCAACAAAATCTCTGAATGCATTTCTACCTCCCAGGGCTGAGAAAGGGGCTTCAGCTTCTGAGTGACACAAACCCCAGAGGACAGAGCTATTATTCGCTGGTGGGAAGAACACAGGGATATATTTAGGCACAGAAACCACATTTAGCCACGGTCAAGGGGCATGTCCTTTACTCCATCTGCTTGACATCTGAACCCGAGTTCTGGTGGTTAATGGCGAAGCTATGCTGTCCAGCTGGCTGCAAGAGGAGACAGGCAATACCATCAGCCCTCCCAGGAGAAGCTCCCCTCTGTCCCCCATAGCACAGAGGCGTGCAGGACCACAGGGACTGGTTTTGGGGAGCACCTCCTTGGAATCAAGGGCTGTGCTGACCAGTGATTTTGTCTGCAAGCATGTTGAGTCCCCCGTTATCTTGGCCAGCCTGCCCTGCTCCGACTGAAGTCCAAGGAGCAAGTTTACATTACTGAGCAGAGGGAGGAGGTGGATCACATTCCTACACCTACGTAACTTGGCACTTTGCCCACCACCCTCCTGCCCAACACTCTTCACCCATCACATGCAAAAGGGCTGTAAGAAAAGGGGGAACAGATTACGCCAGTGTTGCTCATAAGCCAAGTGGTGATTCAAAGCAAGGCTGAGCTGCTCTAGCTATTTGCTGGGGGTGGCTGAAGGCAGGGCAAGACACTACAGCAGCCTGAGGACACACACACTTCCCAACCTCACTTCTAGAGCCCCATGAGGCCACCAACACAAGAGGGGCCACGTACCCAAGAACCACTGGCACCTGCATAAGCCACCAGGTTCACGCTCCCTGTTGCTACAGCAGCCCTCAGCACACACTGGAGAGGCCATAAAACAATACAGAACTCACCAGAAGCCTCTGTGCTGCTACAGCAGAGCACAAATGTCAACAGCTTGCCTGACATGACAAGCATGCTGTAGGTGGAAGCGAAATAATTAGCTCTCTGTAAGAGAGTGCTCCAAGCTTGCCAATTTTCCCTTGCAGACAAGGACACCATTCAGAGATTTCAAATATAATGAACTTTTTCTCCCCAACTTTTCTGAACAAAATAACCTACAGAGAAAAATATTTGAAATTTAAAAAAGGTCTGTCCCCATAACAAGAAGATGCAGGGCAGCAAGTGAGGAAAGCCAAGGCTGATGGGGTTTCAGAGCAGGAAAGCTTTCTCGAGAACCAAGTCAAATGACACTGCATATTCCTGTTTAAATGCAGAGCTCCCTGCTGATCAGAAGGAGACTGGGGATGAGGTCTTCACATCAAAATCATTCTGAGATGACAAAACATTTCCTTGAACTACCCCCTCAGGTTGGCAGAAATATTCCCATTCCTACTGAAATTTTGGCAGAACAAATCAAAATTCCTTTTAGCTTAACAGAATGTTTTTGACATTGCAAAAAGCATCCTTCCCTTGCTAGAATCACACAGGGCATTCCGTTTCTTTTGACAAGGGCTGTTATCTGACCCTTTTGAATTCACCATCCTGACTCATTAACCAGCATCCCAGAGGGACAAGAATTCAAGTACACCCATGGCCAGGGAACAGAAACGGCTACGAGCTGCAGAGCAGAGAGGGTCAGCACAGCTGTGACCAGGCAGTGGTACCTGGATGCTGAGTGGTGCAGGGAGGGTTAATTACAACATGCTCAGGCTTGTTCATGAGCTCTCCTTTCAGCGCTTGGACTCGCAGCCTCTGTATACCAGGGACACAGGGACATCCAGAGGAAGGCCAGCACTCTTGTTTGCTATAGAAACCAGAAAAACACCCAGGCAATGGCTCCCTGCCCGGGCATGGGGCAAAGCCTTTGCTGCTTAGAGGGCTTGGACTGGGATCCCCTTCTCTCACCAAGATTAATCAGCATTTAGAGGCCACTCGGTTCACATGAGCATTTCTTACTGGATGGGTAGAAAAACGTCGAAAATCCTTTCAAATCTAAATAGCTAAAAGGAACAAGTTGCTTCTCCAGTGGGAAGATTTACTAACCTCAAGTGTCCCAAGTTTGTGGAGCATCAGAAACACATGATGCATTTCAGAGGGGCAGAGCTCATTGCTAGAGTCTGCTCCAGCTCAGAGCTGGAGTTTGACCCAGGACAAGTTTCTTGATGTCTTTTATCATTAACAGCCAGCAGTTCCAACACAGCCTCAAAGCCTCACCTGCCCAGCAGGACAACTCATTCAAGGGGTGGCAAAGGACTTGGTAAGTTTTCTACTTGTGCCTGGCATCTCCTTAGAACCAACTATTTGTTCTGATCATCCCCAAAGTCACAACATGAGGTGGATGGAGCCAGCACACAAGATGCTATTTAACTGTTTCAGTGAGAGCTTTGAAGTCAGTGGATATCACCCCAAGCCATAACTCTGCACAAGGCCATCCATTCCTCCCAAATGACAACTTTCAGGCTATATCTGAAATAAAGAACTTTAAACCTGCAATCTATTGCTTATTCCAGGACATAGGCTGAAGCTAGCTTTCAAGGCACTGTCTCTTATACATAGATAGTTCATAAGTATTCATCTATATGCAAACACCATTCCTTAGCATTTCCCTGGGCAAGTCAGCCAAGTGGGAACGTGGCTTATTGAAATACCTTTCTAACCAAAGTTTTAAAGTGTTTTGAAAGCTAATTTGCCTATGGGGTTCTTGTCTGCTGCTTTCTTTTCATAAAACTATAGTCTCATGGTTATAACCCTGCACTGGGATTCAGCACGTAAGACTTATTCCCAAGTTCCATTTACCTGCTGGGTAAACTTTAGGCAAATTCTTGTCTGTGCCTCCACTCCCCCTTCTAATAACCAGGATAACAACACCAGGTCTCTTTTATAAAACATTCCACGAAGTATAGATGACAAGGGTATGTAATCCCAAGGCATTATTATGGCTTCAATAACCTTGTCTTGTAACATTACCCTCTCTAAAGGATGGTAGACAAAAGGTTTCTGTTCTAGTTTGCATTGTCATGTTACTACCTGTAGAAGAAGTGCTCTTGAACTCAGCTGGGCGATGGTAATTTACCTGCTGCATAAGTCATTATAGGTGGTTGATCAAAATCACTCCAATTCCATCCTTGCTTTAAGGGAAAGACCCAGTTTTACCCAGAAATAGCAGTTCCAGTGACTCGCCAGGGACCTGAATGCTAAAGCTCACGTTCACAAACCAAAGCAGATGTGTTGGTCTCATGCAACCCACTGCTCAGTTTTACATCAGAGAGGAGGGCAGAAGAAGACTTAGACCTCCATGCTTACACTACAGCAGTTCATGGGTACCAGAGCATGGCCTGGCCAGCAACACAGTGCTGTGTGCTCTTGGGGGCTCTCAGGGTACAGCCAAATCTGGCATGGATTTAAGTTTCTGCAGTTGGGAGAAAGGAGGAATAGAACAGAACAGGACACTGGGTAGATGTTTAACAAAGCTCACTTTGTTTCGATGGGTCTCTCCTTCACTATGCTCAAGCACTACGCGCAGCTTGACACTCGGAAACTGTAGAGATTCAAGCACTTCAGGGGGACATTTGGTACAAAGCTTCAGGAGCATGAGGCCAAGCAGGAAGGGCCAGTTTAGACTGCAGCACTCCTGCCAAGTTAAATTTTAAAGGGACCCGAATAGCCCTTGGATTCCTTGGGGACAGATGACTGAGAAGCTTGGAGAGTCCTGGCCTGGAACAGCATTCATGTGAAGGGTCCCCTGTGGGCATCCAGCCACAGCTCAGGCTGCTCTCCCTGCAACCTTCCTCTGCTAAGGAAAACCTTAGGGAATCTGGTTGGGTTATCAGCTTTCTTTATTGTTTGTTTTAAAGAAAAGGTTATTTCCAACTTGAGGATTAAAAGCTGCAGATGCTTTACATAGCCCAGCAGTCTAGTGCATGGGATAATGAACACTTCTTTACGATACAGGATTTTCAAGAATGCCCAAATCTCCAGTCAACATCCATATCAAAGGGGTAGCAATCCAAAACGTCCCTGGCTGAGCAGGTCAGAGCCTGCCCACAGAAAATGCAAAAGGCTTTTCTTAAGGGAAGTACAAAGATGAGCTACAAAGCTGGTGTCTATCTGCAAGCTCTACCAGTTACATACCCACACAGCGGGCTGGTGAGAAGAAACTCTTAAGCTGATTAAATTAACCATCCCCAAAATGCTCTGGCAAGGCAGGGTTACCTGCATGGTGCAGCGGTTTTTGCTTTGATCTCCAGGAAACGTCTGCTTATTCAAAACCCATTTGCTGCAGCAACCATGGTTTATAGAAAAGGAGGGAGGGGGAACAGAATTCCCCGGTGCTTTGCTAGGGAAGTTGTACCACCACCGATGGAGTCCTGTGGTTAAACACCTGGGGCCAATTGACGTTACAAGTTGATTTCCAGAGCATCTTGCAAACCCAAGGAGCATCGACAGGATCCTGCAGGAGGAATCCTGGGTTTCCTGCCCCACTCATCAGTGTGTTGGTTGTCTGGTGGAGGTGCCCACCATCCCCCCGGAGCAGAGATCTCCCACAGGAAAGCTGGAGCTCATCACTCCAAAGTCATCTTATTGTCCTACTGCTCCTGTGTCTGTGAGAGGAGACACTTGGAAGCAGCAGAGATACTCAGAAGCAGGAGATCAAAAGTTCCTCCCTTCCTTTGAGGTCTCAGTCTTTGTGTTGTTTTGGAAGGCAGGGGGAAACCAAACCAAAACAACCAACAAACCACATAGCCCTCAAGAGGGACACAACACACAAGATCTGTTGTTTTCCTTTCTCATGTACTAATAATTATCAATGTAAATCCAGCACCACTGATTTCAAGCAACCAAACCCCATACCTTAGACACATTCATCAGTTACAAAATAGCTTTAAAATGGTTCCTTTTTAAAAGCTGCATGTATACTGGGTGAGGAGGGTTTGCCTTTGTGTTTCCACACTTCTTCAGAAAAAGGACTGTAAGATGTGGCCCAGCCACAAGGACTCAAACCAGATTATTTTTTGCTTAATAGCATGAGATTCTCAGCTTTCCTTTGGTGCCCCCATTTCCAGCAGCTGGGATTTATGCAAAACAACATCAAATGCCACAGGGCTTATAATAAAAATCAAATAAAATCATGAAAACTCCTGCGACTGCAGTTTTGCCATCCCTGGGCTGCTTTCAACCAGCACAAGACTGCTTGGCCTCTACCGTGAGCAATGAGAAGAAGATGAAAGGGGAACAGAGTGAGAGCATCTGCTGGTGAGGGCACAACATCTCTGCAGTGTATTTATATGCTGAGGAAGGTCATGCCGGATGCTGTAATCTCACCAGTTATATTCCTGCGGACTCACTGGGGTCCTCCAAGCCGTTGCCTGTGGTTCACACTGGGCTTCTGCTCTGCCCTCTGTGTGAGCTGGGGTTCTTCAGTTTGATGCCCATCAAGTATAAAAGCATGAGGAATTTGCTGGTTTGTGCTTTCATTTCAGCGCTATGGATTCCAAAGCAGCTGCTGTGGGTTAAGCAACTTCCCTTTGCACAGAAAGGTTTTCTGCTCCATAAACACTGCATGTCACCTTCTGGTTACTGAAGCACAAAGCCAACCCCTGGCACAGAGGAGCCACGAGGACCCAACGCAGCTCAGGGGGACAAGGACACTTCTGCAGCAGCAGCCACCACTGAAAAACAGGTTTCCTCACATATTTTCCTTGTTAGCTGAAGAGTCGGAGAGCAGTCAACAAGGGCTGATTTAGCAACAGCCCTTCCCAGCGCTGAGCCCCCCTGTGCTGTTGGCTCAGACAAAGCTGTAAATTACACAAAGCCAAAGAGCTCCTGCCATCCAGGAGGCTGGGCACATCTGGACCCCTTGCCAGTCCGCCTGCATGGTCCCACTGCTGCCCCTGTGTCACTTTGAACACTGTCTCTCCACACCAGGCTACAGGGACAGGGAAACCACAGGGAATCACTGACCAGACACGCACTCACAGCACATGCTCAAAACCTGAGCCACATGAGGCCAAAAGTACAGCAGAGTCCATGCACCCATCAAATGGATCATTTGTTAACAGTCCTGGAAAACACTGACTAAAACAACCACACAAAGAAATGGTGATGGGATACGGACAAGACAAGGAAAGCTGGTGTTCTATTTGGATGCAAATTTTCCCCAGCAGCACCGGTGACCAAGAAGAGGAAGACTTAGAGGGAAAACCTGCTAAAAACTAGAAGCCTTCCATAAGTATAACAGCCTGACTTATTTACTTCCCTCAAAGCCAGTAAAACACTGGAGCATTAATAAGAACAGCCTGAGCAATGAAATGCAAATGCCACTCAAATAATTAAATAAAGAGAACGATCCTCCTCCCAAAACAATGGACAGAGCTGTAACATCTACCCTCACGGGAAAGCCTCATACAGGAGGCTCTTGTTCCAGTCGCTTCGAAGAGGCTGTTTAAATTTAGTAGGTCGGCAAGCGTATGACATTACAAAGCACTTCTTAGACAAAAGCAGAGCTGAGGAGCCCCGCAATCCATTTTCCCTACAGGAAGGAAGGCAAAGCTTCCTTTTGCAGGGAGGAGGTGGAAGGGGAAAGGGGAGGGGGCTGACATTTTAGATAGGATGAACAAGGCCAGTGTAGGTCAGGCACAAAGCAGGGAGGTGAAACCAGCAGAGCAGAGTGGAATATAGACCAGCCCCACCTCTCACCCAAGCTCTGCCTGTGTTTGCCTTTCTAATTCTGCTGCTATTAGTTTTGCTGCATTTGCAACCTGTCGAAGTCGTGAGTCCCCTCCTAGCAGAGATGTTTGTCTTTCACTTCCTCAGAAGTGTACATATTTACTTCATTCTTCAACGCACTCAGGGCTCGGCATCACAAATACCTAGTCTCTAGGCAACTTGCAGCCCAGCTCCCTTGAAGCAAGACAATGCATGGGTGGAAGTGCTCAGTGCTGGCTATGGCAGCCCTTCGAGCAGGGTGTCACAGAGAAGCTGGGGGCTTTAGTGATGGATTTTTAAATAAGAAGGGACACTGATGCATGCTGACACTGCAAAAGGCACTCGCTGAATAAGCACACATTGCCCAATAGAACAGTACCTCTCCTGCATTGCTTAACCAAGGAATGAACCAGGCATGGATTGCATTATTCCTGTGACAGCCCTGAGGCTCAGGCCTTGGCTCCTGCATAACAAGCAGAGACCCACAGCTCTGACAGCTCAAGACACAAGTACAGGTCTCAAAAGCTGAGATCTCTTTTTAACCCTGGTAAGGCTGCCCTGGGAGGCCATAAATGTACCTGATTAAAAAGACAAAGTAAGAGAGCTGCTGAACGCACCCTTTGACACTCTCCTGACTTGCCAATAACTTTAAGAAGGAGAAGAGGACCTGGCCATGAAGATGGCTTTGAAACTGATAGCATGACAGAACGGTTTGGGTTGGAAGGGACCTTAAAGCTCATCCAGCTCCAACCTCTGCCACGGGCAGAAATGTGCAGCTGTACAGGTCACACACAGCAACAGCCTCTTACCCAGAGCTTGCCATCCCAGTAAAAGGCTCCCAGCAGCTTGACGATGTGCCGGTGGTCGCAGGTTGCCAGTATTTCAATCTCCACCATGTAATCCTCCAGTTCATCTTCACTCTTTGTTTCAATGACTTTGGCAGCCGCTAAAGCACCGGTTTCCTTGTTCTTGGCCTGCAAGAAAGAAAACAGTGTGAGCACAACAAAGGCAAGAAGAGCCAGGAGCACACAGTACTTGAACAAGTCCTTCCAATTCATGCTCAGCTTGACTAGACCAGCCACACCACAAGCACAGAAACTTGCAAAGGCATTTCTGTTTCCTAAACCTGCCCATAGCTTTGCAGAGAGGGTGAATGCTGTGCCAGGGCCAAAGCATCCTCTTTCCAGCCTCCTGTGCCCACACCACTTCCCATCATGCGGAGAAAGAAGCTTTTAGAAAAGGAGATGCATCCTACTGTTTGTAGCATCAGGCTCTCCAATAATATCATAGGTGACAGTTCCAATTACTAGCAGTCCTGAGTACACAGATAATCCAGACAAATTCAAGACGGGTGTATTTTGATTTCCCAGGACTGGCCAGGATTCCTGATGGTGCATATCAGCGAGCGTTTCAGATGACAGTAAGAACAATAGTACACATGCTTTCTGAGCTGCCCCCTCCATTGTACATTGTCCCTTTAACCAGTTTATTCGCCAAATAACCAGAAAACCACCAAAACCTCCATATCCAGGGGTTGGAAAACTTTTCCTGACTTTCCCTCCCCATTCCTCAATACCACTACAGGTTTGCTGACCTTCTCCCCCCCCCGACACCACTCCCCAAGCAGCAATCTACCTAGGAAGGGGATGCTCTGCTCTCAGGGGCCACACACCAGCAATAGGGCAGTAAATCCACGCTGGACCGGAAGCATTTGCAGACACATTTCTTGTCACCCACTCCTCTTGTGTCCCATCCCATATGAGGAAAAGGCAGCTGACAAAAGACTTGGCTAACAACAAGCGCCTGTGAGCAGGGATGGAGCTGCTCCCATAGAGGACTGTTTCAGCATCATTTGCCCAGCACTGTCCATGGCTTCTCCCAAAATAGCCAGGGCAGGTTCACATTTCGCAAATGCAATTTGTACAAATTGGTGCAAGAACAACAAAACACCAAAAGGGCGTTTGCCAGACAGTCTGTGCACCAGGATGTGTCACATGCTGGTAGGGGGGGCCAGGCAGGAGCTGTTTACTCAGGAGCACCCTGCCATTCCCAGCACCACATCGAATCACCAGATCAAATGGCAGGATAAATCCCTATACCTCACCCATCCTGCTCCCCATGGATGCAGGCAAGCCCTTATGCCATGACTGCAGTTCATTTCCTATTTTCCTTCCATCACACTCGCTTTGGACTGCCTCTCCCCCAGGGAAAGAAGTCCCACTGCGGGTGCTGTTAGTGCGGGAGCTGGGCAAGGTCTGGTTGTGAACTTCCTTACTGCTCTGTAGTTTATATATATGTGTTTGGAAAACCTACACAGGAGCTTACAGCATGATTAATTCCTAGTATAAACACTGCAAGCCCCAGTGAACAGTTTTACATAGCTTAGGTGATAGCACAACTGTGTACTGAGGAATAGGCTGGGAAGGGGGGCAAGGAGTAGGGGGAAAACAACACAACGTACTCAGGAAAGCATAGGACCCCTGAGTCTCTGCTGGGTTTTGAAGCCTTGCTGCATTCACATGAGTTGGCATCGACAGCTCTGTCTTTACCACAGGGGACAAATCCATTTCCATCTGGGCTTGATGCCCAATCTCAAGACAGAAGCTGATGCTGGTTTCTTTTGCTCCTGCGGTTTGTTTCTTACCATCTTACACAGATGCCCAGAGGAGAGCACACAGAGCAGGGCAGCGGGAGATGGGGAGCACAGTTAGGCATAGGGAAAAGCAGAGCGCTTCCAAATCGGAGCAAGAGGTGCCCCACTCTGTTTGCTCTGCACTTATGGTGTTGGGAGAGGTCCAAGAAGGGGAAGTAAATATTGTGAGAAGAGGTGGGGCTTCCCTTGGAGGTCAGCCATCACACGCTTCCCATTGGCAGGGTCCTGGCCAGCTCAGCCTTTCCAGGATGCTGGGGCCCTGCAGGCACGTGAAAAAGCCCGGGAGCAGAGCATGCCCCGGTTGCCTATAGCATCATCACCTACTGAGAGGTCTGAACTGACTTGCTCTCACTCCCAAGCCTTGAAGGAGCCACTGCAGCAGCCACTCTGCCACCTCTGATCCCCTTCTGGGCTTTCTGGAGGCGAAAGTGCAGGGATGCTGGATGCTGAGCTGGAGGACATGGGTTTGCAAACAGGGCTGCAAGCTGTGGGTGAGGAAGTGACTGCAGCCCACACGTTCATTGTGGCAGACTGACCTCATTCATCATTACTAATGGATGAGCAACCCAGCAACCGCCAGCAATAGCTTCCTGTCTAGATACAAGCGCAGGTACATTCTGCCTGATGTTCAGCCTTTAAAGATGTCCATAAGAGAATTAGCTGCTGCCTTTCTCCATCACGTTGGACAGTCCCAGATGAGGGTATTTACCCATCCATCTCCATTTCCTCATCCGTTCTAGCAGGGGACACAGCCCGGGGACAGAAGGGAATCCCATGAGCTGCGTGAGGTGGGCTTTCACCCCAGGGGGAGAGGAGCACTGCACTGTCCCAGATCCCCTGAGACCAGCAGGCACAGGGATGTCACACCACTTGGTCACACCAGCGGAAGGACCACCACCATCTGCAAGGAGAAGTCAGCTCAGGACAACACAAACCCAGGAAGCAAGAACACAACGTCTGAAAGAGCAGGGCTCGCAGGGGTAGGGGTGCTGCAGGCATGAGCCCTGTACTGTGCCTGCTCCTATGATAATGTCACAGCTACAACTGAGTGCACTCACAGCACTTCCCAGAGGGGACCAAAATGACCCTTAGCCCTGCAGGACAGCAGAAGAAGGTGAAATAGGAAGGAGATCCTGGAAGATTAATCTCCTCTGGCATTGCCCACTGCAGTGTGGAGAGGAAAGTGGTGGTCCCAGTCCTTTGAGAGGACCAACACTCACACATCCTGGACAGCTCATCCGCTCCGCAGTTGTCTGTAGCTGATCTGAGCCCAAACCCAGCCTGTGGTGCTTCTACCGTACAAGACAGAGGGAGATCCCCACCGTATGGTGTGTGCATTCCTGGACAAAGCTCAGCAAGTCACGTTTGTCACCACAAGAGCTTTGGAAATCCAAGGGGCTTCTGTCCCTTTCTCCACCTTCATTTTCTCTCCATCTGTTTGTCCTCCAGCAGTGACACCAGGCTTCAGCCTCCCTGGGAATGGCAGGTGCCTGCCATCAGGCAGACTGCTGCATCACAGCCCCTCACAGCAGCCAGCAGGTCCCAAAGCTGCTCACAGCAGGCCACATTTGTACAGGCAGCGTCACGTTTTGGCCAAGTACGCCAGGCAGCCTCTCTGCAACTCACATCTGGTGATTTCCTGCGGCTTCTCTGCTGGTATTTTCCTGCATACGTTGTATTACGACAGAGAGATTCTTCCAGGAAGGTTTGTTGCGATCCCAAATAGGCCAAAGGCAAACGTTGCTAACCCTCGGAGCTGCTTTCAGATATCCCCAGCATGAGATGATGCTCTAGGGTTTAAGGCTCTTTCTTGATTTCTTCTTATCCTTGTGCAACGAACGTGAATCTGCCCGGAGATGTTAGCACAAAGCAAAACACAGCCTGCTCTGCCCTCAACAAGCCAAGCTAGCAATCAGGCAGAAGGAACCAGCAGCTCCAAGTCTGTGATCTGCAGGCCTGGATGATGACCTTTTCAGCAAGGGGATGCATAGTGCCAGGCTGAGAAGAGGCAGCATCTGCTGCTCACTCAGCAAGAGATGCAGAAGGGAAGGAAAGGGATGCACCAACCTCTCTGCAGCTTCACCTTTACCTGACAAGGGATCATGCCCTCACCTTGCAGCAAGGGACATGAAAACTTCTCTCATGCTGCTGCTTGGTTTGTCTTTAAATGCCAAAGAAAGGAAGAGACAATGATACAGAGGACAGAAGAAAACCAAGAACTATTAAGAAAGCACCCTAGCGCTACTCACCAACAGTTTGTTAGGTGTTTGAAATGGAATCCTGAGAAACACAGGTTGAATTACAAACCTCAGGTCTTCTGCAAACGCCAGCCTCATTACAGGGTCTCCATCCCAGCAAAAGCCCAGGTAGAGAATGCAGAGATGGGGAGAGAGCTTCTGTTCTCAGGCAGAACACCCCCAAAAAGAGCAGCTTTAGGGGAATCTGTGGCTTTTCACATTTTTTTCCAGTGGAATTTGTGGACAGGAGCAAAAGACCCACCAAAGTGGTGAGATTCCAATAACAGAAATAGTTTGATGTCAGCCTATGGCCTACAGCTGGCCAGTCAAAAGCACGCATCCAGTTCCATCATCTTGTAGCTCCTCCACTCCTGGGTGTTTTAATGGCATGGATAATTTGTCCCTGGAGTGCAATTTAGTACCAAAACTAAACAAACAGAGCAGGCAGCTGCCAGCACAGTGCCCAGGATGTGCTGCTGAGCTCCAGTTCGATTCATTACAGCCTTGGCATTTCAAACCTGACAAGCCCTTATGGCCACTTCCAGCCTTAGTGCAAATCAATGCACTGCAGAGACCCCGTGACAGGTCTGTGCAGAAACAGGATCGGAACGTGCATTCCACAACAGAAAACATACCCCATAAAAGTTATCCAGTAAACCACTTCCAGAAAGGAACACCACGAGCCAAGCAGGGTACAAAGGAAAGGATCTTGCTGGAGTCCTCCAGAGCAAGATGGGTGCTGGACATGCTGTTACCAAACACACTTGGAATACCAAGGGGTAGGGGATGAACAGGATTACTCCTAGAAGGCAGAAGCATAGAGAAACTGCTTATGGATTTAAGGGGTGCCTGTTCAGGTGACAGAAGAGGCTGTTTGGCTTTGCCTGTGACTCAACCTCTGAGCTATTGTGAAACCCAGATTGTGACAAACGCAGGAACTATTTTAAGCCTTTAAAGCACACATTACCGGAAGGCTGGATTGTTGGGTCATTCCTCATGCAGGATTGCTGCTGAAGGCAACGGCCAGTTTCTAGGTGAGGCAGGGGAAATCCCACATGAACTCTCACTCACTAGTGGAAAAGAGAGCTAGCACCAAGAGCACCCAATCGTGTCCTCTACATGTGCTTGCCCACAGTATATTCCCAAGCCAAGGGACAATCCTTTTTAAGCTGGTCTGCCATATCATGTCACCATATTTTTGGTGTGAGCTACTCTTCACCTCCTTATAAGTTTTCTCTCTGTGGGACAGCTGATGCTTCACATATCACCGAGTTACAGAAGCAGGAGTAAAAAGCCTGGTGCTTTCAGTGGATGCTGTGTTTGGGGGGGTGACAGCTCCGACTTCCCCCACCTCCCACACCACATTCCCATTGTGTGCCTTTGTACACGAGCAAGTGCTCACTTACGTATTTCTCAGGGACTACCTAATGACTAATTGCTTTCTGATGCACTTTGCCCAAGCTGTCTGCATCAGTGACCGAGCTCAGAATAGACAGGCTTGAGTCAGTGCTCATATTATTGTTCACTAATCAACGGGAGCTGAAACAAGTTCCGTGCCCAACAAGCTCCCCAGAGCCATTTCAGTCTGTCACCCTAAGTGAACACCAGTTTGGGGCTCTTTGGAAACGCTGAATTCAGCCCTTGGCAGACCCAGCAGAGCAGTTGGTGATGAGCAGGGACAGCAGCAAGGCTGGCACAGCCCTGGTCTGGCAGCCCTGATACACACAGCAGCAGGGTCAGGCTGAATCAGCGCCGCTGCTTTGGCAGCTGTGGCAACACTTGTGCAGCGGCAAAGGGGAAATGGAAGTGGCTTGTGAAACAAGTCAGTGTGAGCTATAAAAAACCATGCAGAAATGTCTTCCCCTGGTTTTTACAAGCTAGAGGCAAAGCAACATCGCCAGAGAGCTCAAACTACAGCCAGGGACTTGTTTTCTCTGTAGACATGCCAAAACTCAGCGTGACCAAAGCATGGCACAAACACCTTTTCTTGCCTTAAAAGCTCAGCACTGGCCCAGTAGAAGAGGGTGAGAGATAACAAGCCCAAGCAGCAGTTTGTTAGTCAAGGAAAGCCCCGTGCAATGCTTCAGACCTTGCACCCAAGCGCAGCAGCAGAGCCCAGAACAACATGAGTCTTTTTTGCTGCTATACCCCACTATAGCCCACCCATAGAAACCAAGTGGACCTCATGGTCCTGGTGTGAGTGAGAAGTGAACAAACACCCACCCCAGGCTTGAAGAGAGGGACGATCCACATGGATCCAACACCTTCAGCCTACACAGGTCTAGAACTCAGAAGTACAAAACATCCTTCAGATCACTGGTCCCCTGGAAGCGCACGGTGCTCCAACGGAAGCCAGTGCTGTGAGTGAAGCATTCCTGCCTGGTCTTCACTCAGTCAACGCCACAATATTGAAAGAGAAAATTAAACTGGTGGGGAGAACCCCATGCAGCCACTTCTGAGCTTCCCAGCAGCTTTCTGCTCCAATTCGGTACATAGTGAGCTAAGGCTGAGTGCTTGCTATGCCCAAGATGGCTTAGACAGGCTGTTGTAGCAGGCATGTCTGTGTCAGCACTTTCCCTTTGTGTGAGAAAAGGCCCCAGTAGAAGAATAAAGAACTGATGAGACCTTTGCTATCTCTGCAGCACCAGCCTGCCCAGGGAGGACACCCAGCAGCACTCCTGCACTTGTCAAGAGAGAAATGCAGGGCAGGCAGGCTCGACAACAACAGCAAGCACTGAGGTCCACCACCAGCAGCTGGTTTTGCTGGGGCACAACTTGCTGCACTGTCCTTTCCACCTACTGAAATACCACACAAACAGTTTGTTTGGTTGAATGAGAATAAGAGCCATGGGGACACAAGCACAGGCAGGTGTCAGCATAGGAAGGGAAAATGTCAAGAAGGTTCCCGTATGTTGGATTGGAAAAGCATTCTGTTTTGAAGAGATGACATTCAGGGGTGGAAGTGAGGTGCCTTTCTATGGCCAGGAGGCAGAAGTCAGTTAATTCAACTCCAGCAGCACTAAGTGGCAACACTCTGCTCTTCACAAGGGCCCCCTTCCAACCCCTCATCCCAGAGACAGCACATAGAGACACCGATCCTGAATGTGACTGCATTCGCCTCTCCAAGAGGAGCTAAGCAGGTTCATCAGCACAGTGATGCTCAGGCCCAGCTGCTGAAGCAGATGGGCTATGTTGAGCGAGGCAGCAGTTCACTGTGCCTGTGGTTTGCAGCACCCAGCCCTGGCAAACCACAAGCCTGCACCACTCCTGCTGCCTTGGAGAGCCAAGTTTGTCAACAAGTACCCATTACCTCAGGGTGTCAAAGAATATGTTTTAAGTGACTTCGCTCTTCGTAGCCGAATTCCTTTTCTCCCAGGACTTGAGGCTAAGCAAGGCTGGCAGTGCTGGTGCCACCCAGGACCTGCAACCAAGCAGTATGGCAGCAAGGATGGGTTTGACTTGAGACTCATGAGGAGAACCCCAGCTCTACACGCAGCAGCATCGCAAAGGTGAGAAAAAGAATCTTTTTTTCCAAGGAAACAGCATGTTCAAAGAAAATAAAAATAAAAATATTAAGAATTATGGGATGTGCTGAGCAGGGATTTTTCTAAGGAACAACGACTGCCACGCGCTAGAGGGTGAAAGGCTCAAAGCCTTCATCTAAGCTTTCTCTTCCATGCTGCTGCCCACAGCTCCCGCTGTCAGCAGCACTGCCAAGCTCTGGGCCATGGCACTGAACTCATTAACAAAATATTTAGGCCATGGAGATGTATCCTCTCCCTTGCCACACTCATACAGCCTTGGCTCTGAAGGGACAAGCTTCATTTGGACTTCAGCACAGACGGGGCATCACATGTTTCAAAGTGAGTTTCAAGTGAACACTGAGCTTAAAGTTCTATCAGGTTTAACACTGTTGGGCCACTGCCTGCCCAGAAGAGTGGCGTCTTCCCATTCCTCTTCCCTCCCCAGCTGAAACATTGTACGAAAACCTTTCAGCCATTCTAAGGGACAATGATTTAATCTTTCTTCTTTTTCTTTTGCTGCCATAGTTACAATCAACTGAAACTCCACCACCCCCCTTTGTTAACTTCCTCTCTTTCATTTTTTTAAGCTAACTCAGCAGATTAGCATCTCTCAGTGACACCCTTTCCAGGAATTACATGTTAAATCCCCCATGAATCAAACCAACAAGAGCTGAGCCCATGTCACTGGAGCAGACTCATGCAAAGCCAGAACAGTGCAGGTTCAGCTGGTGAGCAGACAGAGGTCTGCAGGTGACAGGGATGGTCTTCCAGGCCCATCACTGTGAAAGCCAGGCTTATAGAGCAGCTGCACAACATTTAAAAATCAGTCTTATTACCCACATTTCAAAAGGGAGCACTTACAGTGTGCAGCATGTACAGCAGCAATACCACCCTCACAGATCAGATAACCCAAGCCGTTATCTGAAGAAGAAATAAGAACAACAACATAAAAGGCACAGCTGTGAGGCACTGTGACATGGGGCTCAGTGATATCTCTCTGGGAACCCGCACACGGAGCCGTTGGAGGGCAAGTTTGAGTTCCGGCTGCACTGGGGGCTGCGGGCAGCACAGCAGCCCATGCTCCCCACCCTATGAAGAGAAAGCCTTATCAGGGGCCAGCATCCCCATCCGCAGGCTGGGAAGGGGAGATACCGTTTCACAAGAGACATGAGCACAGCAGAACAATCCAATCCCAAGGCTGAGCCTATGCTCTTGTAAGATCCAGTCCATCCCCTGCTAGCTCGTGAGTTCTCAATGCCCAGAAGAGCCCTGCACATCTATTCCTGCTGACAGGCACACAACTACCTGCAATAGTAAATGCTGCACCAACTGTTAGGTTTTGCAGGACCGAGATGCGATATAGCAGCTCCGAGCAGCCAGCCCACAGCAGCCTGCACTGCTGGCTTCATGCTGAGCATCTGCATGGCCCCGAGATCAGCAGGGCGTTGCTTCACCAACACAGCTCTCTAGGGTGCCACTACCACTTCTCCCTCCCTGCACACACAAACAAACAGTTAACTTCAAACTGATAAAGCCACCACCATATATTCTATGGATTGTATCTTAGGTGTTTCTGAAGAAAGAGAAATCTGAGTTAGGAACTTGTATTTTTATAGGCTCACAACCCTAGAGGTGCTGCAGCCTGCCCAGGCTAGCACACATGGGTCACAGCTCCCAGCTGCTGGCCTAATGAATGATTTAAGAGCATCAATTTAGGGAGCTTTGCATGAGGGGAGTAACAAGGTGTATTTGGCACAGAGCATGTTGCTATCTATGGGCTGCTATCGCTTCCTTATCATACCTGCTGGACTTACCCAAACCAAGACATTACTAGAATGAGAGCTAGAAAGAAACAGTTTCTCCCCACCCCCTTCCTACTTTTCAGCTTCATTACCCTCTGCAACGAGTTTCACTGTTTCCTCATACCATCAGGGTCCTCTTCTGCTGAAAAAGGCTTTTGTACAAAACCAGGGAAATCCCAGTAGTTTCTGCTGGCTGCAGGTTTCTTATGGCCTGCTGCATGCATTTCAGCCTCCAATACAGATCTGGTTATTTTTAATTAATATATATTTAAATTAAGCCTGTCCTACTTTTCTTTCATACTGTGTCAAACCAGTTCAAGTTTGCTCAGCTGAGTGCATGGGGAGTCCAAGACACAGCTCCCTGACAGTGTTCTGCAGGGCAATGAAACCATTACCCAGCCCAGCACCCCTTCGTCCTGCTCAAACCTGGTCTTATAATACTAAAACAAGCACATTTTTTCTTCTACCCACGTCTAAATTTCTCCCAGGTCATACTCTTCAGCATACAAATCCCACTCTTTTGCACTGCTCAGGCTCTTCAGAGCAAGTATAACATATGGTACGTAGGGCAGGATGTAGGCATAGGTGGATTATATCATCTCCCTGCACTTCCGTGTGTGGGAAAGGGGCAGCAGACAGACAGGAACTTCATTCAAACATCCTGAAACTCTCACAGCCCTACAGACACTCAGAGCTGCTCTAAATGATCGCTTTTGTGTGAAAAGCAAACTGACTTTAAAGTGAGTTCAAGAGAATGATTAAATCTGTTCATTGCGTCTTGGCCACCTACATTCTCCTTGCACACAGTGGGGTGTTTTGTTTGGGGCTTTTCTGGCAGCTGTGCAGAGCAAGAAGGCAAGCTTCATCTTTCACATCGCCATCCTATGTGCATCAGCACGCAGGGTGCTGCTCCAGATTGAGAAGGGCAGCGGAAAACAAGATGCAAGTGAAATCTTAGCATGGCAGGAAACTATGTCTCTGCAATAATGCTACTGGCTACTACCTAAAAATAAGGTGTTCTAGTACATGGCACCCAAGTGATGTAGGATTCTTAAACAAGCAAACAAAATCTTGCATGAGAACTCTTCAAAACTCAACCATGCCCACTGGCGAGCCAAGATGTGGAGAGGAGATTCAAAGAAGATGGAGGATTAAAACTTTACTAAGAAGAATAAAATAGCCCTTGATTTCTTCACAACGTTAATCCGCTATCCCGATAAACCACGTTAAAACAACAGAAAAGCAGACAGTTGCCCAAACGTACTAGTTGTAGAGGAAGTCAGCTTCTGGTTATAAACATGTAGTCTCCACTGCTTTGTTTACTGCAATCCACATTCTCATTTGGGTCAAAATGGGGATCAAAGGAGATGGAAGTAGATGGAGGTGAGGAAAGGTCATTACCTGAGGAGCTGACATCCTTAGCCTACAGTTCATAAACTTACTCTGCTAATTGTGTTATTGTTTTGAGGCTGGAATTAACACCAGAGGCATTAGGATATGGCAACAAAACCAAACCAGCCACGTATAAAGTAGCTTCATTCTGAAAGTCATCCACTTCAGAGATGTTGTCCGCGTTTAGACAGGATTTAAACCAGTTATGCCTCTTAAGTGTTCATTTGTCTTGTCATTAACTTCTTTCACAACGGCTACCTCCTTCACATCATTGGATGAGAAACATAAGCAAACATAAGCAAAGAATTATCCAGTAAAAGAGTGAACGTGGCTACATGCAAAAGGGTTTCCAATACACACCACCAACTAAACTGGTAACAGAAGCTCTGATTGCTACCAGTGCTACCTTTGGAAGGATGACTACATTAGGGATTTAAAGGTGACTTTTAGGAATTGCATTTTACTGTAAGACAGGAACCTTCACTAGAACTTTGACTCAATGCATATTTAGTGACCATTTTTATAGAGTTTCTACCAAATACCAATTCATTACAACAGATCCCAGGGTACTGCAGTAAAACACCTCTGCCCTGACCCACAGCAGACCAGCTCCCTTCCTGGCCTTCTCTATCGTTACTGATTATTCCTCAACTGTGAAAAGGCAACACCTTCTTAAGGGATCTGATGAGACCACCAAAACGCAGCTGCCCAACAGCTAATTCACCACTCTCGGCCCAAGTTATCCCTGTAGCGTGGGTCCCCCAAGGAGCCTGGATCCCCAACCTGCTCTTTCAGCTAGCCCCTGCCAAAAGGCTCCAGTCTCGGCTGTAGCACAAGACAGATTTCAGAGCCGGTAACAGTACGAGCACCGTTGCTTTGGAGCGCAAAGAACAGTGTATTTGGCCTTGAACCCCCCGCCCTTTGACACAGCGATGAAGCATTCCTAGCAGTGGACACAGCCCCACTCCTGAGGAGCTGGGCTCCTCTGCTCGCTGTACGCTTCCCGCCGGCGAGGACCACAGGAATACAACGAGTGTCAGTCCCGGAGACCCGCAGAGCTTGGAGGCAGCCCGAGACCGCTGACTTCCAAGAGCTCCGCCAGGCTTGGCAAGGACCACATCGCCTCACAAAAGCACCGCTCCGAAAGCGAGCGACTGAAAGGGGGGAATTAAACCCACCGCTCCCCCCCGCCCCAGCCCCGAGCCAAGCGCTGCGCTCCCACCTTGTAGACCTTGCCGAAGGCTCCGTCTCCCAGCTCCCCCAGCACCTCCCACACCTCGCCGGGGTCCAGGTCGCGGCGGACGTGCTCGTACTCCTTGGACCTCCGCTTCTCGAAGGTGGAAAGGCGCAGGATGCGGCGGAAATTGGCGAAAGCCATGGTGGAGCGGAGCGGGGACGGGGAGCAGCGGGGAACCGAGTCCCGGCCCCGAGCAGGTCCGAGCCGCTGCGCGCCGGGGAAGCGGGGAGCGGAACCGCCTCCAACCGCGCACATGGGGCCGGGGCCGGCGCCGCTCCACCTGCGGGCCCCGCTGACCCCGCCCCGCATCAGCCGGCACCGCCCTCGCCCGCCCCGCATGGCCCCGGTTCGCATCGCTCGGCCCGGCACGGCCCCGCTTGGCACAGCCGAGCAATGCCCGGGCAGAGCGCGGAGATAGGTCCGCAGGTGGAAGCCTTAGCGACAGGAGCACGTTTCCTCCTCCTCCTGGCTCATCTCCCGTGGAAACGGCCCAACACCAATAGTTTCAAACGCCCGGTAACGGGGGTTTGCGGGTGTCAGCACGGCGGGTACCCGTCATGAGTTTGTTTTGGAGGAGATGGGACCCAACCGGTGTTAAGTGTGAAGGTTCTCATCATCTCCTCCCTGGCAAAGCCTCAGCTCCGCCGAAAACCCGGTTTGAAATTGAGTATTCAATGGGGACACCTAGGGGAAATACCCGATGGTGCAGCCGCGCTTCGGAGCGTCGGGTTTGAACTGAGGGCTTGGAGGTTGCTGCTCATCTACACCAGCCTCGGAGATGCCAGCCCCACTCCCATCAGCAAGTGTTTGCTCACGTACGAGTGCGTGTAATACAGGTGAAACTCCGCACAGCTCTCGCTTTGAGAACACCCGGGTTTGGTGGTTTCTCATTATGTCCCCAACGTATTACACCTGAGAGCACAGGGGCTGAGCGTTGCCTCTCCTTGTCTGTGCTGGGTTTACTGTGGTACAAATCAGCCCTCACATTTGCACTGGGAGTTTCCCGCGGTGCTGAAGCTGGAAATGCTACTTAAAACTCCAGTTCCTGGAAATGGGTGGCTGTGGGAGAATTTCAGTTGCCTTTTTTGAGGAAAGTTTAGTGTTCCCTCATTTCTTCCCTTTCCCCACTGAGGTGGAGGAAGAACAAGGTGAGAATGTAACCCAAGTGTATCCCTCAAACAGGAGGAAGCTGAAAACAACTGAGCGCAAACTCAGATTCATGGGCTTTGGATCAGATCTGATACAAGGTTGGATTTGGAAATACATGAGTAAGAACAGAACAGAACAGAATCAGAGCAACTGCTTTCCACATTTTAATCTCGATTTTCCCACTGTTTTAGCACCCCTGATCCTGTGGACAGGCAGTCCTGAGCATCCCCACTGTGTAAGCACGACCACTCTGTCAGCACAGGCCTCTGTGTTACCCAAGGGGAAGGAAGTGCTGACCTGACTAAAGAGCACTTTCCATGGTTATCACTGCACTGGATTGGACTCATTCTGGGTTTGAAGAGAAATGGGTGATAAACATTTTATAGAGAATCATAAAATCAACTAGATTGGAAAAGACCTTCAAGATCATCAAGTCCAACCTTTATCCCAGGACTGCCAAGTCCATCCCTAAACCATGCCACAAATCCTCATTTAAACATAACAGCAGTCCAGCTTGCTAACAGCTAACTTGAACATGAAATTGGGCATTTAAAAACAGCCATCTCTGCACTGTAACTGCTGGACACAGTGCACAAGGCATTGTCACGTACTGGAAACTAGAAAAGCCCTGGTTAAGAGATAAAGCAAAGCCCTACATCTGCTGTGCAGCACCTCCTCAGCACAGACCAACACTTCCCTACCTCCTGCCTGTGGCTCTTCAACCTATTGCCTTGGTTGTGCAAACCCCCATGGTGCTCCAGCTTGAGTGACACCTCTTCCCATGGGATTTACCCCACTGTCAGAGATCTGAGGGGAGCAGGATCAGACCAGGCTGCAGAGACTGTTCACTGTTGGGGATGTTTGATGGAAATGTTGGATCTGCACTGGAGAAAATTAAATAGGACTAAAAAAAAAATGGTGGATTATGACTTAAAAGTGACACCTCCAAAGGAAAGAATGGTTCTTTTTACAGTGTTCCTGTTGGAAAAGTAGTTGTTTTCCTCCAGGGGTGGGGAGGAAGGGAAAACAGACAGAAAAATATGAGACCTTTAACACTGCCTCTATGCAGAAATCACATATGTCTCTTCATAAATCAGGCAATCTTATTAATACTGTCTACTAATTCTGAACAGTATCTCTTGTCTGCCACTCTGTTTTAATTGCCTGTGCAACCTGTCTGGGAGCAGTGGGCACTGAAAGTAAAATGAATCCTGCTAATTATTGTCCTCAGCTTTGTACAGACGATGCCCAAGAGCTCAGTTTTCCAGATTTGCAGTTTTATTGCTTCTCCATTACATGAGCAATCTGAAAAGGACCAGATCAGGCTGCTCTTTGACTTGCTGGGCTGAAATGTGAGGCACGAATTTGCTTTTGTGAGTTCTACACTGTGGTGTGCATCCTGTCCTATGAGGTACATCCCTTGCAGGTCCTGGGGTCGGTACAGGGATATCTGCACCATCCAATACCCCTGTAAAAGGAACCAGCTCTTTTCTCATGGCGTGCAAGAAGGACCCTGGGTCTGACGTGGCTGTGATGCTGCTGGATAGAAAAGGAAAGCAGGGAAACAAACGGTCCCCCTGTTAATACCAACCTCACTCCTCCGGGATAAATACACCCCTGAAGCTGTTGCCAGGTAGGAATCATCTAAACACTCCTTCCAGCTCAAGCTGTCCATCTTAGCTAGGAGTTCTCCACAAAACAAGTCCTCAGATGGGGCTACCTCGGGGGAAGAGAGCAGAGCATCTATTTTCACCAATGGATTTTTGCTAGAGTGGTGGTGCAGTGCGTGCCGATGCTCTTTTTTATCCTCCCCAGCATCACATACAGCTCGGGCTGGGAGACGCTGGAACCCTTTCAGGTAAGAGCAGTGAGGAGAGCAGGCTGTGGTGAGGTGGTAAAGGGTGGTGGGGTAGTAAAGCCAGGGTTACCCCTAGGGTACAACCTTGCTCCTGGATACAACCTTGCTCTTGGATGCAACCTGCAGCTCTGCTCTGGACCAGGCTCCCGGCTGAGAACCAGCACTTGGATATGGGAAGGAGAGGAGCCAAGTGTGGGATGTAGCCCTGCAAGTCATTCTGTACATGGGAAGGATGGGAAAGGACCTCTCAAAGCAGCCTTGGAGCTGGGCTGGCTGTCAGCAGGTCCCCCCAGCACAGCCTGAACCAAGCCAGCAGCAGCCACATGCTCCTGCATGGCTCAGCCTCAGGAAGCACCAGGATTTTGGTATTTCCTGCAGGCACGAATAGCAGGAGGTCACCTTTATTCTTTGGACGCAGGCACCGGCTGGTGTTCCATGTATTCTTGCCAAGCAGGAAGTCATTGCTTGTCATCTGTTTCTAAACCTTTCTGCCCCAATAGAGAACCATCCTGAACAGCAGCTCATCCACCAGAGCTGCCCTTCAGCTGCTGGATGTACACGGGGATAAAGGGACTGATTTTAACTAGCTTGAAGCCAGAATGTTTCTCTTCATTATCCAGAAAGAAGAACTTAAGGTATTTGATGACTCTGATATTTCTGGAGATGGGGTAAAATTACAGAAATTACAGTCAAACCATGAAAATGCCCCTAAATTCAAAGTTAATCTTTAGGATTCATTTTGCACTGAAGCCTGTTCTCACTGAAGCTGGAGTTTTCTTCCTGTTGCCTTCAGGAGCAGGTCTTTGTAACTTACCACACAGTCTGAATTGAAACTGTTTTAACAGTCAGATAGCAATAGGAATAAATGATTTTTGGGGGGGTAAGCCAGGCACCTTCCTCTGTCTGAGGAGACTGGTAGAGGACCAGTCATTAACAGACTGTAGACCTCTCTGCCACAGCTTCACACCGTCCTCCTGACTTCAGCATGCTCCAGCAGCACATTTAGCAAGACAGCCATTAGTAACCAAGGGAGATCTCTTCTTTCTGCTAATAGGATCCCGGGTTATTGTTCTTACTGAAAATTCTCCTCCATGTTCCACCACCAGCATCCTCTTCAGTTCTTTGTTTCAGGCGATTGCATCTCTCCTGTAAGCCCTGCAGGGCTCGCAGCCTGCTTCCTGTGTGGTTTCGCAGCACAGTGAGGTATCAAAGCCTCCATCCTGAGCACAGTTCTCCGGTGCCATCAGAGCAGTTTCCTGGAATAAGCTGTTTCAGCCGCAGGTTGCGTTGATCCCGTCCTTTCATCTCCAGGCTGCCTGATTAAAAGGCCAGTGTTTTGCAGGAGGAGAATGGCTGTGACAGCTCCTACTCCCCCATCCACACCAAACTCCAGCTGTTCCAAATCACTCCAACAACTGCAAGTCATTACAAACGGCAGAGGAACAGCCATATGCCAGGGAGGAGCCCCATCGGCCTGTAACATGCTCGGGATCAGCTGGAGGCAATTCTTGGAACCAATTTCACCAGTTTGAAACCAGACCAAGTCAAGGCAATGAGAGTCTGGACTTAAGGGTCTTTCTCTGATTTATATTGTGCAAGGCTGCCTTGCTGAACTAAGGATCTACCTCCTCTCAAAAACTAGCAACTGCACTACGGGGAATTCAAGATGTTTGCAGTCTCCTGCCTTGACAAACAACAACAAGAGGAAGGGGACCACAAAGAGCCTCCCAGCAGGACAGCAAGCTCCTAACAGGCAAACAGGAAGCCTTTAGCCAGCAGAGGACAACACAGCCTGGCTTCTCTGCCCCCCTGCGCTCAGTTTACAACCACCAGCCAGAGATGTACTGAATCTGTGGGAGGTGAGTAAATTCCAGTGCTGCAGGTAAGCCACTGCCTGTTTTCTCCATTGCACATCGCCACTCTTCTGCCCAGGGGAGCACCAGAGACTGACATCCAGTGAAGGACTGATACAACTTGGACTTCAGCCTTGTGCCTCAAACCTCTCCCAGGACTAAGCCTGATGGAGCATTATCTTGCCCCATGTACTGCAGTAGGTGTTGTCTTGGTACTTTAGACACCACCTCGTCCTGTCAATGTGTTACACACAGGTTTAGCGAGAGCCTTTCTCCCTGGTGCTTCCATTTGGCCACACTCAAGACACACACAAAGTAAGGCTGGTTTGGAGCGGGGGAGACTGGAGCCACTCACACTGGCAGCTTTCTGCTCCCATGCTCTGGGCTCAGGCAGCTCCCAGCATCCGTGCTGGTGAGGAACAGCCCAGTGACAGGAAACGCTCTTTGCTTTGTTAACAAAACCATCTAATTAAGTCCATGTGGACGGAAAGCAGGAGGCAGTTTAGTTTCTCGTGTTAAATATTGACTGTTTACCCTCTGGGCACAGCAATCCAGTGAATTTATTTCCCCCTCTCACCTTACACACAGGGCATCACACCACTGAGCCTCCTCCAAACTCACTGCCATTAGAGAGCTTCCCTAACGCAGCAGCAGGGCTGCAGCATAAGGGACTAATTAGAATAGACAATTCCAGTCTCCAAGCTCACCACTGACCTCCCATGAAGCGAGGCTTGGCTATGCCTGCAGGGTGGTATCCCACCTCTGCCACTGCTCTGAGTCCAGAGAAAATAAACTGCATGGCTGAAATCCCAACTTTCTGGGATTATCCAGAGAGAGATCATAACAAACCACTCTGCAGCGATGAGATGAGTCCAGTGCCTTTTCCATAAGCTACCTTGGCATTTTTAGCCTGGATTTGGAGGGACCAGCCACCCTGAGTTTTCAGCCAGATGCTCCCTGCAGTGTCCAGAGTGACTCTAGGGTTTTGCCCTGCTCAGGGCAGTTGCCCCAGCATAAGCAGCAGCAAAATCAGGTTCACAGTTAAAGACCATTTCCCTTTGTGCTGCCTCTGGAGCCCAGAACCAGGGATTAACCCAGCACTGGTCCATATGAGCACAGACCAAGCAGGACAGGCACATGGGATGCAGCTTTAGGCAACAGAAAGCAATTAGGACTTGCCATGGGGCATGAAGTGAGGGTGCAACACCCACCATGGGGCACACCATAGCATGTTATGCAATGTCATATAGTGAGATACACGTCAATAAAACATGACACAAACATTAATTATATGTTAATTAGGAATAGAAACACTGTCATCTATGTAACATAGCTCTATAAAGCATACATAGACTTCTCCCCTAATGCTGTATGCTGTAGGGTATGAAGCAGCATTTCATTGCACTGCTTGTCACAGCACTGATTGAGAACATTTAAACTCTTCTGCACTTTTGACTTACAATCCATGTCCTTTTGGGGTTTCCCTTGGGACAAGTCAGCCTGGAGTTGCCCAGCCCACTTCATACACCTAAACATGCTGCAGCTGCATGCTAAGGACAGCTTCGTGTGGTGTGGCTATGTACAAGCACATGCACCACCGAGACAGACATCCTTCTTACTACTTGAAAGTGAACAGGCTTCCCTCAGCTAAGGGATGGGTACAGAAGGATCACATGCAGTTTTACAATCCTGGTGTCCAAGGAGATCAGCTCCAACAACTTCTGTGTCCATGCTGGGGCAGGCAGGGTCTCACGGGTCTGAACAAATAGCCACAAATAAGCCCTTGTGCTGTTACTTTACATATACAGGGTATATGTAAACCACACATAAATGCAATTATATATTATTTTATAGCTAGAAAACATATATAATAGTACATATGTTAAAAGGGTGAATATGCATAGATACACAAGAGATTACAGACACACATGTGTAAAAGGAGTAAAAAATACACCTAAAAATATATTTGTATAAAAGGAAAAGAGTTCCAGGAAAGTCACAGGCTTCTTTGTAACTCACATCACAAATTAAACGTGAAATTATGCTTAGATTTAGAGAAAATAATTGAAATGTTTAGCTAACATTAGACCAAAGAGGCCTACAAAAATTATTCCTACTCCAGATACCTTGGGTAGTTAATTAAGACTGTAAAAGTGGTGACTTGAATAAAGGCAATGTCAGTTAATGTAATTATAGGAGAATGACACAGATCCATTATCTTGCACTGTCCCCAGGAGCACATCTGCAGGCAGCAGATGCTGGGCACAGCAGAGGTTGATGCTGGATATCTGAGCACATCTCCAGGCACGTCTCCACAAACTGCACATCTATTGTGAGTTAAAACATCATCAAACACCAAAATCACTGCAAAACATGCCTCTGGGCTATCAGACAGGTAATGAAAAGGCTGTAGAGCTCCAGCTCACAATTAAAAACCCTCCTGAAGACCTTTAAGAAGAAAAGCAACACTGCATTTTATTTTTTAAGGCATGGCATTTCCAGGAGTACTTTTATTTTTTCAAATGCAGGGGAAGAGAAGTTTCTTTTTTGTCTTAAATACAGGACACTGTGTACAGCATTTCTGATAGCAGGTCACGGTGGTTTGCTCTCAATGGCGGAAGATCTTCCCTTGGCTTAGAGAAAAAGAAACCACGTAATTTAACAGTCTAAAGAGAACCTGCTTGTGCTATTGCAGCTGATTAAGAACATGTGCACACACTACTGCGCTCTGTCAACCAAGAAACAGAGATACAACATAAAATACATACTGCATTTTAAAAGTTACCTGATATTCACAGCATCGTTATTTTGGCCTAGAGTTCTTCACTGACTGAAGGAGCCAGGGAGGGGGAAAAAGTTAAGAAGCATGTTTAACACAACAGTATATATGGCTCTAAAAGACTTTATAAAAAGGGGAAAAAAACAAAACAAAAAAAAAGCCCAAAACATTCATGTCACTCATCCTTGTGTTGGAGCTGTGCATTTTGTGTGTCAGTACCAAATCTAGCACCATATCCTGCACAATAGGAATGTTTGTTGCATGGCACACACAAACGAGCTGCATACAAAAGGTTTTACCATAAAAATGAAGATATTTATTCAAGAAGTACAAATTTGATGGTACCAGCCATCTTTGAAAGCCATTACCATGAGGCAGAGAGGACACAAACCAAAGTCTCTTGCTCAGAGCATGTGAAAGTGTATTACAAGTTGCCGGCTAAGAGTCATTTCAATCATTGCTCCAAAGCCACCTCCACTTTTTCAACATTCCCTGGACTTGAGAGGCACAGATAGGGTTTCTAATAAGAGACCAGTTAGTTGTTTTAATAAGCCATCAGCTAAAATTTATGTGGTTTTAAATTTCCTTAGACTGTCTCCAGCCATTCACTGGATTCAAATTTCCTAGAGGAAAAATGGGACTTGGGAACAAGCAGGTACAGAATTTTTGGAGCTCGAGATAAACTAAACAGTTTTAAGGCAGGAGTCAGGATTTTAAGCTCTCTATTTGCCCCATGGCTCTGATCAAATGGTCTTTGTCTGTAAATACACAAATACAGAGTTAAGAGCATAAATACCCAACAAGCTGTCCTGCTTGGAGGGCATGAACATCTGTTTTCATGGAGAGTCCAGTGGACACGTTTCTTAGAAGTCTCCAAGTCCATATAAGAAGCCCGCTGGTTAAAACATCTCATTTTCCAACTAGTTGACTTTTGTAGGCTCAGTGGCATGGACCTCCCCTGGAAGGAGAGCTGTAGCTCTATCTCCTATGAACAAGAGCAACACCCCATGGCTACAAGAGTATCTAAGCGGATGAAATACAGAAGAGGAGAGCCATTTGAAGAACAGCTCAATCAAAAACACTTGATGAAAGGTAAAGTCTTAAAGCAGGCAGACTTGTATATACAGTCATTAACCAACAGAAGTGTTTGTAGCTGTGGATGTAATAGCACGACATTCATCTTCTTTGGGAGAAGACAGACGCACGGTTGCTGGGAAGTATAACTCCAAGGCTTCCTAGATCAGTTCACTTGCAAGGCAGACCACCAACATCTTCAGTGGGTTTAAAGCACATTTCTTCTCAGGGAGTTCATCCCCCCCATCCAAAGCAAGTCTGCTCAAACACCTTTCTCCAACAGCTCTACATCCTGCTCCAGGAGAGCACAAGCTGTCCAAGAGCTGGCAGTCATCATCCAGGAGGGAGCCAGAATTACAGGGGAACTGGCGAAGGGCAAAGGAGAAGCAGCCCCTTTAACAGAGACTACTGACAATACAACAGAACAGGAGTGAGCAGCGCAGTGAAAAAGCCAACAGATTTTTTTAATGTAAACATTCTCTGCATAAGGTGCAGGGTCTTGGATGTCTGTACAGTGACATAGAAAAGAGTTTGTAAAGTAGACGTCAAGAGTCAGAAATGTAGCTACCACTTTTGCTTCTGAAGAAGATAGAAATGGAGAAACGTACAGCATTCAGTCTGTCAACACTTAACACAGCAAAAATGCTTTCAAAAATCCATGGCTAAAAGCATCCCACCATTGTAACAAACAGTCTTTTTTTAATAGTTTTTAAAAGGTTTTTACATTATTTACTAACAATAGATATATATGCAGAAGCATGTCATACTACAGCAATATCTTATCAATCAGCCATCTGCTTTACCAAAGGTTATGGACATTGCCATGTGTTGCCTTGCTGCTCCAATGAATCCCCATTCTCCCCTCCCCAAAGCCACTTAGGAACTTTATGTGGAAGGCAAAGAGGAGCTGGGTTTTGTTTGGCTCCTCCTGGGGAAATGTTTGTTGTGGCTGTTGTTACTACTTTTAGCATTGGGGTGTCTATTCGAAAACTCAACTTACTACACTGGTGACTCACATCATTTAGTTTTCAGAAACACTTTCCAGATGCAGAGAAGAAAAGGCTTTCAGAAAACTAAACCAGTTCTTGCTGCACAGCTATTTCAAGCTGTGTTTTCTGCACCAATAAATTGAGGGGCACAAAGAGCCAAGGTGAAACTTTTGGGAGCTGGATGCTCTGAAGGAGCAGCTGTCACTTCATTGTGGAAGATGAGTGTGAACATCCTTCTGCAGTGCACCAAGCAATGGATCTACAGCATCTGGGGCTTTCTTGGAGCTCTGTCACCCCAGGAGACTACATGTTTTTGTGTCTCTCTGCCCTTCAAGCTGTTGAGGAGTGGGGACTTTCACTGTGTTATTACTTCTGGGTCAGGCAGATGCAGCAATAAGGAGTATAAAAATCTGAATCACGTCAAACAGACGTGATTACTGTCACTAACATGGTAAAAAAAGTTATCTACTGGCAACAGTTCATAGCCAGAGCTAATCAGGAATGACACAAAGGGCTGATGGGCCTAATAAAAAGTCCTATTACTCCTCACTTGTCTGTGCTTGGCATTGCAGTTCATGGCTGTGTGTTAAAAAACCTGTTGTGTTGCTTCAGCTATGCCCAAGACACCCCATGGTGCTGGCAGCACACCAACTGGCAGGCCGAGAGGCAGCCCTGGCCATGCTGCCAGCAGCACTGAGCCCAAGCTCAACACACTCTCCCTGCAAAAGAAAGATGGCCACACCAGAATGCTTCTACCCATCCTTGCTGTGAGCAGCACCCACCATGCAGACTGGCACCAATCCTCACCAGGGCTGTCAGCTCAGCAGCAGTTTAACACTTGGTCAGTCTCACTCCAGCCAAGCCTACTCCACTGGTCCATTAAATGAGTCTCCTCTTCCTCCTTCCCTCCCTTCTCTAGGGCATGTGGGGAGCCCCACTGTGCCCCAGGAACCCACTTGAGTCCCACGGGAGCCCCAGCCCAATCCCCTGCAGTGGTGTTTATAGCCAAGACCATCTTGCAGGACAAAGACAATTCATTTCAGAAATGGAAATCACTCTTCTCTCAAGGGAAATTGCAACCTCTAGTTACACACATGGGATATGTTACTCAACATGCTGTATGCCTGTATGCCTTCATTACCAGTATTAAGTTACCTGTTTTGAAACTTAAGAAATCTTTCCTAAACCAAATCCTGTAAAATTTGTTTCCTGTCTCCAGCAGGGTCCGTGCTCACCTGTCATTTTGTACAGAAGAGGATGAAAGGTCTTTCAATTATGAAAGTATTTTATCACTGAATTTTTCCAGTTATACATATGTGCTTAAGGGACAGGAGGGGGAAAGGAGGGGCTGTTAGAGAAAAGAGTATTTTAATGAACCAATTCTCTTTCTACTCAAAGCCCACTCACAATTTGGCCTTCAGCTCACCTTGCTGCCCAACATAAAAGCAATTAATATAAAACATAGTCATCTGTAATGGCATAATAAAACTGAACCTTTTCCAACTCAGAGTGGGGAGAGGGAAAGGAGGAGCTCTCCCTGACCCTACACACTGTAATCTCAAAGCCAGTGCAATTATCTGAATGAAAATAGAAAAAGAGAAAAATAATCATCAAATTGTATCCTTAAGAAAAGAAAGAAAAAAGGAAAATAGTTGTATGCACTGTAGTGTTCACAGTTACAGAGCTGTTACCCTGGTTTGCTCCTCCTTTATCACAATCTCCCCCTTCCATAAGGGCTTCCAGGGAAAGGACATCATAAAGACCATTAACACAGAGATGTAATTTATGCCTCATGGACAAGCAGTGTCTTTCTGGCATGAAACCATCCTTTGCCAGCAAAAATCCAAGAGAGCTTTGAGCTATTTATAGACCAAGTACTTTTTTCCCTTGTGGAATGCAAAAGATCTTGGTGGCAAAAATACAGTATAGGAAATCAGATTTGTCTTAAAAGAAACCTTCTACAATAAAAACCTTTTGTTACAGATTAGCATTTATCAGCTTTGAGTTAATCTTTTAGAAGAAAAGAAGAAAACCAAGTCACTTTGTTGTTTACAAGAACAGGGAACTAATTTTCTTTTATACAGCTCTGCCACTGCACTTCAGTTAACCTGTACCAAAGTGGGTCTAAAGGAGCTGTCAGAAAACCATAGGCTTAGTACAACACAGGGAGCAACAAGAAAGCTCTATTTATTTGGAGTAGGGTTGGAGATGAGTATCACATGTGGATCTGTTTTCCAACCATCAATGTAAATTCTGTGCCTGCTTCCAACTGCTAGGAAAGCCTCATGATATTGTACAACTGACCACTGATCAATTTTGGCTCTCTCCTGATGCTCATGGAGCAAGAACTCCCTTTGAGTCCCAGAAACTGAGTTGTAGGGAATTAATGAAGAAGCAAAAGTAACTAGTTTAAAATTGTCCCTGCAACCCACCAGTTTCTCTAGTAGATGAGAAAGAGCTGGGACAACTGTAGCTTCAGACCATTGATTCAGAGAGGGAAGACAGAAACCCACAAAAACAAGCTATTCGCACCTGAATAGCATATTTGACTTTGGAAGAAGTTATTTCAAATCTGGTTGAAAAAAAACCCAAAACCCAAGAAAACTAGAAATTGTGTTCAAAAGGCTTGATCTCAACCAAAGGCATTACCAGACAGGGGTGCAGAGCAGCCAAAGGAACACAGAGAGCATCTTGGAAGGAATAAGCAGTTGGATCTCTCACCCCCAAATATGCTCTGATTCAGATTTTTGAGAGTACAAAAGAATTTGTGATTTACTGAGAGAGCTCCTGTTACATTCTGAAGGGAAAGCACTGGCTGTGAAACCCCACTGTTATGCTCAGGGCTGTGGGTGCATGCTGGTGAGGATACCTCCAGTGGTCCTGGTTAGAGTCCCCAAGGCTAGAAGACTGCTGCTGCAAAAGACATTCACACAAAAAGCTGAAAAACACCTGCTGTCATGTCCTCCTCACCATCTTCTAGGCTTTGTGACCTCTAGGAACTGAGCAGGGGAAGCTGCAATCCATTGCATCTGGGTGTAACTGCACTTTAACCTGAACCTACCACAATGCCATTTGACAAAGGTGATGCACCTAACACTTAAGCACAGACCAGCACATCATTCCCCTCAGCTAGCCTGTTCACAGCTTGTTTTAATGATCCAAGTGATATACAGGAATTCAACAGGCACATGCTCAGGTGCCCGTGAGCCTGTAAGCTTCAGGCTAAGTCAGTCTGGTAGCAAGTAAGCTTACAGTACAGTACAGTACAAGAGAGTATACATTGACTAAGTTATTGCCTAAGGCTCCGGTGGGCTGTCTTCCCAGCTCAGGAGCCCGCAATGGCACAGGACTGCGTTGCCACCTTGGAATGTACAATTGCTTGGTCTGAGCATCACCAGGAACTTGAGCCCCCAGGCCAGCTCCACTGCCCAGGGCTGGCTGTGCCTTGGCAGAGCCTGGGTAAAGCCCAGGAGCTAGGTCAAACCAGAAAGGATCCCTGATAACAGGCAGCACAGGACCTACCCAGAGCAGCTGAGATTCTTGCATGAACTGTACGTGGTGCTGATACAAAATGTTATCAACTGATGAAGGTTTTGTTTTGATTTTTAAATAGAAGTGCTCTCTGTTGCTCTGGTTCCATGGATCAGGACACCACCTACAGTTTGAAGAATCGCTACGTATTTGTATTGTTTAAGTGAACAACAATCTCCTCTCTCCCTCTTTGTACCTCCTCTCTCTTCCCTTCCCGCTCTTTCCTTTGCCCTTGCCCTGTGCTGCTTGCTGTTGTGTTAAATATGAAATCAGGCAAACCCTGAAGGCCAGTTTACATTTTCATGTTTTGTTTTTGCAGCTCTCCATCACAGATGGAATTTTTGCTGGTCATTTCTTGGAACTAAGCCATTAGCAGGACAAACCAAAAGAAGAGGGGGCAGTGAAAACAAACCCCATGACAGAGATGGAGGCTAGAAGAATCAATAAACAAGAAACAGAAATCAGTTTTCCACCGGGGTGGGATTTGCTAAGGGCTGGCTCACGATGACTTGCACCACGTAGTCCTTTGGGATTTTCAGCTCCTCCAGTTTCATTTTGTCTGCCAGTGGCCTGCCTGAGAAGAACCAGCGCTGGCTTCCGGGCTCCACTCCCTCCACTGCATGCAGCCGCCTCTTCATGTGGTACACCGTGTCCATGCTGCGGACCATGAGTTTGAGGTCTTTGCCTGTGGACAGGCGCAAACGGAGCTGGCATTCGTGTCCTGAATTGGGTGGGGGATCAGGAATATCCAGAGTCTCCAGATCACCCTTCTCCTCTATCATGTTGATAGGTGGGGCGAGGCAGTAGACGGGAAGCTGGTACCGGTTGCCCAGTTCATCGTAACACTCTGTAAGAGCACCTTTAGGAGATAAGAGGGGGGAAAACAATGAGTATGAATGCATTTCACATTTAACACTGGAGTGGTCATGCTTGGAAGCATCTGCCCTACGGCTAAACCACCCAAGTGAAGAGGTCTGAATTCAGGCTTTAAAGGACTGATACAAAAATCTTTTCATTAAAAATTGCTTCACCTCGTTTCCTTATGGAAACTTGGGGTTGAGTTAAAAGCACTTCCCCGATAAACCAGGATAAACTTCAAAAGCAGCAGGAAGAGATGAGAGAAGATGATGTTCTCCCCATGTGACCTTTAAAAGAGGAATATTTCTCTGGGAGCACAGCCCAAGGTTCAAGGCACACATGTACCCATAAAATGCTACTTGGATGAATTACATGATCCCAAACCCAAGCTCTGAATAGCCAAAATGGCAAATACCAAAGGCAAGAGACCACTGTGAATGAAAGGTTTTGTAACTTCGCAAGCATTCAAAACTTGCTGAAACGGTTTCATATAGGACCCATGTTTTAGTGAGCACTGCCAGAGCAAACATGACCACCCAAGTCAGACAACTCTGTGGCTCAGTTTGGAGCACGGTGTTACCACCACAGCAACAACACCCAGCTGTACTTTATAGTTGCACACCATCTGTAACTCCCATATTCAAAGCCCTGAAGTTTCAAAAGTGATTTGTATTTCTGCAGACTCCTAAGAACTTCCTTGGGATAATCTGGGTGTTCATGTTAGAAACAACTGGCCAGCTGTGTGCTGCCTTCACACAGCATTCCTTCTTACTGAAAGAGTACAACATACACGAACAGCTCAAGAATTATAGCACTTACTGAAGTAACAAATGCAAGATGACTTTTTCCCAGTATGAGGCACACTTTATAAAGATATTTTAACCCAGACAGATAGATATGCCCTGCAAAAACAGCAGCATATTTTTCATGTTTTAAGAGTTACAGAAGGCTGAAAGCAGAGCCCTGCTGCAGACAGCACAGCTCACCTCTTGCAGGAAGACAGGAAATTGAGATGCTGTGAAAGATGCATCCTAAATCACAGCAGAAATCTCTTCTCACTGTGGTTAACCCCCTCCAGATATTCAACCCTTCAAGCAAACGCTTTTCCCCTGTTTTGAATTTACCTGCTAGCACAAGCTTCCACATTTTTGCCCCTAGAGGGGGCACATTCCCTTGCAAGATCACCCATCCTTTTGCAGGCAGAAATGTTTGAAGAGGAGCCAAGTCCTTCAGCTACAGAATAAGTAAAAAACTCTTTTGACTCGGCAGTTCTGCACACAACTGCTCCTTGTTAAAAACTAAGGGCGGTTCTTTGAGTTGGAGGTTTTTCATGCTGTCAGGGAGCCGTCTTAAACTTGCCTGTTTGATCAGCACAATTACTGCAATATAAAATTCTAACTCAGGGAGTACTGTTGTCACTCTGCCCACTGTGACAGCAGCATCTTGTGCTGCATCTTTCCTTTAGACAGAAGCACCCCCTTTTTAAGGATAATCTGTGTGGATGAAAACACACAGAGGAAATCTCTGGCTAGAAGATCAATGTTCTCGGTGCAGCTGCTTTTGGAGCTTTTCTGTTTGCAGAGGTAGCACCAAGGCAGCTGAGCCCTGAGATTTAGTGAGAAAACAAGAAATCCAGGAAAAAAAAACAGTTATACCACTCACTGCAGTCCTGTTTCATTTATGAATTTTAGAGCAAATCAGCTTTTATCAAAACCGTATTGGATCTATCTATACCTTCCATGGTGCTTTGTGTTATACAGACTAAAGCCCGGAGTTCCCATACTTCAGTTTTACCTTACAATGTTAGTTTCATTCTGTACGCCTGATCTATTTAGTAAATGTCACAGTACTAAATTCTGGATCACATTCATAGAAACAAATAGATGCTGTCTGCTGATAAAGAAACATCCAAACTTCAACAGCCTTTACATTTAGCCAAACCAACTGAACATGTATCTTTCTTCAAAAGCCACTATCTTAAAAGAATGCTCCTACTTTAGAATAGGGTTATCAAAGAGTTAATTTTAGATACTGTGGGGTAAGTTTGCTAAGGAATTTCTTCATCATTTACATCCTTGCCCAGCTGAACTAACATCAAGGTCAAAGCATATGCTATAAACACTGGATTGCTTAATCATAATCAGATAAGCAATATTAAAAAAATCCTCTGAAACAGCAGCTAACTTGGAGGTCTGTCTTAAAAAAACAAAAAGAAGAACCATTTGCCAGTAAGAACAGCACAGTCCCAGCCCAGGCTGAGGAACAGCTTATAACAAACTGTTAACGTAACAACATGTTACCGTAAGCCTCACCAGTAATCCTATTCTTCCACTCATACTGGTAAAAACACTCTGAAGACTCTCAAGTCCTTTTGCCTACCATTCAATGGCTTTCAGGACTGGATATACTGATCAAAGCATAGGAGACTACTATTTGTGAGCAGAAGAGACTTTACAATGCACCATTTCCTTACCGGCACCCTGCCCCTGTTGAAGGCCAAGCTGGAGCCCCAAGGAGGAGGCGAGATGTTGAGCTTCGCCTCCTGAGAGATATGGAGCTGTGCACAGACAGCGTAGTCCTCTTCAGCCAGCTTAATTCCCACTGGGCTTTCTGAGGCTTCAGTTAAGTGATCTCTGGAGAGGGTCAGGCTCTGCTACAACCTTCAAGATGTTGTAAACCACAATAAACCTAAGAGCAGAATGTGAAGGGTTGTATCATGTCGGTTCTAGTTCAAAAGCAAAATGATGGCTGTATGCGTTCACCAGAAGGCATGGTGAGCATGGAGCTATTTTAAGTGATGAGGCAAACACAAGTTATCAGAAAGGAAGAGAGGAAAGTGGCTGAATTACCCATAGTCACCACAGCAAGGCCTATCTCACCAGCCAGATGGCAGCTCTTCACCAAGGCATTCACTGCAGCATCCTTTACAGAGCACAAAGCACGCAGGAAATTAAACATCCGAACTACAAAACCCTTTGTAATTTTGCTTCTATAATTGAAAACCATGTTTCTGATCCTTCCTGTGAGATACATCAGCTTGGGTCACACAAGTTATTTAACAGGAAGGGCACTAAAAGAATGTCAAGCTTTTATGAGAAAACAGAAAAAGAGAAAGATTATTATTTTTTTTTTTAGGTTTCCCGTTACTTAGGCAACCAGGGTCCTCACCAGCCAGTTACAGCATAGGAAAGATGCAGCCTCCCTTAAACCAGAGGAGGAAAAAGCAATGCAAACAGAGGTTTGGCAGCTCAGGCAGGCTAGAAAGAAACCACGTAAAAGGGGCAGATTTCAAGAACAAAGCAGCAGAGGATGGGTGGCTGGCATGCAGGTCTAGGTGGAGGATTCTGTACTGGACGTGAAAAATCAAGATGTTATAAAAAGAGCTGACAATTATACTGAGGAGAGACAAATTAAGCTTATCAATAGTTCAATATATTCTCTGTATATTTAAATACTCCTCTAGATGTTAACATGACTTTAATAAACTTGGATAAGGAACATCCTGGTAGCATCATAAGAACTGCCTTTAAGGAGAGCCAATGACACAACCAACCAACCCACCAACCCCAAACCCTAATCCTCTCCAACCTTCTAGCATTCAGAATTAAGGTGACAGGCAAGGTGCTTCGAGGATCTCACTAACCATTTTCAGGATAATTCACATTATCCTGAACATTTCCCAGTTAAAGACTTACACTTTCAACCAAACTTGAGTCATTCGGTACAAGCGACTGCAACGCAGTTATGCAGTTAACTTTATAGGCTTAAAACAAGTCAAACAGAAGATACAATGGTAGAATCACAGCAGATGGGATTATTTTAATATTTCAAAAGTAGTATCATCTTGGAGACTGAGGAATTATGGAAAGAGCTGCAAGGCAGAGCTTCTCGTTGGTTGTTATCCAGGTAGAAAAGAGCTTGAGAGTTTCAGGCAGAAAAATAAGCAGATGTGATCATGAAGCATTTGGAATTGGAACATTTTGAAACGAATTGCCTTGCAGGCCATAAAAAGTCTGTTTTACTTAGATGATGAGGATGGTGATCTTTCTCTGGATTGGTAAAGGCAAACACTAAAAAACCGACTGGTTGAGATACTGCTTCTGCTGCTAAGCAGTTCAGAGTTTGGACTAGCAATTTAAATGACATGAAGGTAAACTTGCAAAAGTTACTGCAACCAGGCATGTATGACCACACTCATCTAAAAATGTAAAGAGTTTTAATGCATTCTAATGACATCTTGAAATTTCTTTAAAGCTGCATACCACTCTCTCTTTAGAAAAAGCAGCAAATTTATTGTTTCTGCCTTCTGTTTCTTTAAGATTTTGGACAGTTTTGAGGAGGATTACTCAGAAACACGCAAACCCTAAGAACTGAGCAGATTCCATCTCTTCTTCCATTCCCTCAGACAGACTTGCTGCAGGAAGAGAAATTAAGATGACACAAAACAAAATCTAGCACTGCAGTGAGACTAGCTAATTTAAGGCATTTAAGTGTCTGTATGTAACACACTTGCCCAAGGAACAGCTGGTTCATTTGTTTTTTTACTGAAAAGCTTCATTTTAAACCCAAGTTGAACCTGGATTGCTGAACAGATTGGCAGTAGTAGAGCTTTCACCTCTACATCGGTGGTTTGAATTCAATATAGGTCTCTAATGCCTGAAACTCATTATCAACATCAGAAAACAAGTGGGTCTTCTTCTGGGCCCTACAGTACAGCAATTCCTAGAGAGCAATGACTGAGGCAGAAAAGCTGAACTATCTCTTAATCTTTATTAGTCACCAATTCTCAGTCACAGCTGGGAAACACAGGATCTTAGAAGAAAAAAGAGATGTGTACTGACGTCAATGGCTTGCGAGAGTGGTGAAGGATGACTGCTCACTACATGAAGAGGATCAAGAGAAACAAGTGAAAACATGCAGTCGTTTGTTCCAGCTCACCTACAACCATCACAAACTGGGAGGAGTTAACAGGGAAATAAAAAAGGTCTTCCACATTAAACCCCGTGTAACTTAATAATGACTGGAACAGCTTAATGCTGCAGTTAACAGCTGTAGCTCTCTCTCCCGTTTTCTGGAGGGCATCGTGTGGGAGTACTCGTGCAAGCCTGTGCCTTGCACCACGTACGGAGCACAATAAAGCAGCTACAATCATTAATGGCGTGGATGAAGCACTAGATAATAAGCCACACATATAATCCCCCTCCTATGCTTCTTCCACACTAAACCTCCACAAGCTATGCAAGTTTAAACTACCATAAAGCTGCTGCACAAAGCCTTTATAAAGGCAAATGCTTGTCTCCTAAGCCACAGCACAACTGCTTACACAACACAGCTCTGCTCTCATCTTCAGCCTCCCTTTGTTATAAAGGACTTACTCCAGCTCTTTAAAGAATGGGTTTTGTAGATAATGGGTGTTAAGCATTTCATAATTCTCATTTCAAATTCACTGAAAAACAGCTCTTCCATTACGGAAACATTATTGGTCTGGCTCAATTCCACAAAGGAGAACTCCCAGAGCCAGCGGGAGATCCCAAAGCTCCAGGAGCTGCTTGATGAGCGGGGACCAGCTCACTCCTGCTTGCAGCAACTGACACAAGAGAAACAGGAATTGTTCTTGGCACATGACAGCAAGAGAATGGAGGAGAAAAGATACCCTGCCTCTGTAATCCTCACCATGCTCTTTGGCAGAACTACCTTGTAACTGGTTCACTGAATCAGCCATTGCACTGCTCACGCTCATATCCATGCTTGGATGTTCTTTAGAGAACCCGGCTCACCCGGACTCCAAGATCACTGATAAAATAACACACATTCAGCTGCCTGAAAAGGCTCTGCAAGGCAATAACCTGAGACATGCTTTCAGGAGAGCGCTGAACTACAGAGATTCTTGTGGTCCCTTCCAACCTGCATGAACCTAACTAGCTGCTTTTGCTGCAATCCTGTTTTAGAAAGGAAATCACAGTTGTAGTATCCACCCAAAGATCCCCCATGTGTATCTAAGTCATCCTGCTTCTGACGAAGCACACCTCACCCTAGTGCTGGGTAGGTTTGTGAACCAAGCTGGCAATCTTCATGAGTAAACCATTCTTAAACCAGTTTTGCAACTCATGCCTGCACACTAGCACAGGGAGGAAATCCCAAACCACTACCACTGAATCAGCAGTGCCTGGCACCTACAGCAACCAGAGGTTTGCTGCTCTGCAGAGAGCAAAGCTTGCCCTCTAAGATGGAATTGTCTGAGCTCACATGCCAAAGAGACCCAGATGCATCTGAACAGCAAAGCAAGACAAGGGGTTTGAGCAGCTCCTTCTGCACTAATCCACTGGCTAAGAGGGATGTGCTGTCATTGCCCAGTCTGCCATATGTCTTGTTCGTGCAGTTGTCTGCAACCACTGCTGTTCGTCAGAAACCTTTTGGTTTGGGTTGGATTTTGGGGAGGAGGGGAAGAGAAGGAGAAAGGGGTGTTTATTCTGGGAAGAGGCAGAAATGCAAGATGCATCACTGGGCACAGGGATCTGCTCCCTTTATCATAGGGAAGCATCAGCATTAGTTAATTCATTAGCAGTAATTAACTAGGCTGAAGGTGAAAAATAATTAACAGTCTTCAGAAAGACATGAATTTCTGCACTAAATAAGCAAGCTACTTCACTTCAACTTTTAGCCACAGTTAGCATGTATTCATCCCTTATTGTCCCTGCTGTGCTAGAGTGGGGAGAGCAGGGCAGGGAGAGGAGAGGGAATAGCTGTCATGGGAGGAGGGACAGCTGGAAAGAGAACGATCTGTGAAGGAGAATGCTTGTGGGAAAGGGGGCTCAGGGCCCTGAACCAACTCCCTCAAAATTCCTATTAAAAATCCTCACTGATGCCAACAGCAGCAGTGACAATCCTGTCAAAAGAACTGGGATCTGCAGCCCCACCATGCTCGCCTGCCAGAGAAAGAGGGGAAGCCAGAGAAAGAGAGGAAGCAGGAGAAGATAGGAAGTACACCAAAACCCTCAACATTTGAGTAACTTGCTTGCAGAATAGACATAATTCTTCCTTAATACAGTTTTACTAGAGCACAAATACCTACAGGCTATGCAATTCAAGGGCTTTTCATCTGCTCTGGTTGTGGCAGACAATTAAGACACCCATCAGGCTGCTACACACCTCTAATCCACAACATGACTAAGGACTGCCAGTTACTGGACCAGGACTCTGAATAACAGCTACCAACTAAAATTAAGACAACAGTGAATTTTAACCATTACCATGGGTTCAGAGGCTGATTAACCAGCCACCAAGTCACCTTTACAACAGTAAACAGCCTCCCAATCTCTTTCCTTGCAGACTTCTGCCATGATATGAACTCTAGAGCAGACCGATTCATTGGCAAATTCTTCTTTACCCAAATAAGGTTTGATAAAGTCAATTACGTATTAATGCTTGGTAGTTGTCATGTTAGCTATACCATATGTACTGCCACTTCTATATTGCTCTGTAAAACTTGGATCTAACATTACAAGAAGGTAACAGCTTCCAAGAAACATTACATCAGGGTTCAAAGATGACAAGTTGTTTTACTAATGAAGTATTCATGTACTATTCTGCTTTGCATGTCATTAAAATAGATGCTTGTCTAGACAGGCTTCTCAAATAAAAATAAAAGATCTGGTTGGTAAAACAGTTTCTCTGGACTGCTTTTTCATTTACAAGTTTTTGCTTTCTTTGAAGATTCACAAAGCTTTCCCTCTGCTCACCTAAAACAGACTTGAAAAGTCTTCGGATGCATAAGCCATGAATGGTTGACCAGGATGTTGCAGAAAGGCCACCAGAAAACACAGCATACTGGTCCTTAAGGTACAAACGCTTTACTCTTTCACAAAACGGGAGAAGCTGACATTTGGACTGCAGAAGTTCTGTTAATCCTAAACTAGACCTCTGTATTTACAAAGACTCCATCATCCTATGAAAAGAAACATGCTTTGGGAACATTGTTTTCTGCCTGAAGAAAAAAAAAGTCTTAGGGCCTTTTACGTAATAACCATACGCAAAACAACTATTCAGTCCTACTTTCTTCATATGACAAACTACTTTGCTATTTCCAGTTACTTCTGGAAAAGAAGTAACTGCTTTGCTATTTGTATTTTACTTTAAGAGGATTTTCCTTTAGCTAAGATCAGCAGGACACTAGTGATCAACACTGTAGACCCCTACACCATCCAGCAAATACTCCAGAGCCTGCTGCACTGCTTTCCAAATAAGACAAAAGGCAAACATAACTTCACCTTTGCTTGAGACTAATCTCATTAAGCACAATCTGCTTGTCCTACCTTGAACCACATCTTCTAGCCACCTAAAGAAAAAGCATGTCCTTTTGCTTCTCAGGTGGACAAGGCACAGCCTGACCGTGCTAAGAAGCCCTGCCCTACACATGGGGAAGCTGCATGACCACTGCCAGTACTCTCAACCTTCAAACAATCCCCTGCCCACCACAATGCCCAGTCTGGGCAGCAAATTATTTGAGACTTAATATGATCTTGAAGTGGATGTGGATAGAAATTTGGCTTGAGACAGCACTTTGAGCAGGATGCATCCACGGGCAAGGAGCATGCGAGATACCTGACAAGGCTGAGCTCCTCATTTACCAAACTGAGGTACTTTGAAGGACACCAACTCCTTCAGAAGCACTAATTTTAGGGCAAAACACTCTGTCAATTACAGTACCAAGCAATACCACCTTTGAAGATCACCTTTTCACACAGAAGGCAGCATCTAGGGGGCCCTCATTGGCTTAGACTGAAATTTTCAATGAGGAATATTTTGAACACTTCATATTTCTTTTTCTCATTTTACTAGAAGACAGCAAGGGTAGATGAAGCAGATATCCAGCTTCAGTGGTGTAAATGGCCAATGACGGAGAAAATGCCCACTCCTGAGAAGTACTTAATAAACTAGACATCATGTCCTGACCACTATCAGATACCAGCAGAGTATTATTCATTCAAAACAGATGTGCTACTGCCTGAAAGACCTGCAACACACAGATCAACAAGCAGTCTGCAGCTTCTTACATGAAGAATTTTAAACATTCTCTTGTCATGAGTCCAGGTTTATTTTGTGCAGTTAATGGCCATCACGTAGAGTCAGTCTTGTGGGTTTTTTTGTAGTTGTTGTTCTTCCTTAAAGGAGTTAGCTGCACTTTCCTGGTCACACATTAATGGTTAAAAAACCAAAATGCAGGTCTGAAAACAGTGTTATACAGTCATCTTCACTGTACCCAAAAAGGCACACTGAAACCAAAGACAGGAAGCAGACAGGCATATGCTACCAGGGGAAGAGACTTGAGAAGAGTCCAAGCAATTATGTTGATGAAACTCCCCAAAATACCTTTCGAAAAACAAGAGCAGAAGTTAAAAATATTTAAGGAAAACAACTGTAGGATGTAGCCATAAGTGGGTTTTTATTTGAAGGGTTGATAGTTTCTAACCTGCACTTAGATAAACAAATATTTCAGCCAGCCACAACTACTTTACATCCCGGTGATTTGATTCAACGCTCCATTTGAAGAAAGCATGGAAATCCAGCATCCCTCAGAAAGGATGATGTGCATCTATTTTAACAATATTAATCACAGCAGAAATGACAGAAAGCATCACCTTAATTGTAGCTCTGGACTGAAGAGGCTTCTGAGAAAACAGACCCTGCTTCAAGGTTAGGAGAAAGCCGGTGAAGCACAACAGCATAATGTGTCCTTCACTAGCACCACCAATGCATTGCATTTAGGAAGGCAGAGAGAGCTTGTAATATTTATATGGAACACACATGAGCCAGCAGCTTTGGACTTACACGCATCCCAGTGCTGCAAGCACTAACGAAGGCTATAAGGTAAGTAAATTAAAGCAATTCCCAAATTTGAATGGGTCTCTTCATCTTTCATGGTAGCAATCTGCTTTAAAGTAGCACTAGGTGCTTTTTCCATTGTGAATACATATACTTACTCCTCTACGTTTGGGTACCGGCCCAAGCATGTTATCTTTAAGCAAATGGGAGGAAAGAGAAGGAGATCCCACATAACAATCTGGAATTTCCAAGAGAACAGAAAACAAAATCAAGATAACAGAAAAGGGTGCACCATTAGACTAAAAGCACCTCCAGCAGCAATATGCTAGCCCGATTCCAATGATTATCTCCAACTGCCTCATTGATTAGCTGTTGTCATTCCCCCTCATTCTCTGCTCACAGACCTCTATGCTCAGCTGTCCACCACATGCTACGCACAGTGGTTGCAATGTGGAAAGAACATGAATATTGGCTAAACATTAATCTGACTGTTATTTGCTTCCTTGAGAACATGAGGAACACCAACCCTATGGAGAAGCTCCTGGTAGGCGCTGCAGATGTAGCCTTCTTGCATGGAATTCTCCAATTAAAAAGGAATTTATTGGCATTTCTCTAATTTTCAGTCAGGGGATCTCTTGAACAGCTCACTTTTACAAGAAGCATTTCTCTAACGAAAAATACCATACAAAACATACGGCTTTATTTCAGCCACAAACTGCATGGTGACAACCTAGCAATATACAATACTACAAGCATCTCTTTCTCTCGCTTCTAATCACACCCCAGTGGAGCACAGTCCTCTTAGGACACAGGGGCTACATCCCAATGCTCTTCGGAAACCTGGAGGCACACCCAGCCCAACAAAAGGAAATTAATAATCCATTTAATGGTGCTGTTAAGGATTACTTCGATGAGGGATCCTCTGCAGTGCACTGCATTTCAAAATCAATGCTGGCTTACCCTTCTCTTTCTACAATGCATGCAAGCCACTGGTTGTAGAAGTAAAGGCCCTTCATAAATGGTTCCCTTCCACTACTTCTGAGTCTGTGGACACAGAGATGTTTTCTGAGCAGCACAACCATACTAGTAGTTGCCCAGTTCCCAGCTCCTGCTTGCTCCTGCTGCTGCGATACCCATTGAGCTGTCCTGCTGTAGGTGCTCACAGCTATACAACTGGACAGGGGAACTGATAAATGTCAAAAGCAGCTCAATGTTGTGGCAAAGGAGATTTTAAACCTAGAGATGTTCACTGACCCTGCTCAACATCCTGCAGCCCCATGAAGAGATGTGGAAAGGGAACAATGAGATTGTGTAAAGGGAAGCAAGCATCTTTTTCTGCTGCTTAAAGCACTCAGGGTCTACAGCCCTGTTCGGTATTAAGAAGCCAACTCCACTTTACCAAAATGAGAATACACATTCTGCTTTCCTCTGGGCTGTGCTTCATACCTGAAAGAAATGCTGAACACCCCACACACTTCACAGTCACCAGTTCTCAGTAATTCCCCTGTTAGGATGCACACTCTCCCCTCCAAATACTAAGAGCTCTACAGCGTGGCCTTGGCAAAGCAGGAGCCCCATCCTGTCATACAACGCTGCCTTCCTGCTCCCTTGCATCCCTCCTCTGACTCAAGCGAAAACAATCGAAGGAATTATATCAAATGAAAGAAGCCAGCAACAGCTGGCTTTGCTATTTAGGAAGACTTTTATACTGCTTCACACAAAAAGAAGGGTTTCTCTTCTTCAGTTTATTTTGTGCTTTTATAGGCATCTTCACAGTAACACTCAGCTTTCTATGGGGCCTTTTAGAGTAAAAACCGGAGCAAAGATAGGACAAAACAGAGCTGAAGAGGAAAAACAACTGCTTGTGAGACTCCATCAATGCAGGATGAGGTTATTCACATTAACTCCCTGCCTCTCTCCCTAGAAAGCTTTCAAAGGGGAAATGGGGAGAGTACTCAAGAGCATTCACAAATCAAATAAAATCCAAACCAAAGGTTTCTCCAAAGCTTTCAACTCCCAGCTCCAAAGCAGTTATTATGAACGAAGGTATTTCTACTGCACTATAGTTCGTAAATTAATGCTGCAAACTTGCCCTTTGTCAGTGTGACGGTAAACAAACCGATTGCTTTTAAACACCCAGGAACTGAAATAACGTGCTGTATTTTCAGCCAGGAAGAGCTGCTTTCTCACTCATATTTATAAATTGAGTATCTCCTCCTTGAAGTTCCAGTTTAAAAGAAAAATGCAGCTAAGGCTGCCAACTGTGCAAGTCATGTGGTGAGGCTTTAGAGGCTTGACAGCACTGTTAAACCAAATGACAACAGTGGTAAAAGAGAATGAGAAACAAGGCTTTAGAGAAGGTTTAAACATTTTGCAGTTTGTGTCTACAATCTGAATCCTCCATTTCTTTTCCAAAGGACAACAGAAATTGAAGCAATTGGTGTTATAATTGATTTTTGCCTTTTTAAATTGCACATGGATCAAAAGCAAAAACCAAACAATTGTCCCGCTTTTATAAGACAACTTGCTAGTACCTGGCCAGTCTTCAACTGTGACAACTATGGAGCAAAAGGACCTGTATAAGCACTTTGCTCATGCAGCAGGGCAGCACTGCATCTGCCCTTTCCCAGCACTTTGTGCTCAAGTGCCTCTCTGGAAAAAGGCATTTCTCAAGAGCAATAAGCCATCCCTCCAGGCATGGCAGCTCAATGGTGGACAGAGAAAATGCTGAGAACCAGAAGCAAGAGGTGGCAGAACAGGAGGAGATGCCACACTGCTGGCTGTCTCCAAGCAGCCACTGGGAAGCAGGCTGAATTCAGTGTCTACGCAAGGAGCACACAGCCTGGAGGCCACTGGTTGAAGATCCCCAATTCAGATGAAGTCTTCGCATGAAAAAGGAATTACTGTGTCTGAGCAGAAGTGAAACAGCCACAGCATTTCAGAGATTTCTCAGCAGCAGGAGGTTCTTTCTGAGGACAGGGATGACAGAAGGAACACATATGAAGCTGGTCCATAAAATGGAATCTGAAGATGAGTTATCTCCCTCATGGCTCTGCAGGAGCCCAGAGCAGGTACCCATCCAGCAGCTGGATAGTAGTACTAACACTTGTCACATCCTCATGTCATGTCCATGCTTCAGAGCAATGTGATGGTGAGACTGCAACAACTGGAGTGGCCAAACCGTGAGAGAGGCACCTCTGAAACTGGGACCGCAGCCCTTGTTCAGAGCATCTATCAGCGCTGTGCACCCATGGAGGCAGAAGACTATCAAAACAGTCTAGGTGCAATCTGGTTAAAGGTGGACTCAGTGAATTCACTAACCATTGCAGCAAAGATAAGCCTAGGGAGGGAACTTGCTGTCAACACCTTTCAAAAACAGATATTAATGTGTAGAAGTAAACCAAAATACAAGCACCCTCCTAATGCACACTCATGTTCTCAGTGCAAGCAGCAGTGAGGCTGATTCCTTGCAACACATCAGAAATTTCTGGGGTTTAATCCCTTACTTCTGGGGTGTTTTTTTTGCTTAAGAGAAAATGCTCCCCTCAGACTACGAGCTTCTCTCTGCTGAGCAGAATTTAGTACAAGAAAAAAAACCCAACCAAGCAGAACAGCCCTCAACCAAAACCAGAAAGAATAAACCTAGTAGTGGCAACTATAAGTTTTATGATGCTCACTGCAGATTTGAGAATTTCCTTAACTTTTACAGCCTGCATGCTCATCTCAGTACTACTGCTGATCATATTGACAGACACACTTTGATAGTCAGACCTCCCAAAGCTTTTTTAACTGCTGGAATCTAAAATTAGACAGCCACAGTCCCCAAAATACTGGCTTTTTAGAGAGACATTAGAGACACCTGACTGAGCATTCTTGTATCCACATACCAAAGCCCATTGTTCAACAAGGTTTCACGCGTGTGTGGACAATGTAATACATTACACAAAAAATATTTTGTCAATACCAATTAAAAAGCCTCTTCAGACAAATGAGCTACTGAGAAAGCAATTCTTACAGCCTTAACCCCTAGCAAAGGCTATGTAATGGTACAGCAGCTTGCAGGAAGGGGTGGGGTAAAAACCCCACAAGCATCTTGTGGCTTAACAGGCAGCAGTTTACAGAAGCTGATTCAATTTAAATGCTAAAGATGCCGTGGCAAAATTTACTGCCCAGATTCTCTCAACCACAGATTCATCAATACAACAGTGAAGTCCAGTACAGCCATCACAAAAGGCTCTGCAAAAATCAGAGAGATTCACTTCTGGAGCTACTTATTTTACAGGATACATACATGAAATGCTTAGTGTTAAACATCTACTATACAATTTTGTCACAGATACAAGCAAATTATTGTACAAATTTAAAGATTAACTCCTGAGAGCCTGCTGACTACCTTACACTGCTTCCTTTCCCATTTACAGCTGGCAGGTCGTTTTTAGCAATTACTGTTTTGAGAGCCTGGAAAATCAGTGCATGGGATGGCTACACAGGACCCACTGCAGAAAGCTCATTTACAGTAGCATCCCATCACTGGCACTCCCATGCAGCACTTCTCGGATGTTAATAAAGACCAAGCATGCAACATGAGAAGCCTTAACATTCATAAAGGAGCCGAGTTTGGCAGATATCGCCATTTAACAGGTAAAAATGCCACAGCAGGTGTATTTCCTAAAACGTGATGCACAAAGTCTGCAACAGAATAAAATCTCTAATCATTTGAATTAGAGACCATGCTTCAACTTGATTTAGAAAAACTGATTTCACTCATGGATGGTATAAAGAACCCCTGTTCTGATATAGGACCTGGATTTAATAGAAACCAGTGTATATCCCTGTGACGTATAATAACTTTTATTAAATTGATACAAAGTGGCATAGCCATTAATGGCTGATACAGCCTTAAAAGGACTACTGGCACCTGTGTGCTAACTTTCTCTCTCCAGGACAGAGAGCTGCCTGGTTCCTTTTTAATAGAAGCATTGAATGCTATTTTCATCTTTTGCTCCTTTTTCTACAAAAATAAACTACAATGACCACTCCTCCCATCCCTCACTCCAAGTCATATGCAACTTCAGCTGGTTTTCCTGTGCAAAGGAGGCTCTGTACACCCTCTACCTTCCCTATGTATAAGGATGAGGCTGGTTGGGATGACTATCCTACATTGATGGCATATACTGCTCAGCTTTTCCATTACTGTTGTGTTCCTCAGCCCTGCACGGAAGAAGAAAATGGTATTTTGCTTATGGTTTGCCTCCTACCACCAATACAGACTGGACTGACCACCCAGTCCCTGACACTGAGGACGAATGTTTTAGGCAAATCCTGCGCACCAGCACAATCTTGGTATTTAAACTTGCCATGAAACTACTGCAGAAAGTAAGTTAGAGAAAGGCAAAACCTGTCAGCCTGAATTTTCCATAAACATTGGAACAATCTCAGTATGGATGGAAACTAAGTAACAGCATCCACTGAACAAAGTTAATAAACCACCATTGTAATAAAGGTACCATGAACAGTCTGCCAGCACTAGGCAGCAAAGCAGCACACTGATGCCCACCATCAATAACCCACGTGCCTATGAAACACTTCTGGGCACAGGCACTCCTTTTGTTTCCCCAAAAACTTGAATAATTCTTCCTGGGGACCAACAAGAGAAGGTGAAATACCAGCTGCAGCAGGCAGCAGAACTTTTACAGTGCTTATAGTGATTTACTTAAGTAGTATATACACCTCCTTGGGACTTCTCACACAATGAATGCAATCAGTGCTAAAAGCAACACTGACAACTTGCCAAACACACCCATGCTATGGGCTGCTGTCCTGTTCACCCATAATCATACTGTTCCATCAGCTTTAGCTGTCACCTTCTCTCCTTGTTACCTTGCACTCCCAAGGTCTTGAGCAACCACGTGAAATCCTTCATTTACAGAGAAAAATGGACTTTTCAGCACAGCAAAGGGTCACTTTACTGAGTACAACTGAAAATGCTCACATAATACTAAGTACTAAAATGAAACTAAACAGAACAAAAAAACCCAATCCCAAATCTGACCAGTAAGGAACACATGCATCCTTGCAGCCTTTGAACCCCAGTGCTGTACTGCAATGCAGCTGAGCACTATAGGATGGCAGATACCTGACGTGATGTAACATGTCCTTTCAGACAGCAGTAGCCTCCCAAACCCCAGTGCACACAAAGGGGAGGCAGTGCAGAGGGATGAACGACTGCAGGCGCAGCCTGCAAAGCTGCTCTTTAAGTGCAGGGAAACATCAGGCCTGAAGGCAGCAAATCTCACAGTGTGATACAAAGCTATAGCTCAAGAGGGAAAAAGAGTATTGCTGGAACCGGGGAGTTGTGTTTGGACTGGAGTGGGATAAACAGGGGAGGTGAAGCATGCTTTTCCTCTATACCACTGCTGTTGGCTTTGGTTTGGGGTTATTTTTTTATGGTTTTCTGTTGAATATTTCACCCAAAGGGGAAGAAAATGCTCTATTCACAGAAAAGAACATTTCAGTAATTTCACCTACTTTTCTCCAGCATTTAAGTTAAATACAGCCCTGCTTTTCATGATCTCAAGTATTATATGCAGTAAATGTGACAGTTCTGCTTGCATACAAAGAGCCAGCTCTGCAAGACTACTCACTGAAAAAGCATGCTGCGAGCTACACGAGCTGTATTTTAAGGCACAGAGAAGTTGACTGCTCTCCAGCACAAACCCACTGCTTAACAGAGAGGCCCTTTTATCATTCAAACGGCATTAAAGGAGTTAAATCCAATATACTGGTAACTCTGCTACAGGAAAATTAAATCTCTATCCTGAAATCTAAAAACTCCACTTAGCCCCAGACAGATTCCAATTAATACTAGCTACTTTCAGGGCAAGTTCAGCTCAATACTAACAGTTGTTGCAGACCCTAATAAAATACTACACACTCCAACATTTCCTTTTCGATAGCTAATAAGTATGTAAAACTGCTCTTCATTAAATTTAAATGGACTCATTAATAAAATATTGAGGATGTGCTACTTTAAGACATCAGAAAAAAAAGTATAAATTGGCGATAACGTTATTTCTATTTTTAACACACATCCCACGGAGGCACCCAAGATAGATGAGAAGTGCTAAGCTCATCCCACAAGCTTATTTATTTATTTAATGCTTCTTATGTGCTATTTTTAACCGCAGAAGACAGCAAAAGGCATCCATTAGAAGAATTACATTGGTTAGAGCCTTCCTCACACCGGTTAAGTAAGTGAGAGACCTGGCTGAACACGGTGTTAACAGATGTGTTTTTTTCCTCCCTTTCATATAGGTTTCTGGAATAAAAAGGCAATTTTATTTTTGCAGCATCAGCTAGGCCAGAATCTGTATCTGCAAACCTCTGTCAATCCTTACTCATTCCCTCATCCCCTCTTCCCACTCCTCCACTTCCCGCATGGTTTAATTCTGTAAGTAATACATGGCTTGAACGCATACAAATGTGTTTAGCACACAGGGACAGTTAAAATGTAGATGTACGGTTATGGTTTGCGCTTTTAAAGCCTCAGTTCTGCACAGAGAAAATAAATGAGAAGAAGTGCCATACTCTCCTACTATTGCATCATTTTGCAGAAGATCTTTTCCTTTGGGAGAGGAAAAAATTAGTTTAAATTTTCTGTTTTTTTTCAGTAGAGTTAATGGAATTTATCTTAGCTGATGTTGGTTTTCCTTAGGAATCACAATTCTTTGGTGGGCTAAGAAATCAAAGGAAGATTCCAATCCTTGTCTGTCCCATCACAAATACAAGTTTTCACGTACAAAAATGCTACAGCTACACTGTCAGATTATTTACTTAGAAAAAAACACTACTGACTTAGCTTCTCCAGGCCATCTTCCTAACTGGCTGCTTTCTCTGGGGAAATAGAGTATTTTCATGCGCAACCTGAGCAGCAGATATTCCTTTTTCCTCCCATTTGCAGAACCAAAGCCTAAACTCCACGGAGGCACTCCAGCGCTTCCGAGCAATTTCTGCCAGGGTTTCTGGTGGAGCAGAACACAAAACTGCTCACAGACACTCAGGTACCATTTCAGGAGCCTCTGCAAGCATTTTGATTCTCATCCTAACTTTGCTACAGAAGACACAGCCTGACCTGGATGTGCAGTTGCTGCCAGGTTAACAGCTACAGACAAAACAGGTACAAAAGATGAATTTCAGAGATGACACAGGCCCCTGCCATGCTCCAGGTCCCCACATAAAGCCAAGGGCAGGGTGGGAGGAACGATCATCCCCCGTGGGGTACAGCATTGCTCAGCAAGTTACATGGGTGAATCTAGACAGAAGCGTTAAGTCGGGTAAGCACAGGACTGGACAGTTACTGCATTTGCAGCAGCTAGATTTCTTAACAGCTATTTTCCCTCCTTTTTAAATTTTCCACAAAATGAGGTTTTTGTAATCAAAACCATGGAGGTTTTGGTGTCACTCCGAACAAGGACAGTTTGCTTGTTCTACCTGCCTGGAGATAAGCTCAGTTTGCTGAGAACAGGCATGACTGAACCCCATAATGGAAGGCTTTGATTCATAATCTGTTCATACATGGCACTAACAATGCTTGATGGCTAAGAAATACTTGAATTTCTGAAAGAAGTACCTTTCTCCACAGTGGGAAGGTCACATTACATAGGAAACTATGCAAGCAGCTGATGCACAAGACAAATGTCACCAGCGGAAAGTTGAAGAAAAGGCAAGTAATGCAATTTTGTGGGTACAATAATCACTACTAAACTTGAGATTCTGGATGAATACTCCAAATATTCTCTATATTGGAATCCTGCCTCAGGCCAGGAGTGGCTTGGCCAACAGAGCCTCTGATACAAGTTTGATTTCCCCACTCACTTCTGAAATAGTCTCAATATTCTGCATGTGGGCCTTAGAAAGAAGGCTGCAGTCTGCCAGCAGCAGGCAGGACCCCAAGCAAATTGCCTGCTGAAAAAACAAATTTAAGAGTCTACATACTTCTTTCCCCTTAAGTATTACATTCAATTACATTAAAAGGCTAATTTCCAGAGCACGGCATCCATCCTGCATTCCTCAGGCTGTTCAAAGAGAAGAAATGCGAGTTCTCTGCCCAGTTTCAGATTTTTGCTTGAAGCCAGAAACTGCTGGGACTGAAATACACTTACAAATAATCAGTTATTCAAGAAACTAAGGAACATTATTTTCAAAATTTGGGAGTGCTGTCCTCCATCCTTCCCTTCTTGTGAGGAACACTGACACACAAGTGACTTCACCTCAGAACCCAAAGAGACTGGGGCAGACAAACTCCCAAGCAGGCTTGAACTGCTTTAATTTTCCCACCTGAATAGAATTCTCCTCCACAATTACCAGTTGTTTTGCCAATCAAATGAGTAGAAGCAGAGACCTGACATGTCAAACAACTTCTCTGCATGACTTGATGCCGTAAGTTTAACGTTCTCCTTGGAAGCACTGTTCATATGTACACCGCACACATAATGCCATCAAAATAGCTCATTACCAGTGTCTTGCCCAATTCCATAACCACACTAACTCATAGCAGGGACATTATTTTATTTGCTCCAATGGATTTAGCCTAGAATGTGTACAGGCCTCCAACAGGTCTGTCAAAGAAGAGACCCGAGATCTCCTTGACATTGGCAGGTTCTGAAAATAACTGACAAACTCCTCTTTAGATCTACAGCTACTACAGAAACAACTGCCCTTGACAAAAACTCCCTCATTATCAATCAAACCATCAAAACACAAGCCTCCTTGAAAACAAACAATGATCTAGAGGATCACAATAGGTTGCCCATGAATTATGGAAAAGCCAGGTTGTGTTGCAGCACTGGAAGTTTCCACATCTCAGTGACATTTCAGAGATCCTTACTGCTCAACCGGAGTGGGGAAAAGAACATGTTAAGCCACAATTGCCAGCAGTGTTTCACACTTTAGTACTGGAAAAGAACAGAGATCCCCAAATCCACCCTTTTCAAGATAAATACATCAACTGTGACTTCAAGAAAGTGATGTTCTAGACACCACCAATATAAAAAGAAACAATAGGCAATGTGAGTAGTCAAGTTCATAAAGACTAGTTACCCCAGAAAACAAGGTACATGATCTTCCAAATCGTCCTTTTTTTGCTTCCCAGGAGACCTGAGTCAGCACACACAGAACGTCTTTTAAACATGTCAGAAACAAGTTTGTTATCTGACTGCATGCATTTCTCAATGATTTTCAGGTTAAAACCACATTTGCCTTAACCTACTGTTAACACTTCTCACAGGCCACATCCATCTTAGATGAACCTACCATGTGGTAGTGTTATGTTTGCACCATCAATGATTGCTTGTGCCAGTTCGTGATCATTGCTCTCGAAAGCATGTGCAGCAGCCTTGAGGGCATCCCAAATCTCCTTGCGACCTTCGAAAGCTGGCGCTGTGTCCCAGAACTCGTCTCTCTTGCTGCGCAACTGTCCGTCCGTCATGGGGTAATCACTTTTCCATTTTGGTTTCTCTTTTTTCAAGGGCTGATTACGACCGAGAGCAACTGTTGAGGGGAGAAAGAGGAAGGGGAATCAAAAAAAGGCAATAGCACAAAATTACTGATGTGCCCCTTGGTTGTTCTGTTTAGGATCTCCTGAGCTAAAGTTCACTTCTGGGCAATCCTGATCTTTTTCCATCCTCTTCAAGGCATTGACTCCCTTCCTCTGGGCTCCAAGCTGGTTTGACCTCTTTGAAAAACTGAGGGGATACCTCCTCCTGCTTGCTTATTTCACCTTTACTCCTGAGCACCCCACAGCTTCTGCCCAAGCTCCTTGGTAACTCCTCATCCCTCCAGCTGCGCTGTGTGTGCCTGGCTGGGAGACTCACACTCAACACAGACATCTGCCAAAGGCCACAGCCAAAGCAGTGGTACAGCGAGACATCCGTAATCGCAACAGCAGGGTGCAGTGAGACCACACTGCATCTGGATCTCTGCTCTATGCTGCCAGCAATACTCCCTGCTCAATAAATGAGACAGTCTGTTAATATGAGAGTTTCAAGAGGCTAAAGATTTTTTTCATCATCTCCTTTTTTAATTAACAGTTTAACTGACAGGCTTTTAATTAAAAGATTTAACTCAGAGTAAGTATATGCAGAAAGGCAAATAAGATGCATAAAGGCTGGAACTGTCAGAGAGAGAACACTCTAAAGAATAACTCAGGAATCCATCAAGCTTTAAAAACTGGTTACCTCATTCACAATAAATGCGAAAGCATTTGTTTCATTTTAACTACAGCTGGTTTTGTGTAACAGCCAACACTAATCACGTAATGTTAGTGGATTACAACTACCTGCTCACTTTGAATTACAGCCTTGATACAACTGTGTTAAATCCTTCTCTTCCATTTGTGTAAGAGTTATTTCAACTTCTGTTGAAAGGAAAATGAAAAAGAAGGGAGCAAGCTTCAGCGCACACCAGGAAGACTTTTGTCTTCGCAGGAGTTAAAACCCCATTTCCTTCAGCCCCCTCCTGGCAGTGGGAGAAGCAATATCTGAAATTGGACCTGCAAGGACAGTACAGGGAGAGAGCAGCAACAACCCACGAAAACAGTTCTCACCCTGGAAAACCCTGAATACATAGTTTAAATGTCACCAAAGGACACAAAGTGTCTTTCAACATTTGAGCTAAATTCAAGTGTTCTTGCAACTGAAAATAAGCAGCACCTCCATGGTCACAGAAACTGGATGATGAGCGCAGAATGCTCCTGAAAGACAGGTAAACTACACAGAGCTGAAGTCAATTAAAGACCCCACCACATATGATGCTGGAAAGCCATCCCCTCTTATGCTCTCCATGAAGAGCCCTTGCTGTTCCAAGAAAGCGTAAGTACCCCAGCTGCCATCAGGCCAGAGAAGCATGAAGAGATGCAGTCTGTTACTTACACCCATTTTTATCAGGCCAAAACATCTCTTCCAAGAATGAGACACCACAGCTGCTGTGATATCAAAGCCTGTGAAGCAAAACTGCTGCTTATCAGGTGCTCCTGGCTAGTCTCCAAGGATGGGAGAGCACCCGGGCAATCACAAGGGTTTCCATTTAGCACTCTGTATTCCACGTACATCCTTAGAGATAGTAAAAAGCATTTCCTTCCTCCAGACCCTCTTATTTTTCTGGTAAGAAGTCAACAATAGCTGATAGACTTGCATCTCTCCTCAATCTTACTCCACCATTCATTTGTGAATGGAAAAACAGTGTAATGTTTAAACATTCTTCATAGCTCTTCATGTAGACTTACACTGTATCTCTACAGTTAACTACAAAATGTATTTACGGCAAAGAGTGCGTGTGTGGGTGAGGGACATGACTGAGAAGCCTGTGTGTCAATAGATCAGAAATACTCATTTCAGATAAGCACGGCATTTTGCAAAAACAGTATTTAATTCCAAGATTCCTTCTTCTTCCTTGTTGGTTTTTGGGTTTTTTTTCCCCTGCCACAGATGCACTCAGCTGTTTGCAGATAGCACCTGGCAATGAGCACTGGGGCTCAGGGTTGACCACCACTGCCTGGTGCTACAGCAGACGCGGCAGCTTAACACATGCTTTAGGGAGACCAAAACTCATGTACAAGGTTTAAACCTCACGCCCTTACACAATCTGATTTTATATGACCAAAGAACTATCTACTTAATTTTGTACTCAGAACAACGCTCAGATTTAAGAAGTTGAGACTTAAATCACTGAAAATAGGGTATTTCAAAGAATTCCTGATGGTGACATTGACAACTACGTAAAGGCATGAGCCTTCCTCACATAAAAAAAATCCCAGTTTATATTTGCATGGAAACAAAGTCAGACCATAATTAAAGTAGCAAACGACAACTGCACAGCACACATGCAATGACTCCAGCTTTTATTCCGTTTCCCATGCAGAAACTAACAATAATAAACTTCTGAATCCTTTCAAGTGACCACAAACATTTATTGCTTTTTGTTTCCATGGGATTGCTTCCATTAGATTGCTTCCATTTGCTTTTCAAAGAAGTGCTGACCATTTAACAAATCTCAGAACAGCAAACCCAAGTGTTTACAAAACACCAAGTTTCCTGGCAAAGCCCAGACCTCACTGGTCCAAGTCTCAGCTGAGCACACGCAAGCTGGGAGCCAACAATGGTCCAGCCTAGAACAATGGTGAAGGAGGCAGCCCAGACAAGATGGACTGCGTGCATTACACAGTATATTATGAAACTGTAAAAGCATATGTGGTAAAACACTTAAACCAGGAATTGTTTCCTTTTTAGGCTTAGCAGTCAGAGCATGAACATTTCAGACTGAACAGGACACTAAGAAATATGGGTCAGTGGGCAGCTCTCCTTGCATTCTACTTCAGCTTACATCTGTTTGCATGAACACTCAGTGAATGCTAATTTATTCCACAGGGCCCTCTCTTTCTCCCCAAACATTAATTATGAAAGCAGGTTAACAGCACTTCCCGAAGTCCCCAAGCATGGCAGCGTTTCTTACACACAGCCCTGCCAGCCCTATATCTAGTACCACAGCAGAACTGTGACAGGCCATTTCCCTGCCTCGCTTGCCCTTTTGCCCAAGATAGCATCCCAGTATACTGCTCTCCACTAGACAAGAATAGCAGCGGAGAGACTAAAGAAACAGAGATCCCAGCAATCCCAAATAACTTCTCCCTGGAGATATAATCCTTCCTACAGTCAGCAGTGATGATAAACTCAGTGATAAAGTCTTTTCTTTCAAGCTGGAAAGAAAGATGGTGGAAGAAAGTGACTCTACAAATGCCTCTAAAGCCAAATCCAGCCTAACAAGCCATCTATCCAAGCACTAAGCCTTTAAATGCAACTTGGCGTCGCAAGCCAGTGTTTAAAAAGGTCTTTAGCATGTTTACCATTTATTAGAAGTGTTTCAACAATCCCCTAAAAGCTTTATACCTCCCCTGAAGAAACATTAATCTCTCTCTAGCTGTATGGATAGATGGAACAGAAGGGATAATAAGAAACTGAAGACACATAAAAAAAACCTAACGTGCAAAAGGGCTGAAATCTTTCCACCTCATGTTTTAGTCACTAAAGATAAACATCACTATGTGAATTTCTACAATCAAAGTTTTGGACCACATTAAAGGACTTCCCCATTTCTGTACTAAAAATAATAAAGAGTAGTCAGAATAGCACTGAAACAAACATCAGGAGTCTGAAACGCTTTGACAGGTATTTACAGTGTCAGTTTTATATTCCTCGCTTTGGAAGTAAACTAGAGCTCAAAAGAAAATGTTGAGTGCATTTAAGACCATGCACATCAGAGGCACAGCCAGCTTGCAAGATCTGGGAGAGCAAGTAACATCCACATTAATTTTTCATCTTACATCACTTCAACATAAGTAAGAAATTATTAATATCCTGCTTGAAGATATGAATAGTTTTATAAGTGCCAAGAAGGCATGTTCTCTCTGAAGCAATACTGAAAGTTGCCCATCTCAATAGATGGCAATGGTTGCTTTTTTTGGCAGGAGGTTTATTTAGAAGGAAATATGAAGACCATTAACAGTCTACTTTTCAAAAAGGAAAAGATCAGCACATTATCGAGACTCCAAAAATAATTTAGGTTGTTCTTGCCCCAGCAGCTCACAGATACTCAGATGGTGTTGTGCATCCCAAAGAGGGGCAAGAAGCTGCTGACAAGATGCAGGACCTTTCTTAATTTAAGAGCAGCCTTTCTCAGGGAGAACTACATGGTCTTACAAAGGCTTTTCCTGGGCTGCCAGAGTTGTTACTACAAAGTGATCACAGACGCTCTTTATCGTCCTGGATACTGGACTTGTTCTAACCAGAGATGCCTTAAAGATGCCTCCTTCACTGTTTCCCTCCAGTTTGAACTGCACTACTATTTACATCGTAAACAGTGCACAAATACCAAATACAGCTTTTAGGTCTTGCTAAGGTCCATTCGTGTTAATGGCAGAAGCAATAGCTAGGGTGGTAAGAAGTCCTGATAATTACATAATGAAGCTCTTAGGGCTCAACACGCATAGGAGAAGAAACCCAAACCTATCAGTTAGGAACTCCTGGATGCAGCAGGAGCCAGGGTAGGAGATGGGACTGCAGTGATGCACAGATGGCTGGAGAGGCAGGCGAGCAGAGAGGTAAATCTCATCTGAATCCAGCATCCACCCATCCGGCACATCTGCCATCCAGGTGTCCCTACACATGTGAAATGAAAGCACTGCTCATACCCCCTTCTGTAGTCAAGCATTCTTTACTGGACTGTTTTATACCTCAAAGTGACTTAAAACCAGTGGCAGACAACCAGTAGGCTGTTTCTGTTCCATGGGTAGGATCTAGTAGCATATAAAGTGTTTTCTTCTCACAGGTAGAGTACGCCAGGATCCTGGAGGTTGCTAATACCGTCTGACCTACTAACCGTAGCTCCTGGAAAACTACAAAGTGTTATTTTTCAGAAGGAAGGATGTATTTCTGCAATCCTTGAACACTGTCTTATAACTGGAATTATGAAAGTTTGTTTCCCTTCCCCCCAGTTTCCCATCAAAGCAGTGGAATCAGTAAGGTTATCTATGCTTCTTTAGAATGAGCTTATGCAGATAAATCCAGATATTTAAATCAGTTTCTTAACAGAATGTCAAAAAAAAATGTCTATGTAGAGAGAACTTTTAACAGCTGTTGTGTTTGTTATGTTGCTGTCACTGTGGATCACAGTACTGCTGTCTCCTCCAAAGCAGACCAGATGAGTATGAGCAGCTGGTAACAGAAGAGTCTCATACTAAAAGCCAATATCCAGCTAAAGCATTCAGAATTCCTAGTTTATACACCCATGAATTGTAGCACTCTATAATCAAATTGGATAATATTTCTGCCTCAAAGGGCTTGCTGTCAAATTAAATAATGCAAATGCAGCCGCTGAATGAGACATCAGAAGCTTACAGCATCTGCAGGAGGACAGGTGGACCTCTGCTTCAGTCCTGAATTAGATTTTCCTCCTCAGTTACTGACCACACAGTAGCCCTGTAAGAGAGGCCACAGATTTGGTCCCCTCTTACATCCCAGTTACCTCCAGCAACTGATCTAAAAACTTAAGCCTTTGGGGAAGTATCTCCTTTGCCATCACTCAGCTTTGCGTGTGCCCTTCTTTCCCACTCCATTTCTTCAAGTATCTTTCACCTGCTTCTGAAAAGTGTTAAGAATAAAATAGTGATTTCTTCCTTTTTCTTTGAAACAGAAGTATATGTTGCTTGTAGCATTAGCTTTTCACTGCTCTTGTAACAGGTGGAAGAGATTGTCCCAATTTGGCCAAAACGTGTGTTGGAAAAGTCTCCATGCACACGCAACCCACCCAGGACACAGAGAGCCTGGCAATGCAGTTCCCAGAATCCTAGAATGATTTAAGTTGGAAGAAACCTTAAAGCTCATACAGATCCAACGCCCAAGCCCCATCTAACCTGGCCCTGAACACTGCCAGGGATGGGGCAGCCACAGCTTCACTGAGCATCCTGTGCCTGTGCCTCACCACCCTCACAGTAAAGGAGGCATCTGGACTGGACATGCTCCATTTTAGAACTGGAAGCCCATAGCTACTGAACTCCATGCATTCACCAGCAGCTGCAGGATGGAGCAGCAAGAACAATGCCTTTCTGTGCTTCCACATGTCTGTGCATGTTTATGAAGTCCAACACACAACAAGAAACAAGCGCTGAGGAAGGTTGACATGGAGGGACCCCATGGGTCATGACTTCAGAGCAGATACAGCCAAGTGTTAGAAGATAATATCAAAACGTTTCAAAATGTTGAAATGATGCTAGTACCAGGATTACGAGTTAAGAGCAGATACAGGCAAGTGTTAGAAGATAACATCAACATGTTGAAATAACACTAGTATCAGGAGAATCTGGCAAGATCTGGTTATGTTTTCACTGGCCGCCTTCTTTGTTTTGTTTAGGAAAATATCTAAAAGATGAAGACAACTGCTTAAGTGTTGAGAGATGAGACAGATTTTGAATGAGCCATGAGGAAAGGAGCAGGAGCACCCATGAGAAGTACAGAAGGAAGGACAGAAAAATCACCAAAACAATCTATCTGAACGGGAAAGGTTAAGATTTCCAGAAACTGTTCTCAGTGAAAAAGATGGGATTTGACAACTGCCAGGCTCCCAGGCTCCACTGGACAAGGACAGAAATGATAAACCATCAAGGAAACAACACAGACCAAAACTTGCAGAGGATGAGGCCAGCGAGAAGGTGGCACACAGGTGCTGTTTGGTTTGCTTTAACTGCAGACATGCACAGGTTCAATAGGGGAGCAGTATCAATTTGAGTAACATCAGTGGGTGATTATTTGAACACAGGAGAAGCTATCTAAGTATTATCGAAACTGAACTAATGATCAAAAATACTGTCTTTACAATATTGTTTGGTTGTTGAGGATCAGTTGCAAACAAAGTATTTTTCTAAGACAAATGAAATGCAAAACAACAGTTTACTACCCATGAAGTTTCTTTTAGTAAGCCCCAAGGGTTTCCTTCCCCACAATCAGCGAGCAGTATTCTATCAAGTAAGTCTTAAAATCTATTTTGCTCCAATTTCCTCATAAGGTATCTTGCAATTTGGTATCAATAGCTAGATACAGCTCATCCTAATAATTTTCTCTGCATCATTTTCTAGTGTGATCCTTCCAATAGCTGAATTATAACAGCGCTAGGAAGAAGAGTCAGCACAAAGGAGAGCTGCAAGAAAACCAGCTAAACAGTGGGAAACGCATTGCATCTAAGAAGTAGACAATTTAAATTACACTAAATAGCACAGGCTACATTAAGTAGCTGAGGAACACAGCAGGAAAATGGCAGAATATTGTCTGTTTCTTTCTAGTTCTGAGCATTTTTATTTCTTAATAAGGTTACTTTTTTGCAAGTCAGGAACAGTGCTCGGGAAAGGAAGTGTCCCAGGACAGTAGTAAAAGACTCACAAATGAAGTATTTTACTGAACACTTGAATATTCCTAACAAGGAAATGAAGGAGTATCAAGATTTCATGTGAAAACTAATGGAAGCATCTATCAGTTCAGTCCTGGGATTATTCAGAGCAATGTAACAGACCTGTGGGCCTGAGAAAAACATGAGCTTTCCAACTGCTGTGGATGGATGGATGGATGGATGGATGGATGGATGGATGGATGGATGGATGGATGGATATAAAAACAATGCTAGAAACTAGGCTGTTTTAGGCTTTTTCAGGAAGGTATACTGAGGAGGTTAAACGAACACTACAAGAAAAACTAAATTTCTTGATAGAAATGCAAGTTACATGCTTTAAACAGATGTGTAGTAAAACACCAAGCTACAGATTCAAAACCATATTATAAAGGTGTAGCAAACCAGTTAATTTTGAGCCAGACAAGACATAAACTTGTGGTGTGAAGCTTTCTAAAGCAGCAAACATAGCAAAAATAGAGCTGTGCTCAAGAAGTAAATCCGTCAACATGCTTCAGGGGCTCCTTCCCCTTTCTCCTACCTGGAAAGGGGGGAAGGAGAAAAAAAAAATCAAAACAAAAAAACAGATGGAGAAGGCAGGAACCAGTGGGGACAGCAGACTGATCCCCATCACTCAAAGCCAGGCTTGCAGTCCTACATGAACTGCCTGCCAGACGTGACTGTGCTCATGCTAGATGATATATGCGGTCCCTTTGGGGAAAGGGGGTGCCATCAATCACTTGTACCAGCCCTACGCTCAAAGCCAACCAGGCAAACAGCACTGTGAACCCCCAGATGATGCTCACCTGTGCTGGCACTAGGGATGTCGCAAAGGTTTGCTCAAAGCCGGAGCAGGGAATGTGTGCTCCCTGTTCCTCCAGGTCTCTCCTCAACTATTAAACACCACCTTCCTCCAAAAGGAGTTAATTACACAGAAGAAACCACAGTGAATAAAATGCAAGTTACACTGGTAATTACAGGCAGCCTTGGACAAGTCATATGTGCACAATGCTTCCCTGCCTCTCAGCATTCACAAGGCACTGAATCTTTGCCGAGTCAATCCAGAAGCTTCACAGCATGAGAGATAAAACACATGAGAGGATGAGGGCGTATGAATGTGCTGGACAAAGAGAAAAAATGACTCTAATTGCCAGCTATTACATTGTATTTTCCATTTCTCCCATATTTTCAACAGGAACCGCAGAAGATATCAAGAGAGCTTTATATTTCCAGGCAGCTCATCACTCATCACCCCTTACATTTCAAAGAAGACAGAAGCCAGCAGTACTGCAGTGAGAAATAAAAGCTTCAGACTTTTGAGATCTGCTCCCTGATGGTACACCAGATCCAAATACCCCAACTCATCCCAACACATGCAGGATCTATTCAGAACACCAGCAGCACTGATGTGTGCTTTGTGCTGGGGCACACAGTGACAACATAGGTCACCTTTCACAGAAATTTAAACCATGTTTGTGTATTTTATCTAACGTGAGGTGTAATTCACATCCGAGAGCCAGCTACCAAGAGGTGAACTTCAGCCTCTCATCAGTTCATGCAGGTTTTATAAGGACAATTCCACTGCTCCTGGAGCTGCAAGAGCAAGACAGCAAACCCTGACAGTTACAAACACTCTGGCTAAGTGGTGTCAGATAGAGCAATAATGCAAACAAAGCTCTGAGATTTCAAATGCCTCCAGATTTCAAATACTTTTCAAAGCAAATTTTTCACACTGGTCTCCCACCAAAAGCTCAGCACTATTTCCTAGTGTTAATTCTATGGCTCTGATATTACAAAAGCTCTGTGGTTACTCCTGAGCCCAGCTTGCCCACCCAGCTTCCCACTGGAAGCACTGTATTTCTCAATCATCTTGCTAAAGCTCGTGATGTAACAGCTCTTCTCCTGACAGATGAACTCTAAGGAAGCGAACACCTTTGTGGATTCACCACCTCAAATCTTTAATGACTCGGTCAAGGGACAACCACAGATGAAGCAGGAACGCTGCCAGGCAGGGCCAAGGCCAGATGACAACCATCTGTCTCTATCACACACCATCAGAGGAATCTTGGAGCCACAAATTCTGCTTCCACATCCAGTAGGAAGAACAGCAGCAGCTATACTAGCTGCTCAGCATTAGCTTCAGGCTCGCAGTGTCCAGTAGTGCTGTGGTGAAACAGCTTCAAGGGACAGACGTTATCAACACGATTACTTGTCAGCACTGTTTACACTAGAATTTAAACTGCTCCTGTCTCTGGTAGATGCACGTTTTCAGCTGGATGCAGAATAGGATGAAGATTTACCTGTTCCCAAAACACAGCACGCAAGCACTGACTTAATCTGTGTGATCTACAGTGTACAACTAGACTATCTTCCTTGGAAGCTTATGACAAGAACCATTAAGGAAACTGTCAGCAACATGAAAAATATTCTGTTTGAGATAGGCTGCATAAAGTACATGCTTCTTTTGACTTCTGCAAAGCATAGCTTAAGTTAAAACTCAATCACAGCTAAGAGCTCGGCATCCACGCAGTCTCTTGCATGCAAAACAAAATAAGCACAGTATGCAGACCAGCAGAGCTGGAAACAGCTCTGGAAATGCAGTGGGAAGCTGCACAGAGCTTACCTAAAAATACCCCAAAAACAAAAGAAAACTCCCCCCAGAAAAGCCCCAAACCACCCAAATCCAGTGTTTTCTGTCTCCCATCATGAGGAACAATGCAACTAAACAACTTAATTTTTAAAGTACTAAAACCCTTTTCTATCATCCCCTCAATTCAGTTAACAGGAAAACTTCAGACACAACAGATAAAACCATAAAGCAGCAAGTTCCTCCAACTGGTCAACTCCATGCCAGCGTGTTGCTGCGATGCAAGCACATGCTTGCTGCTCCATGCCAGCAGCATGGACCACTCTCATCTGCTACTGTGGATTTAATACAAGGTAAGATCTAATGTTCCCAGTTGCAAAGAACTCTGTCCTCGCTCAAAAGCCCCCTTCCTCCTCAATAACGCTCTCCCTCTGACCACTGCATAACAAGGATCTATTTGAGCTGCTAAGGAAGGATTTAAAGATGTTTACTGCAAGCTGACATCCCTCCCGTCATAAAACTTGCAATTGGAAGCGCTGAAAGTGCTTCTCTGCACGCTAACAGCCAAGCTTTGAGCAAGGCACAGATCAGGGTCTGGCTCAGCGGCAGTTACACTGAAGCTTTGCTTTTTGTGTTGGCCTAAGCCATGGGAGCGGCAGAGCCGGTGCCAGCTCGTCACACAGCCACAGATCAACCACACAAGGTCATCACAAATTCTCTGGGTTTCTGGTAAGTGACAGACGGGGACATCTGCTATACATCTGGTCTGTGTTTAACACACCAGGAGAACTTCCAGCACCAGTGCAATTTTCATTAAAAAAAAAAAAAGGAAAAAGAACATTAAAGGCAGCCGCAGCCTTATCTTTCATCCTGCCAGAATTATAAAAAGCGTTGAGGTGATAATTCTCTTTGAACAATGCAGCCAGCTCCACCCTGATTAGGTGCAACTGCACTAAAGCCAGCCAGAACAGCCTCCTGTTTGTGTACTCGATGATGCTGCAACCGGTGAAGACTCTCTGGGCGATGCCACTAGTGAATTTACTTTATTACAAGTAAACCCAGACTTCTGCAGCTCTTAACCCATTTACTGAGCCAGAAGGAAGGACAGCAAGGGAAGAGATGAGGCATTTCAATGCCCCAACAGAAACAAGAACCAGCACCACCAAGATTCAGATCTAGTTTCAACATAATTTAAACCTTTTTAGGTCATCACTGTGGCTCAGCGCTACCTAGGAAAATTCTAAATCACAGAGATCCTAGAAATCCATAGGGATCCCCAACAGTAACACTGCTTAGGAGGAGCTGCAGAAGTCAGCACAATTTTCAGATCCATCTCACCACAGTGTTCATTTGTGTCAGGTTTTAAAACTTTAACACAATCTGTGTAATAAGGTGCAATGCACAAGACAGATGGCCAGTTTAACGTTCCTCATGAATACGCAGGTGAGCGTGGCATTCCTTTCCATGTCACTTCTGCCACATAGAGCAGTCACAAGCTCCAGAACGAAATGAACAAAAAAGCTTCCAAGTTGGTAACTGTTTTTACAGTGACCAATGATTAAATCAGCTTGGCTACAGAATTTAACACCACATCTTGAATTTATTCCAGCGTCACAGTTATTGGCAGGGATAAAGTTTCACATTAGCCAATTAACTAAATGCACTATTACTGTATTCAGCTACTTAAGCTCATCAGTAAATTAAAGAGCTCAGTAAAAGCTGAAAATAGGAATCTTACTTGACACACATACCAAACATACATTATCTTAATGATTTAATTTTACAGTTCCATCTTATGTTCCACAGGTGCCATTTGGAAAACTGAAAGGCAATGGCTTGGTTTGAGGAACAGGTGATGCATAAACAAGCATTTAAAGATTTAATCTGAGAAATTTTATTTCTCAGAATGATACTTGCTGCTTTGCTGAGCTCTATTTTACAAGGTAGTTTTCCATGATAAAATTACCATTTCACACTCACTACAAATTACTTCTGCATCAATTTTTAGATGCTTTCAACTTGGTTTGCATTCAAGAAGTGTTTTATCTTAGTCTCTAACTAAAACCTACCACTCATTTTCTCAAGGACTATACCCTGGTAACTTCCAAGAAGTGTGTCTGCCCATGCAAGCTGAACAAGGTAAACCTGCGGGCACACAGCCCTGTCAAGCACCTGCGGCTGAGACAGATGTGTAACAGTGGGGTAACGCATTCTCATCACTCCTCTGATGTCGAGCCTCTTTCTGCAAAGTAATCTCTCAACTGGGTCTTAACAGTAAGTGGCAAGGTCTTCGTTAATAGCCGCCAAGTCAGTCCTGCCATACATAGCACCAGCACACCAGTGATTTAGGAGCAGAAAGTCAAGTACTCTACTTGTTGATATGTATCCTATCTAAGGTTACACAGCAAAAAAACATGAAACCACAACATCACTCCAGACTTCCCCAGAATGCGGACCTGGTTTTCTATCTACCACCAAGCCCATCTTTTGGGGATATTTGTCCTTTCTGGCAAGTTTACAGCCACAGGATAAAAAAGCCCCAAGGCCCAGTAAGAGTGAAGACTTCATTTCTGAAGCAGGTTGATTAAAAACAACTCACCCAAACCCCAGGCTAGCAAACACCCCCTGTGTTTCAGTTGCCCTTAGCATAAGAGGTTCTTCATCCACAAACAAGGTTTTTACTTGCTACAGTATTTTAACTCACAGGAGTCATCTTCCTCCACTACTGTCCCTTGTTTCCCATTAGTAAAAAGCTCATCACAATATCATCACATCAGGATGACCATAGAAGCTAAATGATCACATCACTGAGCTGCCAGGTACTCCTGAACAGCGAGGTACCAAAAGTAGTAGGTCCATTTTAATGTCCATACATTTGACTGCGCACACTCCACTTCTACAGGGCGGAAGTCTGGCAAACTGGTGGCTTAAAACCCCAGTGAAAACCAAACCCATTTATTTACTTCTCTTCTTCAGTCAGTATTTTATGGATTCACAATCCAGTTAACAAACTTGAAAATTCATTCATGGAAGTACATATGCTCGCAGCCTTCAGTTCTACAGTATGCCATCTAAACCAAGTGGGGGGAAAAAAACAGTGGATCCAACCCTACATTTGATTTTCACCCCATGTGAAGGATAGAATCTGCCTTAAAACAATGTGCTAAAGAGCCACAGAATCTAAAGCAGACATTGGAATCTGCCTAGGTGGCTGCATTAAGTGATACAACCAAAGCAGTTACTTGCAGGAGTCGTGGGGGCCCAAGAGCAGCTTACAGCAATTGACTAACAGCTCTGTTCTGCAGATGGAGATCACAAAACACAGGAAGAAAACAAAAACTAAACCCGAAAATGAGAGCAGTTGAGAGAGAGAAGTTCTGTGTTAGGACTACCTGAGAGCATGGAAATAGGATAAAGACTACTTTCTTCTAAGTAACAGTTAAGTTGGATGATTTCCCTACCGCCCATCCACATATCCGATCCTGCGTGTCACAGTATATGCAGTTGCTCTTCCGTGCCCTGAGATGCCACACCTCTTCTGGAGACTGCTACTCTACACTGGCAGGGTGACATCTGTTGTCCCACCTCTGGTTTCCATGGAGATTGAATTAGCGCATCATAGAATCATGGAATGTTTGGGGTTGGAAGGGACCTTAAAGCTCATCTAGCTCCAACCCCCTGCTACAGGCAAGGACACCTTCCGCTAGACTAGGTTGCTTAAAACCCCTTGAAAGAAAAACACACTGTGAGTTGAATTTTCCTAGTTGAAGCCTGTTTCCAACTGCCTTCTCCAAGGAGGAAGATTTCAGGGACAGAAAGAGCACCATGCAGAATCAGTGTTCAAAGGCTGGACAAAGCTCCCATTTATTTTCCAATACTTACAAAGGAAAAGAAACAAATCATACCCAAGAATTAAAAAAATATACATTTCCGCTACCTATTCTTCTGTACTCAGATTAAGGACTTATTTTATACTGTTTTGTCACATACTTTGTTAAGTAACAAAAGTGTAATGATAATAATTACATCATTAATTAGCACAATTACCACTGAATAATCCTTTTTTGGATGTTAAATGCAAAGAATTTCCTCTTGTATGCACTCTGTGCGTAATACAAGACGGCAAAACCAGTATCATACAAGGCTGATGTGACCACAAATTCTTGCATTGAAGGTGTTGGGGTTTCTTCAGCAGAAGACATGCTGGGCCTGTTGTTCACATTAATACTGATACAGTTCACAGGACAGGCTGGATACCTGCAAGTAAGATTTCTTTAAGCTGCACAAAGAGCATCTGATGTTTTTTGTACCATTTACTAATAATGCCCAGGCAACTTCAGAAGATCAAGCTGCCTTTTGAAAAGCACTTGTCAACCTCTCAGCTATAAGGACTCCAACCTTTGAAGTAGACTTTTTGTCAAGAAAACCATATGTATCCCAGAGTTACTTAAAAATAATAATATATTAGGATACCAGTACACTCTTAGGTAATTAGAAAGCTATCTTCCATCTTCCTAATCTAGAATGAAAACTATGCAAGTCTTTACTGCATCCTGAATATATATATGTATGTATCTCTCATACATCCAGACAAAACACTACTGTTAAATGGGAGCACTTCAACAAAGTAGCCTTAAAACTACATCCTTTCAAGGCCATTTTTAATCCCCTGTGGATTTTTCTGTACTCAGGAAAAAAATAGACCTATTATAGCCTATGGTCAAGGATTATTGATGTGATCCAACTTTAAGCATTTAACGGAAATTGCCTGAATTATAACCATAAACAAGGCAGCCTCCTCTGAGCAATGGTGAGCATAGATGTCAGCTTCTGCTGTGAACCTGCTTCTGCAGAAGCCTGTTACTTTCCAGGAGATGGAAGGACCGGAGTAAGCACAGGAAACTGCCCTCTTTATTTAAATTGCTCAAATGAAAACAGATTAAAGCATCCAGAGCCTTTCCACCTTCAGCAAATTCATCTGACCTCTTTCAAAAGTCCCTTAGCACGTAAGTCTTTAGTTCTATTAATGGACTGAGCGATGCTTGCTCTGCACCAAAGGGCAGCACTTCCAATGGACACAACAGCACATCCCCTAGGTAACTTCTCTTCCTTTCAAGTGAAAGGATCACTACAGAACATAATTTGATTGAAAACACATTTATTTCTCAACAATTCAGAGAATACTAAAACTGGCAGTGCAGTGATTATGTTGGCAATAGTGCTGGCTGTTACGTACCAACAACTGAAGTAGGTCTTGACCACAGGCTCTGCTTGCCTTTTCTAAAAGGTACTCACCATAATACTTGAAGGAGCTTATTTCTCCAGTGTCATCATCTACTCGTAAGCAAAAGCAGTATTGCTCGTCAGGACAGATGCACTTTCCACATTTTTTCACATATTATTTAGACATGAGTGCTGTAATAAAGTCAGTTTATGTTGATTCGGGACTTGAAAGTTAAGTTTCTGTAGGAAAAGTCTTTGGTTCCAAGTTACAGCAAGCATGAAACAGGCCCTCTTCTCACCCCTTTTTCTTACTTAAAGGAAAAATAAGCCTAGCTTCAAATTTAAGGATGAGAACTTTGGTAACTGACTGCAGGCTACAGCAGTTACCAGAAGAATACATAAAAACAGCTGGATGCAAGCTCATTGCAGATTCACCCAGCTTGCTCAGTTAATTACGGTGCTCTAATGAGTAAACCATACCCATGAAGTGCTGCTTCTGCAGCTCCAATCAAGGGTGCCTCAACCACCAGATCCAGAAGAACTGAGGCTGCATTTCAGACTCCATCACAGCAAGCAAATTGTAAACATGAAAGAAGCCCTCTCAGATCACTCAGCAAACAGAATAAAAATACAAGAAAGTACTTAGGTTTCCTTGCTTTTAAAGGCCTGGATCAAAACTAGGAATGGAAAGAAAGCATATATCAGGGACTTCAGCAGACTGAGCAGCTGCCAGCTCAGGCCAGGCCCCAGGCAGTGATTTCATCCAGCAGTAGCTTCTCTCCTGCTAACTTTAAGCTGCAGTTTGCTTCATAAAACTACGGCCAGTGTCCCGGACCCTCCCTATTACAGCAATATTTAGGCACTACTAGCAACAGAGGCTATTAAAATAATAATCAGAAAGGCAGTAAGAAATAAGAGACTCCTTTGCTGTGGGAAGAGTAATCTCTGCTGGGGTACATCCAAGATGAACACCAGCTACTTAGAGATTATTGGAAAAATCAAGCAGGAAGAATCCTCTTTTCATGTTCTCTTCATACTAAACCTAGAAATTTGAGCTCCAGTATTCTGAACCAACCCTATTTTTATGACAGAGCTAAAGCTAAAATCATTTCCCCTCCCTGCAACACAGCATTTTCCTCTTGGTTAGCACAGAAGAGCTGGTATCTTTGAACTTGTTAGATACCTACACCTGCAACAGCAGGAATTGATCCAAACTGTCCCAAGCTCTTAATCCAAATCACCACTTCAAGAAAGCCATTAAAATACGTATGTTTTCAACAATCACTCTGTTTGGAAAAGCTAGACCTAGGAACATTTAAAGACTGGTCAATAACGCACCCAGTACTCAATTTGATCAGTCTCAGCTGTGTTTCCACAGAAAGAGCAGGCTGCGATATTAACCAAACCAACCAATCAAAACCAAAATCTGTATAATCCAAAGGTTTTAACCTGTGTAAAAGCTAAGGATGAGCATGAGAAAAATGCACCAGAAAATGTTCACAACTGAGTAGCATTCACTCCAGCTCCCCCAGCCAAAAAGAGCTCATACGGGCTCATTATTTAGTATCAAAATTGACTAACACATAATAATCCACAGTGAAATACCTTGATAGAAAGTTCTTTGTTTTGTGAGAAAAAGGGTTCCTGATTTATTAACCATCAATATAAACAAGTGAAAGTTGAAAAGTTTCATAACAAGAATCAGAACAGTGCAGATACCTAAATCTGAACTGCATGGGAAGAGTTCCTTCAGTTGGAAAAAAGTCCTCATACTAATTTCTAATAATGAAATGAAACATATGAAAGAAAGAAGAGTGACTGCACCAAGCAGCTAGATGTGAGCTTTATCAGTGGGAGATGAATTCAGCTTGGAAATTTGGCAGACAGAGCAATCAGATAGCAACAGCACACTTGAGTAGGCAAACCCGGAAAGAGTTAAGACCAGATTAAATCTGTTGGTAGAATTTCTAAAGCAGAATATTCTGTTTGACACAGCACTGAACTAGGAAATACAGAAGACTTAGTCGGCACTGCCATCTTGGGCTTTGTAAAACCCTGGTTTAAGCTGAATTGTCACTACTTAATAAAACTTATTAAATAATACTGGGTTTTAACAGGCTTGATTATCAGGCAGCAGTGCTCTCAGCATCCCTCTGGATGCAGCCTGCCAAGAGATGTTAACAAAGTAGGGCACTGGCAGGAACTGAAATGCTTCCTCCCCCACTACCAAAGTATCTATAGTGTTTTCCTAATGTGGAGCTCAATGCAAATTATTACATCTTGGTAATAAGTTTTCCCCTACAATAAGATAAAATGCTAATGTCATTTCTTCCATGGTCTTGTGGCATGCCATTTTCCCTGAATATAATCATCAGAAAGAACATAATTGGTGTAAAAAAACTGCACTTGCATTCCTGAGCTACACCACTTGTCTTCTTCAGGATACATAAAGCCAAAAAAAGTATATTCCGTAAGTGAACAGATATATAGAATGCAAAAGAAATATTCCTTTGCTTTCCAACGCAGTATTTTGAAGCACCTGTGGTATGCACTCCTTTAAGAAAGTTAACTTATAAATTCTTGAGGAAAAGTTGCTCCCTGGGAATTGATCATGACTTGGGACGGTTGAAGGCTAAGAATGGGGAGTATTAAAATGCCCACCCATTCTGCATGAGTAATTGCTACTCTATGGTGCAGCAGTCACCTAGACCCCATCAAAGAGGGTGTTTCATTTGGGGTTCACCTGTTAATGCACCCCCCCAGATTTCTACTCCCAGCTGGTCTGGTGAACAGCCTCCACTTGTGTTAAAACCACTCAGAAATCCTCACCAGCAGCAATAAATGATTCCTGCTATTTTAAAGATAAATGGAACCCCAAATCCTCTTTTTTCAAATGAGTGTTTTTCCCACTGCTGGGCACTGACTCTCCAAAAACCAGTGGAGTATCTGACTTTTCAAACAGCCTAAAAAACTAGAGTGGTACTTTAATCATGAGCCATAACCTCTCCTCCTCTTCAACTTAAACCTAGTTACTAAAAGGATAAGGTTTAGGACAACTAAGTGTACAACAGACCAGTCATTCTGCCAGAAAGGGCGTGAAACTTCCCAGGAAGACAAAGCACACACAAGTCTTGAGACTTGTCTCAGTATACTAACACCTTATTGGACTTTGGTGGGTAAAGGACTACAAAGCCAAGCAATGCAGAAGTGAAACGGTACCTTATAGAACATGGGTACCTCGGAGCATTAATTATTGCTAAATAGGCAAGGTAAAAACAGCAAGATGGTAAGACTCTCAAGAATTCTCCTCTGGTCAAGCTTACTTGACTTAAAACAAAAGGATAGCTCAGAAAATGCAGAAGTTGCTCCTACCAAACCTGTAAGGGCTAGTTACAACACTGTAAACTCTTTGGGGCCACAACTGTTCCTTTGCTTCAATTCATTCACAATTCATAAGCTAGCCCAACAGAGACCCAGACTACAACTTGTACTCAGGAATAGCATGATTCCAGCTGTAAGCACATGCCCCCAAAGAAATGTGATTTTAAAATCCATGAGATACACACAAGGTCACAAAATGCTGGAGTTTTCCTTTAAGTAGAATATTTTGGTAGCATTTCTCTCTGTAAGAAACAAAAGACAGAAAAACTTTTGGAAACCTGTACCTAGACACATGGCATTATTTACATCATGATCTCTCCAAAGCGGTGGTGGCCCAGGAAGCTCTGCCACAGTTGAGAAGAACCTTGTGTATTTTCTACGGATTCATGCTATTTAGAAGAAAAAAGAAAAGATGACCCAAATACAGTTGAATTATTTTAAGAGCTCTACAGGAAAATAATCTTTCTGTACACTGCATTGTTTTTTCTCATTTTGAGAGAAAGCACTCATTCAAAAAGTCTCTACCATGAGCCAGAGTTCAAGAACTAGATTATTTACACCTCAAGGACTTTCATTCAAGTACTGCTGTGCAATACCAAACCACAAGATCCATGCTCACTTGTTCTGACAATGCTGCTGCTCCTTCTTCCTCCCACAGGAGAGACTAAAATGGTGTATTTTCTCTAGTTCCATTCTGAAGGAGTTTCAGTTAAAGAAAAAAAGATGAGCCTGTAGTATTTTTGGAGCTATTTTTGTGATGTAGTATCAGTGCAGCAGCTGGAGTGTCCTGGGCATGTTCAACGAACGTGCTTGTTTTGGTTGTGTTAAAGCAGAGATGGGACGTTGCATTAAGTTACATCAGTGTGAGGCTATACAATGTGTGACTGATTTAAAGCACGTGATTTAATCAAGCAATGTGATTTCAATACTCATGTGGTTTTCTGCTGCAGTTCAAGCTGTGTTGGCACCAGAACTAGTTTTAGATTTGGATAAAGATACAGTGGAGATGTATCTTTCACATCTACAGATGTGAAAAACCCAACACATAAATGGCTAAGAGAACTCATCTCAAATGAGTATTTAAACCTGTTTTGGCATAATAACCAGTATTGATAAGCACTTTACAAAACATTTTTATTTGGTAAGTGCTTGTATTTATAGCAACCCATGTTCTTTTAATGTACTCCTGTAGGCACATAGCAGAAAAATACAAAAAATGCAGTCTGTTATGTATTTTCCTGAGCCAAGTCATCAACATGCAATTCACAAGCGAGTTCCATCTCTTTAAAAACAAAGTTTTAAATAGATATTTGACAGCTTTCCCCTTCTTCACCCCTCAAAGTGCTAACCCTCAGCTGGGACCTGTGATTTACCACCCCTTCAGCAGGTTTGCTCATTACATGCACTGGACATATGTAATGCACAGGCAAAGAAAGAGATCTGCTCACCCTCAGCAAGCAGGGCACTCCTGAACAGGCAACCAGACCAAATCTGGGAACAGCAAAGGATGCTGCTACTTAGAGGTGTGAAGCACTGGAGTGCTAAGCTTCATCTGAACGTATGTTTAACAACTGCTGCCACCGAATATAGCCTCCTTGTGAATACATCCAGCAAGAGCTAGCGAAATTGTTAGTCAAATCTTCAGATAACATTTATGGTTTCCTAACTGTTTAACATATATGCTACACTTTGCTTCCCATTAACACTTCCAAACTGCTTATTGCCCATGTCTTTTCAGTCCCTGCGCTAACAAACTTGGCGCATCCAAGGCTTGCAATTAGTAGAAACAGCACTTGAACCTCCACCAAAAAAACCCAAAACATGCTTCCACGTTCAGAAACGTGAGTAGCGTCCCCTCCCTGCTTCCAGCACGGCCCTGAGGTCCTTCTTGTTCCCCATGGGGAGAAGGATACAGTGCAATGACTCCTGCAAGAGAGGTTCAGAAGCATTTGGTGGTCGAGAGCCCAACTGACAGCTAAGCATTCTTCATGAAAGATGTTATTCTGACATACACAGCTTTTACTTATACCAGAAATGAAGCAAATGCACCTGAAAACACTCCGATGGCATTAAGTCTATGACACAGGCAGCGCTTTTCTATACCTCTGCCAAGAAATACTTCATGCAGTACATATGAAGTGTGTGAATTAACAATTTTTACTTAAATCATTTACCTTTTCACCAGTAAGCCATTATCCTGTGATAGCCGATGTTCTATAGTAGGCTCAGGCACTTAAGCAGCAGCATGTGGCCAAAAAACAACTGGCAGGAGAAAATGACATTCACCAGCTGCAGGTACTATCTGCTATTTTGTAGGTACTCTTTTACAAAAAGACTGTATTTACCCATACAGACAAGAATTCACAGGAGATGATAGTTCTGTGGCGGAGAAATAAAGTGACAAAGTAAATGCCATGAGAGATCCTTCTCCTGAATCCAGAGTGCCCTTGATCACAGCGTGAGAGCAGAAATGGAGCTCCATGACTGGATTTTAAAAATACAAAGGAAACAAGTTTCCAACCCCAAGCTACTGCGCTCTGCTCCCGTTGCCATCTCAGGCCCCAGAGTGTTCTCAAAGAGCACTCATCTCTGTTGGGAAAAGGTGAAAAATGCTTCCTGCATGACATGCTGCCTGAACTGAGAGAATTATTTATGGTTGCTGTGTTTATTTTCAATTATTAAACTCTAAGTAGTTACAAACCATAAAATGTTTATCATTTCATGGAAACTATTTTTGTTATTTATAGGAAAGCATCAATAACAGTAGATTGAATGTATATACATAAGGATAAACTTTCCCTATTAAATAAGTGCAAAGATAACATGTAATCTGCAGCATTGTATGATACATTTCCACATTTTAGTCTCTAATCTTTTCCCCCTGGGCTGCACCTGTTCACACTGAACACTACTGAAGCACTTCACTACCATTTGTGAAGTTCCTTTTCTTTCATATTTGAGAATGTGGGAAAACCACATGACAGATCAGGCTGAAACTCCCTGCACCCCCTCCCTTCCACCTCACCTTCAGCACAAGCATGTCTATATATACATTTATGTATATATATATAAAATCCTTCAGCACATCTGACTTCCTACAGAAGCGAAGAATCATTTATTCAGAACTGTGCCCATCTCCTCCCATAAATGACTTTCAAGCAGGGCTTTGATTTTTTCCTTTTAATTCATGTTTACCAATATGGAAGGAGGTGAGACAGGAAAAGAATGAAGGGAGGAACTGTTAAAGTGATCTAATATGCAAGCACAGCAGCAAGGATCCCCATCCCCACCAGTATTTCTACTTTATGAAATACAATTTTCAAATGCTTTACATTAGGCCCTAATAGGTCAACTGGATGTAGAACAGCTCCTGCAAATTAACAGCACGTATTAATTGCTCGTGCACTTAATTACCTGCAGAACCTGCCATGCCCCTGCATCTCTCAGTACTGTGAAGTCTCGGGATGACTGGCTACTCATGTCATTTTAAGTATTTAAGGTAGCCTAAGAAACTCCAGTGCCATTCAGCATTTAAGACACAGTTTTCCATTTGCTTCAAAGATAGGAAGCAGAATAAAACCCCTTTACGCAGTATGCACTGCCCCATCTTTTGTCTATCTCTCAGAGAGGTTTTACACAAACCTAATCTGAGTGTGCCAGGAGAGAAAGAACCTGGCTAACAGCTGTGAGTGAGATCAGCCCAGGGTCAGCAGAAGGCAGCAAATGCAAAATGCAGGTTCCACATGAACCTTGAATAAACCATGGTAGACATCATGCATATTTTACTGCACACAGGTCATGACAGTAAATATCAAGTTACATAGTACACTATAGGTATTTTCCATTGACTGTACAAGCAGTGCAATGAGCACGCATACTGCTTTTGGATGCTTCACTTCTACTGATACTGGTAACTCAGGATGAAGCACTGTGTTAGATTCTGTACTTTTCACACTGGAAACACAAACACAATGTGTTCCTTAAAAACAAACAAACAAAACCCCACCTGCACCTTTTCTGCTTCCCAAGTAGGGGAACATTTCTCTTTTTCAAATCTTAGATGTCAGCCAGACAACGTATAGCTCGTAACATACAGTTACAGCTTCATCTACATCAGAGTGCAAGTAAAATGTTTCATTCAACATCCAGAAATCAGGTTACTGACTTCAGCTTTTTTGCACCTGCTTTGCAGAATGGGTCATTTTTTCATCACTCTCACCACACTCCCATATCAAAAGATGCCAGGCACTAACCTTCCACCAGCGGGCCCACCAGCCATGGCCCTGGCACTTTCCCAGTGAGAGGATCCGATGTGCCCTGCACGCTCGCTCCCAAGACCAGCTCTGCCAAGTCACAATACAAGTGCCAAAGTCATTGCTGTAAGCAAACAAGAGCCCGTAGGCTTTCAGTAAACAAAGCAAGCAGATGCCTCTGAAAGCCCACTGTACACGTGCAATGCTCACATCGCCCTGGCATCCACCCAAGGTCAGCACCTTTCCACATGCTGAAATTCAGCATCCCAAACTAGCAAGACAATCCTGAGAACCACCTCATCCGCCTGCTTACTCTATTTTTACTACAATTATGATGACTACAGCTGTCTAAATGGAGCAGCTTTTAAAACTAGAATTAAGAAGATTGAGAAAGCTCAATTTCATAATGTGACTTTTGCAAAAGAAGAAACCTACGCAGCTTCCAGCTGAAAATAAAACAAAAGCCGCAAACCTTCACAAGCTTCACCTGAAGCACCTGCCTGTAGGAAAGATGAAGGTGAACCAAGGATTCCTGCCTTTAAATTGCCACACACCAACTTCCCTGCTGCATCCTGGCTGCTGGATGGCAAAACTCCCCCATGGAAATGCTCTTCCCTTTGCCAGACAGGGAAGAGACCAGCCCTGGGAAGAGAAAGCTCATGGATGCGTACCCAGCTGCGCCTCTTCTCAGGGAACACCCCAAGGGAAGGAAAACCCAGCCCTTCCTGCATTTTCTTTCAGAGCAGTACTTCGGCCATGCTACATGGCTGTGGACACACTGGGATCTGGCTTTTCTGCAGAAGATGGACATATTGCACCAGCCATGCTAAAAAAGTCATTCTGAATTCAGTGAGAAAGAACTGGGAGGATCATGAAGTACCTACTGGCCAGTACAGAATACCTTCCTGTAGCAGGCATAAGCAATTTGAATTTTTAAACAAATAACTAACTTACTTAAGGACTAAGGAAGGAGTTAAAGCAGTATTTGTATCAAAGGAGTCTGCATTTTAAGGCAGTGAAGCAGAGGTAGCAAGTTGGAAACAACTGCCTAAAAGTGTAACTGACTTTTACACACAGCAGCTGTCTACAAGAGAGGGTGAAAGTTTGAATCAAAGCCTTCAAGTATCACAGTCCTTTTTTGCTTATAAAACAGCAAACGAGCAGTTGTATTTATTTCTCACACACAGGCTTCTGGTCAGAAATTTTTCAGATATTTATTTTCTTTCAGGAGCTGGGTAACCAGACTGGCTGTGGCCAACTCGATCCCTCCTTGTACCTGCAAGAAGACTTGCAGGAATTGGCAAGACTTAACTATAAGGCAAATCTTTATTTCTGGCTTCAACTGTATTATAATTTGTGACTCATGAATTATATTATTCAACATTCCCATGAAAAATAATAGCTATCATATTACCTGCTGCATTAAGAGCAGATCGCTGGTTTTCAGATTTTATTCAAACAGGCAACTGATATTTTTCCATTTATCCAAAGTCTCCAAAGCACAATGAACATACAATTTATTATATTTAATAGTCAGCAAAGGAGGACATTGGCGCTTTGAACACTGAAATCCCAAACAGAGAAACTGAAACAAATCACTTCATCTGGAAACCAAACAAACAACTACATGAAGGAACACCAAAAAGGAAACTGAACAGTTAGTTGTGCTCATCAGCCTTTACTAGCAGTGAAAGTAACACCTTATTTCATTTCCTAAGACTTACTTGTTATCACCTGACAACAAAAACATAGTCTATTAGTTTACAAATGAAAAGCGACATACCATCAAAGTGATATTCCAGGAGAAAAATACTGGGAACTGAATTATCAGCCATTCTCAGCACAAGATCCACAGATCCTAAGAATCTCAATGGGGCTGTGGATGCCCAGCCTGCAGGAAACCAAGTCATTAAAGGCTCCTTTTATTACAAAGCCCTGACAAAAACCACATGTACTCTTGGGGAGCTCGTGAGAGAATCAGAGCAAGTTGGAAGAGCCATGCTAAGCTTTTCTTGTTATTAAAAAAAAAAAAAAAGCCACAGCAAGACCCAGCAGCTAATGCCAGCTCTGATTTAATGAGAGTTTTGCAAAAACACATCCAGCACCATATTACAGGGTTGCATTACAAACCAGCAGGCACAACCTGATGTCTACAACTACCTCCTTTAGATGGGAAGAAAACCTCAGAAAGGTGCTGTGTGCAGGCACCCACCATCACAGCTTGTAACAGCCAAAACACAATCTGGAAGTGAGAGACTCTTTGACTGCTCTGACTACAAGGGGTAGGCACCAATGCTACTAACTGCTCAGTCATGAGATGCTTGTTTAACCCCCCCGTGCAAGCCGTGCATAGCCCTAATGTATTAGTCCAATTGTGAGCAACAAATCTGACTACTTAATATGCAAACTCCCTTGGTCAGTCTTCCATAGAAGCTCCATGAAAGCAGTTATTGTAACTTCAAATTAGACATGTGATAAGCAGCACTGCACAGCACTCTAAAGAAAATATTTAAGAAACTGTTGTCCAGTTACCAAAAGCAGAGGTTGAGTACATAACTTGGCTTTGTAGAAGTTACCAAAGCTCCAGCACTGCATCAAATACTGCAGGAGGAATTTAAAGTTTTAATAATCTCCTATTCCAGCATGTCAGTCAAATGTGCAGCCCTATTTCCACTTGTCCCCATTATCACCGCTGGGTGAGAGGGGCAGCAGTAAAGAAGACAAATTTCAAACAGAATCAGCATCTTTTATAACAAAGAAGGGCGATAAGAACTCCAGCAGGCAGGCGAACATCATGTCAGGGAGAGTGCAGCAGCAATCAGACAGCTGCAGCCAAAAGCCTTAATGTGTAATGACTTGTCATGCCCATACTTCTAGACACTGGATTTCCTGCCCTTTTGTTACTCCACACAAATAACTGTCTCACTGAACTTTACCAAGACAAAGTAATATGCAACTTCTAACAGGGGTAAGAGTTTGCCAGAAGAAAATGAATGGGTTCATGTTTCTCCTTTTCCTTTGTACTGCTCCCCTCCAAGGAAACAAAAGAAGTATGATTCCTCCAGAAAGGACTTCCCCGTAGGGATAGCAAGTTGAAAATCCAAGTTCTCCTGGTTTTGCTAAATTGAACATACCTGGTAAGCTATTAAACCTTATGTAAATGAACAAGTGCAGAGCTTTCCAGCAGTTTACTCCAAACCTAGTGCTTTTCCAAAGAGCAAACACACCTGAAGAAGTCGTGTAACATGTAAGTGGCCAGAGAACAACTACTTCTCTGCCAGCCTCACCATCCTGCAGAAAAGTCTCCTTTGACTAGGCACAGCAAGAAGAGGTATGGTGGTCAGCTTCTAAAAGTTTGGAATATCAGATGGCAGACAGCCGAGCTAAAGAGATGAGGGGAGGAAACCATGTGTCTATAAATCACCTAGCAATCATCTTTTATTCTTCCTTGTATCTCCTTTAATCCATCTCACCAGCCAGGATACCCACCCACCCACCACAACATACTCTGATGGTACCAAGTAACAAGACAGGAACTTTTTCCTCAATACAACAAGCAACATTCCACTGAAACAAAAACCTGCTAAAAAGAGCAGTGATAATGAAACAGCTGGTACCAATCTGCAAAGACCATTTAATTTCCAGCAGGATGGGCAGAGCAGCATCTGTTTAATTCTGGGTAAGAAACAGATGACTCCTGCTTCGGTCAATGCAAACAGAAACCCGCAATAAGCTGCTACACCCATAGGAGAGCTGGTATTTTTTATTAACTCAGTTTTACAGAGACAACCATGAGTATAGGCAACAGCTCTCTGGATACATGCAAGCATCCTGACCTTGACACATACCAATAGTTAGAACACAAAGGACACGCAGGAGGTCAGGGCACACTGTCAGCTTTGCTGAGCAGCAGAGAAGTATCGGGAAGCGTCAGTGATTGACAAACGGACCAAGGAGAATACCAGGATGTGACAAATCCTCCTCTTGACTCCAGTGATACAATTGAGCAGGATTTCATCAGTCCCCAGAGCACCGTAACAGACTGAGATCTGTATGAATTTGACTTGAGATCCAGCTCCCACTTTCACACAGCATCAAGCACTGCTATTGTCATCTAATCAGCCTCTTGACCACTCCTAATTCTCCATGAAACTTTTCCATTCTGGGGGAAAGAAAAAGCTTCCCCAAAATAAGTCCATCGCTGGCACTGCTCTGATTAGAACAGAGACTTTTGTTCCAAAACACCTTCCTGAGATTTATAAATGGTCTGGCCCTGCTCACTGACAGCAATCTGAAGGTGAATACACCAGACTAGGTCACAGCCCAGGAGCTGGAGGAAATGAGCCTTATATGGGAAACAGGATTAAATCACCTTTCTGTACAGTCTCCAAATCATGTTCACTTGTGCTTCAGCTGGTTCACTTGCTGATGCTTCAAGACATAAGCTCCCTTGAGAGAGTAAGTCAGATTTCATACTTGGCATGGGCACACATGCAGAATTTGTAAAGCTAAGAATTAGTGCAGACTGGACTTGGCTATCTCAGCAGTCAGATTTATAAAAGATATTCTGAGGTTCTTCCAGCTTAACCCACACCCCCTTTTTTTCAGATACATAACGTCACAAAACAGGCTACTGCACACTGTACCTGACTGTTTAAGACAGTCCTAAGAAGCCCATAATTCAACTGAAATTTCATCACTTCTCACTTCAGCAAGACAACCTTAAGGAACATTATCCTTAGAGCATGAATCAACATGAGCCAGCTGACATACATTTCACATCTATTGCATCTTGAAAAACCAGGCTGCTGTTCTAATGCACCAAGCACAATAGACTATTTAACCCCAAAGCAGCAGCAGTGTGTCATGCCATGCAAACACCAAGCAGGAATGTGCTCCCACTAAGTCCATCCAGGATGGTACTCTGCCGACAACTTGGACGGAGACAGCCCACCTCATGCACTGCTACTGGGTGTGCAATAAGGCTATTTTACAGTATCAGCCAAACTCTGCTATTTCCTATCTCATTCATTCAATATCACAGGCAAGATAAGAGTGAGGAAATTAAACTGAGGCTATTTCTGTGACATGATCTCATCTCATAACACCTAGCTAGTGACACAGGTCTTACAACAAACAGCATAGCTTTTAATGCTATTTTTTGATCAAGATTTTTTAAGAATGTGAAGATTTCTGTTATTCTTTTTCCTTGCCTTCTAGTTTGGTGTGGTCCTTTCTGCACTGACACCCCTGCATTTTTTACTGGTTTTAGGTAAGTCTGCTTAGTACAGATGCTTTCTAGGTAACTCACTTCTTCCTTTTATTTTTTATAATAGAGGAAAAGATAAAGACTAACAATCGCCAAAGTTATAGAATTATTTTTAATGACAATGATGTGATTAAATCCTACACAGTTCTTAGCAGCTGGACACTGGCGTCTCTATGAACTATGTATCCAGCATTAGTCAGCAGGGGGTCACTTCAGATATAATTATAAGCAGTGTTTGTCTTTTTTTTACAGTATGGAACAACAACAAAGTCACTGGTATAAAAGAATACCCATCAGCTGGGGCGTCCATAATAAAGCCAGAATCATAACGTTCCATAAGGCACAGGGGAAAATGTAGTCCTTGATGAGCAATTCTCAACCTGAAATCTGTGGCCCCTGCATGTGTAAGGACTACTTGTAAGTCAAATGTCCTGTGGGTAGGCTGACTTTAAGTGACAATAATACACACACAGCTCAGCTGGAGAACATCAGGGGTCCGCAAACCCAAGAACGCTAGGAAAGCAATCACTTACGCATTTAGGTAGAGGAAAACAGAAGGGTAAGGGCCGCTTGCACTGCAGCAGCGTTTCCACATAAGCCCACTAAGTAGGTGTGCTCTTGCACACAAGTGAGAACATGCTGCTCCAGCATCTGAAGTCGCTGGAAATCGATTACTTAGCATGGGCGATTTAGGCTGGCAGAAAGAATCCATCTTTCTTAGAATAAGAATAAAAATAAACCCCAACCCCGCAGCAGTGCCAGGATCTAAGTTATCTGAAGAATTATTTTCTGCACACCACAAGGAGACGAGCCCAAGGACAACAAAGTTTAGCAGCCCCAGGCAGGCCCTTTCCCCAGCCCATCCATCATTTCATCAGCCGCCTGCCCCCGGGCCGCGCCGGGGCCTGGCCGCGGAGCCCCCCCACACCCGGCGCTGCATCCGCCGGGGCTGCGCCCACCCTGCGCCCCGCCGAGCTCCCGCACACCGCCGCCGCCCCGGGAAAGTTACGGCCCCGGCGGCCGCGCTGGGCAGAGGGTGGGAACCGGGCGCGGCGCCCCGAGGCCGGCGAGCGCAGCGCGGCTCCCCCGCCTGACACCAGCCCCGGGCCCGTCCCCACCGCAGGCCCCGGCCCGCAGCGCCCGCCCCGGGGTCCCCCCGCAAAGCCGAGGGGGGCTCACCCGACCTCCCCCGCCCAGCCCCGGGGCCCGGCGCTCACCTCCGGTGCCGTCCGAGTTCTCGTTAAGGCTGCCCGAGGAGTCGTGATGGGAACCCACACACCCGCCCATGGGGCCCGCCCGGCCCGCAGACCCGCCGCCGAGCCGCCCCCCCACCCCCCTCCCCCTGTAGCCGAGCTCCGCCGCCGGCCGGGCAGGCGCGATGGCTCCGGAGCCGCCTCTTCGGTCTGCAACACCGCCCCCGAGGCGCGTCCTCCTCCCGCCGCCCGGCTCCGCCTCCGGCCCGCCGGGGCCCGCCCCGGCCTCGGGTGTGCGACCCGGTCCCGGCCCCGGTCTGGGCCCGAGCCGGGTGGAGACGGCAGCAACCTCGCCTGGGTTTGTGCTGCTGCAGCGCGCAGGCCGGGACGGGCCTGGCTGCGGCCCGGTGCCGCCAAGCCCGAGGCCGCCCCTAGCCTGCCGGGTGGCGGCCGCCCCACGGGGCCGGGCGAAGCCGCGGTGGAAGTTGGCGGGCGGCCCTGGGGCGCTGTGACCGGTCCCGCCGCAGGGACTGGGCTGGGCTGGGTCGGGTCCGGCCGCGGTCCCCAGCGCAGCGTGGGCGAGGGAGTAGGTCGCGGGCGGCGGGCTTTGTGTGTGGGATGCGGGGCCAGCCCTCCCCGCTGCGGGGCCAGCTGCGCCGCAGCTGCTAGGCTTGGGGTGCAGGGGTCGGGCGAGCCGGGTCCACCTGGCTCTTATAGCGAGATGGGTTTGGTTTTTCTTACGGTGGAGACCGGGGTTTCCCGTGCTGTGTATGTCTGCACATGAAAGTACACGCACATTCCGAGTTAAATCTGTGCCCCATTAATCATACAGCTACATCTGTCCATACTGCCCGTTTAAATGATGATAAAACTAAGCAAAATGAGTGCTGCTTGGTCAATCAATGCCTTGGGTGATATGGTTTAGAGCGAGGTGTCCCTGCCCATGGCAGGGGGGCTGGAACTTGATGATCTTAAGGCCCTTTCCAACCCTAACTATTCTATGATTCTGTGATTCTACCTTTTGAGAAGTTTGACTTACATGCACCTAATGCCTAAAGGGGTTATCTTACTTCAGTAGCAATCTTGCCATGGGTTCAGGGAGTCACAGCTCCTACACTCCACAGATGCGCTGTAGCTCTTTGAAACAAGCACCAAAAAGTCCGAACATTGAAAAATGGAAGCAGACAGTATAAAAAATAAAGCATGGTAACAGACTGTGCTCCGGGTTCCCCACATGCTCTGCTATACATGGCAGCTTAATGTTCTGATACACAAAACAGCAGAAAACAAAACACAAGCTGAGCATATTTTACCTCCTTAAAGATGACATCGCAACTGTATTTAGAGTTAAAATAGCATAGCTGTTTGTGGAGCTCGCAGTCACTACAGTGAGAGGAGTGGACGGACGAATCTGGTGTTCTATCATTAATTTTCCCACATAATGTTCATACCAAAAGACCAGCCGGCCTTTGGGAAGGCACTTGTGTTGATAATTAAAATCCCAAATGTATGAGAGAAGCTGAGTGGCAAATGCCGAGCACTTCATCATCTGAGAGCAAAATGACTTAGCACTTTATGGGCGGCTTTATGGGCTCAAATAAGAAGGTCAGGACCGGTAAGAAAACGAAGGGAAGGATCACTGGAGTCTGAACATGTGCACACTTATGTCAAGAAAAGCAACAAATTCTTGTCTGTGCAGACATTAAACCAAATAAAGGAAACACAGAGCTCAGTTGTTCTATTTTTTGTCACAGATTGTATTGGAGAGCCTGAACATACACAGGTACAAAGGTACATCAGGGGTATTTGGGTTTTTTACTTTGGATCAAATGTAATTTGTTCAAAATTGTAGGGATACAGAAGAAAGTTAAGGATGTTTCAAATTGTTGTGAGAGTAGGTGTTGATGTGGTATATTGTCATCAGAGCATGATAATTCTGTGGGGAAAGCATGACTTTTGTTGTTCTCATGCACACATTGTGTGTAAGTTATATGTATTTGTGTGTGTATAAACACTTGAGATGAACCTAAGTCAGTGTTTACAGCCTGATCCCATGTGCCAGGATGTACTTGCAATGCAGCACTGAAGTACAGGAGACAAACCAAGCCTTTTCTAAATGCATTATTTAGTTTGAAGATTATGTTCCTTCTCAAACTAATTTTCACAAGAGGCAAGGACTGAGCTTTGCAGTTTCCACATTCTAATCTTGGCTTTGCCCTAGATACCCACTGTGGCCTTGGACAAGTCCCATAACCTCGGCAGCTCTATTTCTATCAGTAGATTAATGTTTGTCTACATATCTCTTGGGGATGTGGCTCAGATTAATTAATTCTTACTCTTTATTACTTGTTAACTGCCTGCAATGTGTGGGATGTAAAACACTTTGAAGATCAGACGTGTCATTTCACAAATTAAGTGGTGCAATGAATTGACTATTCCATATAGGTACAGCTACCCTATAAGATTCAAAGTTATTCTTTGTGGGTCATAAACCCTACAGTGCCAACAGCTAAAGGATCTTCTTTTGGCACAAGATGCTACTGGACTGTATGTTGTAGCAGGAGGGCCAGAGCAATGGGGTTTGTGGGCAAGGAGTGCAGTATGTAAAAAAGCCCTAAGTGGACCTACATATGCGTTGTGAGGGTAATTTGCCATATATTCCTATACATGAAAATATTTTGTGTACTTCATCAGTACACAGGACTCTCCAACTGGGATCTCACTGTTTGCTCACAGTCAATGGTGGTGAGTTTTGCCATCACATGATGATACAGAATGACAAATCCCTGTTCTCTGATGATTCAGCTTTGCGTGGGAACAAGAATGAGATGCTGAAATTGCATCAGTACTGAAACTTCTGTCTCAGGCATCAACATTTTGATTTTTATCAGTCCCACCCAGGACTGTAGTATCAAAGTCTTATCATTATAAGTGAAAGTCTACCCAGATCTCTCTCATCCTGCTTTGACAGATAGGAAAGGGAGACACAAGAGATGAGGTTATTTGCTAGAGGTCCCGCAGGAAGCTGAAGCAGGAAAGAACCGTGGGGTCCAACCACCATGTGCCAAGCCCATCTTCCTCTGTCTGAAGAAGTTTAGCGGGTTGCTGTTTTCAAATTTACTTCCACATGGCTTTCTGGAAGTTAATGAAGCTGTAGCCTCATTTTCACAGGCTACATGATGGAGGTTTCCTTGCTCCCGTATGATGCACAGCACCTATATTTAAATGTGCTTTTGAGGAATGCTGGCTTCCATTCCAAAATTCCCACCAGCGAGTTTTAGGCTGACTCCAAGCTAATATAATCTGTCCCTTAGAAAGCCGTAGCAAAGCAACTCTTATCAGTCTGCACCACCTAGAGACCACAAAGCTGTGCCAAAATGATGTTAAACCAGACAGTTTGTTTTCCTGGAATGACCAAGGGAAAGAAATGTACTGCACAGGGGGTTCCTTGTGGTTGAGGAACCCAGTCAGACATCAGGACATCCAGAGCTGGCCAAGTATAAACAGAATGCACGTCTGCCTAGTCCTGCTTGTGTCCCCTCTGTGCCCTCTGGTAGTGCATGTCCTCAGCACATCTCCAGGAGCACAAACACGTTGCTCCAAAAGCCTTGGCACACACTTCTGCTCCTGAAAATGCTGGGATGGGAAGTTTGATCTTCTGAGGGGAATTTCATCGATCGGAATGTGTATTCCTGTGAAGAGCAGGTTACGTTTCTCTTCTGACCTCTGAAGAGCCCCATGCCCGCTCCTGTGGACTCCTTTGTCAGGCTCTTTATGTCTTCTCTGTTAATAACAGAGGCATGGTGATGCTTCAGTTTTCTTTTACACATTTCTGCAAAGCTGTGTGGTTTCTATCCTCAATTGCTGTAGAAAAGGGGTTACTGGAAACGCTAAAAATCCTGATTTAATACACAGCATCAGAGATGACGGTAAGAATCTCCAAGTATAGTAGATTCTACAGCAGGATTCCACAAAATCCCCCCAAATACTGCTTGCTGCCAGTTTCACTTTGCAGGAGTCCCAGATGCTCAGAGTGCACCAGTGTGTGGAGGACTCATTTTTCATCGAGCATTTCCGCACTGATGTTATTTTACAGGGACAGGAGAAATATTTTGCTTTTTAGCCTGTAAACCTTGAAAATGGATAAATGAATCAGTCCAGAGTTTAATCAGATTATTTTGCACTTCGCTCACATCTTTAAAACCAGAACTTTGTGAAGTTATGTTTCTCAAACACTGAGTTTCTGTGGGAAAAGAGTTGTTTTAATGTCAGGCTGCAGGTGTATAAGCAATTCCACTACAAGTTCAATTTCTTGTCTGGACTGGAAATCAAGAATCCACAAATTCATTTTTTAACTGTGTAGAGGGACCATGTATTTTAAAGTATTAACTGTTGGCCAGCAGGTACCATTGTGACAGACACACATGAAGGCAGCTGGCAAGTGAGCTGTCGACTTTCATTTTCTGTTTCATGACAGCTTTATTGCTGCTTCTCCTTTAAACATGCTTCCCATTTTTCATCAATTCTGAATTCTGCAAGCTGTTCTGAAAGCAGGGGATTTTTAACCTACTGTCTCAAACAGCTCCTGTCTACTTAAATTCTCTGAATAAGAGATATTTATTGCTTTGACACATCAGGGAGGTTTTTCTAATGGTCAAAATACACATTTAAACCGACAACAAAAAAATAGTCTTGACTATTAAATAACAAAAGTGAAACACTGCTTCCCTCCTGTGGTGACCTCCCTGATTGCACACTGAAACTGAACAGACGAAATAAATTGCACATTTTAAGTAATATTTTTATTATTATTATTATTCTGATGACATTTGAAGAGTAACGCTTTCTTGCTGATCTGCAGCCAAGCAGTCATTCACGTCCCGCTGTTATTGTTACAGCACTGGATTTAATATGCTATTTCAAAGCCAAATGGTGCTGTTGAAGCACAGGAAGTGCCAGCTCTTGCTAATCGGCTGCCATAGAACTTTATCTCATTACAATCTGCTGTTTGTGGACACGTTCTCCTCTTTCAGCTGCACTTGAATTGATTCTCTGCCTGGGTGGGTGCAGAAGTGTTATGTGTCAGTGTGCTAAATAATGAAGAGGATTAGTGGCAGCGGGACAAAGGGAGGAGATATGCATGAGGGCCCCAAGCCTACCTGCAAACTGTTTTACAGGCTGATGGATCACTGAGCCTGCACAGGACAGGCCACGCTAAGGGCTATGCTATTACCATTCCTGCATTTGCTACTACTATCAATATTGTATTTGTATCTGGAGGGCTCACTCAGGATCCCATATCTCTACCCGAAAGAACACTGAAGTTTTAAAGGAAAGACATGGGGCTGTAGGATGTGGCTTACTTTAGAAAAGGAACATGGAAGGGGCATGATAAAAATGTCTGTGGTTATGAATAAGTGAGAAGAAATGGGGCAAGAGGTTTGGATTTCCCTTTTTCCTTTTTTTTTGTCATGCAAGAATGAAGGCATGCACTAGTAATGGTGACAGGAGAAGTCAGGGCTGATTAAGGAATATTTTTTTTCATGGAGGGTGCAATTGAGTAGAGTGGAAGAAAGAAATGCATAACATCCAGGACCATTGCTTCTCTCTTGGCTTTGTGCTAATCGCAAAAATTCCTCTGGGAAAGAAGTTGGGGAGTTCCCTTGTTCCTGGGTTTTAGCTCTGCTTCCCAAATGCAAAGCGTTTGAAATCAAAGAGCTGTTTCCTAGACAGAATCTACATACAGCCTTCTGACAAAGGAGTGACAACTGGGTTCATTTGAGGTGAAATCACACAGTTTTTGGCGGGAGGAGGAGGAGGGGTGGAAAAGGAAAGATGCTACCTCCTGTCAAAATGCTTTTGATAAAATGAAAGCTGAGCCAGATGGTAATGGTACAGGCTAATGTTACCATATGGCAGATCAGTCATGCGAGAAATACGCTACTTGAAGGAACGTATGAAACTGATAGATGTTAATATTCCAAATATTTGAGATTTTCATCTTGGGCATTCTCATGGGCTGTGAAACTGGAAGAAAATGCATGTGCTCAGGAAGTGCTTGCTTGGACTGCAGTTGTACTCCGGTGGGATATTCGCTCCTCCTCCACTTCCCTCAGCAGTAGGAAACATCTGGCCAAGCTCTTACTTTGTTTTCCCTTCTCAGTGCTGGGTCACATCACGTCACAGCTGTGTGTGTGTCTCGGCAGGTGCCTATGCAGAAGGGAAATGGAGTCAGGGAAAGGAATAAGGTCTCACTGCACACACAAGGCAGGTCGGGGACGCCAGCAGTGCCAGTCACTACCTGTTTGCAGGATATCCGGAGGAGAGGCACCAGGGCCACAGCCACAGGGTTGGGGAGAGAGGGGGAAAGGGCGAGGGGTGAATAAGCATAAACCCCAGACCTGTTCATTTCTATGAGTCACACAGAGAAAACCAGATCAAAACAGTGACAATGGTAGCTATCACCAGCCAGATGCTACCAAGAGAAGAGGAATGATACAACCGCTCCGCTCTCAGACTCTTGCCAGCTCTTAGTTTCTAATGGTGCCATGCAGTGTTCAGAGGTGAAATATTTTAATCTCTTTTATATGACTGAGCTTTGCAGGGAAAGGGGGAAAACCCTCCAACTGAACAAGATCGCTGGCATGGCAGGATACATTCACACTGAACTGTTGGATGAATTCGCCTGGGTGTGTGTCAAAAGCTTGTCTCATCGCTATTGACATTGAGGAGAAGCTTATTTCATAGAGACTGTAACTCTACTGAGTTGGTGGAATTGTATCAGGGATGATAAACTTGGCTGAAAATCTGTTTTGAACTTCTGATGATATTAAAAAACCCAGTAACGACAACAAGAGATCTTGGCTTATGACAACTATTGTTTGTCCCCTATGATGTATAATGCCTTGGGATTTAGAATAGCATCCTATTGTTACTTTTCCAATAAACAAAGAGGCAGTTTCTCCTCCTGCCTTATTAGATAGTCTTTGTATGAATCAAGGAAAATAACACATCTGTGTGAGATGGAGCACAGTATAAATGACCCTCATTGGTGTGCCCTGAAGGAGACGTGGCCTCCAGCGCGTGTGAGGAGCCCAGTGAGGCACACACAGAAGCAGCTTTAAAGCTCCTTGAATGTAGATCAAGAAGTGTTGCTTTAATTTCCACTTCAGCACTCTGCACTCTTCAGCAATTTCCAGCAATTTGAACTGAAGGGATGCAGGAATCAGAGCGAACCTCACAGGAAGCCAGTTCAGCAGAAGTGGTGCTAAGGAGTGATCTCCAGTATTTCTACCAGGAAACCTCCTCCTTACTGTTACTGTTAGCACCACAGCCTGGATTCATGTCACCTCTCATCGCACTTGCAATAGGTGATAGGAGAAACATTAAGAGATGGGAAAGTGTTTTAAATATTTATATTAGTAAGTGGGAGCATTGTATTACTGGGTATGGGGCCTCTTAAACTTGTGCAGCAAGATCCGGAAAGAAACATCTTTTTGGAAATGGTAAATGGCCACTCCTCAGGTTACCTCTGTCTTTTTCCTTAACCAGTGTTCAGTGCTAGGCACAAGGCTGAACTGGGTGAGTATGGGGAGCTCCGTCCTTTGGGGCTGGACAGTCCAGGGTTGGAGGACTCATGGGCACATGATGGCACACTGCCCACAGTACTGCTGTCCTGACAGTAAAACTGCCTTAGGTGAAAAGGGGATCACTTCTGTTGTTCAACATTAGCTTTTTTTCACCGCTTTACCTCCCCCTAAAAAATTACTTTATAATGAATAAAGCCTGGAAAATGCAATTTTTTTTGCAAAAAATAGTGCGAACCTCTACCAGCTCTATCACTGTCAACAGATCTGTACACAGCAGCAATTCCTAGGTTAACCATCATAATAAGGAAAGAAATACTCTGCACACAGGCAAAAGTGATGAAGTAATTGGTATCATCATCCTTTCAGCAATGCTTTGTTTGTTATTTCTCATTTTGTGTTCGTACATTCGATTTTTCTTGCCTAAGCATGGTATTTTGCATTTGTTCTCATTGAGTTTCAGCTTACAGATTTCATCCCATTATCTAGATCAATTTGAATTCAGAGCCTGTATTCCTTATTGTTTACAATAGCTCCCTGCTTATAAAACTGTATTATCTTTCCTATCATACAAATCAGTTATTAATGGACATGATGAACAAACCAGGCTCCTCTGTCCCCACTTGAAATTGCTTGTTTGGGAAGTGGGGCTTTTTTTCTCCTGCTTATGCACCCAAATTATGGTGATTTTGTTTGTGTTCTCATTTTGCTCACATGCCCCTAATTTGCTGCTGACACTGTCTTGTAATACTGAGTACACAATCTTTTTACAGTCAGGATGTATCACATCTGCTTCTCCTTTGTCCAACAGGCCTGTTATTCTGTCAGAGGAGGAAATTAGATTGATTTGATGTGATTTGTTCTTGAGAAATCCAGGCTGGCTTTTTCTTGTCATTTTATTATCTTCAAGGTGTTTATATTGATTGTTTAATAATTTGTTCCAGTATCTTTCCAAGAAATAGAGTTAGGCAGGATGGATAACTCCTGGGGCCTCTTTTTCTCCTTTTTAAAGCCAGGGCACTGCTTGTTTCTCCTGTCTCTTGGGACCTGCCACCATTGCTTCTCAGAGATATTCACTAATGCATTAGAAATTTCCTTGGCTGGTTCACAACTGCTTTGGGATGAATTCAATTAGCTCTGCTGACTTAAGGACATCCACACATTTCCAGAAGTCGTCTTCCCTTATTCTAGCCTGCATGTGCAGCTCCTTTCTAGCCCAGGCACCAGGTGATGCTTTGTGTGAGGGAGGACATCATGGTGGAGCAAAGCAGCATCTATCCAAAATGGAACCCAGGCACAGATGGGCATGTGGTACCCAGGCAGGGAGCTGAGAAGTCTTGATCTCCACAGCACAGACACGGTCTGGCTGATCATAATGAACCTCTGAGCTGCTTTACTCATTTCAATAAATGTTGCCTCTCATGCAGATCTACAGAAAAAGTAAGACAGTGGTTGTGGAGCAATTAGCTGTAAAATTCATGCTGCCAAACAGAGATGATTTCCTGATCACGTTTGCTCATCTGAACTGCAGAACACTATTGCAAGGCTACTGAATTATTGTATTGTGATGCATTGTGAAACTCTCTAAAACGTTGGTTATACACCCAACAGTTATGTGAGGATATCTGTGACCCATGTAAAGATGCAGATGCATTCAAGAGTTTCTGGCAGTTTTGGACTTGCAAAGGTAACTTTGAAAAGGGATTGGAATAGCACAGACCATCCGCTGTGCTGGGGACTTTGATACTCTTCTCTTGCTGAGTCAGTTGTGGTCCAGATGATAGCTCATGTCCTTGGGCTCTTGTTTTCCCATGTCACGGCTCGCAAGAAGAACCAGGTGTTTTCTGCATCGTTATTTGGGTGCTTTTTTTGCACAGGTCCAAACCTAGCAAACTCAGGTGAATGCAGCTTTACAAATACAAGAGATCCCACTGGTGCCAAAAGCAGAGACATAGTCGTGATGATACTAATTCACAGGACACTCGACATCTGTATTTGGGTAGTGCAGCTGGTTACATTGGACCACAGGAGCATTGCGGCATCTAACTTATATATGGAAGTGTTAGTTATCATTGGCCAGATAGGTGGGGAAAGCATGGTGTAAGCTTGAAATTTCCAAGTAATTTATTTCATTTATTAATTATTAACTCTCAGACTGTTAGGAATACATTTACAAGGTCTGGGGATAAGAGTGAGCAAGATTAGGTCATGCTCATACCTTTTACAACAACTCAGATTTTTATTACATTTCCATCCAGGAGGAGACTTCATGCTGATGAAATTATTTGAGGAACTATTAAAAAGAACCATAAAAATCCAAATTACATTCAGTGCAGCAGAAAGAGGAGGGTTTGTGAGGTCTGCTAAGAAGCATTTATCACCTGGAAAAACACCACAGTTAGCAAAATCCAGTTTGCTTTTAATTTAACTGTTCAAGAGTGACTGGATGACTTTTTGTTAATACAGAAATCACCCAAAGCAATAACAGAGCATCGCTCACATTTCATTAAGCTTCAGACCACTAGGGTGAGCCAGACTATAGCCGATGCCAACTGGCGTCTCGTGTGAAATGGAAATGACAAATCAGATAATGAGATTCGTAGCAAATATATCAAAACATGTGATTAGAGCTCATGTCCATCATCTCAGGACTAGGGCACCTCGCTTTTCCCCTTGTCCTAGGGGCCAAGGAACAGCATACTTGGAATCTCCACCTCTGATGAACTGCTGAGATGGTTCATAGAATCATAGAATAGTTAGGGCTGGAAAGGACCTTAAGATCATCGAGTTCCAGCCCCCCTGCCATGGGCAGGGACACCTCACACTAAACCATATCACCCAAGGCCTTGTCCAGCCTGGCCTTGAACACTGCCAGGGATGGAGCATTCACAACCTCCCTGGGCAACCTATTCCAGTGCCTCACCACCTTAACAGGAAAGAATTTCCTCCTTATATCCAATCTAAACTTCCCCTGTGTAAGTTTTAACCCATTACCCCTTGTCCTGTCACTACAGTCCTTAATGAGGAGTCCCTCCCCAGCATCCCTACAGGCCCCCTTCAGATACTGGAAGGCTGCTATGAGGTCTTCATAAACGTGCTTTGGAAATTCTGCCCTCTTCATGCGTGTTGGCTGCCCAGCATCATTCATTTTGTGCCCTGGGGCTCCCAAGGTGCTAAATTTCATTCTTTGTCTAGGGAGCTCTCTAGTTCCACATGCGACTGTGCCAGAAAAAAATCACCTTTTAAAAGGTTTTAACACAGCTCTTAGCTAAGCTAAGTGTGAGGGAAAAAATCCTACCCACCAAAGTGTCCTCTTCGCCACCTCAGTGTGGGGTGGATATGAAGTGCTGTGTTCGGGGGGTTAATATGGAGAGTAAATGAGGAACACTTCAGTTTAGATTTGGAGTCAACTGCCCTATGTAAGAGCATGGTTTTGTAGCTGGTGTAGGGAGAAATCTAAGTCACCCTGCTGTAAGCCAGCTCTGATTTAGAACTTGCATTATGGCACCGGGTTCACACTAAGCCAGGACTTACATTGCCTGCCTTTGGCCAGTACAAGCACACAGCTGGCAGTCCCCTAATAAAGAACCAGCCTTGTCCATTGGCAGGACGATCTGTGCTAAATCAAGTTTGGGAAATAGATGGAGAAAGTCAGCAGTACTAAAAAGATGTTCTCGCCCTTGGTCACCTCCTGTTCCCTATGTTGTGTGATGTGATTCGTATGTGTGTGGTGTGAGCATGTGCTCATGGGGTCTGTTCCGTTTTGTGACCCAGCATGGGTGTCTGACACTGTGTCAATGAGTGTTTGGGGCTTTGTCCCTTGCTGACACTAGGGCTGCATCTATCCAGCTGCTTTTAAAAGACAGCTACCTCTCCTTAGACATCTACCTGCCTGATTTCATGGGAAAACGTGGCAGCCACAAATATGAAGCAATTAAAATCCATAAAGTAACCAGTGCCTCTTGCTCCTCATTTTTCCGTGCTGACTGTCTTGGTGATTTGTAATAACCTTCAGTGGACTAAATCTATGAATGCTTGAAATACAGAACATTGCAGGGGACAGTGGGGCTCTCATTTAAGGAAAAACTTCTTGAAGTGGTTTGGAAAAAGCCTGCCAAATACTTGTGTACAGCATCACCGGATAAACAAGTGGGCTCTGCGGGCTAACACAGTCAGCTGGGCATCATTTAGGTTAAACGGTCACATAATTCTTCCTCTTCATGTTCTTCCAACACCAGAAAATAAAGCTGCAGTTTGCTATTATTTATCCTGTGCATTCATTGATGTCAGTCACTGAATAGCCCTTCAGGGGGCTTTACTGCCCTGAACAAACTGCAGAAAATGTGGTCTATTCTCTCAGAGCAGGTTGAGCCCATGGATACTGTGGGACAGTGCTCCAGCTCTTCAAGATCTCCCCTGGTATGTCCTTGTTAATGGGTTTTTTGTATAGACCCTAGAGTGGCAGAACTGGTTCAGTGATTGCCTTTCCTGAAGCTTGACTCAAAACTCTATACTTTGCTCTTGTCAAACTTGGAGACTCCTTTCTATGCAGACACTGGCTGCCGGTACAGTGTGAATGACACTGGAAGCCTGTGGCTTAGGAAGGCACCTGGATGACTGTGTGCTGCAGCGCATTTGCTCTGCTTGACTCGTCTCCTGCACTGTAAGCATCCAATTTATAACTGAATAGTAGAGCTCTTAGATTTGCAAAATGAGAGAATTTAAGCAATTGTAAGAGTTAAGATCCCAAACCCTTTTCTGCTACTTTGTGACAGTGGGGATTGAAAGGACTGAGACCTTCTATCACACTGAAATAAATCTTAAGCAAATCCTGCCTCAGAGCCACATTCTCCATCTGTGTTGCATGTGCCTTCAGAGCACACTGCAGTCCAGGAGAGAGATTAGCAAGCATTCTAAAGAAAACTGCTTGTCCAAGAGGCTGTGTAGCTACATTACCATAGCCAGTTACCCATATATCCCATGACATCCCGCTCAGAAGTTACATCCTGCTCATATATCTATGCACAGCAAATGAGCTGTGGAGGGGAGACATGCACGAAGAGCAAAACAAGCTCTTTATATTGGCTTTGTGTTTAAGCTGGCACTGCAGCTGTGGAAAGCCTGGCCATTCACCATTGCCACCATGCTATCCCTCTGCTCTCTCTGCTGTGCCAAACGAACCGAGGCAACCCAGCATGAAGGAAAGGTAAGCAGCCAGCTGCATGGATTCACTGTAAACCTTTGCTTAGAGAGACCTCACTGTGATTCTTTCCATGGGTACATGGGTATTTGTGCCTGCAGAGTACAGGCGGCAGCACAGGAGGGTGTCTGCAAGGGAACGAAGCCAGAGTGAAGAAAGCTGGGACTCTAATGGCAGCCTATCAAAATATGACCTGGTTTTGATTCCTCTGCTTATGTTGCTTCTAATTCCCATGCTTCCCATGGTAGAGGATGTTTGACATACTTTGAGCAAGCGTACACACGTCTGCACAGGGGGAGCACTCATCTTCCCTGTACCTTTCCAGCCTGCCTGCCTGGACTGACGCAGATCCCCCCAGTGAGGCTGACATCCACTGAGATGTTTGCTCCGGTGTCTTGTACCCATTCCCTCACTGCATCTGTGAGCAATGCCTGCTGCTGCTGTGTGTAGCCCCTTCTCCTGCAGTGATCCAGCACATGCTTCTTAACAGTTCTATTGTGTGGCTTCTTTGCAAAGGAAAATACTGGGGGAAATAGACACATTTTGCTCCATACCCAACACCCCACAGATCCACCAACTACCAAATGAAATGAAGTAATAATGTGCACTCATCTTCTCACATGGCCATCTCCAGGTCTGGTTTGTGGTGGTCCTGGAATCTGCAAATGGATAAACTAAGCAGAGGGCACCTGGAACAACTTTATTCTTGTTTCAGTTGTTGGTATTTCTGACAAAACCGATTCAGTTTAAACACCTCAAGTGTCAGTGTAATGGTGCACAATTTTCTTGCTAACTTGATTTATGCAGTTGGCTTACCCCAGAAAAAAGCAGCAATAACAGTAGGCCCAGGCAAGTTTTTCACTTGTAAAACAATATCTACTCATAGGAGCTGCTGACAACTCCAGGAAAATGCGATCATCAACAACTTCAGCAGAGCCATTTCATTCAGTTTTATGGCCGTGACTTTGAACAGCTCCATCACTGTCAAGGAAGGTACACGGCGCAAGATAACAAACACGGGATGTGTTAAATAGCAGCACATACTTGTAACATTGAGCTTTTGGGAAGCCTGTTTTCAAGAGCAAGCCATCTGATTTGCTTCCTAAGGGAGGGAAACACACACCATAAAAACAGACACACATAGAATCATCAGTGTTTGGGTTTCTTAGACAACAAGAGGCGACAGGGCTGTTCTGCAGGTCCTGGATGATGAGCTAGGTATGATGAGAGATGCAAATTGCCCTCTGTAATGGACTTTTCTCAGATTGCTGTTACTCAGCAATAAAATCCATCTGAAAGGTCTTTCCTTTCTCTATGGTTCCCACCTCCATTCATCAGTCCTGTTTACAGGAGGCTGCTTCCCATACCAGATGCTTTCAGTGCTCGCCTAACGTCTTCCATGTCACATCTTCATCACTGAGATGACAGCAAAGCGGACCAAGAGGAGGGGGGGACAAGTACCTCCACAGCTGCCTTCGCTGCTGAAGGGAGTGTTTATGTTGTGACATCTTTGATCTGTTTAAGTCTCCTTTTCCTATTTTTCAATGTAAGTTTGTATTTCCTTTCTTGAACACCTTCCCGTTCCCACCACACAAACTCCTCTTGTGTTTCTTATCTCCTTACATCCATTATAAACATCAGGACAGAAATAATATTGACAGAAACTGCTTTGTTAGACTTTGGGGTGAATTCTTCAGGGAGTTTGAAAAAAAACAGATAATTTGTAATTTGGAAGCAGTCTTTAAGGCTGGCCTGAGACTGAAGGAAGGACTGAGGCTGTCCTGCTCTCTCATGGAGTCGCATCCATCTCCTCGGCTCTCAATCACATTATGTGGAGATGGTTAAGCTCCGGGGCTGATAAACAGTCTGCTGAAGAATGTTTTTTCCACTTTGCCAGGCAGCAGAGGAAAGGCTCTCCTGACACTCCTGGTGCCACGCACGCCGCGCTGCGCTGCTCTATCAGTGCACTCAGTGGGCTTTTGGAGCAAAGCATAAATGTTTCAGAGGGGTGCTTTAATAAGTGTTTGCTCAGAAGCTGTTGATTCCTTCTGTGGTAGTTGCTATGGTAAAACATGTTTATTCAAACAAGAATAGTGCACACAGAGTGAGGAGATTCACTCTTAAAACCCATCTCACCAGCGAAAGGGATGACACCAAGAAGATGGTCATACAGCTCTGGATGTGGCTTCAGCCAGGCAGTCACTTCAGTAGTTCACCCTGAGCAATATACTCCTTTAGCCCACAAATTGTGTTCATCCCACTTTGAAAGTGAGGTTTGCTGAGTGTCCTGAAGCGTGTGATCCCTCTCCTGCCCCTGCCATCTCCACTGCTTCTCCTCTGCTGCTGGTGGAGAAGGACTTTCCTAGCCATGGCTGGGCATGAGCATGGCCCTGATGCTCCTTGCAGATAATGAAGACAATCCCAGTGTTCACCACCATAAAAATCATCCCCATGCTCCTTTTTGCCATAAACAATAGGGATAAAGTGGAAGGGGATTTTGGGGGGACAGTCTGGAAAAAGGATCTAAGATTTAAATATCACAGTTTTAATCCTCTGAAGTAATCTGTTCCTCCAACCCTTTTGGCTCAAGAGTCTCATCATTAAGAGGCCCGACTTTTAAGTATTGAGTCTCTGCTGCACTTATTTACTGTCCTCCCTGTTCACACTGCAACATTCAAGCCATTGACACGTGCTGTGCTCAGCTGTTGTGTCCAGGTAAAAAGGAGGCATAGCATTTCATAAAGCAGCTTTCTGCCTACCTGAACATAAGTGGCCTCTGTATATCCAGAGCACCCCAGGAGTCTGAGAGACAGGCAGCGTTTCGCTGCATACTCTCCCTGTGATGTAGATGGTGTGTTATTTCAGCTCAGAATTAATAGCACAATTAGACTGATGAAGGGTTTAATGGCATCCCTGGACTATGAACTTTTGAAGCATGCTGTGTGTGCTAAGATGTCAGGGTAACAAAACAGGCTATTATCGTTGTTGCTATTATTACATGGCCAAGAAGCCCTCGTGAGACTGGGGCTCCTCCAGGAGGGCACCGTGTCGACACAAGGTAAACCTGGCACTGCTGTCAGCCTGAGTGTGAGCAGCCAGGGCTGAGCAGTCAGGAGAGAAGCAGAAGATAATGGCAGGGACTGAATAGATTTCTCTCCACTCTGGTTTATGGCTCTTCATACAACAGGCTTTTTTTGTTGCAGAAGGATCAGAAAGCTTTCCAGCAGCTTTGGACCCAGAACAGCAGCATAGAATCATAGAATAGTTAGGGTTGGAAAGGACCTTAAGTGCTTAGCACAGAAAAGCTTCACAGGGCACTTTGGAGAGCTCCTGTAACCATGTCTAATTCTGAGGCACTTTACAATGCTGCCCCTCTCAGCCCTTGTGACACAGAAGAGCTAAGGCATCGAAACTCCTCACCGTCTCCCCTTCTGCAGTGAGTGTCCAGAGCACAGGACTTTGAATTTCTTCCTCACAGCATATTATTTGTGGATCTAAATAAGATCCAAACTGCTCAGGCTGCAGCAATGAGGGGTGTCATCTCTTGGTCTGTGAGAGCACCTTTAGGAAGGAAGGTGGAGTTGAAGCTAGAGATCTAATGCCAAAAAGTTCAATACAGATAGAGAAAATATGCTACAACAAAGAAACAATAGAAAGGGTAACTGAGATAAGGCCCTGACAGGAAACTTAGATGGACTGTGCCACTTCAGCTGTGCTTGTTTAAGACCATCTTTCTGTATTTATTTAAGAGATTCCAGCATCTCTCACTTGGAATCTGCTTCAGAAGTGCTGGCTGATTTCTGTTCTGCAGGAGCACACAACCTCGTGTCCTCACCGACAATAACAGCGCTTAGCAAAGAAGTGTTAAGACCTGGACAGGAGAGGAAGTGTCCTTTCTGATGCCTTAGGGTTGTTGACATGGGAACAGTAGCTCACCATACGGCATGTTCTTCCTTTTAGACCAGCAGGGAGCTTTAATTATTCAGGCCAAGAGACTGAAGGAACTGCTCAAAGTGCTTTGTGCTGAGGCCAGTCTGTTCCCCTTGGTGATCGGATGTTTGGGGTCTCCCCCATTTGTATTCTTGCTCTGTGCCAAAGAAGAACCGGGCACAAGCAGCCTCAGCAGGGTAGATGCTTGCTGAGATCTGCTGAACCTCTGTGTGTTCTATGGGAAAGCCAGCCTGGTGCTCCTCCCCACTCCTCTCTGCTGCTTTGTGATCCTTGTACTCATGGGATCGTTCAGTCAGCTACTGGCTAGCTGAGAGACAACATGAGGTCTTCAAACATAGTGGATCTTAAAACCTTAACACCAGGAATCAGGGTCAGCAGTGCCTTGGGGATGCTCTGAAACCACAGAACCAGTGTTACTGCAAATGTGCACTAAAATAGCAGAGCCGCACTGGCAGCCTGCCCTGCAAACAAGGTCATGTTTCTTGAGAAATTATCATTTTCGACATTTCACCTTCACCATTTCATCTTCACAGCCAGTTCTCTCTCCCCTATATGCTAAAGCCCTGTAACAATAGTGTGACACCTACAAGATCCTAATAACCCCCCAAAAAGTTTGGATCAATAGTTAATTAGCTGAGGACCTCTGACAGATGGTGCAGTCGGATGGAGCTGTCAGAGCATAGCAGCCTCCTGCATTAGTTCTTGTCATCTCTGCATTACTGAAAATTTGGGAAGGAGATGGCATTGTGCGCTTGCTGTTCATAAAAGAAACCCATCCAGACCAAAAGAAACCCTTACATGGATAAATGGGACTACTAGGGATGGAGATAACGCATTTGTTACATCTCTGCACCTTCTTCATTTTAGCTTTGTAAAATGGCATCTGTGTGCTTTATTAATGTGGGTCTGCTTGCAGCTGCTGAGATTTGATCAAATTACGCTGTCAGAAGTTAAAACAACCAAACCCAGTGAATGCCCCCAGAAAGATCCAATGATCTTTTTACTGAAACCCTTTTTGTAATACACACCATATAAACCATGTTATATTTTCAGTGATTTCTTTCTCTTTTTATGTGGGTTGCAAATTAACTCAGGAATAAACGCTGCAAAAATCAATAAATACTTCATCCTTTGGCCTTTGGGCTTATTTACTCGCCAATAACTTATACTGCATAGCCAAAGAAAAACTATTCTTTCCCTTGTTTTCTGGTTGAACAACTCTGAAGCAGCCGAAGAGGACACACTCCACTACTGCGTTCCTCTGCTGCGGTCACCCCATTGCCCCTGAACTGTTCAAGGCAGAGCTGGGCAAACAATTTGCGAGTGATGCCAGGATCATAACACAATAGGATGTCCTCAGGGCTTTCCACTTGCACAGGCAGCTGAGATAGCAGCCGAGATAACAGAGAACTTTCTGAAATTCTTCTTCAGAAATAACACCTTTTTTTATTGCCAGGAAATGACAATTTACTCAAATGGGAACTTTCTGAGGGAAAGGTTCTGAAGGGGATACTAGAAGTGTTACTAAACCTCAGGTTTTGAGCGGGGAACGCTGGGAGAGAGGATCCTCTAAGGGATTTGCTGATTACATCCATCCCATGTATGCATTCAGTGATTCTAGCCTTAGGTGGTGAGTGCCCTGCTGCCTTTCCCAAGGTGAGCAAAAGGACCGCTGGGAAACCTGGGATGGAAAAACCTCTGTCCCACCTCTGTTTCTGAGAGTGGCCACCTGAAAACAGCAGGAAATGGGGCTCCTCTGCCAGGAGCCTCCTGACAGAGCAGGGATGGGAAGAAGCTTCTGGGCAGACTCTGGGACTGGCTTTGGGGGCAGGAGCTTTGCTGAGGACTGGGTGCTTCCTCACACCTCTGCGCTTAGAGGCAATTCAGTAACGCACATAGGAGCTCTCTTTACCGGATCCATTTCTGCAGCAGGAGGTCAGGCTCAGGTGGAATATTCTCCAGTGTTTCAGATGCTGAGATGGCCAGAGAGGGTCCCTGCTTCCTGCAGCAGAGTTTGGAACAGATTTGGGGAAATAAATAAAGCGTTACAAGAAACCCCAGCCACACAACTTGTCCAGGAGCAGGGGCTGCTGCTGACTTCACAGGCACTGTTTTTACACCTGAAGTGTTTCCAGTCTCCCAAGGGCTCAGCAGAGCAGGGCCGGGAGAGACAGTCACTGGGGAAGGGCTCTGCTGACCAGAAGAGGTTTGCTCCTGTTTATTAGCTGGAGGCATTCTGTTTGAAAGCAGGAGGGGGTGACTTTGTTTCTTTGCTGCATGAGGGAGCTGTGGATGCAGAGGCTTCCCTTCCCTGTTTACCGGCCAGTGGAAACAACTGCAAAAACAACCCCAAACCCCAAAAGAGCAGATTCCTGCCCATTCCATTGGGTTTGGCTGGGGGCATGGATATCTGCATTCAGGTGCAAAGCTGGGCCCCATCACAGTCTGATCTGAGGGCTTCTCCACACTGGAAGCGGTGATCCTCATGACTTTTGTGTACACCGGTCATGGTGAGCCCATCTCCATGGGTCCTCAAAACCCAGGTGACAATTCACCTACTGGTGGGTGTCCACTGAGGAATATCCAAGCAATTCCAGATGTATTTCAGCACAAGACAGCACTGAATCAACAGTGGTGGCTGTGGGGTGTCTGGCAAGTGGTTCTGGAGTGAGGTCAGTGTGGGAAGACCCCTGCAGCCCACCAGGGCAAGCTCTATCTAATAACACGAGCTGAGGGAAAATGCATGACATAATCAACTGGAAATGGGGTATGGGATTATAGAGAGCCCCGTAGGGAGTTAGGCTGGGAGCCCTTTATCCACAGCTGATGCCCATGTGAACACTTACTGATACAGCAAAGAGCTTGTCCTGGAAAAGGATTTTGCAATTCACTTTATAAATCAAGGTCTGAGTAAATACGAAAAGGCTGCCAAGTGGGAACGTTTACAAACTCCAGAGCTTCCATTGTAACCTCTGAAATGCCAAGAAGAGAGGAGCCCTCTTAATCCCAGTGGCTGGGCACGCTGTCCCCACTGCGGGACACTGCTTCTGTTTCCCATTAACTCTTTCAGGTAAAAGGGTTTTCCTTGATATATGAGTGTGAAGGAGCACATGCTTTAAACACAGCATTAAAGACAGGAAATAGGAGAACTTTTCAGGGCTTAATGAATGGCCTGGACTGGCTGCAATGGTATCCTCTCATGGCAGCTCCAAGCTGATTGACGGGAGTTACTGTGTTCACACCACAAGGTGAGGTATCACCCCATTGCCTCCCTTCAGAAAAGGACCAGTGTTCCTCAGGAAGAGCAGGCTGGGATGCAGAAGCACCCTGATGTACACGCAAAGGGATGTGTTGGGTGATGGACCAGACTGCAATGACGTGGAGCTGCAGGGGGCATGAGAGGGACAAAATGGAGAGAGGTGCAAAAGCCTCCTCTGTCCCCATGGCCATCAGGGATGAGCTGATAGGGCACTGCAGACCCAAACCACATGAAGAGAGAGCTCAGCGGGCAGTAGAGACTCCTCCACACAGCCATTTCCCTCTCCTTCCCACAGAGCAGGTGGCTGTCATTCCCCCTCAGAGCTGGGTGGGAACTGCAACCTTACAGAGCACAGTGGTGATTTAAGGCATATTAAAGTAATGCACTTTCTTTTCTCTGAACGCAGAAACATCGGAGGGTCAATCAGCTCATTCCGTTCCTTCCCCAGAAGCCACAGAGGAGTTTCTAAAGTGCTCCCATGCTCATTGAGACCACGTTTTGACAAATTGCTTTCTCTCTGTGATTGTTCAGGTTTGGTATGAGTGGTCCAAAATGAGCAGAAAACCATCCTCAGTGGAGGAGGATGCACCGCTCATGCCGCACATCACGCATCTGTTCACCCGGCAGGGGGTTGGATGAGAAAGGTTCTCTCACCAGCTGCAAAATAGTAATTCCCCCCCAGTCCAAAGCCAGAGGAGTTATCTTTTCCTGGCTCCAGAATGCTCCATATTTCTCTTCACTCTAGTCCTTCCAGTGGAGAAGGACAGGGTGTGCGTGTCTGGCAGTTGCATCTTTTTGCCTCTCTGACGTGCTATGTTCCCTCTTTTCCAATGAGAGCAGGGGTGGGTGCAGCCAGAAGTGACTGTGGGGACGTGCAGCCATGAGGGTGCTCTCCTGGTACCCATCATCTGCCAGGCACTGCTGGTGGGGAGCCCACACCCTCCTCTGCCAAGCTCTTAAATCCACACCCAGCCACTGGTCACTGAAATCAGCAGTCTGAGGTTACCACTGCTTTCCCGGAGCACCAGGCTCTGTGACGGACATGCAGCGTGGTGCTCTATAAATGCACGTGGTATTCCTTACAGTGTTGTGCCACTGCATCCTTTGGGTACCAGTGTGGGTTTGCTTAGGATGATGTGCGTTAAGCGTTACAAGGCAGGAGTGGGCTTTCTACTGTACTATCCACAAGCACTGCAGCTCAGGTGTCCTTCTGAAGGAGTAAGGTAGGGAACTGCAGAGCATGACACGTGTGCATTAACGTTCCAGGTTTGGACACTGCAAATGAGGAGGGAATAACTCAGCTCAGCTCTCCATCCAGCCTTTGGAGAGCTGCAGAATGACTTCACCCAGGCAGTCTGCTGGATTCAAGCAGGGAGCCTGTATCTCCTTCAAGACAAGGAAGCCAACTCAAAGATGCAGAGAGGTGCTCTGCATGTGTGCAGTGATGTGCCTCACCCTGAAGGCTGCAGGGCAATGGTCCATCTTCTGTACGTGCTGGCTCGTGTGTCTGGTGTCCTTTCACTGAGCTTGCAAAGGATCGTGGAGGTAGAGCTGGCCAAACCCCACCCAGGGATGGTCTGTGGTGAAGCATGGCTGGGATCAGAGCTTGGGAACCCCAGAGCTCAGGGACCTCAGGATGTCCACAAGTGCATCTGTGTGCACATGTTAGTGCCTGTGAGCATGCACAAGTGTGTGCTGAGTACATTGCAAACAGGCTGAAGGCTCATTTGCTTCCTCAGATTTCAGTGGGGTGCAGGACATTATATCTGAGGAGTAATGGTGCCTTCCCTCCCTGCCCTCAGGGCAGACCTTATTGCTCTCTACAGCTGCCTGAAAGGAGGTTGTAGTGAGATGGGGTCAGTCTTTTCTCCCAAGTGACAAGTGATAGGACAAGAAGAAAACAGCTTCAAGATATGCAGAGAAGGTTTAGATTGGATATTAGGAAAAAATCCTTCACCGCAACAGTTGTCAAGCACTGGAACGGGCTGCCCAGGGAAATGGTTGAGTTACCATCTCTGGAGATGTTTAAAAGACGTGTAGATGTATAGAAGTGGCGCTTAGGGACATGGTTTAGTGGTGGGCGTGGCAGTGTTAAGTTTGCAGTTGGCCTCCATAATCTTAAAGGTCTTTTCCAATCTAAATAATTCAGTGATTCTCCTTCAACCAAACTTTTTATGTGGGAAATAGCTTTGTTACCTTTCCATTTCCTGGTTTTCCTCAGCAAACTGACAGTTTTCATTTGTGAGTCCTGGGTTCTTCCTTCCTGCTGCGGAGGAAGGATGAAACCTTGATGCTGTTCACTCCCCATTTTTCCAGGGCTGAGGAGTTCCCTAGCCCATGTACTGGACACATGATGAAGGATGTCAGCTGAGGGCCCAGAAAGAGGGACAAGATAACCTGGTTCTGGAAGCCTTCTTCCTGGAGCTGCAGGGATCTACTGTCACCAGGAATAACAGACAGCCTATTTCCCTGTTATGGACATATCATCTATCATCCCTTTCATGAATCCCTGTGACTGCCTTGATCCCTGGCATGGAATCCCAACCTGCTTCCCCAAACAGGGTGTTCTTTCACCCTGGGGTGAGAAAGCAGGGTGGCCTCACAGTACGTGACATGGGTGGCTAGCAGAGGGCTTGTCTTTTCAGGCAGAGACCTTCTTTGTAGGGACAGGCAGTGAGCTGTAAGAATTAATATATAGGCAAACAAAGTGGAAACAATCAGGAGGGAACATGATACCCAGAATGCGTCACAAGTAAATATGCTTTCCAATTAAATGAATAGAAAGAAATGGAGGGGACTACATGAGAGGAGGAGGAAGGGAGGGCCGCCTTCTTCATTGCTTTTTTTCTCTCTGCGTCATCTTTTGTACCTGTGGAAAATGACTGCAAGAAGCAAGGACATCAAAATGGTAACCTTTTATTCCAGACACGTGAGATGCTGACTCTGGGAGCAAGGACATCACAGCCTGGCTGGTTTCACCTTGGAAGTCATATCCTGCTCCTTTGTCTTACCTCTTGCAGGAGAGAATATGGTGTTAAACCTCTGGTGTTGGAGGGCTAGCTGGTGCTTTGGACTGAGAGTCAACTTTACACTTGGTCGAAGCATCATTGTGCAGACCAGAACCCTCTTCTGGTTAAATGTTTGTGTTTGAGGTTACTTTGGAAAACCTGTTACTAAGAAAAGCAAGGACAAGAGTGCCATAACAATTCATGCCAACTGTTACTAGTGTCAGGGAAGACTGCTTCTTTCATGTGCTGACACTGGGGGTCAAGCACTCCTCTGAGATACCATCAGTGTAATATATCCAGTGTTTCCAAGAGAAAAAGAGGGGATTCACTCTGTACTACACCCTGCACTCCAGATTTGCCATTTGGCTGAGTAACGTGACTCAGTCCCCCACACCTCCTGTGTTTGTACCCCTCCTTCACTCCAGCCTACACTACCATGTTTAAATTATTCTGCATTAGCATTGCATTTGGGGCATTTAAAACAAGTTTCATGCTACAGACAGAAAGACATAAACGTGAAGGCTCCCATGGGAGCCAAGAGCTGAACTCTGTGTGCCTGCAGCATCGCGGCTGTGGGAACGGCTGTTTCATTTATCCATTTGTCTATGCATCTTCCCAGCAATGTGAATAAGAAAATCCTCTGTGAGGAGTAAGCCCATCACTGTTTGTCATCTGGAAGGCTTTGTTTGTTATGTTTGCTGGCCTTTTCCAAGTTGGAGGATTATGGAGCTGAAAGTACCCCTAAAATATATCCCCAGACCATTACAGAAATGCCAATGAGTTAAAATGAATGCAGTGCAAGAGAGGGGAAAACAGTCCTGTCTGCTGCTTGCCTCTGTACAGGGCATGTCTTTGCATGCAGCATCCCTGTGTCCTCACTAGCATATCTCAGCTCTGGTGTCCTGGTCCTTGCCTGCCCACACTGCTCTGTCAAAGTGCTTCTTTCTGGGCCCTCCTGCTCCATCCCAGTTTCCTCTGGGAGGAATGCGCTAAACATGCCAAGCTATGGTTTGGTTAAGTGGAAAGATTATTCTCAGCATGACACGTTGAATCCCAAAGGAAAAGCTGGTTCTTGGGGCTGTCCCCTCTCTGCTCTGCCTTCTGCCAAAAATGCTTTTAATTAGCACAGAATTAAAAACAGGACTTTTTTTGTCTGATTTATGCTTAAATAGAGAAATCTAATAGAAACATTAACTTGCACTGAACGAAAACCTTTTTATTTACTTCAGAAATTATAAAAAGAAGAAGAAATATTATTCTGGCTCAACTCCAACCCTTTCATTTTGTTTTGGTTTTGGATAATGAACTTTCAAGCTTTTGATTTTACTTTTCATTTTTCAAAGAACAAATCAAATTTGAAAACAAAGGATATTTCAAAATTAAATATAATAACTTTTGGGTTTAGTCCATCTGATTTTAAAAATGTGGAAACAATGTACTTTGACTTGATGAAAATGGTTTTATTTCCACTTCAACCTTTGTGTCTGGGAGGATTTAAAGAATTCAGCTTTTTTGGGGGAAAGTCATCTGTATCCTTTTGGTATTTAGAACCCAAATCCTTTTGGGTTGTAAATCTGCTGTTCCCTGAGAAACAATTCTCACAGCATTATCTTCAAGTTTCTTGATCTTTAGCTAGTCTTAGCTGACTCACTCTCAAATGCTACTGTAATCACATGCTTTTCACACAATAATTGTTTAGAGCCAACTTCTACCCATTTCCATCTGTGCTTTATCAGTAGCCACTGCTTAAACAGTATTTTCTGTCAATAGCTGGCATGAGTTCCCAGGATACTAATGTGTTTGGGCCACGCAGATGCTGAGAAGCTCTCAAAGTGTTGGGAGAAAAAGCAACCATCCAAAAACTGCTGCCAAGGGAAAAAAAAGGCCCCGAAAAGAAGATTCTTAGGTCAGAGGAGGGGAAGTGTCACCAAAGAAGTGGGGGTACCCCACAACAGAACCCACCCTGCTGTGGGTCCTTCACACATCAGGGAACCCACTTCCCAGCCTTGAGGACCATGGACCCTCCAAGATGCAGGGGTGATGGGGCAGCTCTGCCAGGAGCATACGGGGAGGAAAAAGGAAGAGTTAAGGTAATCCCAGACATATCCAGGTTAGGGTTAACCTTACAGACACCCTGGTCCTGGAAACAGCAATCTGCTCCTAACCTGAATCCTGCGCTAGTTTGGCACAAAGATGAAGGCAGTTCCCCAGCGTCTGCTTGCTGTGTGAAGCTGCAGAAGTCATTTCCTTTCTTCCTGGAACATGGAGTCTGAGCCCAGCTCCCTGCAGGGCCAAGGATGAGGAGCAGGATGGTTGGGGAAAGCATCCCTGTCCAGTTCAAGCCTCCTGATGGCAGCTGGCTGCCTCTGAATCTGTAACAGTGATGTCCTGTAAATCCTCTTCAAGCAACGAATCCCTTTTTACTCAAGAGGTTTATTCAGTTACTTTCTGCTGTTTTCAGTAGGGAAGGCATTTTCACTGCATCAATTCAATAAATTAGCAGGGATTGGAGTCAGTAACCTCGTGGCAATGTCAGAAATGCAAAACTTCATGTAGCACCAATCCCACTATGGGCCTGATCTCACCTACTGCTCCACAGATAACTGTGCGATAAGAGGTCAGATTTCCTCAGCTGCCTTTGTGAGTGTGCTAAGCTTATCCTCTCCTCATCCCCTACAGGAGACAGGCTTTCATCTTCTAACCCCTCCTGTAATTGTTCACTCTCTGTAGGCAGAGCATGGCAGGTCTGGCTCTTGAATTCTGTTTAATATGATATTTATCTAGTCAATATTCTCCCCTCAGTGGGTTTCCACTGATGGCTTTTCTCTCTGCTGCTTTCACATCTCTCTCTGTGGTTCTTCCTGCTGTGTAGCTTAACCTTTTAAAGTATCCTGAAGGCTATAAGGATCCTCCTGAAGAAACAGGGTTTACAAGGGAGGACAAGAGAGGAACCCTCTTTGCTGGGTTGTGTTGATTCTAGCGATATAAATGAATCCTTGCACAGCCCAGGCTGAGCTACTACCTGCTGCCTCCCTCTCTGCACATTCCCCACTGGTGATAAATATTTGCTTTCTCTTCCTGAGGCTGCATCATGTCAGGTTTCATTTTCACAAAGCTCTTTTATTTAGAAAACCCCTCTCTGTTCAGGGAGAAGACTTTCAATCTCTGCCCTCAGCTATGTTTAGTTTATAGGGAATTTATGGGATGAATATACTTTTGTGAGCGCAGGGGTGGTTACAAAAGGCGTTGGCTGGCAAGACTGGTAACTCTTCTGTCAGAGTGGTTTGCAGGACAGGGAGGGGAGACTTATTTGGCAGGCTCCTGTTGTCCCCATAAATGCTTTAGAAACACCGTCCACAGAAGGAAGCTCAGCAGTAGATCCCAATTACATGGTGAAATACACAGGCTGTTTTGTAACAGATCATTCCTGACTGCTGTCGGTTGCAAAGCACTGCTTTCCTCTGGGAGGTGCAGAACAACACCATCACACAGTTGCAGAGTGAATGCATTGACGACACTGCCTCTCTGTAGAGTACAACACTGCATTTTTCCTGCTCAGATCCTCTCCTTTCACCTGTGCACATGTTGTTTCCATCAGAGCTCTCCTGGTGACAATTATTTTCATCACCTGAACTGCTCGGTTTGGTCATCTGTATGCGGGTGTGTATCGATGGGAAAGCAACGGGCAGCAGAATGTGCCTAAAGGTCATTGCTGATGTGTCAGATGCCAAAGACCTGCTTGGGCTGGGAACACAAAAGGGTCAGCTCCCAAGATTCCTTCTCTCAAGGCTGAGGTCTGGAGCCTGTGTTGGTGAGCACTTCTCCTTTTCAGGTAAATACTTACACTAAAATTCAGATATGGTGGCTGTTCTAGCTCTCGTGACCCTGGTCTGAAGTCATTAAGTAATAAAATGACAATGCTGGGGACATTTACTATTTTCCAATTACTATTTACTACCACATATTTACTATCCATTTACTATTTACTAGAGCAGGGTTCCCTCCTTTCCCTGCTGAATTCCTGAGAGATGGACCCAAAAAGAAGAGCCTGGAGACAGAGCTGAGCTGCCCACTGGGAGATGCCTCTGATCCTCTACTGATGGTGGAGGGAACTTGGATGCCCAACTTCCAGACAGCTAACACTAGCTGATAGGAATCCCTCCCTTCACATCTTCATGTCTGTAGCACTTCACAATCAAGACAGACTTGATACAGAGCTGCTGTTGACTCCAGTACCCTGTATCATCTCTTCTAGCTTGGAGTATATATCAGGTTTGCCTTTGGCTGTTTTTCAGTCCTTATCCAAGAAGCAGCCAGTGCTCACTGCATACCTGGCCTGTACACTGAACCTAGAACTTTGTTAATCAGCTAAAATTATTTCTCATCTTGGGAGCTGTGTCCTTTCCTATGAATTGAGAAGAGTACCAGGAATGACGGCTCTCCATTCTTTGTTGTTGTCCCTTGGCACAGAGGAGCTATGCAAGAGAGCTGTACAGAGGAAGAGAGGACAAACCCATTTCTTGGGAGGCTCCTCAAACTCTCAGAGTGCTCTGAAATCACTGCTGGAGCTCTTTGAAGTCCATAAGCAAGAATTACAAATGGATCTCAAAATGGTCTACAAATATGAACAATCAACTCCTTAGTGCTCCACGCTGCTATTTTACTGTTACTGATGGGAAAATGGATAGAGAGCAGTCAGGAAACCAGGCCAAGCCTACATATTAGTGTCCAATTAGTAATAGAGCTAAGCTGAAGACTTAAGGATCTTGATGTGCAGTGCCTGAATCTAACCATGGTGTAGCATAGTTCAGGTATTCAGACACAGATATTTTCCTACCTGCATCTACTTTTGCAAAATTAAGTTTTATTTCTCTACCCTTACTTAATTTTGGAGCCTCGGTATATTCTCAATGGGAAAATGTCATCTCCATAGAGACTCAATGGTGCCTTAAACATACCTTGAGCAGAGAGGGATCAAGCAGCACACCTCCTTAGCCTTTCATGTGCCTCTGAACATGAGCTGCCCTGCAGAAGTGGGACCAGGAGACTTTAGAGGAAACTGCCAAAGCTACAAAATGAACCCAATGAACCCAGGAGCCCAGTATTTGATTTTCACTCAGTACAGAGGCTGGCTCCGGTGAAAATGGGCCCTTTCACCCCAACAACTGCAAGGGAATTAGCAGGCTGGCTCCTTATCACTCTATTCATTTGTTAATGAAGTGTAATAGCATGTTGGGGGAACCTGGAGGCTGTAGGGCACCCTCAGTGACTCATAAATAGAGCTGTTTACGAAAGTGAGATGGAAGGAAAGGAAAACAGCAGGGCCATGCCAATAAGTGAACGTTCTGTCCAGCACACGCTTCCTCCAGGGCACAGAGAGAAGGAGGATTGCTAATTGACCAGCTGCTTCTCACCATACAGTGTTTGTGGTTGCAGGATTGCTCATTTAAAGCCACTGTGCATGCAGATGGTTTGGACTTGAGTTTGGCCGAGGGGATCCTATTTTACCAACAACTGTGTCTTTTAAGGCATTTGAAATAGCAACAGATAGAAAGGGCTGCTCCTACACAATGTCCCTTTTAGGCTCCACGGAGGCTACATGCACTGTGTAAAATAAATTCCTACAGCTTGAAAAAGGATCATTAAGCTGCAATCATCACAGCTCCAGGAGGCAAGGTGGTGACTGTATAGATTAATACTGGAGGGGTCTTGTTCATTCTCTAAGCAATGCCAGATAATCTTTTTCTCCAACTACAATTACAATATGATTTTCCTATTTACTCTTACCCCAGACTCAGCCTTGGGATGTAGAGCCTTATAGATCATTCCTGCCTCTTGGTGACCACCTCAGTGAGATACATGATTTAACCAGTGGTGTCGTGGGGCAGGCTCTGCAGCATTAAGCAGATGGAGTAGTTGGAGCACAAACATCCATTTACAAAGCCATTGTATTAGTGCTGTGGATGTGGCATCCTCCTGCTGTTCACTGCTACCTTTCCACTGTGGGTAAGTGCTGCAACAGAGGAATGGAGGATTTGCCTGGACCTGGGATGCTCCGTTTCACAATCCAGCACCTTTCAGTGGATCTGGGTGGAATGCCATCCCAAGCTCGAGTGTGCAATTGTGGTAACTGCAAATGGGGAGTGAGAAAGGCCCAACAATCTTCAGCAAGTTTTGTACAGAGGAAAAATATGTGTCCTTTCATCTAGCCTGTTCCAAAGGGAATTGCTCCAATAGCTTACCCTAGCTGTTTATCACAGACCTCACAAGATGCTTCCCCTGTAAGGATGTTCTCCAGCCAGCCTTCCTGCTGCTGTATCCCTTCATGAGGCATCTCAGGGAGTTTATAACAATAATAGAAAGTGTGGAGGAAAATACAAATCGCCCTTTGTGTCCTTGTGAATATAGCACCAGCAGCTCTTCAGAAATTTCCCCCATTTTTCTAGATCATGAAATGTTTTACTGCCTTCAGGGATGTGTATGCCACAGACAGGCAACAAAATGGGGCAGGATCAATTAGCAGGGGTGCAGCAAGGCTTTCCCCACCTATACATAAACCAGCACTGGGGCTAGGATCCTATTTCCACACATCTTTATTGCCCCACACGACTTTGCCCAAGGCTCTTGTAACCAGGCACTGCAGCACTCAGCAGTTGAAAACCACAAAGCTTGTGGTTGGTGAGACATTAAGCAGGCAGCCAGCTCCAAAGCAGAAAAGGCAGAGGCAGCACCCCAGCCTGCAAGCAGGCGATCTGCACTGGAGTGCATTGCCTGCAAGAGGATGATGGATCCCCTCTATGCCGGGGCTGGAGTTATGTCCAGCCACACTCCAGCTGGAACAGCGGAGATACAGGCAGGGTTGAGGTGTTTTAAGAGCTGTGCAATCAACTACCGTATCCTCTGGTCTTTCTGACGCTGCACTGAGCAGAAGCATCAAAGTAAATGCAGATTAAGAGCTAGGAAAGCTTGATTTTGTGGTGTAATTCTGATAGCCATGCACGGACCCTTGGCAAGTTGTTGCCTTTTATTTTTGTCCATTATCTCCATCAACGGTACCAGAGAAATGCTGGTGCGATGCTCTCACCACAAGTATCTCTGGGGTAAATAAACCTCGTTAGGCAAGTGCTGCTGAGATACCTGCCCTCATCAGGTGCTGCAGAGTGGGAAGGCAGCATCGCAGAGCTGGGATGGACACTCTCCTATCAGAAGACATGGAGGATTAAGTCTGTAATTCGGTGGGAGATAACACAGGATGTGAAGGGTGCTGCAGTACATAGTCGCTTGCCATCTCCTTACTTTCTGATGACCACACAGTGTTCTTGGATTGAAGAAGAAGCCAAGAGTATCTCAGGCACAGGAGCTTGGAAAGTTGGTGCCGGGGCCAAGCACATTAAGCATTAGGCATAGGACACACAGACCTGTAGCTGTTTTATCTTTCAGGGTTTTAAGCTGTGTGCCAGATGCTGCAGTCAATGTAAGCAGCAGGGAGAGGGCAGGCCAGGCTGGACCAATGGACAGCATGGCATTTAATGAACTGCAATTATTAATACATCACAGCATCTTAATGTGGAACGAGAGAGGGATTCAACTTGCAAGTGACCCGGAGCTGATCCCAGGGTCTAAGCAAGGGCTTTTTATTAGGGGAGGCTGGTCCAGCTGCTATCTTGGTGATGGATGCCGGGACAAAGGCTCTTGTGCCATGGTGATCAATCCAACTATCACAACAAATCCTGCCTCCTGCAGGGCCAGGGCTTGCCAGGCAGGATTTCTCCCTCTCACACCCAAAATACCCCCACCAAGCAGCCAGGAAACCAGGCTCCTGGTTGGATCTGTGGCTGTTCACTCTTCTGCTTTCCATGCAGGGCATTCAACAAACCACCCAGTGTACCAGGGATGGACATTTGCCACCAGGACCAGGGACTGGAAAGCTCTTTCGTTCCATGTTGATCTTTCTGTTTTTCCATCCATCACAGGAAGGACTCCTTGTTTCATTGCCAGGATTAGTGCTGGCATTGGTCCTGCTCTGCTCTGAATGCCCTCCTCTGAGAGGCATTTGCTCCTTTCCAGGATGGACACACATGGAGATAGTCAGACTTTTATTTTATGGAGGGGAGAGTGTGTGGCCAGGTACATCCCACCGGTCAGATAGGTGCCTGGAAAGGACCTGGCATCATCTTTCTGGGTACCCAGGAGAGGTCCAGGACCCATCCCTGTGGGGCCGGAGTGACACTCGGCATGGTCTTGGGCTGAATTTATTACAGCTGAATGCAGCTGTAATAAATATACCCAGTAATTTCAGACTGGGGGATAAACAACACAGAAAGAGCTTTTTAGACTGGTGTTTTAAGGGAACAAGGCTTACATGGTTTTTTGCTCCCTCTCCTCGTCCCCCCTGATAACTTTGATAGTTTTGCTTTCTGCTGCTCAGACATCAATTTCCACAATATTTTTTGCAAATTTTCTTCCCTTTGGCACCTGTTCAATTTGGTGGAATTTAACCAACAAGTTCAAAGTTCTCTCTAAGGAAGAAGTTGCAGCATCATTAAAACCTATCTGAGGCCTTGGAGGATTGGCATGGGCATGAGATGTAGGAAAGTCTCCAGAGTGGAGTTGGTGGATCTTGTAGGAGCTTAAGTCTTATTAGACATCAGCAGTTGCAGCCCTCCAACAAGTCTGGTCTCCCAGGTGCTCTATGGTGCCCCTTGCAGCAAGACTTAGCCCCACTGACACAAAGCCAGGGCAGGCTGAGGTGCTTCTGGCTTTTTGCAGCTTGGTCATTGCTGACAGCCCCTTTCCCTGCCTGTCCTTCAGGCCAGCAGAAGTCCCACTGCAGGAGACCCCTTCTTTGGCCAACTGCGTCATCCTTATTCCTCGCTCCACTTCGTATCAGAGCCATCTGTCTTCCTGCACGCTGGAGGCTTTCTTGGAGATGATTGCCTGTGTGCACACCTCAGGGAGCAGGATGCGTGCTAGCAGGCACTTAGCTTATGGAGGCAGCAGGTCCCTGGTCTCTCTGGTGACCCTCGACCGATTAACGTGCCAGCTTAATGGGAGTAAATCTCCATTAGTCATCAGCAACGTGACACATCTATCCCTAGGCTCAAAATGCTTCACTATCAGCAGGTGAATAAGGACAAAGTGTTGTCAGAGGACACAAAGCTACACACAGGCAGGCTGTGGATGCCAGAAGAGCTCTGGAAATGCTCGGGAAGTGACTGGGGATTTGGGAGAATATGGGCAATTTTGGTCAAGATTTACCTGAGTTTGACTTTCAGGATTGCCTTTGGAGCAAACATGACCAGGCTTCAAGGCTTTGAGTCTGTGATGTACTATAAACCCTGGTTTATGGTCCAGCTCTGGTTCAGTGTTTCCAGAGCTCTAGAAATCAAACAAAAATTCCAAGTAAGCAAAAGACTGTTACAGAACAGATGTGCTAAGACACATCTGGGACCCTGAGAACACCTGAAGGTGTCTGTTAGGATGCAGGCTTTGTAATCACTGTCTATCACTGAGCAGGTTACCTGCTCTGTATTAATCAAACAGACAGATACCAGTGAGTAAAACTAAAAGGTCTGATCCTTAATCCACTGCACAAAATGAACTACTTGGGAAACCCCATCAGTTCAGGGCTGTATTTACTCTGTGGACAAGCTGCCTTGAGCAGTCTCTGGAACCCAGAAACAAGCATGCACAGGATCCCTGCACCCGTGCTGCACACAGAGGGCAGTGTGAGAGAAGCTACCGAGCTGGCAGCGCTGAAGAGGCAGAGCTGACACCCTCCAGAAGAGAAGCCAGCCCCGACACCAGGCATCACTGCAACGTTCTGGGTTTACGCGACCAGCGATGCCCAATGTACTGAAACTCATTTCTCCCTCTGTCTGCCAACAGCCCAGATGGGTTTCCAGCTCCGTTCCTCCTTCGCAGCGCTGTTAGATTTCCTGGATGGATTTTACATTGCTTAGCCTCGGCTGCACAGCACAATAGATATGTGACGCCTTTAAACCAGAACAACACAAATGGTCCCCATATTTCTTTGTGCCTCCTGCTATTGATAGATCCGTTTTTATCTGTGGCACCCAGAAGGCTCGTGTGGGCAGGTCCTACCTTCTGGTTAGAACTCATGGAGTTCTAAAGATCTTTCTCCGCACTGGTGATGATGCTGTCTGGCTTTTAGGGTAACACTCTGCTCCTGTGTTTGTATGGATTGCTCCTACAACAAATCCCTGGGCATTGCCTGCTGGCCCTAAGGCAATCAAGATAGCCACGCTTTGGCATCCAGACTAAGCAGTTACATGCCAGGCTCCCACATCCCTGCGTACCTCTCATTTATTACTGGGGTCTCTGGAAACCTTTGCCAAGATTGTTGCTTCTTTTGTAAGAGGTTTCATGTTCCAAGTAAAACACTTTGTGGTTATATAGACCATTAAGAATCACATGGTGTTTCCAAATCAAGGAGTGAAAAATCACTGGATCATATTTCTTGCCTTTTTTCTCTGTCTTAGGCCAGGTGTCCCCTGACCCATCCTGCTGACCCCGCCGGCTTGGCTTGGTCTGACTGTAAAGCTGGAGGTAAACAGAGCTATAATGATGAAAGAGAGCTTTTGCTGGCTCAGCATCTGTGGCATGGACATCTGCTGTCACTCAGGGGCTCTTCTTGTGCTGTGGTGAGGGAGGGTCTGCAGCACAGACTTGCTCAAGTCAGATCCTGCGTGTCTCTGGCTCCTGTCCCCCAATTCTGACTCACAGAAGGCTAAAAATACAACCTGGCTCATAGATGCTATTTTGGGGGTGCTGTGTTTTTCCTCGCTTTAGCTCCCCAAGCATGCGCTGCTATTTTTTCCAGTAATGATCAGCATTACCTTAGGTATTTCTCTTTAGGATATATAATTTTAGAGCCGATTGTGCAATTGGTACTGCTCTAAATAATTTACTGTGCAAGTTGGGTTTCTTAATTAAAAACAATAACAAATTTGGCTTCATTTATAGCACTCCTGAGTGCTTAGCACCAGGATTAGAGTGGGCTTCTCCAGGGACTGTATGTTTCCCAACACGCATCACTCCTGTCAGTGTGTTTCATCTCTGTGTTCCTTGCAGAGAATCACCAAACTGTGTCAGCTTTCACTCTCTCGTACAAAGAAGAGAAATACTTATAGGAAAGGAGGACAAGACCATTTATAACTGTAGGCACAATTACAACATTATTACCAATCTGGGCAGGTTTGAATCACCAGAGGCAAAGTCACTTCATTGTCTTAGTAAGCTGTGATCTTACAAAAGCACCATGGGAAGAGTGTTTTATATCTGAGGAAATGAGAATATGAGAGATGCACAGGAAGCATTGAGATGTTCAGTATTAATAAAGGAAATATTACAAGTTGCTAATCTTTTTGTCCCAGGGCTGGCAGATCCCAAATGCTTTGACCAATGAGATCATTCTCAGCGCTTCTCAGAGAGTAGCAAAATGAAGGCTGATGAACACAAAAGAGCAAGATACCCTGCACACCCCCTTTTCCCTTTTGAGTGAGTCAGCAAAGTCTATCTGGAGCTTCAGGAGATGCCCTTTGACATCCTTATGCGTTTATCACCGCTGTGCCTCCCCCTCTGAGGGGTCTTGTATCCAGCATTTTAATGGTGCTGCTGTGCTCACAAGGGGGTGGATTAGTTTGGATGCTGGTGCTGCAGGGGAAGGCTGTAAAGAGCTGAGAGGGGTGGCTGGGGACCCTGGGCAGCAAGTGTCCCTTGGGGACAGCTTCAGGAAAAGCTGAACTTGCCTCAAAGCAGGAAAACAAACCTAACTGGCCTCTGCCAGCTCTGCTTTTTGTGTTGTTATTTATTTATTTTTGTCTCATTCCTCTGATTTCAGCCATAATCTACAGTTTGCTGCTCTTAGTGTGGAAATGATTCTCATCTTCACCCCATGCTTGTGCAGTCCACCCCATCCTTAGCAAAGGCATAAACTGGAAATGGTGCCAGTGACAGTAAGTGACATCCTACAGTGTTGAGGGATGAACTCCATCTGGGTTAACCTCTTCCTCTCCTTGCCAGTGTCAGTATTTACCTGAGTAAATACATCTTTTTTACTGCTATTCTCTGCAAATCCTCTAAGCTGCAGTCAGTCTGGACCTGGAGAGCTGGTGATACATGTTTCTGTAATAGATAAAGCCTGTGAGACCTTCTTGTGCTATTTCTCCGAGTGTATGTCCAGCCTCGCACCACAGCCTCCTGCGGTCCAGCAGATTGTCAGTTTGGCTTCTCTACCCTCCTCCAGCTGACAAGCACTTCCCAAGTGTCCTTCCAACTCCAAACACCAACACCAACAGCTGCTCTCATCCTGGCCCCAAGGAGGAACAGGCTTTGCAAGCTCCATTGGATGGCGTCATGTTTGCTGGTGCGAGTGGTGCCTGCACTGAGCTTGCATACACACGCACGTACATGTGCACGTATGTACATGCCAAACATGTACACACCAAACAAAGGCTGACATGATGTAGGTGGACCTTGCTGTCTCTTCCAGGGGAAAAAGGGGCTCAGCTGCACTCCTGTGCTCTCTCCCAGTTTGGTTGGGATCAGCAGCTTTGTGTTTTCAATGCTCTGGCTGCTGCATTGACATGGACCCAGAGGGACAGAGTCTGCTTGGGCTTTAGGTGCAGGAGGAAGAGTCTCTAAGCCCTGTGTTTGGTCAGTGGCAGAAGCTGAGCCACGTGAGACACTTTGGTTAGGTCAAGGAGAGCTACTGCTACTGGTGCTGAGTAGGGAGGGGATGTGAACTTGGGCATAGTCACCAGCTGGTGGACTGGATGTCTCTGAGGAGACTAAGCATGATCCAGGGTGGCGGCAGCTGGCATATGGTCCTGAAGGGAGGTCCTAAGGATCAGAGGACCAGAGGCAAAGCAAGGGCAGGAGGGTTCTTGTGCATTGATATCACCCAGGATAGAAACCAGTGTGTGTCATTGACGTCAAATCTGACCCCCGTCAAAGCTGAGTGTCCTGTTACAGTCAAGGAGCATTTAACTTTGGGAATATGCCTCCATGCTGGAGCTGTTACTAATGCAGTAAATGCCGGAGCTCCCGGGAGACTGAATAATTACCAACTCCCCAAAGGAAAACACCACAGACCTCTGTAAAGTAAAGACAGGATAAAACTTCTAAGCTGGGGGACGTGAATTGGTTCTCAACATGTAAATCTGCCTCCCCACCCTCCCTAGTGCCACATAACCACTGTGTTAAGAGGCTCAGAAAATGGCACTAAGAAATCCAAAGAGCTATTTATCCAGACCTGGAAATAATGATAGTGTCCCATGAAAGGTGTGTTTGTGCTCAGAGGTCTGTGGAACAAGGCCAGCAGCACAGTGTTGCTTCTCAGCTACAGGCAGTTTGCTCTGGTACCTGGATGGAGCTGAGCCAACAAGACAGGAGATGGTGCTCAAAGCCTGAGTAATCCATCCAGCCCTTTACATTCCAGTGCGTGACTATCTCTATATCTTAAAGCTCCGTGTCAGGCAAGCAGGAAATAGAGAGTTTTCACACAGGGCTGAAATTGGGCTCTGACACTCAGGAGCAGCAGTGCTTGTGCAGGGATGCTCTCTAGACAAGCTGGTCCTCTTCCAGCCAGCACTTGGAGATGAGCAGCCAGGGCTGTGCTCTCCATCTGGATATGCCTGATGCTGGGGAAGGGATCTAAGGCAAAAAACATTAAATACATTTTGGGTTTTCCAAGCAACAGCATGAGGATGTCTGGGAGAGCTGCTTGGAGGTATCCCTAACTCCCAGACACTTTCTTGGTGCCAAGGGGTGTGACATCCACTCTAAGGAGTAAAGCATGTTTGACCTGCATCGAACTGCGCCTTCTTTCTTACTGTCTCTCACCTTTGCACCAGAATGCACTTTCAGCCCTTTAAAGAGTCTTTTCTGGGCAAGGGGTGATGTGCCAGGGAGGTGCTGGGTGCTGTCCACCCCACCCTGCCTGCCAGCAAATTCAGCATGGCTATATATAGGCTCTGAGCTGAGGCCTTCGAAGCAACACTTGGACCCAAGTTCCCCAAACATGGCTGGAAAAATTCCACTTGGCATCAGGCAATTCACCATATGCTGCTGTTCCCTTCTGCTTTTATCCAGAGAGCACCTCCAAGCTCTGTGCTATGGAATAGCTGCTATTTTGGGGGTAGCAATTGATATCTTTTCATTCCCTAACCATCCTTGAAAGGGCTGTCTTCCCTCCTCCCATCTGAGACACAAACAAACTTCCCAACTCACTGCACCAGCCCAATGTCACTGGATTGCAATGTTGCATGACCGGTGGCTGGACTGTGAGGGCTCTGACGGACATGAAGGTCTCTCTCTGTCATGTGCCTACATGTTGGGATGATGAGGCTGGCAGGTACCAGAACATTCACCATGGCATTGCATTTTCTCATATACAGCCTGTAAGGCCAGTAACTTCCCTGCACATCTTCCACACTTAAAGAGCAAGACTTCTGCATTTCTATTTTGAACTGCTGGTTCTCTTTGAAACTGCCTAGGAAAGAATTCTTGTTCTTTCTATATCCACCCCATTTCTATGACTTTTTTTATTATTATTACTTTTGCCCTCAGTAGAAAGTGCTTTAAACATCTATTCTCTTCATACATCAAATCACCACAAAATCCACCTAAATCACCAAAACATGTTTATACCACCCAGTGAGCCTGGGATTGCTAAGTGGAGAACATGGGTTTGAAGGTAGGGCTGATGCAAAGTGAGGGTAAGTTGCTTCAAATCTTAGGGGGACCCTCAAGCTGGGTCTTCCCTATAAACCTTTTCTTGCCCATCACTGCAAGGCAGGGTGAGCTCTGCTCAATGCACGCATGCAGGCTAAAAGCCCATAATTTAGAAGCAGTAAGACAACTCTGCTTGGCAAGTCTGGAATAAACCTCTCCAGACAAATATAGCTTACGGGAAGAAGAGGAAAAGGTGCCTCCCTGCAGAAGCGTGGGATATGCCTGAACGTTTCTTTCAGCGACCTGTACACACTGCTCTGATCCCTGGGCTGAGATGCTTGCAGAGATCCTGATGCTTTTGTCTGAGCTGGCTCCCATCTCTATACTTGATCCTCATTGCTATTAACTCACACTCCTATAATCGTGAGTGGGAGTAAGGAGATGGAGATGACCTAGCAAACACCAGCTGGCTTCTTTAGGAGATTTATATAAGTGAATTTGTGGGTTGTAAAGCTGTCAGCAGGAAGAAACACACAGACCTGAGGAGCCAGGCATTGCTCCACTGCACTAGCCAAGCTCCTGGGCTGTACTGGCAGTTTTGGATGCAGGGCCTGGCTGGGGTCTCCCATGCTCTTCTCTTTGCCCAGTCGGCTGACACTTCCCCAGCTGACTGTGCAGAAAAGGGCTGTCTGTTCCCAAAGAGCTTTCTGAACTCATCATTGCAGGAGCTGCAGATGGGAAGCAATTCACTTCATCCACTTTCCGCCCCTCACTCCCCAGATGAGGCCAGACTAGTATACCTCTCATTCATGGCTACACAGCATCCCTCTCCTCTTGCTTACATGGAAAATAGCATCAGGAGAGCATTTGTGTATTTTTAGTTACTTTAATTGAAGTAGCAGCTGGAAACAAGGAGGAGAGCCAGCACAAGGGTTGCCAGCCAGCCCTTCACAAGTGCCCAGCAACTGCTGTGCAGCCTGTGCCTGGAGTCACTGGGCAATTTGGCCATGACATGTTTGGGGTAGCTCTGAGGAAAGACACAGGAGCCAGGAGATGTAAGTACTGTGTCCTCTCATACACAAACCTGGGATACAGGTAGGTCAGGTTTTCACCCCTGCCTTCATCAGCCTCAGCAGCACAGCCAGCACTTGTCTCCCGTGCTGCTGAAGGCTTGACAAGTTTACAGCAATGAGAATCAATATTTACCATATGTTTGTTAGTATTAATAAGTTTGTTAGTATGATGAAAGCATCTCACCCAGAGATGCTTCCTTGACTAATATATGTAAATGCTTCTATCTTAACAAGTAAGAATGACAAATAGGTGGCAGAGAGTGACAAAACAGCAATAGGTGTCACCCATGGCATGAAATGAGAAGAAAAACTGCATGCTGCTGTCAAGAGATCAGGAAATACAGTGGCTTGGAGAAACAAAACAAGAAAAGCCAGTGAGTGAGACAACCAAATCACTCTGAGACCCTGGGAGAAGCTCAGCTCCTGAATTCTTAATGGACCACATTGTCACAGCCTTCCCTGGTTGAGATGAGGTGGGAAATCAGGTCTGTGGGGATGCTGCAGCTTGTTTCACTGATGGTTGCGTTTCTGAAAGCAGACATGCTTCTGTTCACATAACAAAGCAACACGGGGGCTCCACTGTGTATCTTTGGCCTGATGTCAGAAAGTTAGTTCAGAATCCACATTTGGTCATCTGATTTTTATGCAGAAAGGCAGCTAGGTTAAAGAGAACAGACCCCAAGGTGCTTCCATGCCACCAGTCATGAGGATCCTCCTACCACAGTAGGAATTGCACAACTTTCATTAAAGATATTAGAAACTACAGCCTTTCTAAATAATAAAACAGGCCATTTTTCTTACAAATCCTCCCTTTGCTTGAATTACTTCCACACACAGCTCTGCCACCAAAGGAAGGCTGAAGCTGCAGCAGCAAACCCATACCCCTTCCCTGAGTGCTGCCGGGCTCTTGGGCTCTCTCCATCGCAGCCACTCAGCCCAAGGTGAATACCAGCTGTGACCAAGAAATGTGCACTTGACACTGTGCTATATCAGTGCTCAACAGCCACTGCACAAAAAAGAGAAGCCCGGTTAACTTTCAGTACTCCAACGGGAAGGCTGGCTCTTATCCCAGCCCTCTTCATCTTCCCCTGTTTCAGTGCAAAAGGTTTGTGAGAGAAACCTTTGCCACTGGGGCTTTGTCAGCTTGCCATTTTTATCCCCATGTAAACACCTCCTACAATCATCGCATTTAGTGGTTGGAATAAAGGATTTCTGAAAGGCAGAAGCACAGAGCAGGCTGGCAATGAGGAAAATGCAACTCTAGCCAACTCTACAGGCAAAATCTTTGGCAGCACAGGAGTGAGGTGCACATCTGGCTAAGGCAGGCCAGCATACAGCTTCAGGAAACAACTGGGTGAGTGCAGCCTGTAGAGGGGATTTGAGCTTCATCTTTGAGTAAAGTAGATCATAGAATCACAGAGTTGTTCAGGTTGGATAAGACCTTAAAGATCATCTAGCTCCAAACCCCCTGCCATGGGCAGGGACACCTTCCCCTGGACCGGGTTTGTTTTCTCCTTGCTTTGCCCACGTCAGTCTTGAATGGGTTCTTGGGAATGGTCTGCAAGTGCAGCAGCTCAATGTCACCCCATTCCTGATTGCAACCAACCATTTCTTTGATAGGCTCAGTGCCATTCTGTGTCTCTGCTGCAACGTTAAAGGAAGCAGAGCTTTTATTGCTGTCAGGGATGTGATGAGCATGAAGCATCCAGCTGGACTCCTTATGTGTGCAAAATACATGGGCTCAATCTGGAAACAGTTTGGAAGAAAGCAAATGGGAATCATTGCAATGCCTTTCATCTGATTTTACCTTGAAGGGGAAAACACCCTTTCCAAGTGTTGCGTGTTACGTGGGAAGTAGTCACACCTCTGAAATAGGGTGGTAAACATGGTTAATCTAAGGACTAACAGTCACAATTAATTCTCTTTGCAATTTCTAGTAGCTGGAGAGTCTTTCATCTAGCAGGATATATCCATTTCAAGGCAATTTCCTTTATTATTCAAGCTTGCAAATTGCCTGTTCCTACTGGTCTCCAATGCAAGTCTTTCGAAGTTTAACACATCTGCAGTTTTATAAAGTCATTATTTTTAATTAATAGATAAAGCTTCTCCATTATTCTCAGAATTAACTCCAACTGAGAAGACACAGAGCCAATACGTGGTTGTGTGTATTCACTAGGAAATTCTTTTGAAATGCTGTGATTAAAGGTAGAAAAAGGGATTTGGGCTCTACTTGGCAGATACATGGAAATGTAGAGCAAAGTGTGCTTGCTGGATTCTATAGGGCTTAAGCAATCTCAGATGTGCTCTGATTTGCTGCCAAAAGGTTTGTGTTCTTTTTAGGCATGTCCAGAAAGAGTGGCCAGTGGGTTATATATGTGTGTCCATGGGAGGTGGAGGGGATGCTGGCTGGGGGTTGGCATGGAGCTTCCAGCACCAGCACATGGTGCCATCCTGCTGGGCTCCCGATGGATGATGTAGATGAAATACCAGACATTTCCTCTGCAGGGAAGTGTCCTTGGAATGGCAGTGACCTTTCCCTTGGGAGTACTGGTGAGCTGTCTCTCTTGCTCCCCACCTCGGGACACCACCACTAGGCTGAGTCTGATCTGGGCACAGAGCAGCTTTGCCAATGGAGTATGAAGATACATGCAAAGCTTGGTAAGGAGACCGAGGTGCAGTAACAATGGGTTTACTGAAGATAAAGCATCAGGTGGTCAAACCTATCACCCTCAGCTCCAAGACCTGAAATTGCCCTACCCTAGGAGTGTATCTAAGCTGGGAGGTATGGGAGTGTTTCCATCTGGTGCACAGGAGCTGGCCCCGCAATTTTTCTCTGTCCTGTGCTGGTTTGGCGGTGTTTAACTGCAAGGAGCCAGACCACAGGTACAGCTGAGCAGCAGCCAGCATTCCCATTCTATAAAAGGTCCTAAGCTTTCAGTAGTTTAACCCTGCTATTGAAAGGGGACATGTAAGACTGTTTATCACTATGGGATGCCAGACTGAAGCTTGCTTCATTTCTGCTGAATCTTTCTGTGAAAGGCTGAGCTTTTTAACTGATGCATTCAACCATCCACAGAGCAGACTATCAAGGATCCTTTCTCATCCCTGACCCCAGAGAGAGCCATTCTCTTCAAGCCTGATGTCCAGGGTGCAGCATGAGCTGACACCCTGAAGGGCCATGCAGAGATGATGCCTGCATGAAGCAGAACATGAAATCCTGGCATTTCCCAGCACAAACAGCAGCTGCTGCCATGCGGGTCAGCTCAGCCAAAACCTGCCAATTGCTCCTTTGTTCAGCACAAGACCGAGATACAAGAACATTCTGAACATAACTGGATCAGATGTTCCTCCGTGGGATGAGGCTGGAAAACTCAAGCAGTGCAGGAAGGCTGGAGCAGACCTAGAAGAGTGGCTGTGGAGCAACGGGACCATTTCTACTCCCATACAGGTACAAGGTCCTGTGCGACATCCACATTCAGGAAGCACATTGACCTTGCCACACTAGTGTGGGAGTTCAAGGGCAAAGAATAGAGGAAAACAAATAAATGCCACAAGGCTTAAATGGGAATTAATTCTGCAGAGCACAGGGCAACATGGTGATGACAACTCAGCTGACAGGGCTAAACTGTGAGTGGCAGCATCGTATCGCTTTGGGCTGAATGCAGCAGTTCCAGTTCAAAGCAGAAGTCAGTGGAGCTGTCAGCAGCTTTGGTGGGATAAAAAATGGTGCTCAGTGGTTTTTATGCTCCATTAAATGAACACAAAGAAGCACCTGGGCTATGGTAAATCAAGATAAGAGCGGTGTAAGAAATGTGCTTCTGTGACACAGCAGGGAGAGGATGCAGGGAGGTGGTTTGCAAATGTCTGAGTTTCCACTAAACTGAAGTCGCTGTCAGCTCCTCAAATCCTTCCCATTTCTGTAGCAAAATTCAAGGGCAGTTGAAAGGGACTGGATTAGTCAGAAGGATGCTGCCTCTTTTCAGCAGCTTCCAGAGTCCATGACGTTACTTGAAAGGCACAAACCCACAGCTATGCCCTGGTGAGTGAGATGTGATGTGCTCAAGCCGTGCTCCCAGCAGGCAGCACAGGGCAGTGGTGCATGGGGGCTCGGCTGATGGGGCTGTGGACAGCTTTTGGAAGCAAACTGGAGCTGCTGGTTGGGACACGTTGTTGCTTGCCTCTCCATGAATGGAGAAGGGCAGTGGGAGCTGCCCAGGGGTTGAGTTTCTTGATTGTAGTGCCACATCTGGCAAATCACTGCCACCCTTCAACTGCCACTGCCTTTAGTAAGCGTGACAGAAAGCCACTTATATGGGTGTGGGGCAGTGCAAGGGCAAAAGCATTTTGCAGGCTCAACAGATCCCAGAACATGTGATTCTCAATGGGATGGCATTGCCCAGAGCTCCCTAATAGTGGCACAGAGGGCTGGGGTGCAGATACTGTCACCTTCGATTTCAGACAAGCACAGTCTGACCTCTTCAGACACAAGGGAGCCACTCTGCTGTGTCTTAGCAGGTTGCTCGTGCCTTCCATTGCTCTTCTGAGCCACCTGAGCTTATGGAAGATGCTCACTGAGCGCTGAATCCTGTTAACCTGTTTCCTTGCTGTGCCCTCATTTCCAGAACAGTGAAGGCTCAATCAAGTCCTGTGGTGTGGGTTGCATTCAGATAAGTTTGCCAGAGGCCAGCAGCCCCCAAGTCACCCTGAGTGATGAATGTCAAGAGAAGGGTTAATCAGGCAGAACAGACTGGGAAGCCATGCAATCTGCAGGGGGCCTGGGGTGGCCAAGGAGCTTTGGGGCTCCAAAAGCACACACAAGAAAAATCACAGCTCCCCAAGGTGCTGCCAACCTCCAAGGAACAGAAGCTGCTGTAATGACAGTGTCACCCATCAGAGATCAGAGAGCTGGAAATGGCTTTTAGACTGTGACTGCCGGAGCCCTTGTGTGAGCTCGGAGAGGCCAAAGCAGAGGCAGCAAAGCCCTGTGGTCCCTCAGGCAGCTTCCCCTCAGTGAGCTCCCAAGCGAGGCTAGTTTCAGATGAACCATGCCTTATGCTGCTCCTCCTGCCCCCAGACTCAGGGTTCAGAGCAACTCTTAGTCTTTATTATGCAGAGGACACATAAAGCACCTAGCACTGAGAAATTTAAGACCAAAATGCCCAGCTGTAACTAAAAAGTGTGAATATTTGACAAAAATAGCCATTCTGCAGCAGGTGTAAAGCAACATTAACAAGACCCAAGGCAGCAGCACTGTAATGCTTTACACTGCTGAGGATCTGGCCCCAGAGGGACTTTCCTTTCATCTGCAGTGCTGGGGAGGTTTACACAGGGCTGATTGATTGATAAATAGCACCAACAGGAAGAAAACATGGTTAATGCTTGTGATCTCAAAACTCAAACCCCAGTGCTTTTATTTTTGACCATCTTGATAAAGAAAGGTCTGTGGTGATTTCCTCTGCTGATATTCAGCCTCTGCTCCCACACTTAGAGCCCAAAGCCTGCTGTGAAACAAGTTCCTGCTCTGCAGGGACAAGCCTTGGATGCTCAGGTCTCATCAGCAGAAACTGAGCTTAGGAAAGGAGGCAAAGATATGCAAGTGTGGGGAAGGAAAGGAGAAGAACTGGAGAAATGAAGGAGGATGATGTAGAAGCCCCCAGACAAGTGATGGATGGGGCGGGGTAGGCATCTCTCCTTGTTTCTTCATATCATTAACTCCAAGTATCCAGACTTACAAGTCTGTTTCTGTTCTGCACTTCCTTTTTATTTTGTGCAAGAAAGAATTTTTTCAGAGGCATTGGGGCCTCCATTCATGCCTGGTTTTTAGCACGTTCATGCTTTGAATTGTTAGAATTATTTTCTATTTCTTATTTTCTATTTCTTATTTTCCCCCAAGAAAGCTGAGGTCCTGGTGCAACTTTTCTATTGCTGCAACTGAGGCCATAACCCCTGAAGAACAAGGAACTAACAGGCAAGTAAATGGCATCTTTACATCTCCAGTGCCTCTCAAAGCAGTCTGATTATACCTGCTACCTTTTCAGCTGGAAAGCTTTTCTCAACAGTTGGCTTACGCCTTCTTGTCTAGAAACAGTGGCCTTGAATGGCTGTGCTGCTGCAGTTGCTGTAGTTGAGTGATACCTGTTGCCACCGCATTGCCAGTGGCTGAGCCCTGTGGGGGCCTCGAAAGAAGCAGATGAGCACCCCGTCCTCTCTAGAAACCTTATCATCTTATATAGGTTGTGTCTGTTACCTAGCAAGCTTGGTGGAAAGCAAGATGGTTAAAGCAATTTTGACACAAGATGGCAAAACTACCATGCCAGAGCATTTTCGTTCAGCCACCTGATGCTACTGGCTGCTAGGAAACCACAAGCCTTATTCCAAGCTTGCAGTCTGTCCGTCCCCGTTCAATGGCTCTGGTGACAAATAGCTGAATCCTAATCTGAGTCCCAGCTTGATGTTGGCCTTTGTGTGTGAGAGGCATTAGCAGGACTGGTCTAAACAACAGAGTGTGCCCAGGGTTGCTCAAGCAAGAGGGGAAAACACGGGTAAATAAGAAAAAGGTTACTATGTGAGGAGGGCTCCAGGAATAGGAAACGTGAGCCTTCCTACCCATGCAGCAGCATGCCAGGAGGCTCTGCCCCTTGGAGGGAGGCAAAGTGCCTGATAAAGCTGCCCAGCAAAGTCCTTCCTCAGTGTAAATGTAAACTCGATCTCACCTTTCCTTAATAACTGGAAGTTTTGTAGTCTCTTTAATGCCTTACTGGCTCCAAACAGTGAAAAATGGTTGTGCTCTTCGATATGGCTGAGCTGCTCATAGCAGCATGTGATGAAATTCATCATGTTAATGGAAAGGGTTGTTCCCAGGAACAATCCCGTGTCCTGGCTTCAAGGGAGATCACAAAGGTGAAGGGATAGGGCACAAGCTTCCAGAAGTCCAAGTAGAGAAGACAGGGTGTTGGCAGGCACTGTGAGCACCTCACAGTATTCAGTCTTATGGGAATATAAGACTGAAAAACAAACAAAAACCAAACAAACAAAATAAAAATTAAAAACCCCATAAAAAGCAAAAAACCACAACCCCAAAACCAGCTGAGAGCTGGCAAGGTTTAATAAAGTCAAGTAAGTATCACTCAAAACATGAAAATCCAGCCCAAACACAGCTCGCTCTAAGGAAATCGCATTGGCAAATCAAATGCTTACTTGGCACCAAATTGTAATTCTCAGGATATTCTTTACAAGTAATAAAGATGAAGAAATTGTCTAAAATTGGAGTGACCAAAGGAAGAAGTGCTGTTAGCAGTTCATGTCTTGGTTCAGTGAAGGACTCCGAGCAATGTGAGAGCTCCCATGCCCTGGACAGGCTGAATTGCCTTTATGAGAAGAGAGTATTTCCCTGGACATTCACAGAGTGTGACATTGGTTCACAATTGTACAGAAGAAACCCTGGGTTTCGTTTGGGTTTCAGGGTAAGGTATGACATTTCACGCGACACTTCCTGTTTTGTACCCTTATGCTCTGGTTACCCTGCAGAGGAAGTTTTCAGGCTGAGGTCTGCAGAGAGCTGGAGCCCACAGAAGGTTACCAAGGAAGGAAGTTTCATGCATTCTCCAGGGCAAACCCTATTTGTGAAAAGGATAAATAAGCCGCTATCTTCACTGAGAAATTTTAGCTGCCTGCAAATGAAAACAGTCAAAAAACACTTGGAAAGACATCAAAGTTTAAGCTGAAAGCCAAAATTGGGTAGTTTTCTTTGCAGCTATAAAGGGTGAAGTAGCCAAGCTACAGACAAGGAAAGACTGCCCCTAAATCATCTCAGAAGACCTCGTGGTGGCAAAGTGCCCATCTTTGGTATCAGGAGTTGCCCGAGATGAATCTGGGAATTAGACCTACGAATGATTTTGTACTTTCTGGAGCACTGTATAGCCCCCAGATTGACATGGCCTGAGTAGGAAAACCAAGTGTGAGTTCTATAAAGGAACATCCTGCTGGTTGAATCTACTATAATTATTTGACTGTGATGATAAAACCCTAGGGGAAGAGAAATCCCTTGGACTTCAAAAATAAACTAAATTGGACAGGCCAGGAGGAATATTGATGAATTTCTAAGGAGTGTCAGACATCAGATGAATAAGCAGCACGATGTTGTATCATATGCCAAATACTAGGTCACATTGGCAGAAATGGATTGAACACCTCGTGCAGTTAGAGCACTGCTGAACTCCAAATTAATGGTACGGGAATGGGTCTGGGCATATGTGCATGGCTAAATAAAGACCAAGATTCCTTGTGCAGTTCCAGTCTGGAGAGTAAACAAAATGTTAGCATGCCTAAAGGTTGGGGTAGGAAACATTGTGCTGCTACTGTATAACCTGACAGAGCCTTGACCAATCTGACCTTGCCTAACTCTGGTCATCCTGTCCCAGGAAGGCACATGCTGGGAGGATGCACAGCATCTGAAAATGTTCAGAGGCCGAGGACAACAAACTGAAGTCTGGGACTCCTTGTCGGTGCCCTCAGTGAACTAATAGGCCTTGGCTTTGGGAAATGAGGAGCTGAGAAGGAATACAACAGAGATACACCGGGAAGCTAATTTATCTTTTCTGCAACTTGTCAAAACTTCCATACCATGATAAAGCACTGATGGTTTTGCCAATGGGGAGCATTTTACAAACGTCTTAATATGGCATATGATGATCCCGTGAGTAATGGAACTCTGGTCCCAAACATGATGGCATCGCAGCGTAATTGAAGCCATGGATACTCCAGGCTTGGAGCATGGATTGGAAAGGAAGGCAGTGTTTGTATCTCTTCTCACCTGAGGTGTTTTTGCCATGTAGCATTAAGGAGCTCTGCCAGCAGCCTCCCTCTGACTAAGATCAACTTTGCTGGTTGTCAAACAGTTTCTCTTGCTGGTTAAATTCTTAGGCTTAGGAGCAAATGGCATGCCAAGAAAATGCCAGCTCTTGTACCAGAAGCTCCCCACCAGCATGAACTGAAAGGCCAGGCATCAGTCATACATTCACACACTGTCTGTTGTGACATCCTTCTGCAGAGAAAGCAGCAAAAGTAGTGACTGTTTATACACCTGAAACATGCTACTGCCTAAAACATCCAAATGCAGCCTTGCAATTGCCTATCTCTGCTTCGTTTAGCTGGCTTTTTTCTCTAAACATACCATGCACAAAGTCCCCTCAAATTGGAAACTTCTCTGTACAGCGTCCAGCCTGACCAAGGTCTTTATGTAACATGTCCATGGATGAGTGCTAAGGCAGCTGAGGAGCAAAGCACTGTTTAGGGACAGGACAAAGCCAGCTCTGTGACTGTAAAGATCTTATTGTGAACATGCTACAGGCATGGAGTCTGAGAAGAGGTTTATGGTGTACTGGTGTGTGATATATGGATCTGGTGCTTAAGGGAGCTGTTGCATTAGCATCCATGGGACTCTGTGGGATGTAGCTGAATTATGGAGCCATTGCCTGGGTTTGCAGCAATTTTTCAGGTGTCCTTGGAGAAAATTCAGGGAAGAGATGGTAAATGGAGTTCATCCCTGAAGAAGAGCAAGAGGACGATGAAAGCTTGGAGAGAGGAAGGGAATTGCTGAAGTGCTGGAATGAATTCACAGCACACTGTGCTCACAACTTCACTTCATCCACCCTCCTCCAGATGTTGTCTATAAAAGGTTCATTCAATCTTCATTTCTTAGCTAAAAGGGATGATAGCAAAGATCTTTATCCTCTGGTTGGCTACTATTCTGATGAGCAAAACAGAAAAGCACTGCCAGAGAAGAGCCTGTTCTTTGTGCTATATTTGTAGCTGTGAGAACACAAAAAGATATGCCTTCGGAATATAATTGCCTGATTTCTCAGATGTCCTTCTGGATGCTGGCCTGGCAGCCAATTTTCCTATCTCCAGTTTTAATCTCCAAATTCTTCCAGTTGGGTACCCTGAGTTTTTGAATACAGGCACTGGCACTACAAGTTCTTACTTCTCTGAAGAAACGTATCCTCGGTGTTATTAATCACTGAATTTATTATCCTGCAAACAGGAGAAGGTCAGAGTAGGCAGAATGGATTCTTGTACCTGGTGCAGAGTGATGCAGGAACCCAGATTGAGTTCACCTCTCTTTGATGAGGAGATAGAGATTTCTTTAAGGCATCTTACAGCTGAAATCCTGCACATGGCATATGCCACAGGCTCTGTGGCCTGAGAAGCATGGATGTACCCATGGAACGCTGTCTTGTCCCTAGCCACAGCTTTTTAGGGGGAGATAGATGCATAGCCCTTCTTAGGAAAGAACAAGAGTGACCACATTTGAATCACAGCACATGCTGCGTACGCTGTCTCTCTTCCCACTCTGCTGCAATTCCCAACAGTCAGCCCGGGCATCATTTCACCATCAGGCAACCAGCACCCATAGATCTGGGCAATCCTCAGAGCAGCTCTATCAATCAACCTTGTTGTTAAACATCCCAGAGCTCCAGACCAGCAGCCCTTTTGGGTTTGGGGCTTTTTTTTGCTTGCCCCAGCACAACACAAGGCTTTTTTCCATCTTTCTTCCCCTTCTCATAGTGAGAAAAACAACGGGCAAAGAAAACTCACAAATCAAGCTGCTGACCCAGATGCAGCGATGGGGACGGGGCAGCATGCTGGGGCTGTGCACACAAAGAGCTGAGGCAGCGCTTTCGCCAGCCCAGAGCTCTGAAGAGGGGCCAGAGTAAATGAAACCTGCAGGCTGAAAAATGATGCTGAGAAGACCGGTTAGCTGTCTGCATTACATGGTGCTGGGTAACGGGGGGTGATAGCACACTGGGCAGGTGGCGAGGAAACTTGTCCCTCCTGTACACAGATTAGATGTCTGCTCCTCATCCAGTATTTTTCCACTTTACATGGAGCTAACTCCCAGCTGCAAGTGAAGGAGTGGATGGCCACAGCCTGAGAACAACACGGAGGGACCTCTGTCCATGGGGAAGGGTTCAGGACACAAAGCTCAGGCCATGGTGTTCACTCTCACTCTGCAGCTCCCAGCTAGGAGAGCACAGGAAGAACTTCTTCTCCTGTGTTGGGCCAGGAGCAAAGATACAGGGAGAGAGGTGCAGTAGTGACAAAAGAAAATACATTAAATACTGGCAGCCTGCAGGAATGGGCCAGGAAACCAAGCCTGCAGAGGGAGGGAAGCTGGAGGAGAGAGGCTTCAAGGTGGACATCTCAGGAAGATCTTGAGGAGCATTGCCTGGAGTGTGTCCTTCCTTCTGCAGAGTGAGATCATGTGTGCCCATCACCGGGGATGGTCCCAGAGCAAGTACCAGAAGATGGCACTCTGGGATGTACAGCAACATTGGAGCTGCACTGGACTGTCATGCTGGGGGTGTGCTCTGGACTGGACACGCTGGGCATGTGCACAGTGAATCCCACTGAGACTGCCACCAAATTTACCCCTTACCTTGTTCCTAGGGAATACACAGCCTTGGGGCTGCTTAGGGTTTGGTCCTGGGCCAGAGAAAGCTGTGGTGGCAAAAGCACAGCCGTGCTTCTCCTAACTGTGCTTAACTTTGACACATCCGCTCCAGGAGCGGGGCTGTATCTCGGCACTCACTGTGGCTCTTCCCTCTGCTGTACAGTTTAACCCAGGGCATGAAACCCTTCACCATCCTGAACTGACTTTCAGGCTTAGAGAGCTGGAGGAGCACTTGAGGCTCTGAACCTCCCATGAGTTCTGGCTCTCAAGCAGTGCTCACACAGTGGGAGCTGACCTTCGAGGCTTCGAGGGTTGAGCCCTGGTGTCTCATGCTCACCATGCCACTCCACACAGGGCAAGAAAAGAGGGAGCAAAACAGGGGAAAGCACGAGCTAACAGTGTGACATCATCAGAGGAAGAAAGGGAAAAAATCTCCAGTGAATGCACATGGAAAATAGGGCAAATTGAAAAACTGACCCAGAGAAAGTCTGAAAAACAGAGCAGAGAGAGAGAATTCCCATGGAAAAATGTTTCATGTACAGGGCAAACTGTACCAGGCCACATTTGGGCCACATAACATAGGCTTTGCTGTAGCTGGAAAAACAATTGCAAAGCAAGTACTGACCCACTCTTGGACAAACAAAATACACAAAACTTTCATTTATGGGAGCAGGTCTCTGGGCTTTAGGGAGATCCGCAGATGTCAGAAAAACACCCCAAAGGGCTCAAGTCACGAGTGTCCCAGTGCGGCCAAGCCCAGGTTTGGTAGGAGTGGGAACCAGGCTGGGGAAGGAGGATGAGGAGGGTTTGCCAGAGCCCAGGCAATGGGGGAGAGCAGAGCAGCCTGAGGCAGGAGGATGCTTGTCCCCTCTAGGGGTCATGGTGGCTTCACTGAACGAGCCCCGCTGGGCCATGCCTGGGTGTCCAGTGCCTGTCCCTGAGGGTCAGGTTTGCAATGCTCTGGGGACAGCAGCTGCCAGTGAGAGGTGGTATGGCCTCCCTGGGGGTGTGCTCAGTGAGGAGGTGTCATTCTGCGGCTTCACAGCATCCTTATCTCAGCAAACAGCACAGCAAGGAGCTCCCAGGCTTTGCTGCATCACTGTCAGGAGCCTGCAGTGATTCGCTTTGGTTTGCGTGAGCAGTGATGTGGTGGTGTGCTGCTGCCAGCCATACCCAGTGAAGATCCCTGCGGCTTAGCTAAAGGGGTGCTCTGAAATAAAAGAGGGGCCCAAGCTCTCATTTCAGCCTGACAGACACAGGGGCACATTCACAGTGAGGACACAAAGGTGGGTAAAGCAGAAATAACCTCTCCCATCAGCAGAGTTTGGGCAGTAAGGAGGGAAAATCTGTTTTGCAAGCATGGGATGAGTTTTAACCCGCACTCCATCCTTGCTGGGAGCACCAGGCTGAGGAGCAGCAGAAATCCCTTGTGTTAGACTCCTCTCTCAAAGCCCAGCGACCTGCTGCCAGTGTTTTCAGAGTCACAAGTGCCCCTTTGAGGGTGAGAGCTGCTCTTGCTGGCCAGCACACAGTGGCCAGAGGAAGCTATTAATTTGTTTTTCCATTGAAGCTGAAAAAAACCCTGTTTTCTTGCAATCATGACCAAGAAAGGAGGCATCAGCATGAGGCAAATAAACAGTCATTAATGTGCCTCAGAGATGTTTATGCTTCATTCCCGAAAAATATAGCCTCTCGGTAGTGCAACACTCTGGGCTAGAACTGGGGAAAGGGTGAGAGCTGGGGAAAATAGCCCAGATGGAACAGGGGGAGGTTTTCCCTGTCACTCTCTTCCTATGCAAGGGGATAGCCACTGTGAGCCGCCATGGAGTCATATCCAGCCAGGCAGAGGTGTCATGCAAGAAGGTGATGGTCAGATGTGGGGTTGCACTTCTGCTTTCCCTTCATTTCTATGTTGGGGCTTAACATGGGGCTCACACATCCCCAAGCATCCCCTGCCAGAGAATAAAACCCTTATGAGTTTGCCCTGAACAGCCATCCTCAAAGCAGAGGAATGTGTTGTCTTCAGTAGGAATGAAGTCTAAGCTTGGAAGAGCTTACAGTGTCTTGCCAGCTTTTACCGTCCTTCCCACTCCCACCCAGAGCCTGCATGCCTCTGGCCTCTGTCACAGCACGGGCAGGACACGTGCAGTCCCAGCGTGGTGACCTGAGAGCAAGGTGTGAAATGGCCAAGCCATCTCCTGCGTGTCACTCTCCATGTCCCTGAACGGCAAACACCAACAGTGAGTTGTGAGGCTGAGAGGCTGGGATGAAGGGCACGTGGCCAGGGCCACATGCATGACCTGAGCAGGGAGGTTTCTGGAGCGAGTCCTGTTTGCAATGAAATGATCTGCTCTGCAAACTCTATTCCATGTGCTGGGACCCAGTCAGACAATATTTATCCCCTTGGAGATTAAGTGATAAATGGTGACATCTGTAGCTCTGGTCTGTGTAACCCGAGTCGTATAAAACCCACCCCAAAAGCTGGACTAAGATCCCTTCCCAGGCTTTGTTTGTTTGCAGCTCTTGCCCGGTTCTCGTGGCTGCAGGGAGCATGGCAAGGGCAGGTGCTGGGCATCAGTGTGCAGGCTCTAGGGCTCTCCTGCCTGGCTTTGAGTTTCTTTTCCAGGGCCTGGGTGCACAGTGTACACGAAGAAGATCATTGTGCTGGACTATTGGAGAATCAGTCCCTGAACTGGACCATTTCTGAGCGACAACATTCCCAGAAACATTGCAACCCCCAAGAGTGTACAGAAATATTTGGTAAGGACAGTGCTGGATCACTTTGGAAGAGCTGTGATGGCTCTTCAGAGATGCAGAAATCACAGTCTTAACCAGCAGCATTCATTAAATAGCTCTGCATTTCTCATGAGAAACACTGAGCCCCAGTGTCTTGAGTCAAACACCCGCAAGACCTGCTTGAATTCCCCTTAGGTCAAATACATACTTCTTCCCCTAAATTCTAATGTCACCTCTTTGGACACAAACCCTCCCATTTCATGACCTAAGCTGGCAAAACGCTCCTTCCATACCCTGTTCCTTTCAACAACACTTACAAAGTTGTTGTGTTTGAGTGCTAAGTAAAGTAATCCCGCTCATAAATTATGTTTATAGCATGCTGTTGGATCTTACAGGATGAAAAATACTGAAACAATGTCAGTTATTATTTTTCCCCTCAGTTCAAAGCAGTGAGTTGAGGCCCCTTCAGGAAACTCTTCTCCATAGTTAGGAAAATGCCACAGTCACTCTTTATCTCAATCAGCAAGTCTAGAGCTGTGAAGGCTGTGAACACCACAAGCCCCCTGCAATACAGGATGGGCTTTCCTGAGAGCCCTGATGGGATTTAGCAATGAGCAGGGGACTGAGGGAGGGTTGTGAAGCACAGCAACTGAGCCCTCAGCTCACCGCTGTGTGTGGGAGAAGGCAAATACAAATGAAACTGCTTTGTTGCCACCCTCCTTGTGAAAATGGTGCTTTGTCAGTCCCATGGGTAGATGACCTCCTTGGCACTATGGCTCCTTGTCCCTCTCAAGAGCTTTGTTGCTGTAGTTTAGGTCACACATTCAGGAAAGCAACAGAGAACATAGTAGAAATAATATGCTAGATAAATGTGGGATGTGCTATGTGCAGCCTGGGCACCCCATCTCCGCACAGGACCAAGGTGCAAGAGCTTCAACAGGGACATAGATAAAATCACAAAGAAACTCAATAAACATGAAACTTTAAAGTTCACCTCCTTCAGCTCAGGAAACTGCTTAACTGCTGGTTGCCAGAGGCTGGATGGGATATTAGGGGAATGACCCATGTGTTGAATGGCCAGTTTCTTGCTCCCTTTCCCTCTTTTTGCTTGCTATTAGAGGCAAAGGCAGATGTGCAGCACACCCTCAGACCTGGACTCCTGCTCCTAAATAGTCAGTGAAGGACATGGAATGGCTGAGGCCCAAAATAGGCTCCAGTGGAAGTTGCACCACCAAGAACTATATCTGCGGAGGCTGCAGTTGCCTGCTTTCTGCAGGACAGCCACACAGGGTAAGGGCAAAGATGCAGATAAGGTAGTAAGTTTGTAGTAATTGATAAAACATAAAGAAAAAGCATTAGGGTAGCAAAGAGACCACTAGAGACTTTGGTTACTGGTTTGAGTGTCATTTTAGCTGGGGAATGTGCCAGAATTGTGTTCCTTGTAACTGTAATTTTCTGTTTGGGAGCTTTCATCAAAGCAATCAAAGTCCAAGAGCTACACCACTTTGGAGTCTTCAGCCCTTCCTTCCCCCTGCAGAGCACAAGTCACTCACATGGACACCACTGAGTGGTATCAGGAGGTGGCTGAAGAAAACTGAAATATCCCAAGCAGATGGGATCACACTTTTCCTTCTTTTCCTGGCATCATAAATGGCTCCTGGAAGCGAAAGGTGTAAAAAACAAAGCTGCAGAGCACGAACACAAAAAGCAGACATGGGCATGCTTGAGTCATCACCCTGCTCCATGAGGGACACACGGTGGGACAGGAGGAGGTGGAGAGGTGGCAGATGGCCTCTCTGGACCAGCTGGCAAATGGCATGGCCTGGCAAGGAAGATGAGATCTTTCTGCTTCAAGCTTGTGTGAAAAGGCTCTGTCCCGCAGTGCATGGTGTGCCAATGGCACAGGGACCCAGCCATGCTTGAGTTATGCCAGGCACCAAGCCCAGTGCTTCCATGAGCTGCATCCACGTGCTGCAACACCCCAGTGGTTCCTATTTAAAGCTGTTCTCTGCTTCCATGCCAGGTCCATGCTCCAGGATTGCTCTTTGGAGAGCCATTCCCACCTCAGGGATGCACGAGTCCTTGCTCGGCTGATGTGGATGTATTCAAACATGGTTTTGGCCCTTTTGTTTTATTGCTGTTTGTCAGACTAGGATAACCACCTCATTAAATCCAACCCTGCCTTGACAAAGCATTGGCAGGAAGACTGCAGAGATCAGCTTTGTCCCTGGGACAACTTAATCTGCCTTCAGGCTGTAGCTGTTATGGAATAATAAAGCTCCCCTGCTCGGATGTGCTCTACAAAGGGTCACATCCTTTCCCAACACCCTCCGCAGTAGCCCTGGGCTGTTGTGGGAGGGGAAGGGAGTTCCTCTCCCCATTAAGATATGTGCTTCCAGTCCCCTGCTCCCATTTCAGCATTTTCCCCCTGCCCTGCCCTGCAAGCCTGCAGGCTGATACAGTTCTGTACTGGCTCCACTGCTGGATGAGCATCAGCCCAATCTGAACTCCCACAGCATCGTTGAGGCTAGATGGTTCTTGCTGGCCATTTTGCATGTGTTCCTCAGGTTTTACTTCTCCACACCATGGGCATCTGTGCACTTGCTGGAAGATGCTGCCTGGGAGGGATAGTGAATGCTGCTGCTGTTGGCAGAGCAGAGCCTGTGATGGATAGCAATGCCCAAGGTGAGGAAAGAGCACTGCTCTCCTGGATGCTCTTGTGTGGCTCTATGTTGGCATGTATGAGCTTTGGTAAAACTGGTCATAAACTGGTATTTGCTCCTACATATAATGTTGATGAAAGAAAAGAAAACAAGGCATGGTCTTGCTCAAGTTTGTTGTGGGAAACATTACCATTTCCTTCTCCAAACTTAAAGTTATCGATCAAAAATGCTAACATATTTCCCCCCCAATCTTCCTGTAAATATTTCCAATACCTAAAAATGCATCTTTCCTTTTGGAAAACTGACAGCATTTACTTTAGCAAATATCCACTCTTTCAGTGGAAAATATTTCAGCAAGTGCATGCACTTTTCATTGCACATTGACATCTCATGCACTTGCTGAAATATTTTCCACTGTGATAGCTTGTTGCTGATCTGATAAAAAGTGGCTTCTGAAGGAACTGCTTTGTTGCAATGAAGCTGCTAAGCCGCAGACCTACTTGATTTTTCTTCACTTTCAACAAGCAGCTTCTAAAAGCTGGGCTAACTTTTACTCTGCTCTTTACATGGTCTTGAGGTGTTTCTCATCTGTGCAACACATCCATCTCTTTTGCAGTGCTATTACTTCTGCTTTGATCTGCCTTTGCAAAGTTTAATTGCCCAGAGGATAATTAATTTGAGCTTCTCTCCCAGTTGCACAACAAAAAGAGTAAGACCAGTCTGAGCTCTGGCACTGGGTTTCCTTACGGTCCCATCTCTACCCTGCACTGACATTGCAGCTCAGGGTTCCTGGCACTGGTCCCTTCTTCCGAAAAGAGACCTTTTGCTCCTCATTATTAAGGCAGGAATGACTGCAAAACTGCAGCTCCAGGAAGACCTCACATGAGACACACCATGGTGGTCAGTACTGAATGTGAAAGGGGGAAAGATCTTCTTCTGACACAGTTTCTGAGAAACATGCCCTGGACTGTGTTGAGGTGGATCACTGTCCCTTACTGGTGAGGTCCTTTCTGTGGTCACTACCAAAAACCTGTGTTAACCTGTGGGACAGCTGGGAAGGGACTGTTGGCTGGTCACAGCTGGCACTACATATCCATTAATGATGGCACAACTGTGCTGGGAACTTCACTTGGTGTGGTACAAAGCCACTGCTTATTGGCAGTGTGACTGGCTGAGGGTAAAGGCTGGATGGGTAAACAACATCCTCAGTAATGAGAAGTCCACAGAGCTGAAACCTGGTTAGCCTAGTGGGAAAAACGTTGACAGGCTGGCTTGGATCTGAAGGGCCTGACAGCCTTAGCCCACAGTGAGAATACTCAGATGCTGCTGATCAGGTGGGTATTGCTGGAAGAGTTAGGACCAGGGGGTTTGAAGCAAAGCTGTGGAAGGGAATGCTTCAAAACCACTGCAGTGCTGAATTTCCAGCTTGCTTGGAGCTGACAGCAAATGTCATACGGCCTCCATATGTTTCCCTTGTCTTCTGATCTAATTGTTCTTGGCCTCAAGACAATCCATACTTGTCCCTCAAGGCATTTGCTATCCTAAAGCTCCGTGGCACATCTGAGTCAAGACCCATGTGCTGCACTGTGCAGTGATGTGATGGGAGAAGGTGGCACTGAGGACTAAGCTGTCCTCTGTATTCACGTCAGGGCCTCTTGGTCTCTGAAACATCAGGGTTGGCTTGAAAGGGACATTGGACACAGCTTCTACATAGTCACATCATAGGCCACAAGGTTGGATGTGTTTTATCTTCTTGATGGAGGAGGTGGTCGGACCAAGATTTTTCCTTCCATGTGTTGCAGAGTAGTTTTTATTTGAGAACCCCTTAATTCTACACCATATTTAAGGCACTTGCTCCCAAGGAGTCACTGTGTCAGCAAGAAAGGAAGTCTGTAGAAAGGCAATCACCATTTTTCAGCTTTGAAATACTGTCCCCAGCTTTGATGGATTTCTGATAATACCTGTGCCTTCCTTCCATAAAACAGTTAGGATGGTCACTGTGAAAGCATGCAGATCTGGGGGACGTTGGGTATGAAGGAAATGAGGACATCAGAGGCTCTTTCTTCAGCCTGAGTGAAGAACATGAGCTAACAAACAAAGATACTCCTGGAGAACTGAGTCATCTATTTTACGAGGTTTATTGGGGGGTGGTAGGGCTCTTCTGCTTTGAAACACTATTCCATTGTGAAGAACCCTGCCTTTTCTCTGCAGAGTCGGTATTTTAATGAATATTTAATATTTAATGGGAGCCAGAAGTAGCGATGTACAGTCAGATTGCAATTTCATCCAGAGGAAAAGTGATCATACTGGAAAACACATGTAACACATGTCATTTCTTATTAATTATGCAGTACCTAATAAATTGCTAGATACAGACTCAGCTCAATTGTTTCATTTTTCCTGTGCACAACAGAGTGGAACTAAGCTCTTCCAGATTTGGGTTTCTTATGTTTTAATTCCTCTGAGGGGAGCATTAGAATGTTTCTTATCAGAGACTTAGAAGCAGAGTGAGAAATAACCCTCCACACTTATCACTGACTCCTGGACCCTGATCAAAGGATATTCACTGTGGCATAAAGTTCAGTAATGCCTGACTTGGAAGGAAACTTGTTTCCTGCCGTGAGTTCTTCCATGCCTTGTTCTGGGATGCACTCTTTATGCCTGGATCTCCATGTCTTTATATCAAGGGCTTTCTCCTCTGTTCAGATTTATCCTTCACTCCAGGGTAGAGCAGCAAAGGAGACTTCGCTGTTAAATCGACATTTGTCCTGGCGGGTTACAGTTATTGGGAAGAATGCAGTTTGTGGGAAAAGGAAATTATTTACACATTTTGGATCAACTTTTGTGAAAAATCCCCCCTCCAAGGTTTCCCTTCCCCCAAAGGTGCTAAAGTTTCTCATTTTATCATTTTGAAAGAAGCTTTTCACTGTGATCGCTCAGAATCACCACTTTTTTCCCCAAACAAAATAAGTTTCTTGTTTTGGGTCTAGTTCTTCTTTGTCATTGCTGGGGGAAATGCAGTTCTGCTTGGGCTGAGTTAATTCATTTTTCTCTGATTTCTTTGTTCACCAACCAAACTGAAATATTGCCTGTTCCTACAGCTCTATTTACAAATGAACTGGAAAAGCTCCTTATTCAAACAGTAGAACCATAAGAAACATCCAAGGGATCCCAGATGGAATAGCACCAGGGGACAGCACTTTGTATAAAAGCATTTATCTTTTTTTTAATGCAGAATTCCACCTTTTGCAAAACAGAAACATGGTGCCTGTGATATAGAAATGGCAAAGACTAGTTTCTAAGAAGGAGGCCTGAGCAGGGCAATATAAACCACTCGATGCGCCAAAGGTGGTTCTTGTGGTCCTGGTAATATCATCATGCTTGTGGGTGCAAAGAAGTAATGGGCTGTGCAGGCAGGACGGAAGGGAGGGACCTTGGGATCGCTCGGGCTGATCAAGGAACAGCCCAAGCAACTGAGGCACTCCATGACAGGGCTTTGGCTCTGTTTTTCCAGAGTTATTTTTACTCCTAATGAACCCTTGGTCCTGGTGGAAATGAGCTCAGTAGTACAGTGCTTCCTGTGGTTACCTGCCAAGCCAGAGGCGCCCATCCCATCTCCCAGCCCCACTAACCCCAGGGTGCTGCAGAACCCTGCCTGGGCACTGCACCCACTACAAGACCTACCATGCTTCCCAGTGGTGTCTGTGGCAGAGCATGTCCAGGGGCCGGGCAGGGGGACATGCTGCAGATGGAGGGCAGGCACAGGGGACAGCCTCCCCCTGTCTAGCTCTAGGAACCAGTGCCAGCAGGCTCCTCACTGCAGCCGGATGCAGTGGCTGCTGCCTCATCTCCCAAACCACAGCCAGTGTCCAGCTCTAGGACATTAGTGTGTGTCTCTTCCTGTAGTGCCTAAATTGCTCAGGGCTCTGCCAGCATCCCCAGGACCACAGCAAGCATGTCTGTGCATCCTCCCAGAGGACATTCACACTCCCAAGCCATTTCCCAAGGGAGTGCTTTTCTTTTTCCTAAACAGCTGAGTGGATTTGAGAGCAATTTCACAAAAAACCTGGAATAATCGGGTCTTTTCCACTGTTATATGGACACAGCCATGACTTCATTTAACTGTTGGGACATTGAACTCATGGGAGGTTTCAGTTATTTGCAACTGATTATGCATCAGAGGGCCTTGGTGAATGGAGATGGCTTAGCAAGCCATGCCCTACGTTTCCTGTGGATAAAATGCAGGTAGATATCACAAATGGATGTGTTATTGGCAGGAGACCAGCAAAGGTGAAGAACAGGTTCCCGTCACCTACGTGGTGCCCTTCTCTTCCTCCACACCAGCTCCCAGTCTCAGCTCCCATCCTTGGGAACATGCCCAGTAGGTCTCTCTGTGGACAAGATGAATGAGTCTTCTCACTGGATTTCTGCCTATTTCTGTCGAGGGATGGGAAAATGAGGTGGGAACAGTTCATTATCTTAATCTTTCCCAATGAACCTGTAATGTGCTGGGTGTGGGAGGGTGGAGGAATCAGGGATACAGTGAAATTCCTCTCTAATTCCCCAGGTCCAAGGAACATTGCAGCCCTATCCTGGAGCACCGTTTCCAGCAGGGACAGCATAAACAAGTCAGCTTTAATTTCATTAGCTCGTTGTTGCTCTTCATTAGCCTAAATCAGACTAGCATCCTTTGATGCCTGTCCAAGATGGATTGTATCTCTCCCTCTCTCTCTCTCTCTGGTTGGAAAAGCCATGAAGAGCTCTATTCCTGGGCTGTAAACAGACAGACAAAATCCTTGTTGATGAGCTGTTTCACTGGCAAGCCAGCAGCCAGCACAAGGGAAGCAGCTGAGAAAGCTCCATGATCAGAGGTCAAGCTTTCTGCAAACTGAGGCTGGCTTTTGGAAGCACAAAGCCCCTGCACTCAGTGATGAAATCCCACTGCATCTGCCAGACCTCCAGTCCTGGGTGAGCCTGGGGTTATGGGCTGGGAATGTCTGAGTGACCTGACTGCTGTGACCTCTGTTTTGTGTCTGCTCATGGATGGGTTTCTTGTCAGCTACCTTGGAGCCGAAGAGGATGCAAGGCAAGGAGAAAGGAGCAGAAAAATCAAGAGAAAAGGGGAGCAATGGAATTAAAGCAAGGCAGGAAGGGGCGGCATGCAGGGTATTGTTATCCTGGATTTGGCTACCAGTCCATCCCCATCCACTATCTTCATCATCCTGTCCATGGCCAGATGCATTACAGGAAACATTGGTAGGGATGGCACCCCAAAGAGGCAGTTTCTTCACCCCCGACGCTGTATGTCCCTCTGAATGCAGCTTTGTGCATGTGTGTGGATGCTTAGAAGAATGAAGGAGCTAGTGCCATTGGCATGCCCTGCATGGTGGAAAACCTCCCAGGTATCTCCTTCCCTTTTCTCTCCGAGTTCAATCCCAGCTGTATCTAAGCCAGGAGACTTAAACAGTTCATAAAAATTCATGTGACAGAATGACACAACAAATACCTTTTTTTTCCCTTTTGTGCAAGAAGGATGGAGAAGGAAATTAATGTATATTCATATATTAATGATAGGCCTATTGTATTTGTAACGGCTGCGTCTGTGGTAAAGAAGCTGATGCTCACAGGGGTCTGTGCCTTCAGCCTGAGACACCCATGATGACAGGCAGCAGCTTTTCTTTCTTCTGCCAAAAAGAGTTGAATAAAAGACCTTCATTATTGCAGGGTGTGGTGGTGACACCACACATGATATCACCGCCTCACCAGTGCCAGCACCTTGGTCTCATGGCATAGCTCAATGTCTTTCCAGGTGTGGCATCGGGAGATGGTATCTCCCACACCTTGCCTTGTCCTGCCTGAACATCACAACATGACACCGACTCTTTGCCCAGACCTTGGTTATTATGGGAAAAGGAGCTGCTCTTGGCTTCAGCTCCGCATTTCAAACTGATGTCGGCAGTGCTGTTGCAGAAGTCTCTTTCACTTTTTCAAAGCCAGTCATTTGATACAGTTATTTTATAATCACTCTGTTCACTGTTAGATTTGCTGTCTCCACAAAGCTTGAGCCAAAAAGGTAGATGGACCAGAAAGCGGAGTGTGACTGCCCAATCTCACTTTTCAGGTCACAGTACTAAAAGTAAGGAGAGGCAACATGGGAAGGTTAGTTAGATTTTCTGAGATCTTTCTATGTGATGAACATTGCTATTAATGAACATTGATATGGGAAATAATTATTTTTAATAGTGAATATTTCTATCTTGAGCATGTAACTGTAAGGTTCATTTTGCGTCACCAGTGCAAGACACTCAACCTTTGGCTGAGAAAGACTCCTTGTAAGAGGGACTCAGTTCCTGTGGGGTTATATGAGAACAACAGTCATGGATGTGGAGGCTTCCCAGATTCCTGGGTCCATGTTTCCACCCATGAGACTTCAGGGCTATAGGTGAAGAGAGAAGCCTTGCAGGAAGCAAGTCAATCCAGGCTTTATTCTTACACATCTGGTGGCTGACAGCTGGTAGAAACTCCAGATGACATAATCTAGGTCCCTTTCCTGGGATGCAGACAGACATTGCATTTACTATATAGGTTTTGTAAGAAGAGCTAAACCCAGCCTGCAGCAGACCAGCCCAATGACTAGCTTCCTGCACTTGCTAGGTAGCCAGCATCTATCGCCTTCCTAAATATCTCCATTTCCCATCTGAATAATGAGATCATGAAGCTCATCTCCTTTGCAAAGGGAGCTGAAGTTTACTGGTGAAAACCAGTGGGTGAAATTCCCCTCTGCACTCCTGGAGAAAGCTGCAATGCTTGCACAAAGTATGAGCTTTGAAACAATTGCTGCTAGATTTAACTCTGACATTCTCCTTAGTCATGGGCAAGGTATCATGCAACTGTCTTAAATTAGAACTTAATGGGATTGTTTTAGTAATAGAAATGAGTTGGCCCCCAGGAGCCAAGATTCCTCATGTGCAAGTGCTGGAAAGCTTGGGTCCTTTCCTTGCATCCTGCAGCAGCCTGGGAAAGGGCAGTGTGAAAGAGGCAAGAGATCACTTCTCTCTTGGACTGCCTGACATCCAGGTGGGGAGCTTGTCCTGGGTTGTACTCCAGAGCCAGTGGGTAGGGTACAACAGGGCTTTGTTTACAAGGGGAATAAATTTCCAGGAATTCTAGGCTTTAGGACAAAATTATAGTTTCCTTAGTTTTCCACAGGCTGGTATCTCTGAGTGTCCTCAAAAGTTTCAATGCTGTGAATGCTGCCTCAGGGGCTCTGTCTCAGAGCTGAGCCTCTCCTTGCTGTAATTAACTCAAAGAGTGACAGGATTAATGCCTGGAGCCTGGAGACCAGTTGGCAGTAGGCTGTTCACAGAGGGAAGAGGGAGATGCTGGCACAGACCGTCCCACAGCACCAGGTCCCTTCGTTGTCAATTGTCAGCTTTACTGGGACACTGATTTGCCATAAATTCAGGAGCCTGCTGGGCTCCGGAATGGGGACGCTCCCTGGCACAAGGGAAGCTTTATCCCTCAAGTGTGAAATTACTGCACAGGGGAAATGAAGAAGGAACTTTAATTCATGTGATAGCTTTGCTGTGAAAAGATAATTCATGTTTCCCCTATGCACAATGCTCCGGGCATGCTAATGACCCTCAAGCGTAGGTGCTGCTGTTAGATTTATCTTTTGTTGTTGGAATGAATACTTATCCTGGACTGAACTTATCCGGGACACCAGCCAGTGGCCAGCAATGAGACTACCAGGAACAGGAAATTGTCCCTGTGTTTTTCAAGAAAAATACTCTGAATCTAACATTTCTCACATTTTAGTAAAAATGTAAAAGTTGACAGAGGGTGAAGATGCTCACTGGCATAGCAGGTATCATCTCCCAAGTGCTTTTGTCTGGGCACTAAAGATAAAATAAGCTGGTGCCAAAAAACCCTTTTTAATTTGCTTTTCTTTCATTGCATTAGACATAGACTAAATAGAGAGCGAGTTCTTCTCTACTCCCACTGTTCTGTCTCATTAAATACCAGGAAAGTGAATAATGCCACTGCATTAAGAGTGTTTTCCATCAGTTAACAAACAATCGCAATCAAAGCAGGAACAGAGGTGTCAGCAAAGAAGCAGCACTCCCTAAAGCAGAAATGTCTCCGTCCCCTATGGGGCTTGTAGGAAAATCATGAGAAAAGCCAGCTCACAGCCTTATCTGATCTGTGATTCTGAGTGATGTTGGAATTATAAGGAATTAATGCAATAAATGATTCTTTTGCACAAAATTGCTTGAGTTCTAGTTTGCTGCCCTCACTGCTCTGGGTTGTTTAGAAAGATGGAATAACTCAGGTTTAAAGGGAGTTCTGGAGATTGTCTAGTCCAGCCCTGCACTCAAGACAAAGAAACTGGAAGTCTGTTACTACTCAGACAAATCAGTGGTTGCACTTTGATTTGGAACAATTCAAGTGAAAATGCCTTCAGTGAGAGCATTATCCCTCCTTCTTCTCCTTCTTCCCTGTCTCTTCTGCCTATGAAGCTGGTTGAGCCTGGGCTGATGCAGCATGAAGGTCAGAGGAGGAGGCAGAAGGTTCTGCCTTTGCCAGCGCAGCCGGTGGCAGCAGGTAGGCAGACATGACATGGGGAAGATCCAGCTTCCACAGGAACTGAGTGTTTTCAGGTTCAGGGGTTATTAGGGGTTTTACTAGGGGTAGATCACCTACGCAGCAGCTCTGCTCACCTCATCAGAACAGTGGCTTCGTGTTGTGAGTCTGAGCTGAGAGCAGTTCTAAGCAGGAAGACACCAGCTGCATCACCAATGTGTTTTTATTGCAGCTCCATTTTGGATGATCAACCAGCTTCTCTAAGGAGCTCCTCTGAATGTCAACCCTGTTTCCCAAGGATGACTACATCTCAGGAGCTGCTGTCCATGCTGGTAATAATCCAGGACTTCAGCATATAAAGTGCAAATCAGGTTTCAGTCTGAAACAGGAGCAAAGCATCTCACTTGGGGTTCCTGCAGCCAACAGCCTATGCAAATAATGATTTATTGCCTGATAATGGAATAATTGCCCAATTTTTTTCTTGGCTAATGATGCTCTTCACTAAAAACTGACTAATCACAGTAGTTGACATTCAGATCAGATTTACATTTCTGTGTCCAGCATCAGACATCTGTCTCCCACTCCTGCTGCTGTGACTCAATAGCCCTTTCCACTCATCATAAGAGAGAGATCATGCTGCATTTCCAGTATCCTCCAGAGCTGCACAAAACTTTGCCAAGAAAATGCCCTTTCACTTGCCATCCCTCAGCAAAGTGGCTGACCTGAGAATCAATAATGCCACTTAGCACCACACTGGGGAATAGTGGGCGACTTCTGCACCTTCAGGTATTGAAACACAGAAGCAAAGCTGGACTGTTGATGCAGTGTGAGAAGTGAGTGGTGTTACTGCAAGTATAACAACTCCTGTACACCTTGATTATCATTCTGTAGGAAAACATTATCCAGGAGCCAGGACCAATCTGAAGAGTTAAACATCTGTGATATCTGTTAATCTCTTTTCTGCAGGCAAGAGAAGCTTTATGAGCTTACCATCTACTAAGCAGAGGTCATAAGAGTCTTATAAATACAGTGATGAAAAATTGATGCAGCAATTTTCTATGCTATAAAAAAATTACAGAGTAATCTTCAATGGAACATACGGAAAACTTCTAGGAATATAAAGTTTCAACTCACTCATCAGGGAATAGCCTAGGGAACCTTTGGAGCATTGTGTAAACAAGATCAGGACTTCAGCTGGCAATGACATTTAACTTGAAGTCCTGGCACTGAGATAGGGAACTGTATCAAATCCATGGATTACTATTTTTAAGTAGAAGAATGCTTGTGGGCTTATGTTACACTGGATGTAGGCATATTTGTCCTAATAGCTATTAGATATCTACTAAAGCTACACTCATGGTTTAGAAAGAGCACCCTTTTCAGAGCAAACTCCATACTAGCAGGTCTGGTAGAAAGACAACTTGAAAAATGGTTAAGTATCATCATTTAATTGGCAGATAATAATATTTTTATGTGAACAGTGGGTAGAATGACTGTATATACATATGGCCCAAATTATTCAAGGTCTTAGATTATCCATGAATTGTTTGATATTTTATACATAGCACATAGTATTAAAACAACCATAAAAATAAATATCAACATCTGCCAGTAGAGCTCACACAATTGTACCTGGAAATAGCCCGGTTACTTTCCAGTGTATATAGAAAGAGCACCTGTATGGTAATGGTCAGCAAATATTGCCTTATTGATGGCAACTGTTGTCACCATTAACAAAAGTAGATGGAATAATGGAACATTAATGCTGACATTATCAGATACAAAATGTGCAGCGTCCATCTGACCACTCATTGGCTGACAAATTAAGGTGGCTCCAACCTGAACAAATTCTTTAGGGAAAAGCTATCTGATGAAAACATGACAAAATTCACATGATTCTCTTAGCGAGTATAGGCCAGCACTGCATTTCTGCACACTGGATGACCTTAAGGTCCTTTTCAACCCTAACTATTCTATGATTCTATTATGTTATTGTACATGTCACTGTCAGAAAATGCTTTTTTAATGTTAGTTAGTACTATATATAATATTTTGTTCTAAAAAAGAAAATAGATTTTTAAAAGACATTAAGGCTAATATCTCTCCTTCTGCTGTAAAGGTTTACAAGTCATAAAGTGCCAAGAGACCCATAATAAATATGTGACATAATAAAGGCCTGATTACTGGTCCACCTGAACTGAGACCCAAACCCTTATGTACATGGGAGGGTGAGCCTCTTCCCTAAACAATTCATGCAAGTGTTGCAGTTAAGTGCACTGTGGCTGCAGAGGAAAGGGATCAGGGAATAAATTCTGGATTTTTCAACTATTTTATTCAACCCGTCTTTCCCCCACGATGTTATTCTCAGGGGTGGGTGATTTGAGCTGGGTGAAATATGCCAGAATGCCATGGTTTCTCCCTTTATACACCATAGGAATTTGGTTCCTGCTGACAACTTGCAAGTCATTAACATAGACAGTCTCTTCAGGAGACAAAAACATCCTGGCCCGAGATAAATGTTGTGAAAGTTCTTGGCATTCTGGATCAGAGTATGTATTTTATTCCCTAGGACAAAGTATCCTACTTTGGAGAGGAGGGACACTCCTAGTGCTGATCCAGTTCAAGGTCCAGAGCAGCAGAACAGGTCAATCTGGCTCAGAATGAATGGTACATTCGGCCTGTAAAAGTGTTGGTTATTTGTCCGTAACCAGTGCCAAGGCTCAAGGAACTGGTTGCTAAAGCCAACAATCAAAGAAGAACACCCATTGAAATGCATCTGCTTGGCCTCGAGTATTTGTAAAGCAGAGGAAGCTTTTGCTATAAATTTATGCAAGAAACCTTTTGCTACGGCTTTTGGGCAACAGGAGTTGCTGGCCCTTCAGGGTTATTTGCTTTGCCTACAAGATTCGATTCGCATACAAGGGTGCTCACAGTTACCCTGCGGCCTCACAGGTTGTGATGCTGTCAACGTGATGGGTTGGGAATCTTGGCTTTTATATCAAGCAACCTGTCCCCAGCCAGAAACACTGTTTTCTACGGCTCAGAAACACTCAGCAATTAGGAGAAAGGAGGAAAATTAAAAATAGGAACCTCCAGATCTTAGATAGCAAAAGGAAATTAACAACCTTCACAGTTTTGCTAACGGCAATCTCCAAATCATCCTTAATTGACTGTGATACTGCTGCGGTAAGAATGCTGCTGGCAGCGGGTTTGCCTCTCTTAGCTGCTCTGTGGGTGTACCTAGACCCTTCAGTCATCTGAATGCCAAGTTTGGAAAATTGAGCTATACAGTCCATAGAAAACAAAAAAAACAAAAGCAACAAGGAAAAAAGACAAACAAAAACCCAAAACAAATTAAAGAAAAAAAAACCCCACCAAAAAGAAAAACCAAACCAAAAAAACCCAAACCCAAAACCGAAAGAAACCCAACCAACCAAGCAGAAAAGCCACGATGAGATCCTGCCTGTACACCTGCCCAGCCTGGCTGGGGCTTGCAAAGCTCCCGCCTGTGTCTCAGCCCAGACTGGCCTCTGCACACCCAGTGGGTCTGGCTGCTTGTCCTCAGATCCACCTCACCCCAGAGCCCCAAGCTGCCTCCGAAGCACAGCAGGAATCGGTGCCTGTTGCAGGGGCTGTACCTGGGCATCTGTCAGAGCTTCACGGTCCCCATCAGAAGCACACCATATTTGATGAGGGAAGAAGTATTTCACTCTGTGGTGTTGCACGGACTTGCTTTGATTCACTTCCAGGGATGAGCTGCAGGGCTGCCCGGCCAGCAGCAGCCAGTCCCTTGTGAAGCCGCTGGATGGCGAGCCCCCATAATGGCACAGCACTAAGCCCACCAACATTGCCTGGGCTGCTTTTACAGCAGGAGCTTCAAATCCCAGTTTCCCAGCTCCTTTTCTGGAGGTATGTTGCCCAGGCTCAGTAAGACTTGTTGTGGAGTAGGAGACATGCAGTGAACAGGTTTTTGAGGTTAATTTAATGCCTCACCGTCACTCCAGCTACTAATGTATTCATGGTTGTTTATTGCTGTGTATACCACAGACTGATAAAGATTATCACTGAATTAATTCACATCTAGTGTGTCATTAGGCTTGAAGCCAAGTGCTCTGTGTTATCAGCGTGAATAAATACTCCAGAGTAATTTCTCAATGAGCCTATCTTAAATGGAATTCTAAAACAAAACCTTTCTAAATAAACTATCTTGAAAGTAAAAAGAACAAATGGTACTATGTATGTTCAGTGTGTGATGCAAGAACTTCTCTTGTGACATTGGAGGTATCTGACCTGTTTGTGACAGGGCCTAGGGTGTCTGTTACCCCATAATATTGCCCAATTTCTCTAGACTGAGCAGAGCTTCTCCCTTGGCCCCTTCATCTTCATCCTCTTTCAGCCTGGAGAAGAGAAGGCTGCATGGAGACCTCATAGCAGCCTTCCAGTATTTGAAGGGGGCCTATAGGGATGCTGGGGATGGACTCTTCATTAGGGACTGTAGTGATAGGACAAGGGGTAACAGGTTCAAACTTAAACGGGGGAAGTTTAGATTGCATATAAGGAAGAAGTTCTTTACTGCAAGGGTGGTGAGGCACTGGAATGGGTTGCCCAAGGAAGTTGTGAATGCTCCATCCCTGGTGGTGTTCAAGGCCAGGTTGGACAGAGCCTTGGGTGGCATGGTTTAGTGTGAGGTGTTCCTGCCCATGGCAGGGGGGTTGGAAATAGATGCATTGAGACTTCTCTTGCATTTTCAGCTTCTAATCAAGAGCAGTGACATGCTTTCCCTCACTGCTGACTGTTCTTAAGGAGTAGACAGTTAAGAGAAAATAAAGCTACAGGGGCTGGTAATGAGAATACAGCTCAAAAGAAGCCAGAAATATTTGGGCATTGCCCAGAATAATCTTATGTTTGTGCAAATGACAGAAAGTTTCCATCATCTGCTAAAAATGATGCTAAAAGTAACTGTTCTCAGAGTTGCATATCTAGAGACCTGAGTGACAGGGGTGCTGGCAGTTTGGAGGCCTTCACCTGTGAGAGCAAGGAACAGAGATTCAAAAATAGGGAAAGACCAGGACCTTTTTGATGCTTTAATGTTGTCAGCTAAGTACAGGCAAGACAAATATCTCTCTTCCCTGTGTTGCATCTCACAGTGTTAGAGCCATATTCTTGCTGTCCAGGTCCGTACCAAAAGGTACGGCATAGTCTTGCATTGGAGAAGAAGAAACTTTCACCTTCCTTTAGTATGGGATATGCATGAGTTTATCTAATCCCTTTTCCTGTGGAAGAGTCCTTCTGCAGGCAGTACAAGGAGATACCCCAGCAATGAGATTGGAAGCAAACTTCCATGTAATACATAGCAAAGGAGCATCTTGCAGACTTGGCAGAACCTCCAGCTTCTGTATGAGCTGGAGGATCTTTCATTTAAAATGCTGGAGGGGCAGACTGGATGCTATCACTGTGCCTGCTGGGGGTACAACAGGGGATCCTCAATGAGCATCTGTGGGTTCATGGAGCATCTCTCACTTCAAGGCACAGGGGTGTTGCTGGGTGAGGGTGCTGGGCGAGAGGTGTGCCACTGGGCTAATGGTTTTTTGCAGCAGTGCTTCACAAACAGTCTCACAAGTCAGCCCATGATTTATTAGGGGAAGGGAACTTGGCCTGCTTACCTAGCTGGGCCCAGTCCCACTGTGGAACTGGCTTCTATATCTTAAACAAACCGGCTAAAGAAAAGCAACATCTCATCTTTGTGCTGGAAGATGTCCCAGCGCAAGGTCTGTTTGCCTTACTTTGGAAACCGCGGCTCAAAAGGAATTTGTGAAGGGGAGCAGCAAAAGAAATAAATGTTTTGGAGCAGGATGGATCCAGCTGACCCCTCCATGTGCCTGGTGGGTCAGGCCATGCTGACATGGGCTACTACTGGCCAGGCCACCAGCTCCTGCTGCAGGGCGAGCACTGAGTGAAAGCGGTGCCAGGAGCTCCCTGTCCCCACACAGGACATGAAGGGATGATGGAGGCACACAGAGAGAGATGAGATGTGAGATGTGTGCCAGTCCCTAGCATCAGCAGGAGAAAGGAACTTGTATTTCAACGGTAAGGCTGACCTGGTGATCACAGCATTGGAGAAGGCAAGTGTCAATCTGCCTACTTACCTTAGGGAACAGTGGTAAATTTGAGCTACTGAGGGAAAACTAAAGGATGCTTTATAAGGTACCACCTTGGAAAGAGTCATCAGGGACTGGAGCAGGAATAAGGCTACGAGATTTTCTCCTCCAACCTTTCCTTTGGATGAGTAGTCTTATCCCTCTAAAAAAACATACACACACCTCCTCCCCCTTTTATTTAGAACCAGTTTTAGTTTGGATTCAAGGAGATAAATTCCCTTCTGTGTGCTGAGCATGGCTGAAGGGGGTACTATAGACTGATTGCTGAGAATGGCTTAATGTGCTTTTTTGAACAGGAAGAAGTGATGCACTGTGGCTTGGGCCAGTAATATGGCACCTCCATTGTGCCCATAGTAACATGTCAAATAGGATCACTTCACACTCCTGAACACAGCAGCAGGCTCACACACTTGTATGAGAGGTGGCAGCATGAGTTCAAGTGGATTAGTATGTTTGCAGTCGTATTAGTCATAAAAACATATTCACAGTCCTTTATGAAGCTGGATAGGGCAGCACTAGAGTTCAGCTGGCTTTTCTCACTTCTCCCAGTAGGAGTGCCAGGACAGCACTGGAGCATTACCAGCTCTGTTTCCCATTCCTGCCTCAGGAGAGCCAGCACAGGCAAAACCAGAGCAGCATCGCATCTGCATCATTTATAAATCAACATTTCCCCTGGCTTTCTGATGGGTCCATTCTCCCACTGTTTCTTCTGCTTCCCAAGAAGACTTTGTGCTCCATAAACAGTGTTTGAATTGAATGTGGTTGCTGGATAAGGGAATGGACCTGAAGCCCTGCAGAGTGAGTGGCTCAGTCAGCCCTGTTCACCCATAACTGCATACATCCCCTGGGGAAGCGTGCTTGCTCTTGCCTCTGGAGGAGACTGTTAACAATTACAAAGGCATCCCTGGTCTAGCTGTAGGGCTTTGAAAGCAATGAGTAATGAATTTCCCATCAGGGCTTCCCATCTTTCCTAATTTCTCCAGCTCCTCCCATTTATTTGAAGTACTCTTTGAAAAACAGCAAACATTGGGCTGGGGAATCCAGTTCCTGACTTGGGGCAATTTGCTTCCAGTCAGATGTTGCTCAGCACACTTCTAGGTCACCCGCTGGCAAACACTCCTCCAGTAAAGGTTATCATCTGCAGGAGCAATGTCTAATGATATGGATCCTTACATCCTTCAGTATACACCCACTAGATGCTTGTACAAGCAGGCTCAATACTCATCAGGGATCAGAAAATGGGGGGAAAAGGTAAATGATAAAAGGTATCATTTGAAACATGGATGTCTAAAGCTCGCTGCTCAGAAAAATGTTTGTGGAGCTGGGAGAAGAACAGTTTGTGGCTGTGTGGGGAGAGGAAAAGCTGAGAGCCAGGAAAAGGGCAAGTCTCTGGATGGAAAAGCATTTGGGGAACTTTTTCTCTCTGTATAGGTTCAGCATCAGTAAATCTTGCCAGGCTGCTGCATGGAGAGGGAGTGTGGACCACTCTTTAGAATCAGCCCTCCTTGGAGCAAACTGGATTTATTGCCTGTTCAGTGAGGATGGAGGCAATAAACTGCATTTCTTACATAATAAATCAGGGGTGTTATACTCCACTGGTTTACAAAATCTGGAGGAAGCAGAGAGGAACAAGGGCAAAGCATGAGGGAAGAGGGAGCAGGAAATGGAGTCTTCTATACGTTAAATCTGAGGGAAACATCCCTAAGTGATGGTGTCACATGTGCTTCAGAATGGGCTGTGAGAAACTTGGGTGTGGGTTATTTAGGTCCCCCACCACCAAGACTCCCATTGCAGCTGCTGAGCTGCTTACTCAGCACTTAAGAGAGGCTGAAGTTGCAGCATGGCCTTGATCTACCATTAGCTACAAGAAAAAACTCACACAGTGAGGGCTGCTCGGTTAGGTAGAAAAAGACATAACAAAACATTGCTGGCATCCCCAAGGTAACCAAAGTAAGTAAATGCAATACTGAGCAAAGAGCACTGTGCTGCAGGCAATTCCGTGTGCGCATCCTGATGTATGCCACAATCCACAGTGTAGTCTCAGCAGAAATTTCTCACCAAAACTTTCTTCTTTACCCAGAAAACCATACTTCAAAACTACCCTCTGTAGCCCATGATGCTGCCGAAGGTGGGAGGAATGTGAAGCATTCACATCTCATTCCTCCCACTGGCACCTGAAACAACCTTGGAAACCCTCGCAGCCTCTCATCTCCCAAACCAGTGAGGAATAGCGCTAGTCAGAGAGCTTTTATTGCGTGGCTCAAGGAGCAATAAAATACATACCTGGGTGTTGGATGTCTGAATGCCTGGGAAAGCTGCTGGTTCAGGCTTTAATTATGGCTACTTTGTGGGACCACATAATGCTCTGCAGTAACTTGCATAAGCCTCAATTGCATCCTATGGGTGTGTTACCCTAAGCAGCGGAATTATTAGTGGTACCAGAATTCCTGCACTGTCTTAAAGGTTTGTCAAGGGCACTTCACTTGTTTGCAGAGGCATCCAGAAACAAATGGCTGGCTTAACAGTCTTTGCCCAGAGCAGGAGAAGGCAGTGTTAGTAGTGAGTCCTGGCACCCCACTGCAGTATAGGTCTCTTTCACAGCAGCAGAAGACGCTGCTGCAGCTGCAGCCCTGAGCTAAAGGAGCAGTGGCGGGGATCCAGGAAGCCAGGCGTTCCCCCTGTCCTTTTGTTCTGATTCCCAGGCGTGTGGCAATCAGGCTGTCCCCAGGAGAAGCAGGGTGTAAATCACTAATTAATGCCTCCCGTCTGCACGCAATTCAAGCCCATTTGTGCTTGACGGAGATATGCAGCGCAGGCTCCCCGGGGAGATATTCTATAATCTGTTACTAATCAGTGAGGCTTCAAAACCATTTAAAAGCCTGTGCCTGTGACTTGTCCCCATGCAAACATCAATTATATTCTCTCTGATGCTATGGCCTGAAAGACCTCAGCATGGGGGAGGCTTTTAAACACTTGTCCCCCAGCCCTGACACCCGGCTTGTTTTATTGTAGGTCATGATATTATTTAATGTATTCCCTGCTGTTTGGAGGATGGTTGAGGGAAGACACAAAGAGACTATGGCCCAGCAAGAGACAGAAAGCATTACACTTGTCCAGGGCATTGTGGAAACAAGCGCAGCAGTTTGTGGTCGCACATCAAGGTTTAATGCTGCACACGTATCATTATGTGTGTTAAAAGGTTTAGGAGATCCTGGCCAGGACTGGGACCTGGTGTGTTAAGCATCAGTCAGATATAGAGGAGGTGACACTAAAGAACTTGCCTGAGAATTTCTTAAGCCAAGAACCTGATGCCCAAATAAAGCCAAACTCCTCCCTGGTCAGTTCTTGTCTTCAGGCATTTGGGCTTTAGCTAACACAAAACATCTACTATAACAAAATAAGGCAGCCAGCAAACCTCACGCATTTCTGGCTTTGGCTCCACTTGGTGAGACAGTCACATGTCCCAGCAAGTGTAACTGGGACACTGGAGGAAATCAGAGCTTTAATTACTCTTGGCATTTCAGTGCTGCTGGTTGACAGTGGCCAGCTTGCTGGAAAATGACATCACCAGGGACCGTAGCAGAATGCCAGTCTGCAGAACCAGTTTGCCAGCCTGTTTTCCTGTCACTAGAAGGACTTTTCTGTCTGTATATTTATTTATTACCCTTTCAACTTTGGAACTTATTTATGCACACCATTAATCTCCTTACAGAAAAAAATAAGTAGGATCTAATTTTATGTCTGCAAGCAACTATGGGCATAAATTTCCCCCAGCAGCATTTAGCTGTAGCATCAGCATATACAGATAACTTTCTGTACATCCAGTATTTCCCTCAGTAACTGAGAACTAGTTTATTTGCCAAGTGTTTTTATGAAGGCAGTGTGACTGATTTCTTTAATTAGTTGGCAATCATGCAAATTTCATTTAAAAATGTACAAATATCAAAGATTTCAGGATTCATATTGTATTCATCTTTGTATTCATCTCCCAGATTGAGAAGTTCCTTTCATTCCCAGGTGAACTAGCATTTCAGGTCAGTCCTTACGGAGTAAGTCTGACCCCTATACAGCACAACAAGAAAATCTCTCTCTTTTCAAGGGGACGTCCAGTCTGGACCCGCAGAGCTGCTGCAGTGGGTGATGGAAGGGGCCTGAGCAGGGCCATGCACATCTCCACTATCTCCTGGCCAGTGTACATCACTCCTGCTGATCCTTGTTGCAGAGAACTGCCAGGGCTGTGCAGCACAGAGGAGATGGGCTGGAGAGCCTGGCCATGATGATGAGTGTCTCAAGCCAGGGCTAATATTCCCTCTGTTTCATAAGAACCAAAGCAAATATTTTAAAAGTTAGTTATTCTTCCCAAGGGATTAATAGCCAGCCAAGAAATAGATTTTAAACCTATTTCTATTGCCAATATGAAATGCTCTGTTTGTGTAGATGTTGTGATGACACCTTAATAGCCTGCTGCTTATCTCTGTCATCTACGGGGCTCAGAACACTCTGCTCTTCACATCACTGGCAATTTAGGGGAATCAATCCTTAATCTGCTTCCATAAATGTGTGTTTTTGCCTTATGAGTTGCATGATTTTGGGTGTGATCCTTTAAGGTGTAGGCACGACTCTTCACACTCAGCCTGAAATTCTTCAGGAGCTCTTGGAGTCCATCACCACTTAGTGCTTCTCTGCCAGCTGTTCCTTGTGCAGGTTTGATTGTCCTTTCTTTCATTTTCCTTGGTGTACTCCCGAAAGAAGGGTCCAAGGTGGTATCAGCAGCCTCCTGCATTTTATCCTATCTTACAGTAGGGCTCTTCACGTCCAAAAGTGCAAAGAAAAGTCCTGGCAGATGATCTGCCTGCTGTCCCACTCCCTGCCCGCAGCAGGACCCTGGCAGGCCAGACTGGCCGCTGCTGCTCACAGCAATGTCATCAGAATACGTGCACATAGCAGAGGAACCCTTCCCTCCAGCAACAGCTACTCACCAATCCCATCCCACCAGGGGGAATAGCTGCCCGCTTCCTTCACATCCCTGCCCAGCAATATTTCCTTCCCTTTCTCCCCTTTTTTGGGAAGGAATGGCCCAATACCGAACAGCCCTTGGGCAGATAACATTCAGTTCTGCCTATGCTGCAGAGAAGCTGTAGGCTTGGCTCTTAGTAGTGTTTGTGGGAGGGTGTGTTGGTGTTGAAACTATTCCTATTCCTTCATCAGTATTCAATTTATTTAAAAACCAAATAAAAGGTCCTGTGAGCCGTAGTGCATTGTTCAATCAGCACAGAGGTAGCTCTCAAATGAAAATGTGTGGCTGAGCCAGTTGCAAAATTGCTGGAAATAATTCAGTGATTGCATTGGAAAGAAAATACCCCAGGGCAGATCTTCACAGAGGGGGAATGCAATTCTGGTTCTGCTCAGTCCTCTTCAAATAAATAAGGACTATCTGGATGGGTACCTCCAAAGAATAGCAAGAGAAGAGCTATAAATAAAGGTATTGAGCTACCTTTCACATTGGAAACTGGTTTCACTTGGAAGGATTTTCAATTATAAGCTACACTGCAGTGAACTTCAGAGATAAAGGCTCTGTGTGGGTGTATGTGTATGTGTGTGAGGGTCTTCCTCTTAGAAAGTAACTTGCTCCAGTGTTACATCACCAACACTTAACACTTTCATCTGTTAGCTCTTTTTATAATTCATGGTAACAAAACCCAGGAGGATTCAGAGGCACGTTGTCAGGCACAAGTGCTGGAAGGAAGGAGTCAGGCCCCTGGTGCATCTGTGAGCAGCTGCCCTGCAGATAAAGCTCCCCTCCTATACAAAGGCTGTGACTGCAAGCACAGCTTCTGCAGCACTGAGCCCCATGTTTCGGAGTTTGTCTGGCTTCAGATAGTCCTGGAGACAGCCCAGGGATGAGCATGGAGAACCTCTTGCTGACACTGAAGGCCACCCTCACCAAGTAGCCCAGACACTAGCATTAGTATTGTAAGAGTCTACTGGCATTTGGGACTCCTGGAAATTCAGGAAGCTGTTGTCAATTTTACCTTTGTGCCTGTTCATCATCACCCCTTTCACAAGCTTTGTCCTTGTGACCACTGAAAGCTGCAGCCTGTGAAAAGAACAGTAAGAGTCAGACAAAAGTGGCTGCCTGGTCCTTTATCTCCGGCAGCCCAAAAGCCTTGAGCAGCTGATGTGCAGAAGACAGCAGAGAAGTAAAGCAAAGACCATGCTGTTCCAGTGTGGCCAGAAGCCAAGGAAACACAACTGAAGCTGATTCCCTGGCATGGGGTGCCACTGGGACATGGGGTGCTCACACTGTAATGGCAGATTGTGTATTGACCTGGCAGGTGTGAGGGGCTGCAGGGTACTGGTGGGCTGTGTCCAGACCCCAGCCCTTCACCATGGGGCAGGTGGAGAGAGTCTGACACGTTGTGTTGTGTTGTGTCACACAATCCCTGTGTCAGCCTGAGTCCTCTCTGTGCCCCGGAGTCACCAGGCACCTTGGCAAAGTGCTGGGTTGAGGGAGGTCTATGAGAACCAGGCCATCAGCATGGGTCTGAAAAGCATAGGCAGAGGGGAGAGTTGGGGGACAGGAGGGCAGGGTTGGGATGGTTTGGCAGAGCTCTGCAGGAGGGCTTTACCTAAGATTGCATATCCTCCACCCCAACCAGAGAGAGGCTTGTTCAGCTCTCTTCAACATCGCTGGTATTTTCCAAAGGCAAAGAACTGGATGGCAAGCTCATGGTGATCGCTCATTGAGGACCAAGGGAAAGCAACCACGCACAAAATTTCTTCATGAGGATCTTTCTTCTAGCTCAGAGTGGAAAGTGGAGAGTGTTTTGCCAGATATGCTGCCTGATGGGGCTGCCAGAACGGCTGCATCACCTCCATTTTCCAAGCTCTGTTTCTGGAAGAAGAGGCAGCTGATAATTTATTTGTTTCTGCACCATGAACAGGATCAGGGGAAAAGCCTGGAAGCAGTGGTACAAGCTGACCCTGTATGCAGTGATATACAGCGATGGACAATTTATGCCTGAAGCAGTGGAGTGGTTCCAAACATCTTTATGTGTTCTGTATCCTGCCTTTCATGTCTTCAGCAGCAGGAAAAATGTATTCTTTACATTTCTGCCTGGAAAAACAATTACAAATGTTGATTGCATTGACCAGGAGGTGCAACGGGAGCTGTCCAGGAAGGGATTTGCTTTGCTCATAAACAGGAAGACTCAACCTTTCCCGCCATTCCCCGTGTTTTAGAGATGAAGGTGTTGTGAGGAGCTGGAAAATGGGATTTCAGAGGGAAATCCACCACAACAAGGAAATGAAAGAAGGAGGACAGCAGAGCAAAGGCCTCGTTGCTGTCTCTCTGCAGTAGCAAACTGTGCTTCCATCCCGCTGGGGGAAAAGCCGTGTGGAGGGTGCAGGCACCTCATCTGCTCTTTGGAAGTTCTCCAGGATTATCCTGTAACCCAACAACCTCCATTGAGATGTGTGGAGACATCCAGCACCCTCTCCCCTTCCTAAGTTGCAGAGATCACATAGGAAGAACTCTGAGTTATACACAGAGCTCTGCACCTTCCTCACCTCCACCATTAGAGGCTGATGGGAGTCCCATGAGAAGGGATGTGCAGGGAGGAAACCCTTCTTATTTGCTCAGGGACACTGAATTACCACTCTGAAACCCACTGCTTCTTCTCAGATCTTGGCACGTAGGGTCTAGCTTCTTAAATGTTGAGCATTTTTATGAGAAACATGGCTTTTATAGTAAAAAAAGTGACTTAGGTTTTCCTGATTGCAAGTCTTGACCTTCATCCCTCTGCTGAGTGCACTACCATGCAAGACTCTTTGAGAATGTGAAATCTGCCATTCCATTCTCTGAAAGTACCACAGTTAGGTCTAATAAACAATTTCCCCCTTTTTTATACTGCACAATACTGTGCATTTATGTAACCTGTCAACAATTTCAAATCAATTTTGTCTAAAACCACCGAGCACCTTCAATGTCCCCTCCAAATTATTTCAGTGTAAAAATGTTCTTTTCTTCCCCCCTTTTTTGCTGTGACATCTAGCTTCAGTCCAATCTGGTAGCTATTTTGTCTTGTTTTTCTCAATATAGAGCTGCTGTCTGTTCAGGGTGCAGAGGGCCAGGGCCTCTTCACCACACTGTGTATGTAGTAGCAGATGGCTGTGCACATGGCAGTCATCAATCAAAGATGTCCTCATGGTACCACCTGAATACAAGTCCACGGTGCAAGCTAGACATTCAACCACTTCAGATTCCTGTGCAATGGGTGGAAATGTGTGTATCAAATACGAAATCTGGTTACTTAAGTGCAGAAAAGCAAGGCAATGTTGCAGGTTTGAGTCTCCTTTCATGTTTCATTTCAGAGCATTTATTCTTGGCTCTTCCCAAGACGGATGGGGCTCTTTGATAGCACCAGGCAAGTAATTTCCCCTCACTTTGTTTCACTGTTCTCATCTGGAAAAGCAGAGGCAGCAATATTGGCTTCTCCTTGAGGGTACTGTGAAAATGAGCTGGTGGCAGAAGGCTGCAGGATCCTGAGCTGGCACTGGCTAGTTAGACCATGTGTTATTATTTTATATTGGATAAACAAAGTAATTTCCCAAGGGTCTTTAAGATAACATTCCCTTTTAGTGAGCGTTAATTGACTTTTCTGTGAGGCACCCACTTTGTCCTTGTGTTCCTTAATTAAAACCATAGATGTATGGCCCCAGTGTTCTTGGGACAAGGTAGATATGTTAAAAAGCAAGTTTCCATTGTGTTCTTTTTGCCAAAAGTGGCGTTTTTTCCTGTGAGCAGTGATTCACCGTGTCTGTTCCCCTTCCTCCCATGGAGAAATGGCAGTGCCAGCCACTGATATCTGGGATGTCCTCAGAAACACCTTTGTCCTCCAGCCTCTGCAAAACAGGAATTGTTGAGGTGCTCTGGGTGGGACGTGCCAGGGGCCTGCGTCTCACCTGGTGGCTGCACATTCCAGCAGGAGAGGGGTAGGGGATGCTGTGCCGTAACAGAGGTTTCAAAATGAAATCTAGAGGCAGTTGGGGCCTGGAGAGGCAGATGGGGCTGCAGAGACCAAGGAACCAGGGTCCCACCTACCTCCACTGTTTTCCAGAGCCCACAGACACCACTTTGAGTCATGGCCAGATTACGATGGGAACACATTTCCAACAGCTGAGGATATTCAGCCATTTCTATGCTCTATCTCCCTGTAGCCTAAAGCTTTTGGAGGATGTTCTGGAGCACGCAACACAGAGATAGTATCCAACTGCAGAAGTCCCATGGTAAAGGGCTGTTTATGCAGTCAATAGCTAAGGACATGCCCTGATTTTTAACTTTTGGGGAAGTACAGGTGGCTCCAAGTCCTGGGACTCCAACCAGCATTTTCTGAATAGGGAACAGAAGTGTCCTGGCACCAAAGAGAGCTTCCCGCCTGTAACTGGAAAGGAAGACTGCTACTGAGCAACTGAGACTCATTGTGTGCTTACTGGGAGGCGCTGTCAGGGACCCTTTCAATTTTATGGGTCTTTTTCATTCCTTCCTGGTGTTCTGAATATTCTTTTCTTGTGAAGCTCTGCGAAGAGCCCGGTGCCAGCAGTGTCTTCCGCCAGCTTTAAATAGGGCTTGGTTGCTCCCCAAGATTGCTGTGGGAAGAAAATTCAAACTCCCTGCCTGCAGAGTGGGTTTTCATTGGATGTACCCAGTGCTGAGGCCTTTTCGTGCCCTAGAGCTCAGCACCAACAATAACCAGGGAAAGCTGCCCTGTGCTCACCCGGAATCTCTGTTCTTGGTTTATATTCCTTTTATTGAGGCACAGAAAATGTCAACCTTTTACTTTACCCCTTCATCCTCCAAAATTTCCTCTAGACTTCAGTGCCTGAGCAGCCTCAGGAATACCGCGGAGAACACAAAACATTCTCTTTAATACAATTTGGGCAGCCCTGGGGCCATACAGCACTGTCAATAAAAGTCTCCTTTTCCTGACGTACTTCCCATTAGTCACATTGAGCATTTCTGGAGCAACGGCCTCAAGGAATATGTGCATTTTGTGAGGTAGGCAAATAGATGGACCCACTACACACATTTTCACCATGAAGCCAAAGCAGGAACTGGCCTCAGGACAATTTGCTTTGGACAGAGGACTGATCCTCACAGACAATAATTTGCTCCCTGCCTGTCTTGGCAAGGTTGCTTTGCCTGTATGGTGATTGTACAACGTTTCTCAGCTTTCTGACATGGCTGGTCTTTGACAAAACACTCTTCAAATGTGGCAAGAGTATCAAAATCTGAGTTTCAAGCTTGCCCAAGGTGCATTTCATTCAATTCCTTTGTCCATGGGTAATAGCAGAACATCCTCCTCTCCCAAGCTTCCATCCCTGGGAGTGCTGATCTTCTCTTCCAGATCTGTTGGATTTTCTCCCATTGTTTGTTTTCTCAACTATTTAGATTGCAAAACCTTTGGACAAGGACATTGTCTCTCTGGTGATGTGTAACACCTAACACAGGCGAGATCCTGATCCTGTCTGGGGCCCCTGGGCACTATTGTAGTGCAAATAGAAAACAATAACTGTCAGACATATGAAGAGAGAAGTCTCATGAGTCATCCCACAGCTGAGAGCCCTGCTGAGGTACTGGGGGCATGGGCCACAAACCCATGCCAGCTTTCTAGCAGACCCCTGCAGTGAGTCCTATGAAGGGAAGAATAAGCTCCTGTAAAGCGTGTGAAAATGCTATGCCATAGTTTGTGTTCTGTGCTTTCCTGTGTCCCTTTGGGATCAAGTGGGGATTTGCAGCCACCAGAGGTGAAGCAAAACCAACGATTTTAGTATTGAATCAGGTGCCTCTTTTCCTTCCCGCCTCTCCTTCAGCCCCTTCAGAGAAAATATGTGGGGAAAAACGGTGATTTGGGGAAGAAAATCAGGAGGAGAGAAGCTAACATATGGATGAGTCCTTTTGTCACTCAAGGACATGACTAAACATGGATTTGGCTTTTTGGCCTGGGAACGTTTGCTCCTTTGTTGCCCTCAGCCACTTTTCACTACTGACCACCAAGCCTCCAGTAACAGATTTAGATCCATGGAGTGTTCAGGTCTTTTTGTGGAGCCATGGGGTTAAGCAAAACACACTGTGATTTCTAGGCTTGGTGGATATACAGGAGTCAGCAAGAACTTGTCTCTTCAGGAGGTTTCTGGAACCAGCAGTCCATTTCCAAGGCTTTTTCTGAATTCTTGACAGTTTGAAGGAACTTAATTCATTGTTGCAGCTAAAACCTTCAGAAGAGACTCATGAGGCCATAAAGTGCTCAATTGAGTAATTTAACTGGAGCTTAACGTTTAATGCATGCTTCGTTGATAGCGAGTGGAAGACAAAGTAAGGGATTTCAGATTGGAAATACTCTTCAGGTATTTGGAGGCTCAGCATCAAAGCCATTTCAGCAAGCTAACTCACTTACTGCTCCTTCTGGGTTTGTTTTTAGACACATGGGCTCATAGTATAGTCTAATCCTCAGCCTTCAATTTTTTATATCCCAGATATACAAAGGTACATTATTTAAGAGTGTGAGACACAGTGTACTGAAAAGGACTTGAGCTTGCCTGGGGAGTCAGACACATACGCAAACCTTTAAGGATTCACTATGAAATCCCTTCTACTAAATCTATCAGAACCAGCAGGAGCTTTTCCTTTGATTCTAATGGGCTTTGGAAAATGCCCTGTAACACAGCAGGGAGCCCTTATCTACCAAAATCTGCTCTCCTAAGGCAAACACAGTGCTCTTTCCTGGAGATTAGATACTTGATCAAGCCAGGTGCTCATTTTTTCCTTACTCCAGTGGGATTGCAGACAGGTTCTGCTGGGGAAGGGCTACTGTAGGGGCTGGGATAGGTTTACTTAGTTAAGGGGTTGATGCAACATGGGGAGAGAGATGGAAAATGGCCAGGGGAAGACTGCTGCTTGATGTATTCCTGCTTATCACTGCCCCTTCAATCAATGCAATCCATTAGCTATGCAGGGAGAAAGTTGAGGCATTTTTTGCCAGGTTGTTGTGCATTTGGGGAATGGTGAGAACTGGAAAGAGTTGGCGATGCGCCTTTTATGGCTGCAGATCCAGTGCCAGGGCGATGTAGAATAGCTACTGGCTGATGTCAGGGGTGGTGGGCACTGACAAAGGGTGGGGAGGCCTGTGCGTGCCCTGGACTGGGTTGGTTTGTATTGCTGTAGCTATGATTCAGTCGTCTGCCACTTGCTAATGTCAAAGTATCATTTCCACCAGCATTAAAGAAAATGAGCAGCTTCTGAAACACCCCTGCTTCCTATTTCCCCAGGAATAAACATCAAAAGTCACATAACTTCTCTTGTTCTTTTACACCTTCTTGTGGCTGAGCTAATTCAAGAGGTCTAGTTGAACACGGTAACTGTATACACCTTCCCTGAGACATGGACATCACTCTAGGAGCCAGACATTCAAGGCTATTTATAGACCCTGCCCAGGCACAGAGAGGGCAAGAGGCTTGTTTTAAAAGAAAACAGGCAGGGACAATCAGAAATATTTGGGAGAGCTCTGCTTCCTGCGAATTCCAACCAACACCAGCATGGGTTTTTTTCACTGGAGCACCAAGAAGGGGTTATGAAAGAGAAGGTTTTTTTTTTAAGGCCTCTATCACACAACCCCAAAACTGAAGGGAGGTGAAGTGGGGGGAAATGCATCCTGATAATCTGTTTGTAAAGTACCTTAGGTTGTCACAAACTTCTCCCTGGAGCCTAATGTTCCCGGAGCTTGTACAGCTGCCTGGCTATAAAATAATGGGGACACACAAAGAGAAACATTTTGCCTTTTGGCATGAGAACAGACGGCGCTATTTAGCATCCTTCTTCATGTGAGAGTGAAAGCTCTAATCTGTATGAGCAGAGAGAAACCTGAGCTCTCAGAAACCCACCTAATAAGATAGAGGAATTCCCACTTCAGGAGACATTCCTTGCTATCAAACAGACATAAAATGCTTATATAGGCTGTGCTCCATAATGCTGCCAGGACTTTCAATCCTCATAAGTAGCACTGCGAATGCACGTGGTGCTTTTCCAGCTGGTACGGACCATGGCTGCATCCCAAGGTGCCCAAGCTGATGGGAACACAAGGAATGAAAGCAGGAGGCTGCACATTGCTGGCAGAGGCAGTGACTGATGGAAGCATCATCTTCATGGGAAGCTGCACAGGAATGGTTTGAAAGGGCAGAGGGGAGATGCTCAGCATGGGTTAGTTATGAGTGGAGGGGGAGAGCTTGAGAAGGAACATGGCAGTGAGCAGAAGGGAGGATTGGTCAGGAAAAAAGGACTGTAAAGAACAGTGGGGAAGAAGGAAAGGAGCAGAGCTGGGACCAGATGAACAATGCACTCAACGGAAGCATGGAAGAGCAAAAGCCAATGAAGAGATAGCCTGCAGGAATGCAGAAGAAACAGGGCATCTAATCCTGAGTCCCCTTAGACACGTCTACAACCAACAAGGATTTGACTGGGAATGGCAGCACCCAAAAGATGAAGAATTCCATCAGACTGCATTTGAGTGAGTTGGCTATGATAAAGAATAGCCCTGGGATCCATCACTTCACAGGGAGTGAAGGGAGGGCATGCAGCCTGTGGGGTGAAGGGCATTGCACTCTCTTGCAGGAAGACGCCAGGCAACTCTCGAACAGCACAAAAGGAAACACGCCTTTTGCAAAAACAAAGTCATTGGGATTCTGGACTTCAAAGCCCCACGCTACGCCCAGTGCCGCTTGTGGCTGTGCTCATGGTGGCTGGGAGCCAGGTCCCAGAATTAAGAGGGGAAAAAATGCATTATCTTGTTCTGCTGAAAACCCGTGTCAGTGCTGCAAAGGCAGCACCCAGAAAATCTGGAGTGTGTAGACATGGGAAACACTCAGAGAGATGAGTTTCCAAACGCATCAACATCACTTAGGGGGGTGAGTCCACTTTAAAGCCTCAGCTATGTAGAGCTTTGTTTTCCACATCACTTTTCTGAAGGTAATAAGTCACACAGATGTGAGTATTCAGAGCAGCAGCCTCCAAATACAGCAGAACTCTGGGGTGCAAGCTCCCAGATTGCTGGCACATCTCAGAAAAGGGATCCTCAAAGCCGTTCTGCAGTTTCACTGGAGCTGAATGTGCAGAAGGATGGCTTGGAGGGTAGCACTTGGAAAAGTGCACTTTGAGAATGAATTTGTTGGGAGAGAAATTAGGAGTCCAGAATTGATCAAATATTAAAACCAAGTCAGCCTCATGTTCACAAATGAATAAAACTAAACTGCTGCCTTTCTTAGGCTGATGCTGTTCCCAAGGGTCTCAATGGCAGGCACACAGAAACATGTACTGATCCCCAGAGTTTATTAATGGCAGCATGAATTATTAGTTTTCTCAAAATGTGCCACATTTTGCAGCATTCAGTAACTGTTGCCTGCAACATTTGCATCAACCAGTGAAGAAGCAAAGAGTGGCTTTCACAGAGGCTGAAGCCAGTGCTTTTTGCCATGGCCATGCCGTTTGCTACGTGTGCTTTCACAGCGGGTTACCACCACCCAGCTGATGTGCAGCAACTTGCAGAGCTGCAGTGACTTGCCCTCGTGCCCCAGGGTTTTCCAATCATCAGTTTGGGCTGCCCATGTGGGAGCAATGAAAGATGTAACTGTTCCCAGCTATCTGTTCACCCCGTTCAGTCCGGGGCTGCAGAAAGGATGGTGAGCCTCCTCTTTCAGCTGCGATTCATCACTTGGGCATTAACTGCAGCTCGATGCACAGGCCGCATGAGGCCAGCTCTGCCTCCCTGCTGCTGGGCACTCACCCCTGGTCACAGACACCTCTGCTCTCTGCGATGGAAATTGCCAGAACCCACAGATCAGAGCCCGAAGCCTTCAAACCTTGCTTGGAGTTCAGTTTACATTGTTCTTAACCTATTAAAGCTGGTGTGAGCCAGGCTAATAGGAAGCTAGGTGGATGTTTGCAGAAGGTCTGCCTGGCAGCACCCTCAAACATGTGCTTGTGTAAGCAGGGCCACTGAGCGACCAGATACCAGCTGAGCAGAGTGCCTCCTCCAGCACTGCCCATGCAGGAACCCACAGCAAGGGTCTCAGTCCTGCCTGTAGCTGGGGAAGCAGCAAGATCCCCTGAGCAGTGAGCTCAGCCCATGTACTGGGTTGTTTTTGCTTGCATTATCTCACCTCTGATGCTCGCTGTGTTACTGTTAGCACGGAGCTGACCATCACACTCCTGGACAAAGCCTGTGCCAGGGGTAGATCATAGTGGGCCCAGCCAGTGAGCCCTGGGCTGTGCTGAGCCCATGCACAGTGGGGTGAGTGTTGTGCTGGCCTTGCTGTGGCTGACTGGGGGTGAAACTGCTCAGTGGGGTAAGTAAAGGTTGCACAGTCTGGTGCTGGTTACTGTCGGGTTCATCCTCATTTGGCCTGGAGAAGGCAGGACCTGCTGGATGCAGGCTAGTACAAACTGTGTTAAAACAACAACTCCAGATCATGTTTTTCTTCCTGTTTTCACCCTCTGATAACCAAGGAGGTGCTAAGCTCCTTATTGTCTCTGAAATACCATCCCCTGTCCAAAGAGCTTTATATGGCAATTGCACACTAGTTATTCCTAATTATTTCTTTCTGGGCACTGCTCTTTCCTCCAGTAAATTACAAAAAAAGACCAGTCTGAAGACTGTGCTTGTGGCAATTTAAATGAGCAGGTGAAAAGAAAAGGTTAAACACTAAAACCAAGATACCCTTCAGTGCTGCAGTGTGGCTACTGGCACAGCCCTGCAAAGGGGCTGTTAGGTGCTTGGCATCCATCATTTCTCCAGCCACTGCAGGCAGGGGGGCGGACGATGGAGAGAGAGGTTGGAACTGGATAATCTTAAAATCCTTTCCAAACCAAACTGTTCCATGATTCTGTGATTGCCACTTGACACTCCCCACTGTAGCTGAGCTGGGAAAGCCCAAATGACCCAGCCTTAAATGCAACCAAGGCTGCAGCTTCCTCCGACCAGACCCTGGCCAGTGCATCACCCCGGAGCAGCAGGCTGAGCCAGCGGGATGAGCAGCGGGATGTGTGAGTGGGGCTGATGGGAGGCACATCCCAGGTCTCTGACTCACAGCTCTGCCACTTTTACCCGAGGAGGTTTAACCATCTCCACAAGGTGTTCATGCCTGCAGGTTCCCCAGGGGAGGTGGTAACCGCTTAAATCAGCACAGACATTGCTTCAAGAGCTCATGAGTCAGGTGTGTGAGTAAATGTGAAAACCCTCTGGGAGCAGAGCTCCTCTAATGGAACATTCCCTCTTTCACACACTTAGCAGATGATTTTTTCTTAATAAAATCTAAATGAGTAGAACATGATGTGAGCAACAGCTAAGGAATTTATTTGCCCATGTGCTTGCTACCTCTCTATTCCTCTAAATCCCATGGTACGGATATGGGTGGAGTGGAGTGAGTATAGATAATCTCCTTCATGGGAATATGTGGGGTTTTTTGCATGGTGAGGCTGCGTTAGCACCTCTTACTTAGCAAGGGAAGAAGGAATCACTCTGTGGGGACTTGCAAGAAGAAAAGCAGGTGAACAGTTTTGAAGTAATAATGGCACCGTGTCTTTAGTAGAAAAGTCTATATAGGTCTTAGTTAAATAGGCTTCTGTGTCCAAATGTATTTACCTTTCCTGCAGTTACTAGCTCTGCTCATGGAGAGGGAAGATTTAACGCTCAGAGCTGCAAGCTGTGCTGTCTGCAACCGGCTTGCAACTGGCAGTGGCCCAACTGCATGGGTCACAGCAGCATCATTCTCCTCCTCGTCTCAGGTGGAGGGGGTATGTGTTTGCACCATGGGAAAATACAGCAAGGATGTGTCTTTAAATGGTAGTAGACTTTAGAGGCAGATTATTATGGGATAAAGGGAAAACACTGTGCAAAACAGAAGTGGAGTGGGTGCAAGAAGTGATGCGGAGAGCATTGGAAATGACCCTCCTTGGAAAAACACTGGTTGTAGCAGCCCCAACCCACCTTCTGCTGCATCTCTAAAACAAGGGATCTTGCCTGTGTGACAAGCCTCCATCCCCTATGGGCTGTGCTGAGCCTCATCAACCACAGTCTTGGGAACGTTCCAGGGTTAAAAGGCAGCTCCAAAAGCATGTTTGGGCTCCTAATGGCCCCCCAAGAAAGGCTGTGTGTGTCTGGTGCCCACGATAGGCTTGGACTCATATTTATGCCCCAGTACACATCCCCACAGAGAGCTCTTTTGACAGCTTCCAGGATGAAGTTGCTTGTGTGATGAAGTCCCCACACATGAAGCTTCTCAAAAGCAGGACCAAGGGCTCTCCAAACTGACTCCAGCCTAGCAGAAAACAGCCAACGGTGCGAGCACATGGCAAAACACTGTGCATCAGTACCTGGGTGTAGCTGGATTTAGGGATTAGCTGAGATCAGCTCCGGCAGCTGACTCTGGGGCGCCAGGGAGCTGTTTCTGTGAATGGTACCTGTGAGAACCGTCTGGGAGTGACTCAGCCAGAGAGCTTCACCATCCTTCAGAAACCATCACACCTCATCTCCCTGCCCAGCCGTAACTGCAGATGCATTGCCACCGCCGGCCATGTGGGACCGTCCCTGGTTTGCACCAACTAGACCAATTGCTCTTAACTTTTACCCAAAGCAGCAACAGAAATGGTCTTGGGAGGACCTGTGTGTGTTATCTGAGGTTGTGGGAGAGCACCACAGGCTGGGAAGTGCCCCTTCTGGGTGTTCCTGAGCCTGTGCTGACAGGGGGATAAGACAGAGCAGTGCTGAGGTTGCTGAAGCAATGAATTATCTTGCTGCCCTGGAATTCTTCCTTCAGGCTTTTTGTGGGTGTATACCCAACATTTCCTTTCAACAGCAGGCTGTCCAAAGGACCAGCATGGGCAGAGGATTGTGTTTTTTCAGCTGGCTATTTAAAGAAGGACAAGAGAAGTCTGCTCTCTGTTCTTCTTATGCCAACAAGCTGAGGATGCAGTGGTGGTTTATGAGACACTTGATTTCTTCCCTGACTCATGTGGTCTCTCTGTTCACATTTGTTTGCTTCTGGACATGTCATGCTAGCTTGCAGCTTGGTTAAAGGTGTATCTCACCTATCCAGGAAGGGTTTTCATTGTTTCAGGCTATGGCCATCATCTTTCACTGCACCAGGAACAACAGCATCCAGTGAGTGTGCACTGCAGGCAGCATCAGGCTTTGTTCTGTCAACCTGACTTCTAACTTATTTCACACAGTTAAACGTATGAAAGTCCTGCAGGACAGAGCCCAAGGGAAAGCTGATGATGACCCGAATCATCCAACCATGTTAAAGCTTTGGAGCTTTTGTTCCTTTACCCTCAAGTATTCAATGAGCAACCAACATCCCCGGCTTTGTTTGCTGAAAGGGAGGTAGATGGCAGTGTCTCTCAGTCCCTTGCTAGCGTGGAGAGCTGCATCACAAGTGACACAACGTGGAAGTTATCAATTGGCATGAGATGGGGAATCTCCTTAAACTCAGACCAGAGATGTTAGCGCTTTTTGTTCAGCCGCCTCTGAGGCAGTGTAACTGCTCTGTGCTTGGAACGTGCCTGCTTTCTCCAGGGAGAAGAAAACCAGGGAAACACAATAATTGGAAAGCCTCAAGCTGTTGACATATGAAGGAAAATGGAAGCGGTACAAATTAACCTGTGACTAATAGGACACTATAAACATCTGCAAGCACAAAAAGGGTGTACACATCAACATGAAAAGGAAAGCAATTTGGAGAACATTAGGGCATAGTTAAAAGAAATAGAATGACTAATTGAAGGAAGGTGTCCTGAATGTCAGGAAATAATTCCTAACTGTGAGCTGCGTGGGGCTGTGGAACAAGCTCGTAAGAAGAATGGAAATACAGTTTCCTGAGCTGTTCAGACCTGGATCAAACACTCGAGGTCTGAACCCACCATTGACCTGGCAATAGACCAGCTCCTGAGCCAGTTACACCTGAGCCTGAGGTTTTGTCACAGTTATTTTAAAAGCAAAACTCATGTTAACATCTATAAATCACAGTTCAATTTGCAGTCAGCCTTCGCCACAGGAATCCTTCATTCCTTTAAACCCCTGGTCAGACACAGACCTTTGGTTCCATAAAACAGCAACAGAAAGATCTCAAACACTGATTGAGTGCATTTGCCTTGAACCCTTCCTTCTCTTGAAGTTAAGCATAAAGCTAAACAACTCCAAATCATGATTTTATCTTTATTGTCCACCCTGGAAGGCACATTTGTTTTCTGATTCATTACTTCTGCGATTTGGGCCATCTTGAGCTCTTAAATTGCCTCTCTAGGGAGCTACTGCCCATCTGGGAGGGGTGGTTCAGTGTTTTCCAGCTCTGATGGGGCCCTGCAGAGCTGACCCTCGCTTGCCATTCCTTTCTCAATGTCACCTACTTGAGCCCTGGTGAGCACAGTGTGCCATAGGAACAGGAGGAGAGATGGCCCCTTGACAAAACTTGCTATTGTGAAATTCTAAGCTCTGGCTGAAGACAGTAACGTTACTGGTGTTAAACAAAAGCAGCCCAGCACTCAGAGTTTCTGTTATCTTGAGTATTCTCCAGCCCCTTGAGAAGGGCTGAACTTTAGCAGAAAACAAGGATACAGGTCCCAGGAAAAGAGTTTGAAGAAAGTTGTCATCCCTGCCTGGCTCCATACAGTGTCATGGTTAGGTGAAGAGATAGTATGGAGATGCACTGGGAGGGGGTTAAAGCAGAGTGTTCATCATATGCACCAAAATGGCCAAGATCAGGGAAAAAAGGAGGAGGAAATGTAATGATAATTGTGGGACCTGGATGCTTGATTTCAAGAGATAAAAAGCACCCATTATATCTTCCTTTCCATCCCCTGACAAGCACAGGACTGCTCTGCAAGTGTTTTGATGGTTTCTAAAGCTTCCTACCAGTCTCCTCAGCCCAGCAGACCACACTGGTAGGAAACCTCTTAGAAAGTCCATCCCATTCTCATCCTTGCTGTCCTTGTGGTACAGGCAGTGTGTCCCACATCACAGTTTCTGGGAGACCCCTTGCATTGTTTGAAATCTTGAGGCAGGAAGGAGAAGAAGGACCATTCCTAAATGGAAGTTCCCTCCAGTCTGTTGAATGCTGCTGCCTATGGGATGTTCAAATTCCTATGGTGACTTCAGAGCAGTGGTAAAGGTTGACTGAGAAGTGTCCAAGAAGCACACACAGGGATGTCACTGTGGGACTGATTTAGAAAACACTGTGAATTTCACAACGCTGCCAAAGTGAACATATAAATCAGGAGTGACAGGAGAGCTCCCTTGGGAAGGTGTGTGTGAGCACAGGCACACGGGGGGTGCTTTGACAATTACCCCCAGATAATTCCCACCACACTCTGGTGAACTTTGCTCTGTTCACCACATGTCATAGAAAGAGGCAATTAACGTTACTTAACATTTGGCTGTTTTTCCCAGATTAGATGTTGTTGACTCGTTTGGTAGCTGCATAGCGTCCTTGGAAAGGTTAAAGGTTCCAAATCAAACAGGGCAGAAACAGAGAAAGATCACTAAGCCAGTGGTGGACATGGACCTTTTTCTGACCTTCAACTGTAGCTCCTGCCAGGTCCCTCAGACTGCTTTTCTGTTAGTATTCACATTTTTAGTGCAGAGTAACTCTCTCATGACCTCAGAGCTTAAATTCATTGTTTCTGGTGTCACTGATTTACGGCATGATATAAAATTTAAATCAAGTTTTGAATAGCAAAGGCGTAATTTCAGAGTATAAATGAGTCACAGATCTCACATGTTACAAGTGAGAAATGTTACACTGATGCAGCAAGAGGCTTCTACTGAGATTGAGAGGATGTGACAATGACATCCTTTTTTGCATGCTACTAACTCAATAGAACAGATAAGACAACTACAAAGGCTTTAGGTGAAAGTAATTCACAGTAGTGGAAAACAGTGTTTAAAGAAAAAAGGAAAAAGCTCTGGTCTTTCTATAGGTCCTCTTGTACTGCTAAATCCCAATTAATCTCAGAAGTCACTCAGAGACCAGCCATGTGGAGACTGCACGGGGCTGTAGTAGATACTAATTTGGCAGCAGCAACCACACGATGCTGCACATCACTTCCACCCACTTCACTGAGACAGATTTCTGTGTTTCTTGGATCACCCATTGAGAAATGAGCCCTGCCTGTGGCAGACTGCTGGTGAACGGCACATGACGGATGTCTGTTCAACATCTTGTGCCCTGGGTGCTAAATATATTCTTGGCACTCAACGCCAGTGCTCAGCACTTGACCCACCTCTGCCCATGTCTCTGTGCCATGTCACCTGCGGTCTGGGCATGTTTTTTCTCTACAGTGGATGAGGGCTATGCTGAGCTCACCAAAGAGCTGAGCCCTTAATAAATGGCAGGTTATTATGCTTAGGTGGCCTTGAACTTTCTGCCCTCTTGAAATCTGTAGTGCGTCCCATCTTGATAGCCAAGAATAAACCTAAAGCCCTTCACAAACACACTTGCAGAGCAGAGCAAACAGCCCTTCAGCAGGAACTGGGTTATCTGCCCAACTGATCTTTCAACACGCTCTTCTGCCTAAACCAGTCACCTCTTCCAGCTTCCCCTTGGGAGCAGCCACTGTGATTTGGCCAAGGATAGTCTGCCTGTACCTTGCATCATCATAGAAACAGCACATCCAGCCAGTACTCCCAGGTGATAACCTGTGGCCTGCTCATCCCTCTTGTCCTAGATTCAGCTAATATAGAGGTATAGTTGGATCTGTTGGTATAGTGTAAGGGAATCTGGAGAGCAGGGCTGTGCGCTCTGGAGGATGAAGACTTCCCTGACCATGGCCAAGGCTCCAGGACAGTGCTGGCTTGCCCCTCTCTGCTCTGTACATCACTGACACAGGACTTTTGTGAAGTGTTTCTTCAGTTATCACCTCACCTGGAGCTTAATGTCACTATTCCATTTGTAGCAGGAGAGGCTGTTCAGCAGAGGGACAGCCCAGGAGAGCTGCAGGTGCCTCCCTGCACAGAGCTGGTGTCTGCAAGGACCTGTCTTTGGCCTTGCCTTAGAAATCCTCACTTCCTATCTGACACACTGCAGTTACTTCAAATTCCTTCTCCCCTCCTTTTTCCCCAAGCCAAAGCCTTCCTGGTATTGTATCTGCGACTGGAAGCACTGTTCCTGGAAAGTCTTGCTAGAGTCATCGAGGGACTGATTTTCAGGTCTCATGTGGGCACCAGTACCAGAGAAACTGCTGGCTGGACTATCTGTGTTACCATCACTGTGTGTATTTGTTCAAAAATCATGTGGCTCTCTCTGCTGGCACTTGCTTATCAAAACAAAATAAATAATAAATTTCCAGGCTTCCCTTTTTGCCTTTAAATGCTTTTGAATTTCAATTCAATCTCTGTGTACTGTCCCCTCTTCACTTTCCCAGCTGGAACTCAGCACTGTGAGTACGTGATCCTCAGCAAAGCCCACAGAGGGGTGCTTAGGAGTCATGTCCCAGGTTGGGCAGTCATTAGCCGCTCGCTTGGAGCGATGCTGAGCCTTGAGCAGGACCAGGCTGCATCTGAGCATGCTGCTGCTGCTGCTGAGCTACCCAGAGCTCAAGATGTGCCAGCTGAGTGAGGACAGAAGGTAACAAATAGAGCAATTTACTAGGATAAACATACCCCATTTCTCAACACTGGGAACAAACTTAGATTGGCAGCATGAATCCATGCTGGTCCAGGGGTCTGCAGTGTGAGGCTATGGGTTCTCAATTCTCAAACCTGATCAAGCACCCTAAAACTGCGTTTATCTCTTGAATCTGTGGTCTCATGTTAGCAAAGCTATCTAGAAGTTCCTTTTGGGCTGTCACTGGTCTCTCTGACAGCATCTCATGAAGCAGTGAGTTACCATTCTCAGCTTAGCCATGGCTGCGTGACACAGCAGCAGCAAGAGCAGTGTCCGGTATCCCCGTTCCTGCTTCCTACAGCTGACAGAGACAAGGGTCAACATACCGGATGGGCTGCAGGTGGCCTCTGAGTTCATGAGTGTTTCAACCTCCCTGACCCTGCAGTGAAGTCCGGGGGAAAACTGCAGCTCATGCTGAGCTACTCTCTGTTCCTCATTTTCATCTGGTTTCTCTCAGGAAAAGATACAAGTGGTGGTAGCAGTGCTCATGTTATAGATTTCCGAGCTCCAACAGCCCTGCCTGGGAACTACATGGACATTTAGCTGCTCTGCCTCTGTTTCTTCCTCTAAACGTGAATTAAAATCACAGTGACAAACCTATTTTATCAATGCTGGACGGTGGCCAGAGATTGAATATGTGACTGCTCAGTTATTTCCAGCTTGGAATCCCCTATCATTTTCTATCATGGTTCCCTAGACAAAACGCTGCATTTCAACAGCATGATAAACGAAAAACATGAGCTGGAAAAGGTCTACCTTATCTTGTCATCATCTGTTCTGTGTGATGTGAATGGCTTGACATATGATACTTGTGGGCAATATTTTATCCAGAGTGTGGATTCCTGTGCTTCCAGATGCTGTTTGTCAACTACCCGAGGAGTCCCTTGTGAGTATGGGGACACACTCTGCTCTGAGCCACACCAGGATATGTCTGAAATACTTCAGTTGTCTGTAGTAGTATAACCGGATTTTTATCAATGTAACCGAGACAAGATTCCGTCCAAGATGTTCTAATAAAAACAAGAGTCTGCCCTGGGAACACAGAGCGTGTGATAGGTTTTTTCCAGCTCACTCAGCATTGAAGAGCTGAAAACAAGATGGTGCTGCTTACAAAGTCATGGAGGTGCTGACATTCCTCATGCCTTTCACATTACACATCACAGCGACAGGGCTATATGAGGCTCCCAATGTCTTCAGGGATGGAGGTTTTGCTTGGAGATGAACTTTGGTACTGATGGACTCTGTAACTGCCTGATGAAATATGGGGTAGGGGCAGGAGGTCAGTGAATAGTAGGGAAATGTGTATGTACTGACACTGTTGTCACTGCAGTAACCAAGTGTCCCCACAGTTGTATGCTACCATTTGTAGCCTGTTATGGTGTTGGCAAAGCCAGTTACATTTTCTTTTATGTCTCTGGATCAAGAGGGGGCTGGGTATGCAGAGGTAGTATACATGGCTGGTGGTGACTACATCACTGGCTAGCTACTCATGTTTTGATAAAGTCCTCTGCCATGGCTTCCTGGTATTTTGCAATCCCATGAGCAGTAATAACCAGTTCAACAAAAATGAACCTTCATTAAATCCACGAAACACGTGGCAGGAGCATGGTCAGGGGTTTTTGCCAGCTGTGGACCTGCAAGACATGAAACCAAAGTAAGTTGATGTGCAGATCAAAACGTGTAATAGCACAGATCTCTTAAATGTGTCTCCTCCTTCTAGACCCAGATTATCAAGCATGTGGCTCCCTGATCCACAGCACATACAGGGAGATACCAAATGACAGGGGTCTCACTGCCCCCCCGATGGGCTGTCCGGAGAGGTCTGTCTCTGTTTCCTTTGAGAACAGCTAGTTCTTCTCTGCAACGATCCTACATTGTAAGTCTGGAGATACTAGTTCTGATGTGTCCCCTCTGTTCGTGCCTGTGATTTGGACACAACCTCTGGCTCAGGAAGACCTTCAGCTGCTGATTGCCAGAACTGGGAGTGCCTCTGAGAGAAGGGTTCATGCACGTTTTGTTCTGCTGCTTATTATCTCTTCCTGATCATCCTCAGTTGGTCACAGCTGGAGGCAGAACACTGGTCAAGCTGGACTTCTGCTCTGAGCAGCTGAGTTTTGTGATTTCCTAAGAGATGTTTCATTTCCCACAGAAGAAAATGAGTTTCTTAATGAGACCATACGGAGGCTGTTTGACAAGGCAGAGCCTGGCTTTTTTTAACTTTCGGATAGTCAACAGGTTAAGAACAAGGGGAGACCATGCAGCTAGGCTGTGAGGAAGTAGAATGGATGAAAGGTGTGAGGAATTTCACAAAGGCCTGGAGGTTTGCCCATCTATACCTGTTTTATCAGCTAATGCTGAGCTTTGGAAAAGTTTCTCACCAACACTTTGGTCCATCCCTCTTGAATTCCTTCTCTGAGAACTGGCAAGTTTCACCTTAGGGATGGAGAAAGATCAAGAAGAGGCTGCAGAAGCAACAGCTTGTTTGAAGAGGGCCTGGGTCCGAGCCACTGTCCCATTGCTGGGTGCCCACAGGCCAGGGAGGATAAAACCTCTGGTATTTACCTTCCAGTGTATCAATGACCAAGGATTCACTTCTACTGGTGCTAAACCTGCTCAGTGGGAATTGTGTCTCCATACGGTGGCTTCCATCACAATGGAGATGCTGAGACGGCCCTCACTTAGCATGTTGTCTTTAGCCCTTCATTTGCTGTGTTGGAAAGCATCCAGTTAGGAATGAGGCAGGAAGGACACTAAGAACCCCCCTGTACAAATGCCCTGAGAAGCCTCCAAATAAAGGGAAGCCAACTTTACTCAGAGGGAAGCAAAAACTAATTCAACATTGTGATTACTGAGATCCAGACATGACCTCTATCCTGCTCTGCATACCTGTGGAGGATACCCTTGGTATCTTCTGCTGAGTGGGATCTCCAGAGGAGAATGGTGGATGCCTGCCTCCTGCACAGCCTGAAATGGCCTACTCGCCCTGCCACCACCCACTGTTCCTCTTCTTGGAAAGCAAGCACCTTGTTGCAGGAGCAAGGAAGGGGAGATGACGGCTTTATTGCTTGAAACAATAAGTACTACATCCTGCTTCATGTAGTAAAAACTGGTTTGCCCTTTTCCAGAGCTGCTTCATATGTGCTCAGGTTCACAGCAGTTCAGCCTTGTCAGGTCAAAGGCGGCCAAGTGCTTACGTGCAAAATGGTTTCATAGTGGGAACACAAGCAGAAATTCCAGGGACGGACTGACAGCCAGTTGAGATCAGTATGAGCTGTACTGGGGAAAACTGCAAGGATGGAATTAACATTGCATGATAGGTGATGGACAGAGACTGGATGCTCATGATCTGGGGGGAAATGATGTTACAGCATAGGGGAAGAGAGCAGAAGGACCTCTGGCACTCCAGACCTCCAGTTTCCAGGTGTGTTGCAATAGTGGCGATGCTGATCTTGTGGATAGCAGCTGACATGAGAAAACACCCAGCAAATTACCAGAACTTGCAGGCTTGAGCTAGACAGGGGTGTGAATACAGACGTTCTGGTGTGGATATCCAGGTCATGAATACGAACTTGACTGCATGTCTACCTACTGCTGATAGCACACACAGGATGACATTGCCTTGGTATCATTTAATACCAACACACACATCATATTCTGAGTTTAATTAGTGAGTTCTAATTCAGATCTAAACCAAAAACACCTGCCAAGACAAAATCTATTTGCATGGTGTTTCTGCTGATTCTCCTTTTAATGCCAAAAATCACTGGACACTGCCCAACCCATTTGAAATGAAAAAATACACAAATATTTTTCTGTTTCATCACTGCATTATTGGGTCTCAAGGATCTACACAAGTTTTAAGACATGAAAGGATGTCTTCCTGACATTTCCAGAGTACATTATTCACTCCTGCACCAGACATACAAGTGGTAACGTGGCAATGAAGTGTCCTGGTTCTGTTCCCGACAGTGACACTACTCTTAAGCAATCTACTCAAAAGTATTCTCCTGATCCAGTTCTCCCACCTGGAAAGCGTGTAAATAAGCCAGGGTTCTGTGATGATGAATTGACTCTCTTCATAGGTTTCCCCATGGAACCCAGTCATTACATGACAGATTCCTGAGGTCAGGAGGCTGTGAAAAAGCCCGAGATCTCATAAAACATGGCCAATGTCTCTGACAAATGGCCAGATCCCGCTGTCCTGCTCTGACAGCAGCGAATGAAAACAAATGCAAAGGCTAATGCCTGGAAGAACGTGTTACCCTGGGTACAGTGGAGTGCTCTTGCTCTCTTCCTGCTGGGACTGGAATGGTGCCGAGCTGACAGGACTTTGCTGCCTGGTTCTGCAGCTTCAAAGCCTGTTGGTATTTCCTTTGAGTCATCTTGGTGAAGAAGCTGATAAGGTTGGGCCAAGACTCAGCGCGATGTTAGTGCCTCTCTGTGTCTGCCTGGGAGTGCTGATCTCCCCAGGGCACTGTCCCTGGAGCCCACTGGAGCCTGAGTCAGGGCTGGAGCTCTGCTATTGTTCCCACTGTGTACAAACAGCTTCTATGTGTATTAGCTCCTTTTGGAGAAAGCTCTGTAGTAAAGGTCATGCCAAAAGGAACCAGTTGAAGAACAGACCTCATGCAGTGGTTGGGGTGAGGATGTTGCAAACCCTATATCCCACAGGTCCCTCCATGATGTTTCATGTTTCAAGACGAGGTCTGATGCACATTCAGACCCCCTGAAGATGTGGGAGGCCAAGTGTGCTCTGAGCACAGGCACTGCACAGGCACCATGCAGCACCCCAGCAGCAGTGGACCATGGAGCCAGGACCTCTATCAACCAAGGAGCAAGCGGCAGTAATACAGGTGTACATGAATGAAAGCTTCCTTTGACAGATGAGAAAAATCTGTAATCTTGGAGTCAGTCTCTGATTTTTAACCCAAACACTGGCAAACACGGAGCCAGGACATCTGCGATTGTTTTGGTGCCTGGTTTGGGGAATTCATTTCTCATTCCCAGTCCTGGGCCCGCCTGTGGCACATTGTCCTCACAGACAGACACATCGGAGCTGAACTCATCAACATTCAGGAGCAGCTAAGATGGGATTTACCAGGATTTTCATAGAGAACAAACCAAGAAGCAGCCTGACCCATCACTGCTTCCTCTCAGCTGCTTATAAAAGTGCTGTTTCCAAAGACCAAGATGCCCAAAGGCTCTGAGTGACCACACATGCAATAAAAAGTCAGAACAGCCTCAGTGGGGCCCTGCAATGTACTGCAATTCCTCGCAGATGCAAAAGAAGTTCTTTGAAAATTCAGAGATTGCAATTTGCTCTCTCTTTTCCCCCCTTTAACTCTCAAAATTAATCATCCTTGCCAAGCTCTAGCTATAAAGCAGTTTCAAGCCTGCCCAACAGCTGTCAAATCCTGAGTATTCCCTATTGGTGAGCTGTTGGTGTGTAGCACTGCTGGAGCTTGCAGAGCTGCCATCCTTGGGGGATGTTCTGGGACCATCATGGGTCAGGAAGACTGCTAAACATTGATTCCTGAATAGACTTGCCTTTGCCACTGGCTTCAGTGCCAGCAATGTGAGGCCAAAGTTGCTTGGAAAATCCCACTGCCAAAGTGAAATATGGTAAGCAGTGTATGAAGGTCTGCTACCTGGCTGATTCACCTTTAAGGACTTCTAAAGACAATTCAGTGGTCCCTGTCTGAGCAAGTCAATTTGCATATGCAAAACATCCTGATAAAGCTTTTGAGCTGTATCCCTGTGCCTAAATCATGTTCTGATTTTGGTGGAATTTCATCAGTTTTACAGCAAGAACCATGCTTTGTGCTGTGATTAATGTAGCAGGGATGGAGCTATGACTGCTTTTTAGCAAAGGGTTAGTTAAAAGGCATAAAGGGAAGCTGGAAGAGCAACAGCTTCCACGGGGGATGGATTGGGGTCATTTCCACCAGTCACTTCCAACTTTCCCTGTGATTCCCCAAAGTTCTTCCAAGACAAACAAAACCCTGTTTGCTGAGGCTTTCCCAATCCTCCTTCTGACACCAGAACTCTCTTTAGTGCAGATAAATTCCCCCAAGCTGTCTGCAGCAACTGCTGCCTAATGACTATCATGCTGCCAGTTCCTTTCAGATTACTTCAAGATGCTGAGTGATCCTGCCTGTCTAATCCAATTGGCTTCACTTTGGATGCCTACGAGAGATGAAGTTGAACAAAATAAATGTAAACCAAAGCAAACCTCTGCTGCACGCTGATGAGGAATACCACTTGTCATGTAAAGGTCAAGTGCTGTCAGACTGCTGCTAAATCACAGCGTTTTCTTTTTCCTGCAGCTGAGAAACAAACTGAAACAATAGGGCAGACCCGCAATTGGAAGAGATGCAGATGGCATGTGGGGCTGGAGACTGCTGTGGCTTTCCCATCTTCAATGGATGCTCTGGGCCATGGGGCTGGGCAGACCACCACCACCTCAGCAGTGGGAGAGAACAGCTGAGGGCACACACACAGCATCTGGATACGGGACTTGGAGGCTCTGTTCTGCCACCGATTGCCTGTATGTCCATGAGCAATTCACTTAACCTATCCATATTTAATCTTCTTTTGGGTTAAAAACAAAGAATATTGATACTGCTTCTCTGCTTCTGCAGGGGGCAGTGAGGATTTAAGAGGTACTTTATATGCTTTGGACCTTGTAAGTTCTATAGATGGACATCAGTTCAAACTCACGTCAAACATTCTACATGGTGACAAGCAAAGAGATTGAGCTTTGTGTTTGCTATGGTGTGTTCATCACAAAATTATGTATCATCCTAAATGGTGACAGAAACTCTCTTTAGTTTTATTTCCACAGCAAGGGGCTTTGTTTACGTCAGCATGTATAAACCTTAAGGGATCTTCAGACTCTCTGCACCAGGCTGGAAGCTTGCAACAAAATCCTGGGGTGAGGCTAATATTGTCCAGTGTCCTGGCCAAATGTACTGTACAAACCCTGGAGTTTTCTGCACGTTCAAACCGTATCCAGACTAGTTTAAATAGTTCAAAATATAAGAGACATGGAAATAGGAATAATCTACAACATCAGCGAACAAGGAGAAATTCATCATGTGTTCCCAGATGTCACCACCAAATAAGAGAGGAGAAGACCTGCAGAAGCTCCTTGTTTGTCTCTGTGTTTTCAGTCTTATTAACCCTGATGCAGCTGCTATCATAAACATTGATGTCTGGACTCACCTTTCCTTAGTTTGGAAGAGGAAAACAAGAAATCTGATGTATAAAGGTCCTCGACACTGAAGTGACACTTTATTTTCTTATAATCTGAACAGTTACAAAGTCTTGTCTTGACATTCTTCTAATTTGACTTCAGTTGAGGAAAAAAAAAGAAATCCAGAAAGCACCTTTCAGCAGAAAGAATATTCTCTGAGGCACATGAAGAAGGATGTCAAGGGGGTGTTCATAGAGATATACAAAGTTACTTCCACAGACAGTACGAAAACCTATTTCAAGTGTACTGCGTACCTGAAACAGGAGGAAACAATCTTGTTTCTGTGATTTGTTCACAAAGCTATTACCGTCTCCTTTAATAGGGCTTTGGACAGAGGAGGCCAGCACTAATAATCTTAATCTACATATCAGTCACATACAGTCTTATCATAATCAGGCATCAGTAATGCCTTTTTAATCTTGCCTTTACACTGAAAACAAACCTACGCTTGCCATATAGAATAGACCTTACCTTAGTGTTCCAGTTTTAACCCTTCTCTGGTTTGTGTCTGAAGTAGGAAGTATCCAATTTTTACCGATTCACCTTGCAGATTATGAAATGCTCCTCCTGGCACTTAGAAACCCATTCAGCTTTGCTTTTCTTGCTGCAAAAAAAGAACTGTTATAATCCCTATTGTAATTGAGTTTTTTTTCTTCTCTGTTAAGTGCTTTGTCTTCTTCAGGACCAGTAGGGATGTATTAGAAAGGTCCTTCCTTTGCATTTTGCAATAAACATCATCCCTCATTACCTGTAACCACAGAGCCCAGTTAGCATTCCCATGTGTCACTCCAAGTTACAACTTTGAAATGTTCAGAGATTTAGAATGCAAGCAGCAGTTTCTCAGTACACTGCACAGACACAAGCTCATTTCAGTGCTTGCAAATACAAAGTCACACTGGGATGCAGAATATAGATTTCATGTTGTTTTCTTATTAAAACAGCTTTGGACTGTGGACCTTAATACCCTATATGGTCAGATATGAAGACAATTCACTACTAGGAGCACTGCCAGCTTCTAGTAGTGAACAGACAAATGTCCTAATCATTCCTCTGCTGCAGTGTATTCCATCTCTTGAAAATGGAGTGCAGTATGGAAAGTCGAAAGGTTGAGTTTCAGTCCTTCTACCCTAGGGATGTCAGGAGTTTCAATTTCAGATTATAACTCTGAATTATACTGAGTGTAGAGCCAAGCTGAGCTCCACTGTGATGTGGGATTCTATGAATATTCCTGGGACACTAACTAGAAATACATCTTTTCATACTGTATGACAAGAATCTGTAACAGGATCCAACATGGATAACCTTTACTGAGGCAGAGGGTTCATCCATATGGAATACCAAGAACATGAGCTGTGGAACAAACAAACAGAAGCTTGAATGGTTTATAAATTTAGGTGTTGAGTGGGCACTAACAAATTAATCTAATTATTGGACAACTCTGGCTTGGCAACATTGCAAAAATTCTCTCTAATTGGACATTGCTCTTTTCCTTTTATTCCACCTTTTCCTCTTATTCCACCTTTTCCTCTGCCTTCCCCTGCTTTGGCTTCAAGCACTGAAGAGGAATCAGATCAAAACTAAGATGAGGGCATCAGCAAAGGACCAGCTTGTTCCAAGCATGGAGGCCCTGCTGCTGCTGTTACAGCCCACTGCACCGTGGACATGCCCACACATGTAGGACTGTAGTTTGTTCACATTGTTTATGTTGTAGCTCTGCAACAAGCAGCTTCTTTCAGACAGGTTTATGTCAGTCACAGCTTTAGGGAGAGAAGCTGTGGGCAAACAAATACCAGTTTTGAAACAAGTCATCAAGCACAACAGATTATGCACATGCACGTGCACACCCCTCCAGCTTGTCCAGAGGCTGCCTGGTAAACACCAGTGTCATTTGTGAGCTCCCGAAGTTCTGGCTTGCATCCATGCTGTGCTATATGTGTTGTGGATGGTGACGTGTGTCTTCGGTACACAGGGTTCCTGCTCTGCCTGGCATGCATTTAGAGACAGAAATGGAGCCTGTGGCAGTGTGGAGGAAAACAAATGAACCTGCAATCTGAAAGGAGGAAGCCCCACACATACAAAACAAGAGGTGCTACTATCTTGGAATTAGGTGAAAACATTTTTTCAGCAGCTCTTTAGTTTCTTCCTCTTTCTTTGTCTACTCCACCAGCATGTTTTGAAGTTTATTAGGGAATCCAATAGGCTCTTGGCAGCATGTCAGCAAGACTTTAGAAGGCACTCAGCAGAGGGTCTTTGGTCCATGTTAAGGCCAATTTTACAAGTGCTTCCCTTCTGAAGCACTGCAGGGATAATAAAAGCTCTTCCCTCCCTGCGCTGCAACTAGAGGCAGTGCATTATAACTTTACTGCACGCCAGCAGTTCTGAGTCATCTCCATGCTCAGAGGCTTTCCTTGCTGAAGAGAAGAGGTTCATTAGCCATTAGTGTATGCAGCAGCTACTCCAGCCCAGCCACCCGGGCTGTGGTGCTTAACACCCTCCATCATTTCATTTGCCTCTTCAGATCGAATTACTGAAATTCTACATTAATAGAACTAGTGCTCACCCTTGGGTGGATTCCTTATTTTCCTAAATCTTGTCTCTTTACATTCCAGACCCTGGCTATTCTGAAAGACATTACTTCCAATAGTGGCCCCTTAGGGCTGTTACTGAACAACTGGCTGCCCTGTTTAGTTCTCTTCTCACATCCTGAACTATAAGAGCAAAACAGGCTTTAATAACATCTCCCAGCTATGCTAAGTATGCTGCCAAAAGAGCAGTGTCACATGTTAATTTGGGTGCAGGCAGATGCATTTTTGCTTACATTAAGGCATTGAGACATGAAGAAGTGGATGAGTGAGCTGAGTGAGCAGTTGTTGGCCTGGGGCTCTCTCCCTTCCCTTCTCTCCCTTCCACTTCCTTTTAAAGCTGGGTTTTCCCTGCATAATCTGATAATGGAACCTGTTTGCATGAGTGAGTCAACAGCACCCCCCCACATGTCCCTTTTGGGGTGGCAGACAAGCAGCAGATGGGGGGACTGCAGAAGAAACCATTTCTTCCTGGGGAATAAGAATCCAGGAAATCTTTCCAGCAGAGTCATGGTAGCCCCCACCGAACCCATCTGTTTTCATCTCTTCCTGATCCAGGCAAACCTCAGGCTGAAGAGGCTTCAGCACAAGAACAAACCAGCCATCACATTTGCATGTCTTTGCCCTTTGTCTCTGCTCTTTCCCTGATGTACCAGACCTTTGTCCCAGCTCATGATGACATATTTATGAAGGACACTGACCTACTCAGTTCAACCCTTGAAAGACCTGAGATGCTCTTGTGCCAAACCGCAACCAAAAGTAAACTTTGAAAATAAGAATAATAATAATAAAGCAAAAAAGAGGTAAAAAAATACCCTCCCTAATCCTTCTGTCTTGGCAGAACTTAAAAACATCCTTTAATGCGTGAGTCAGTCCCTAGGCATCTCCATACATCCTATTTTCCTTCTAGCCACCAGCACGATGATTAGAAACCTGTTTGGATAGTGCTTTGCTATGGCCTGCCAGGAGCCTGGGCATGGTCTCTGGGTGCCAACCCTGCCTGCAGAGAGGGGGTTGTGCATGGTTCTCATCTCCTCTCTTTGGGCCATGAGCTGACAAGCACTGGCCACAGTGGCACTGAAAGGACTTTAACTCCTACCCTGCCTTTAAAAACTGCTGTGCCAGGTGAAAGAGAACTTGAGAGAGGTGTCCAAAGCTGACGTTCCCTTGGGTGTTATCAGACCTTCTGCTGGGCAGAGATAAAAGATGCTGCTAGCGTGCACTTCTCCCCATGTCTCCTCACTGTGTGTTAGACGAGTCTCACTCAAACCAAAGACCATCCTGCCATGTGAAAGCAGTCTTTAAGAGAAGCAAATCAGACCCATTGCCTTCCACTGGCAGCTGGCAGCAGCAATGGGCTGAGCTATCCACAATTCAGCTCTGCAGCTAACATTAGATCTTTCTCTTATTTCCTGGGAGAGCTCCCCTGACAGCAGAACAAGCAACCACCCTTTGCTGAACAGCTGCACAAATGGGAGCTGTCAGCAGCATCCCAGACCGTCGAGGAGCCCTGGCTGCCAATAGGACTTTCAGAAACCCATGGTTTTTAATTTGCAACAGGAGCTGCACACTCATTTTTCCCCCCCTTGGTGAAGGAACAATGCTGTGTTCTTATCAGCAGAAACATTTGCTGGGGAGTGGTCCAAGAGTGACGGATGCAAGGCTCTCTTCTGTGAAGTGCTTTGTCCTATTCCCAGATGAAGTATGTTCGCATCCAGTTAAATCCATTGAGCTTTTATCAGTGGGCATATATATAGATGTAAGAAAACAGGGATGAAAAAAATGCCGTAAGGCTCTTGCATTCCTTATTCCAAAGTAATACATTATATGGCAGATGATTAGCCATATTTGTGCTGTGCTATTAACCACAATAACCATATGAAGAATCCACTTTCCTAGACAGTGTCCTGGAAGCAGGAGTGGATACCTACTATTGGTATCCAGTAATAACGGAGAGAGGAGGCTGCAGAGATGCACAGACCCTTTATAGATGAAGAACAGATGATTTGGCTCACTGACAACCCAGATAAATTCAGTAGTGCTTCCACCAGTAGGATGGAGGGACTATAATGGATGCATTAAATATGTGCCATTTCTTTCCACCCTTGTGAGTGTGGGTTTCTAGGCAAGATCACAGGTCCCAGTGCACACTGCAGATGTCTATGAGGTATTACAATTGCTCAGAGCAATATGGAGCTGGGATTATTGACCCTCAATCTCAATCACCTCAGTCCCCCTCATCTGCATTGCTGGCAGCCAGATGTCATTCACACTCTCACACCCTGCAGCTCTGCCAGAGCCGTAAACCCCAGGGTGGTTTGTGACATGAGCAAGTCGGACATAGGTGGGAAAGTGCAAGACCATTGCTGCTGCTGCTCTGCCAGGCTGATAATGCATTCCCAGGGCTGAGGGGCTGCTGCCCCCCTTACTTCATACCACTGCCATGTGTCCCTGGTGCCCAGGGTTTCCCTGGGAGAAGGTGAAGATGCTCTTTCCTTCTCCAGCCTTGCTGAAAATCAGTTCAGGGGAAGTCCAGAGCATGCGGGGAGCCCCCTGCCTAGGAGGCAGCTTTTGAGACCACCAGCGTTTTACCCGTTCCTCCACTGCATACCTGGTGCTTTTCAGTCCTCCTTCCTGCTCCTGCTCTCTGGCTCTCCCAGCACCCTGGCTGTGTGTTAGCCTGTGCACTGACACCGGCTTCGAAGTCACCTTCGGTGGCAGAGGAGCAGGAAGCTGGGGATTAACAGGAGCATTTCTTGTGCGGGAATAATCATGTGCACAGATCGGATAGCCCTTCACACGCCAGAGCTACTAATGAGGTGTTTCCCCTGTGGCTGTTGAAGGACTCATAACCAAGGTCCTGCCCTATTCCGTTTCCCAGCAGTGACTATGGCAGCTGTCTGACAGAGGTCCTCTCTTCTTGCCCTCTCCTGTTGCTGCCCTTCTTGATCCCACACACAGACAGTGCGTTGAGTCCCCCAGCTCCAAGCTCTGTGTGGTTTCGGGGCTCAGTATGCAGGATCTGCTCTGCAGCACAGCCTCTCCTGATCCCACTCCAGTGTTGGGTTCCAGCACATCCATGCGGACCCATCGCAGCCATCCTGCTCCTCCAGGGCACTGCTCACCAGGACACACTCTACGGACACCCTCACTGCTCAGCTACCTTATTTTCTTACAGGGTTGGACTATTTAATTGTAATTAGTATTTACATAATGAATAGCTAAGCAACAAGCTTGTTTTTCATCAAGGCAGTACTAAACAGCTATCATGTACCTTTCACTTTGCCAAGCAAATGTGTCAATGGAAAGTAGGTGAGTAAAGTGCAGATTTTGCCTTTATGGCACACAGAAGACACTGCATAGAGTGACATTGTTTAAAGGTGATTTGGATGTCACTAGCAGCATCATATTCTTGAGTCTAATCTAAGGGCATCAATGGAAAGTGTGATTTGAAACAATGCTCCTGGAAAAGATGGATGATCTTAAGGTCCTTTCCAACCCTATCTATTCTATGATTCTAAATCCAGACCTCAGCAGGACTCTGCTGTAATCCTGATGATGGACTTGAATGTGCAGGAGAGGGTACTGAGAAGTGGCCATAGCATGAATGAGGTGGTGTCGCCATGTAAAGGACACAGCAGAGGGGTTTCAGGCTCTGTGCTCCGCTGCAGTTTTGCCTTTTCAGGGTTCAGTATGAGCCAGCTGCTTCCTGACACGGGCTCCCCTTTGAAAGACTTTAGCTTCAGAGAAACAGTGACCAGGAATGAAAGAGCCAGGAGCTGGGTCTCATGGGGCTGGTGCAGATGCCTTTGTTCCTGCCCCCACAGCAAAGCTCCTGTGAACTGGGGTCTCCCACATTTCCCACAAAACCTGCTAACTTCACTCATAATGATAATAATAACACAGACTGAGAGGGCTGTTGGATTAATGAGCTTCAAATTCTTGGGGGAAAAGAAAGGTTCAATGACTTGGCTGGCAAAGTGAGTGATGGAGCCAGGACCTACGGCCTCTTGGTCCCACACTCGCTCTGAAGGAGAAGGTTATTACTCTTGGCACCAGAGCCCAGTGAAAAGCAGCTGCTCTGTATGCTGAGCCCTGCTTCAATAAACCACCCACACCCACCCTGGGGGCTGGGAAATACAACTACTAAAGTCAAGTTGATAGCAGGTGAAGGATAGGGGTGCTGTGCATTTCATTTTTGTTTATTTAAAGCCTTGTAATTACTTTTTACATGGCTTTATTGGTTATTATTTATTTTGGACTTCAAGCAGGATTTTCCCTTTTAAAATTGCACCCACTCGGCCTCGGCAGCTGCCTTAACTCATGCAATAGGAATGAACTGAGATTTACAAGGAAAGGGAATACATACCTTCCTAGAAAATGTTTGTCTTATCAGGTCTATCGACCACAGTCACACTAAAACTCTAAATCTGGAAAGGGACAAGGCTTTCTTCCAGGTGAAAAGTCTGTGATATGCTGCACAGGACAACTACAGATGATGCAGTGGACACCAGACACAGTGAACAACCAGGTCTCCTCCACACATCTGCTTTGCCTGTAAAATCACCAGTGGTCTTTTAACTTGAGGCAGCCTCTTTGGAAGCTATTTAAGTTGTTATGGAAACTGTTTAAAGGAGGGAGCTATTCTCAAAAGGAAGCCTTCCCCTCAAACATCTACTGTGTTTTTGTGGCAGAAAGCCCCATGCTGCATTGATGGCTCCTGACCCACCTTTATCTGCAGCTGAGTGTCAAACCCACTCAGGGGACAGGCAAAAGTTCCTGTTTCTGGACCAACATGCCTCCTCCCTGATGTGCACAGCCCTGTGTTGTCAGCTCTGGGATGTGGATGCTGCTCCTGTACCACACTTTAGCCTTGAGAAGCAAAGGCAGTTGCTGTGCTGGAAAAGGGATGGATGGCCATCTTCCTGTGTTTCCTAAGCAAGCAAGAACCACACACTGACCACTGATGGGGAGCTGGCAGGTCCCTGTGGTCCTGCCCCACCACTCTACTGCCTAATGCTGTTCAGAGCAAGCTGCTGTCAGTGGCAGGGATGCACACAGGTCTCCCTCTGCGAGTGCTTTACCCACAGTACACCTGCATACAGATGATTGCCCGTGGTTACATTACACATGAAAACAGTGGTGACTGTTGAATTCAACCATGACAGGGCTAACAGGGAGAGTGGGGAGCTGTGGTGACTTACAGAGAGGTTAAAAACTGGAATAAAATCCCCTTGTGCTGCTGCTCAGAAACACATGGGCTCCTTTGCAAAGGAGGTGGGACAAGGCCAACACAGCACATAAGCTCTCTGCTAGTGCTGGGGTATGCTGGAGGAAAGCCAGAGGCCCTTCCAGCTGCTGGATCCCCAGGACTGATTCATTTTAAGACTGAAGACAAGTCATTTGACTGCATCTGCATTTATAGCATGTACAGCACCACGATTTCCATGCATGGTGCTCCTGTTTGGCTGCACAGCAGAGCTGCCAGGCACAGGCATGACCTTTTGACAAGAGCCTTCAAACCCTGCCTCAGAGGGAGCTGGCAGCAGTGGGAAGAGCTCAGCATGGCTTTCAGGGTAATGAGCATCTCAGCAGAGGAGCCAAGTGGGCTGCTAGAAATCCCATGGGTGAAACCATAGGAATTCTGCCCCCTGAAAGGGCAATGGCATTTCTGCCTTCACCTCTTCCTCATCCTCAACCAGGATCCTGATGTGCAGATTGACTCCACAACTCGTTAAAGCTGTAAAGTAGATATGTTTTTTATTCAACGCTGAGATGCATGGGGATAATTCCTCAAAGTCATGCGTACCTCAGTGTTGCTTCCCTCTACATTTATAAGGTTGCACCATACGCCTATACATACTCATGTCCTATCCCTGCTTCATATTACAATGAACTAGAAGGTCCTTTGCGCCTGCACAGTGCCCCCTCTGGTCATGGGCAGGGGTCTCAAGATGAAGTAACTGAGTCTTCCTCCTGTGGGTAGGGGTCTTCAAGATGAAGTAACTGAGTCTTCCTCTTCTTAAACTTTTCACCTTTTAGTCTTCACATACGGCCTTAGGGTTTGGTCCCAGCCATCAACCATCTGCTTCTCCCCCTTAACAGTAAATTCAGGCGTCTGCTTTTCCTTCTCAATAGCTGCTTATCAGTAGAATCAGGCGTCTGCTTTTCCTTGTCAATAGAACCAAGTGTCTGCTTTTCCTTGTCAATAGTTAGTGCCTTTGTTCTGCTTAGTAGGCACGATAGGTGCAGACAATACCTTTGCTTAAGCAAGCCAATTCCTCTAACCCCCTTGTACAACCCCCCTGTACATTGGTCCACTCTCTGCATCAATCCATGCTTACATCTAGCTCTGCGTTTTGGAAAAGCAGGATCTCCCTCATTGCGCCACCAGGTCTCCATCAGAGGTTACACAAGTGATTATGAAACCAAATGGCTTTGACCTGTGAACTGAGAAATCAATGGCTGGGCAGGGCTCAATTCACTACAAAAATATTCCCAGGCACCTTCAGAACATCGCATTAGTTTCTTTCATTCTGGGGAGACGGCAAGGAGCCAGCCTGTGTTACTCTTGATTCATACATTAAGATCTTCATTATGACCCTTGATTTACCTGCCCTGGCCTTCTGCCATGCCCAGCACAGCAGAGCCTGGATGCAGTGCAGAAACCAGAGGCATTTCTGGGGCAAAATGTTTCTAGAACTGGAAATGTAAGTGCAGAAACCTCCTCTGGGGTGTTTAGCAGCATGGAGGTCCCCATGGACTCAGGTGATAGGAGTGCAAGGCACAGAGGCTGGGCTCCTGGAGGGTTTTCTGTGTCACTGCCAGAGCTGGACCATCACGGCAGCAGCATCTCCAGGGATGCAATCAAAAAAGTCCTTAAGCGTCATGGACGATGAAGCAAACAGCATTCAAACAAAGCCATTGATACTATCCTGGTGAACTGAGGGAGAGCATGCCTGTTCTATGGGAATGGGGAGGAATTTGGAGAATACAGAGCTCTCAAAAGGTTGTGTTTGTGCCTCCATTGAAGAGGTGAATAGCTTGAGCAGGAGAGAAAGCTCAGGCTGGCAGGCTCTCCATCTATTTAGCTAGTTGGACCTGCAACCGTGCTCTGCTGTGAGCTGGCGGAAGGGATTGAATTAGACTTTGCCAGGGCTAATTTTAGTCAGAGACAGCCTTACACCATTTCCCCCAGGGCTAGCTACATTAACGAAAATATAAAATCAACCACAGATTAAAATCACCCTATTACCATAGTATAGCAAATAAAAACACTAGCCAGAGATGTAATCGCACGTGCTATTAGAATGCACTAGCACACAAAACACCGTTCCCAGATACCGTCTCCTAGATGAATGCCACACACAATAGCCCATCTAAAAGCGATTACTTACATTGTTTGAGGAGTTACACACGGTGTTTGTTCTGACATTCCAGAGTGGGCTGGGGTGGGTAAGGAGTCTGGGTGGTCAGGAGACACGGTGCCTTTCACTTCGTGTGCTGCTCTGAATTTAGCAAGGGTCCATTAATGAGCAGAGAAAGGGAGGACTGGCTGATGTATTGCAGGTGGGATACGAGCTGAAAACATCTCCCAGGGCTAGGGAATAAGTTAAAGAGGGTTCACATCAGTTGTCATGTCCAGGTTGAGAGGAGGCAAGTAATGTGTGAGCTATGGAGACTGAATTCTGACTCTGTTGTATACATCACCTTGGCATCTTAGTGTTTACACCCTTCTTGCTACCAGACATGGTCCCCCATTAGGCAAGTTTGTTGATGGTAACCAGCATAATAAATATATTTGCATGCTCTGGAGATATTCGTGCTCAGAAGTCTCAGCGTGATAAAAGCAAAATCTTCATGACAATTCCCACTGCAAATGTCCAATCTCTGTAAAACAGGCAAACTGGTGGCTACAGTCATACTAAAGCATTGCAAAGAAATAAGACAAGCCCGGCTTATGCTAAGCCATTTATGTATTGTGATTTCCTTTCTCTAGCAGGGCATTTAGGGAAAGGAATGGACCATATATGTTGTAACCACAGAGAAAAACGACCTTTTTAGCAATACCTTGTGCAGTCCTTCCAGAAGACCTGTCAGACATCAGTGGATGTCTTCTTCAGATGCCCGGAGGAATGAGGATTAATTAATTTTGGCTCATTGAAGGAAAACAGAAAATTAAGGGCACAATGACTGAAAAGGGCTGGGTGATCTAGGAACCAAATACCAAAGACTATAGTCTTTGTGTGTGTATTGACACTCCAGGTCTGGAGCCTCCTATACAAATGCTAAGCACTTGCCCAAGGGCTCAGAAGACATTGTGGGTCCACAAGGATTGCATCCCTTTTGAATGATGCCCACAGAATGGCCAGGCAGCTGCAGGGTACCCAGGCACCAGCTGCTGGTTTGGCCCAGCACATGTTGATGTACCCGCTTCCAGACCATGCCAACGGCCTTGCCCTCAGTGGAAAAGTCAATTAAACTAAATTAATGTCCCTCGGGTTTGCAGCAAGATGAAGATCATGCACACAGCACCCACCATGGCCATGCTACCTTGCAGCAGCAAGCTAGCAAATCCCCCTGTAGCTCCTGAAGCATCCCTTGGAGCCGAGGGAAAGCTTGGTCTGATCAGCAGCCACACAAGCTATTTTGGGTTTGATATGCAGCAGATTTGATAAGAAAGCTCTCAGGAAAAAACAAATTTCCTCTTGGACTCAGTAGAACTGGGCACATATTCCAGCACACACAGTTCCTTTTCCTAGAAGCTCATGAAGTAGCCTTCTAAAATTAGGAATGAGAGGTGAAGTTCTGGCCCCAGTTCAAGCAGGAACTTCTATCTCCAGGACCAGGATTCACTTTAGGGGTACAGTAGACCCTCACTGGTGGTGGAGAAGTGAGGAGGGCAGAGGCCCTTGTGCTTTCTGTGTTGCTTCTCTGGTGTGCTTCCTATATACATACCTGTTATTTATGTGAAACAAAGGTTTCCATTGCATCAGTGCCTAGTGATGCTGAGCATTATCTGAGATGCTTATACCACTTTGAAAGAACAAGGGCTGGACGTGAGAAGCAAGTCACCTCAGTACAGCCACAATTCAGTGCATTTGTGTTTGGATCAGGCTTGTTTGCCTCACACTGTGTGTGTGCGATTGAGTGTGGCTCCAGCCCAGGCTTCTGTGAGATTATGGCTATGTTTATATAGCCTCATCTGCTCTGTGGCCCCAGGTGCCCATTGCACCTGAGCGGTGTCTCCTCTGAGCTGCTGGTTGGAGGTAATGAAGCAGAAGCCACCTCTGTGCTGATGATGCCTGGAGGATGGGGTGCATTTTGCACTCAGAAAACCTCCCTTCTGTGGCAAACTCCCCTTCTGCAGCCTCCCACCATGTGGGGAAGCAAGATGCTGGGCAGTGACCAAGAAAAGGCTACTGGTGGCATGGGCTCAGAGGTCATTGCCAGAGACAAGTCAAGAGGGAGGTGTGGGTTAGCGACAGTGATCTGCTGTGCTTATGAAAACAGTGTTCAATTGTGGGAAAAGCAGTAATGAGAAGAAAAAGAAGTCTTGATAACAATCTTTTACCTCTCACTGTTATTCCGATGCTCTCTTCTGTTTCCTCTGCTGCCCTCACGTTGTGTCATTTTTTAACCTATATTCACCATCGGTATTGATTTACACACGAGCAGTTCAGAATTTGGCCCAGAGACAATGAATCTCTGGTGTTCAGCTGTCCCAGCCAGTGTCATGTTCCATATAAAGCACTTCAGTTTTCACTGGGGTCATTGCTCATACTCAGCAGTTTCCTTTTTCCTTGGTCTAGTCAAAAAACAATAAACAGTAACAGTCTCCCTCCAAATGCCAGTGCTCCAGAGGTTAATAGCTGTGATCTCCCATACTCAGCGGATGCTCTGAGAGATGCACAGGGAGGACCAGAGGGTCCTGCCCACCTTGGTGCAATGATTCCAATGGTAGAACGATTCTCACCCTTCAGTTTCCCTTCACACCTCCAGAGCACCTTCTCAAGGGAGGATGTGGGGACAGGCACTCTTTAGCAGTGGTAGCACCTTTGGAAGCATTAGGGATGATCGTGCTAGATGGGTGCTGTCTCAGGCACTTCACACCATCCTGCAACCCTCCAGAGTGGAGGAGAGCACCTCCACAGCTCATATCCATGCAGAACACAGGATGGGAATGGTCCTTTGGGGCACTGGAGATGGGTTAGGGTGCCCAAGGGTGGAGGTGGCAGCATCTCTATCATCAAAGAGAAGCAGGAGTGCTTCTGTCCCTTCTGCTGCCCTCCCTGCTGTAGGTGGGGGCCAGGGGCAGCCCTGGGCTTCTCCTGCTGCAGGCTCCTAAAGCAAGCAGATGCCCCAGGGCTCCCACCAGACCATGCAGCGTGCTCCAAGAGAGAAACAAGCAAACAAAGAAAGAAACCCACATGTTATCACTCAAACCTTAACTTCCAATTGCACTGTTCCAAACACGCATAGAGAGATTAACAGAGAGCTGGAAGTCATGGGTGGCTCCCCCTCATGGCTTATAAAGCAAGAGAGAAAGAGAAATCAAAAGCCAGGAGGCTGCAGTGCTGCTGCCACAGCTAACCTGCCGAGAGCTCCCTGACCCCTGCAAACAGCCACAGAAGAAGGATGCTCCCGTGCTGTCTGCAGCCTCCCCGCAGTGACATACCAAATACTGATATTTATCGGGTCTCCGCAAGAAGAGGATTTTACAAATTCCTCTCCTGCCAAACACTGTGTCAAAGACTGTCACCTCCCAGCTTGCCAAGGCCCTGATCTGGCCAGCTGCTTAACATCAGAGTGCTTGTGCTTTCCAGCTTGTGACAAGCATCTGAGCAGGCGGGGTTAAAGCCAGCATCGCTGCTAGTCACAGCCCTCAGGAAGGTCTTGCATGCCCCAAAGCCTGGCTGTTTTTCCCAATTATGTCAGTTGGGCTAATAAAAGTGATTACCTCTTGCTACCAACCCTGCCTCTCTCATTGATCCCACAGGCTGTTCTTCAAATGTCACCCAGCAAGGAGGGAGCACACATCCAATTATAAAAAGAGAAAAGATTAGTGTGATGATGAAGCAGCAGAGTCAATGGTGCAGCACGAAACAAATGAGATGTGCTTGGTTTTGACATCCTCCAAGCTCAAGGAACCCAGAAGAAAGGCATTTTTAGGCAGTGCAAGAAGTGCAAACTTGTCTTCCTCTGAGGTTTGGTATTGTATTTGTTTAAATAAGGAGCCTTAAACCTGCTGGAAAGCCAATAACTACTCAAAATTGACCTGTGGTCACCAGTCCCACTTGGTGGGGGTCACCACTGCTTAGCCAAGGGCAGAAATCAGCTCAATCCGTGGGCCCACCCTGGCACACCTCACAGAGGTGAACAAAGGTTGCCAACACAAGCAAGAGCTGCAGAATCAAGGAAGAAAAATCAGCCTTTTTCTGCTTCCTTCACCACACCCTGTTAGCCAAAGCAGAGGCTCAGGCTTCTTTAGATATAGTACAACAAAGATGAAACACTCAGATGTAAGCTGGGCTGGCTGATTTCTGTACCCTGGGCCACAGAGGCTTCCAGAGGACTGAAGCAGGCTCTTGGGAGGGATGGAGGACTGCTACCAGGGATGTGCAGGACATAAAGATGTCTTTGATAAAGCACTTGTTGTGAAGCAGAGAGTGGTGTTTCCTACCACCCTCAGTCCTGCCTCTCCTCTTTCCAAGACACAGTGCTTCATGCAAGGAGAAACATTTGCATGGCTGTTAGGGCATGGACCTAGTGCTTTTTGAGCTCTTTGATTTGGTGTTGGAGTATTCCTACATGTTTGTCTAACCCACAGGAAACTTCACAGCAAACTCACCAGGTTATTACCGGAAACTTACCCTGAGCACTTTCTAGAGCCTTCTGATCAGCTCTTACAAAAGAAGGGGGGACGGGGAGCTGAGGACAACATGGAGTGCCCAAATCTCGTTTTCCCACCCCGTGGCTCTTTTGTTCACATCTCTTCATTTTTAAACCCTCTGAAGTGTGCAGAGTGTGGAAAGAGCACGGGGAAGCCACTGGTTAGGGAAGATCCCTGCCTAGACAGAAACCTCCTACCGCTGAGCTGCCTTTCATCTCATTTCCTGATTCCAGCACCTCGTTTGCCCCTCTGTTTAAACCACAAAGCTTCCTCCCCGTACACTCAGCTCCTCTATAAATAGCCAGGCACAGGCGGGTGAGACACGGACACCCAGCGGGCTGTAGCACAGGGCTGGTGGGGTGAAGGCTGTGGCTTTGCTGTCGGGGAGAATCAAGGCAGAGGTGTGAACCCCATGGGGTTCCAGCAGCTGACGTGTTTCAAATGAGAATTAACATCAGCAACTCTGTAATTGCTAGTGAAGGCAGGAGTGCTCCACTGCCTCTGCCAGAGGAGGGACATAGTGCAGCACCCAACCAGACACTCCTGGTGCAGCTGGAGGTTTGGAGGTAAACCCAGGCAAAAGCAGCTCTTTCTATTCAACCTTTCTGTGACACAGGGCAGTTTCAGAACCACAGCCTTCAGGCTTCGCTGTCACCTCCACAAGCTCTTGGGGCCTGCAGGCAGCATGATGTGAGAGAGCAGCACTAGGCTGGACAGTGTCAGCATAGAGCAATGGGCAGAACTGAAACTCCAGCAGCAGCGTTCTCTCCTGTTAGGCTAAAAGGAAGTTTCCAGAATTCCTTAGTCCTTATTTAGCAAATTTATTTGCTTTGGAGGGAAATACTTGTGACTGATAGCGTCCAGAGCCAGCCACATGCCTCGCTGCAGCATGGAGGACTGTGGTACGTGGCAGTGGCACAGCCTCCCTGACTGCCTCCTGGGGCAGCCGAGGGTGTCTGTACCTTTGACCAGCTCTGGATTCTGGGGCTGACTGCATCTCCAGCACTTGGATGCATCCCACCTCCCTGGATGCCTGTGTGCCAATGGGCTGGACTGGGGGTAAACCACAGCCATGGTGCTGGGCTGGGGACTGGCAAGGCCAGACACCTAAGGTGGCATAGAATCATAGAATGGTTTGAGTTGGAAAGAACCAGTTCCAACCCCCTGCCACGGGCAGGGACACCTTCCACCAGAGCAGGCTGCTCCAAGCTCCATCCAGCCTGGCCTTGAGCACTGCCAGGGATGGGGCAGCCACAGCTTCTCTGGGCACCCTGTGCCAGCGCCTCAGCACCCTTACAGGGAAGAACTTCTGCCCAAGAGCTCATCTAAATCTACCCTGTTTAAGTTTGAATCCATTACCCCTTGTCCTATCACTACAGTCCCTAACGAAGGGTTCCTCTCTGGCATCAGTGTCACTGGTGAGGATGGGGCTCTCTGGAAAGGTCAGCACCTGGGTCCTGAGGATCTCCTTAGTGCCGGGTGCGGGGCAGGGAGCACACGGGGTGCGGGACTGCGAGACACGGGGACACCCCGGCGCTGGGGGACACGCGTGGGGCGGGGTGCAGAGGGCTACGGAGAGGGGGGTGCGAGGTGCGCGCGGGGCGCGGCGCGGGCCGCCATTGGCTGTGTGGCGGTGATGTCACGGCGGGTGTCGCTATAAGCTCTGCGGCGCCTAACGGGCTGGGGGAGTCCGGCGGGCGGGCGGGCGCGCTGCCGCCGCCGCGACGGGACGGGACGCGCACGAACAGTGGGGGAGCGGAGCGGTCCCAGGCACGCTCGGCGGCAGCACCCCCGTGCCCAGCCCGCCCCGCACCTGCCGTCCCCTATGCGCGGCGTCCAGCGCGGCGCTGCCGCGGAGCAGCTCTAGGGCAAAGGCGAGCCCCCGCCGCCTGCCTGAGGGGTTCGCTGCGGGGCCATGGGGGTGGCAGGCACCGAGCTGCCCGGCGGCAACGTGAGCGCGAACCAGAGCGCCGCCGACCCCACGCTGTCGCGGGACGTGTGGATGGTGGGCATGGGGATCCTCATGTCGGTGATCGTGCTGGCCATCGTCTTCGGGAACGTGCTGGTGATCACCGCCATCGCCCGGTTCCAGCGCTTGCAGACTGTCACCAACTACTTCATCACCTCGCTGGCTTGCGCCGACCTGGTGATGGGGCTGGCCGTGGTGCCCTTCGGCGCCTGCCACATCATCATGGAGATGTGGAAGTTTGGGAACTTCTGGTGTGAGTTCTGGACCTCCTTGGACGTTCTCTGTGTCACAGCCAGCATTGAGACTCTCTGTGTCATTGCCGTGGACCGGTACTTTGCTATCACCTCCCCTTTCAAGTATCAGAGCCTGCTGACCAAGAGCAAGGCACGTGTGGTCATCCTTGTGGTGTGGGTGGTCTCTGCCCTCACCTCCTTCTTGCCCATCCAAATGCATTGGTACCGGGCAGACCGTGACGAGGCCATCCTGTGCTACGAGAAGGACACGTGTTGTGACTTCTTCACCAACCAAGCCTATGCCATTGCCTCCTCCATCATCTCCTTCTACCTGCCGCTCGTGGTCATGGTATTCGTGTACGCCAGAGTCTTCCAGGTGGCCAAGAAGCAGTTGCAGAAGATAGACAGGAGCGAGGGAAGGTTTCACACCCAGAACAAGGAGCAGGAGCAGAAAGGGGGAGCTGGGCACCGCCGTTCCTCCAAGTTTTTCTTAAAGGAGCACAAGGCTCTGAAGACCCTGGGCATCATCATGGGCACCTTCACTCTGTGCTGGCTGCCCTTCTTCATCGTCAACATCGTGCACGTCATCCAGGACGATATCATACCCAAGTACGTGTATATCCTCTTGAACTGGTTGGGTTATGTCAACTCTGCCTTCAACCCGCTGATCTACTGCCGGAGCCCGGACTTCAGGTATGCCTTCCAGGAGCTCCTGTGCCTCCGCAGGTCCGCCCTGAAGATGTATGCCAACGGCTACTCCAACAGCAACGGCAAGAGCGACTACAACGAGGAGGACAACGGCTACCCCTTGACATCGGATAGAGCCTGCGAGCTGCTGTGCGAGGAGGGCTCCTTCCCGCACCCCGAGGAGTATTTGCACTGCAAAGGTACCGTGCGGAGCGGATGGAGGCTGGGGCGGGGGGGGGGGGGGGAGCATGGAGGTGCCGGTAGCTGAGGCTGTGCAGAAAGCTCGTCCCCGGACGAACTTCCTGGCAGTGGCCGGTCTTGAACTTGACCTTAGTGTAGGGGCCGGTGGCGGGCGCAGGGCCCGGCTGCACGCCCCGCTCGGAGGCAGCGGAGTCGGGTCCCCTGCCGGAGCCTTCCCGGTTCCCTGCTATAACCCAGGAACGCCTCCCCGGGCAGAAGGGCAGCCTCGGGCGGTGGTGCCGGTGTTCGGCCCAGGGGCAGCGCGGAGATAGCACTCGGTGACATCCCCCCCCCCCCCGAGAAGGGATGCTGTGGGACTCGGTGGGGCTGTGTCCGATCCACTGCAGTTGCAGTCGGTGGGGCAGTTTAAACAACACCCAGAAAGAGGGAATGCTTTCCTTGCCAAGTGCTGTAGAACTTTCAGCTGAAATAATAATAATAGAAATAAATGGACCGTTTTCCCAGAATGTGGTAGTGTGACTGTGGGACTCAGGAATGTGACGCTGGGAAGGAGGTCGGGTGAAATGCTGCTAACAAACCATTCTTTCGTTGAGGCTCCAACCAAAGCTTTTAAACTGCCCGGTTTGTTTAAGTACAAGTCTCCAATGACAGCGAGCCCGATGAGGTGGGAAGGGAGGAGGTGGGACGGGAGGAGCGTTTGTTTTCCGAGGCTGGCAGCGCAGCTCCGGCCGGGGGTCGGTCGGTTTGAGGAAGGTTCCCCCTGCGCAGGCTTTGCTGTTTGCTCCCGGGCTGGCGGCGGGCGCCCAGGGCTGTCAGCAGGGAGACACGGGCGGGCAGGTGCCGAGCGGCACCGGAGGGTACGGCAGTGGCGGCGGGGACAGTGACCCTGCACGGCAGTGGCGCTGCTGCCATGGGGTTGTCCTCTCGGAGTCCCTGGCTGGAGGGAAGCAGCGATCGGAGCGAAGGGAATGGAGCTTCCCCCTTCCCTGCAGCCAAGGCTGCCATGTGAAAGGCTGGACCCGAGGGCCGAGAGAGTGTGCTAGTGCGGGGTCTTCTCAGAAACACCCGGGAGCGGTGGGGAGAAACGGTGCTCACGGGATATACAGGGCCGTGGTGTCCCGCAGAGGGATGGATGCTCAGGCACCGCTTGTATGAGCATCCCCTCCACGTCCCCCTTTCCTCCCGCATTCCCACGCACTTGCTCTGCGGGGGGCTTGGGGGGGGTGGGGTGTCCGTTCTTGCGTTGCTGCTGGGGCCGTGCTGTAGTCGGTATGCGATGTCTGGGGGTCTCCGAGTCCTCGGGGAAGAGCTGGCTTTGTAAATGCGGTGGGGTGAGCCGAGTCCCCAGAGGGGTCCCCTCGCTGCAGGCGGCAGAGGGGTTTTGGGGCAGCGCTGCAAGGAAGCAGCAGGCACAGTCCTGAGGAGACCAGAAGCTGAGGGGGGAGGAATGGAGAAGGGATTCTGGCTGCCGACACCTCTTTGCAGTTGCCACCGCGTGGCCCAGGCTCTCCCGGCTGTTCTGAGAAGGGCTTGCCCCAAGCGGTGATGCTGAAAGGGGCCGCCCCAGGGAGGGCTGGAGGGGAGCCCCCCCGGAATGGCAATGTGTGTGGGGGGTGTTGCTGCTGGTCTCTGCTGCGGCTGCTGCAAGGTGCAGGGCAGTGACAAACTCCTCGGGCTCCCACACTCCTCATAGTAAAACCCCACCTGGCTTTTGTGTGGCTGGGCTCTGGAAACTGCTTGTGCTCCCTTCCTTTTTTATCCCAAAGAGGTCCTGATCGTGTCTGGAAAGAGTGCTGTGACGGAGGAACAGCCGTAAGAGCCCTCTCCTCCTCTAGCCCTGTGATGGGTGCTGGCTCAGCCCTGCTTTCCTTTCCAGCTCAGCACTAGAGCAGGGACTGTGCCTGAGAGCCCTTCCTTCCTGCCTCTTGCTGCTTCTGATGCCCTCATCTTCTGCCTTGGTGGGGTTGTTGGCAGTGCCCGAAGTCCTCTGAGTGTGAGCCGCAGGGCAGAGGAGGGTGTGATGCCATGGTGTGGTGTGCGAGGCCCCAGGTCAGCAAGAACATGTGCTCCTCAGATAAACATTAACAGGCTGTTGGAGCATGGGGGACGCAGCACAGGACCAGACCTGCAGTCAGGTGCTGTTTGCTTCCTACTGCACAAGGACTGGAATGCTGTGTGTGCTGTGCTGGAGGTACACTGAGATGCACTTTAGCTTAGAAAGGGCCATGAGTCATGTAGTGTTCAGGGGGAAGTAAAAATTCACCTCTTGATTGTAGTGATCGATATCTCCTCCGTTTTTAACCTCACCACTTGCTGTCAGTCACTTGCTGTGTTTTGCAGCACCCAGAGGCAGGTAGCAAGGGCACAGAGGGAATGGGTGTCCCACAGTGACAGCTCATGACTGAGGGGTCACACCAGCCTCCAGCAGGTTCAGCAGCCAAACTCTCCTGATAGACTGCGGCACAAAGAAATCCAGTGTCCACATTTCAGTTGCTGTCTGTGTTTTTACTGTTACTAATTATTTGCATTTCAGCAGCATATGTTTTGGACCAGGACTTGTCCAAATAATTGCTCTATTTGCTTGGCTGGCTGTGTTCCTGCTTCAGATGTTGTGGCTGTACATAGCCAAAGCTGAGAGATGAGCAAGTGTCTTAATTGCAGAACCTCTGCAGCATCCAGAGTACATGGATGTGGCAGGGACAGGAGACACTGGGCTGTTGGCACTGGGCAGCTGACCTCGGTAGTGCCATGCTCAGCTGCGCTGTTAGGAAACCTTGGGCTTGCAATGAATTCTGAGTATTGAAGAGCTGATTTCTTTCCTCTATGGCAGTATTAGTAAAACGAAATAAGAGCTGCATGGTTCTGGGTGCAGAGGGAATGGAAAGGGGGTAATATTGAGGGAAAAAGCTGAACTTGACAAACCTTTCCTATTCCATGGTTGAAAAAGAAAAGCTGTGTAAGGAATCCTTTGGCCTGTTTACACATTTGATAGTAAAAGGATAGTTTTATAGGCATCAAAAAAAAATGGAGCACTGAAGTCAGGACAACAGCTGCTTGAATTGATTTAGCATATTTAGGATTTTACCTGAGCAGATGGTTGGCTCAGGTTAAATGTATCTGATAAAACACACAGCAGTGACTTAATTTGAGGAGAATCATTGTGACCAAATGCCAAATTCTTATGGCAAACTGAGCTGGCTACCTGCCCTGCTGCTGGTTTGTACCTTACACCACTGCCACAAAGGTGAACGGAGCATGGGTTATGATCCAGTCTGGTGTCAATGTGTACAAGTAACTGGAGCTCTGCGGTACATACCCTGCTTTTAGCCACTTTGGCCAAACAGATTGTTATTGTTTTTAAAGTCAAGAGGAGCGTCACAAATGCAGCATTTGTGTTGTTACAAAATACTGACCTCACCGTGTCCTGCTTGTGATTCAGGCAGCTGTAGCTTTCACATCAGGGGCTGCCTTTGCTTTGTCCTCCAAACAGGCAGAGTACCGAGAGCTGCTGAGTTATGTTGGTCCTCCTCTTCCTGGGAGCATTCCTGGGGAGCTTCTGCTTTCTGGGAAGCCAGGCCTTGAAATATAACCTGCCTCTTGCTCTGGCATTGGGGAGGTGCGGGAGTGCAAGTGGAGCTGGCAGAGGGAGCAGGGTCTGGAGGCAAACCCCCCCCGGGAGCACAACTTCAGCACATCTTCAGGACTGGCCATTCCCAAAGCACCTCATATCCCAAACTGCTCAGCAATTCATCATGTGCAGCACTGCACATCACTGCATATCCCACTGCCGGGGGGTGTTGGGGTCTGCCTGCCCCAGCCTCACCGGTGAAGCCAGGTCCATGCCTGTGGCCTCCCCTGTGGTTCAGGTGAGGGGGAGACCCTGCTGACAGGGGACACTGCTGAGGCAGGGGGTACAGCGGGTACAGTGGAGAGGGATGGAAGAGACTTAAGTTACCAAATGTACCCAAGTGCTCAAAAATAGGCCAGGGTTTAGTAGTGCAGGAAAAGAGCCTGGCTTCTCTTGAAAGGGAGCAGATATGTGAGCAGGCACACAGCGTGCTCTTCAGCTCTCCCACGTCACAGCCACTGAGCTTTTCAAAGGGCTTATTTATGTATTTACTTACTATAAGGGATGTGTTTTTGCCGTAGAGGGGAGGGTATTGACAGCACTGTCCAGGAGTAAATATCAGGCTGCAATCTGTCTCCCAGCATCTCGTGCCCTTGTGGTATGTACTCTTAGAATCATTTAGGTTGGAAAAGACCTTTAAGATCGTCAAGTCCAACTGCTAACCCAATGCTGTTAAGTCCATCACTAAATCATGCCTCCAAGTGCCTCATCTACATGACTTTTAAATACCTGCAGGGCTGGTGACTGCACCACTTCCCTGGGCAGCCCATTCCAGTGTTTGACAGCTCTCTTGGTGAAGAAATTTTTCCTAATATCAAATCTAAACCCTCTCTGGCACATCTTGAGTTCATTTCCTCTTGTTCTATCACTTGTTACTTGGGAGGAGAGACAGACTCCCAGTTTGCTACAGCCTCCTTTCAGGTAGTTGTAGAGAGCAATGAGGTCCCCCCTGAGCCTCCTTTTCTCCAGGCTAATACCCTCTCCCCCCCAAGTCCCTCAGCTGTTCCTCATCAGACTTGTGCTCCAGACCCTTCCGCAGCTTTGTTGCCCTTCTCTGGACCCACTCCAGCACCTCAGTGTCTTACCTGTAGTCATGGGCCCAAAACTGAACACAGATTTTGAGATGTAGCCTCACCAGTGCCAAGCACAGGGGGATAGCCACTTCCTTAGCCCTGCTGGCCACCTTATTGCTGATATAGGCCAGGATGCTGTTGGTCTTCTTGGCCAGCTTGGCACAAGCTGCTCATATTCACCCAGGTGTCAACCAGCATTCCCAGGTCCTTTTCCAACAGGCAGCCTTCCAGCCACTCTTCCCCAAATCCGTAACGTTGCATGGGGTTGCTATGACCCAAAGGCAGGACATGGCACTGAGCCTTGTTGAACCTCATACCAATGGCCTTGACCCTCTGAGACTGACAAGCTTGCAGTTCCCTGGATCCTTCTTCCAGCCCTTCTTGTAGATGGGCATTACATTTGCTAATTGCCAGTCAGCTCAGTCAGCTGGAACCTCCCCAGTTAGCCAGGACTGATGATGAATGATGGAAAGTGGCTCGATGAGTCCCTCAGTCCCCTTGGGTGAATCCCATCCAGCCCCAGAGACTTGTGTGTTTGTCTGGTGTAGCAGCTGGCCACTGATTATTTCCCCTTGGGTTATGGGGACTTCTTTCTGCTCCTTGTCCCTGCCTTACAGCTTAGGGGCTGGGTATCCCAAGAACAACTGTTCTTGCTATTGAAGACTGAGGCAAAGAAAACATTAAGCATCTAGATGAAGTTCTTACTGGGCTTTGGCCCTTCTGATTTTCCCTCTTCAAAACCTCATGACATCCTTGCAGTTCTCCTGAGTTGCCTGCCCCTTGTTCCAAAGATCCTAAACTCTCCTTTTCTCCCTCAGTTCCAGCCACCATGTCTCTGTTCATCAAAGCCAGTCTTCTTCCCTGATGCTCATCTTTCAGCACATGGGGACGGCTGCTCCTGTGCCTTTAATTGCAGGGTTCCAGCTGCCAGGAGTATCAAACACCAGCACTGGCCAAGGGAAGGGTTTTGTCCCCTCCCTTTGCCTGTCCTCTGCCTCCGAGGGTTTGTTTTCACTGGTATGATGAATCCGTTTCCCAAGGAGATGGGTTTATGAGCACGTTCATTCCTCTGGCAGGAGGGAGGAGGATGGCCGGGCTCGCACGTTCCCTGCTCTGCTTTCTGTTCAGTAGATAGCAAGTGCCACCCTTCCAAAAGCAGCAGGGAAGGAAAGGTTTCCTGGGTGACCATGGCAGTGCCTGGCTGTGTCCCTGGGATGGAAGGGGGAGCAGGGAAGGTGCCTGCTGCTCCTCTCACCAGCATCACCCCAGTCTTCCCCCTCCCCAGCTGCCTCTGTGAAAGCATCCAGCCCTGGTAGAGCACCTCATACCCTGGCTGATCTGCAGCTTTCGATATCATCTAAGAGCAGTATCGGTGCTTGCACTTGGGGTTTGCAATGTGTGTGGTACCCAGAGTGGTTCTTGAGGTTCAGATGAGCAAGGGCAGTTTCAAAAAGCCCCTGTGGCCTTGGGTGTTATTCTCAGCAGAGAGGTGCTGTGACCCCAGGCCCCCCAAGATGAGTGGTTTGCAAGGATTAAGGTTCCTTTCATTGCTGTTTTTACACTTGTGCTTGGCTTCTCAGGCCCACAAGTAGAACCGCAGCCACTCTTTCCCATCTCCTCCCTGTGCCACAAAGTCTCTTGATGTGAAAGCTTGTCTCTTTCTGAGACTTCAACCCAGCTACCTGAACACTTCTTCCCCTTGTCATTCTTTATTGGAGCTGTTTTGAAAGCAGGCATCAGCCATAACCTTTCTACCTAGGGGCACAGAGAACATTTTGCAATGAACACACATCCCGGGTTGTGAGGACACCGTCATTTGGCAGCTGGGGCAGCTGCACCCTTGTATCAAACACGTTCCTGTGGGGTGATCAGCTGCGTGGGGCGCTCATGGGAACCTGTTGGTGCTGCTTGTCCCACTGCAGGGTACTGCACCAGTATTTCACCCATCACTGCCTCCTGGGGAATGCACTATGGCTGTTCCTCAAGCTGCCACTGGTGGTATGTGGTACATACCTGTGGTACAAGTGCTCTCTTTTGCACCCTTGGCCAAAGGACCGAGGTTTGTCTTTGCCTGACACAGAACAAAGTACATCCAGCTTGGCCGGGTGCACAGATGCTTCCCCAGGGCTTTAGTGACACAGCCTGGGTCTAGAGAGAGCAGCGCACGCTGGAAGCTGGAGTTCACACAGATCTGGGAAGGAGGTTATCTCTCCTGATAAGTGCTGTAAGAGCAGGACACAATGCTCATTCCCCTGGATTTGGCAGTGTGTATGTGCTGGAATTGCTGTGTGTGTGAGTGCTGAATCAAACAGTATTTGAGGTGGTATTGAGCCCTTACAATCTTTGTAATGAAAAAAGCACATTTGATGCTTCTCCACCCATTCAATTTCACTTTTTCTCCTGTTTTCTTACCCTCCCAATGGCAGGAGCATACAACAGAATTCCAGTGCAATATTGCCAGCTCCAGTGAGAGTGGGCTGGGAAATACTTACTTGTTTACTGTCCTTGGTAAGGTCATTTCTGCACAAGTGCCTATATATTTAGGTATTGTATGTATCTATATCTCCATTATCTGTATACAGCACCATACAGATCTGTGTATAAACAGGGAAATTTGAAGATGTTTTGTTGTGCTAGATAGATGCACAGATGAATATCCCTAAGTTCAAAAGTTCGAGTGTTTATTGCAGGCCCTATTGACTGCCATTGGGTTAAATAAAGAGTATTTATGGTATGTTTGCAGTCAGGTGTCCTTGCTGAAAGCTGTTTGCTGGCTGTATTTCCACCATACTGTCAAAGATTCTTCCAGTGAATCCTTCAGGGATCATTAAAGAAAGTCATCACCTGAACAGTGCTGGTGCGGAGGCACACACAGTGGATGAGGATTCCCTTCATTTATCCAGTGATCTGAGCCCTGGAAGTGATGATCAGGATGTGGATGCTCAGCACCTCGCTGTAAAACGGCTTCTCTTGGTTTTCACCACTTATGCCAGGGTTTGTAGACAAAGTGGTTTTTAAACATCCACCTGCTTTTATGCTTGTTTGGACTTCAAACAGTGGCAGACTTGGATTGCTCCTGCACTGCTGCTCCAGAGCAGGGCTGCACAGAAGCATGGACCAGTACAACTGTGGGCTTTAATCCTCTGTTGCTGGTCTCCGGTGCCAGTGTTCCCTGGGACTGGGAGGAAACACAGATGTCTGGTACAGAGATTGTTGGGATGGGAAACATGAAACACTGCACAATGGGTGCAGGGCTGGTCTGCAAAGCCCGGTGCTGTCAGTGCTCTGTACTGTTCAAGAAGCAAGCCACAGCACTGGCATTGCAACAGAAAGGAGTGAATGATGACTCTGCTCCCTCTCAGCTTTCGAAGCAAGGTCTTACCTTGCTCAGAATGAGCCCCACACTGCAGGACTCCTGCACCCTGTGCTGTAGCTTCTCCAGCTGCTGGTTTGGAGCTTGGGCTGAAAGCAGGCATGAACTGCCCTGCAGGAACAGGGGTATAGCAGGAGCACAATGGGGTAGGTCACTGCTGTCTGTCCCAGGTTGCTTTATGTCCTAGTTAGGATTATAAAAGCTTCTGGGGGGTGTCTTCGGAAAAGTATCCTAGTCTCTTGCCTAGTTCTCTGTTACCTGTTGCCCAGCCTGGTTGTCCTGGAGCATCTCTTACTGCTCCAGGTGGGGCTGAAGAAAGAGCATGGTTAATGTAAAGTAGGATCCCAGCCCAGCGTGTTGCAATGACAAGTATTTTGCATTCTTTATGCCACTTAAGACCATGATGAAAGTCTTGGCAGCAGAGGCCAGTGTGTGCCCGGCATGTTTCGAAGCTTCTCCTTTCCAGAAGCAGCAGCAGGGAGTCCCTGTGCAGCTTGGACAGGGAGGGATTACCCCAGGCACTTCCAAAACACAGCAGATGCCCAAATTACAGTAATTTATAGGTTTGTAACTTTGTGCTTTCAAGGGATAGAGAGCCCCAGCTAGAAACACAAGCCATGGCTGACTGAAGCGGTCCTGATGAAGGAATACATCAGACCTTCAGCAACTTTGTGGGGACCCTCAGCTGCCATCCAGATCCCCTATCCCTGTTTTAAAACAGGACTGGAGAACATTTCACATCCCACCTTGGAAAGGTGCTTGGTTCTCAAAGATGCTTAGAGCCCAGTCCCTGCTTCCCAGCACATTTGTGGCTCTGATGCTCCCAGCACCCTCTCCTGGCTCTGGTCCTCCAGTCATGCAAAGGAAAGGCATTAGGAAACAGCAGTGGCCGCTGCCAGAGCTATCTGCGGTCTCACAAACGACTTCACTGCAGGCGTAGGCACCGGAGCAGTGGCAAGAAGATACCTGACCGCCAGCTGTAGAGACAGTCTGAGCACAGCTCCCCACTCTCACCACCTCCTCAGCAGCTCGGGAGGGTTCTGGCTCCACCACTGAGCTCCACAGCCCCAGCCCAGTCCTGAGAAATGCATAAACAGCAAACGGCCTCTGGGGAGCCCCTGCCAAGTCCTTGCTCCCTCATGTAAATATTGTTTCCTCTTAAGTGTATGTGAGTGTGAAAAATGGTCCCTTAATCTTTTTCCTCCCCAGCTGAAGGAAATGCTTGTTCATCCCTGGATGGGGCTGCCCTCATCTTGAGATTCTTCAGCCACCAGCCCAAGCAAGAGCCACACTGCTGAAAGTATTTCGTATCACCCCCAAAGCCATGCTGCTCTTCCTGCCTCCCGAGCTCACTGGCATCAGGTCAAATGGTGCTTACCGCAGTGGATGCGTCAGGACATTACATTCCTTAGTGACTGTTGGATGGAGGTCCTGTGGGCTACAGTTTGGTTAGGCAACATTGAAGAAGCCTTCAAAAACAGTGTAAAATATCCATAGGGTTGTGGGGTCCCTGCTCCAAAGCTTGAAATTCCCATCCTATTGTGTTGGACTAGTGTCTGGAAATGTGGGGCAGTTTTTTCTGAGGAAAACTGGAGCAGAAGCCCTCGATGCCTGTCATTGGGAACAAAGGGCTCAGTGGGGAGATAGGCTGGTAGAGAAAGGAAGGTAGAGAAAGGAAGTGTCTGCATGTGGCAGGGGCATTGGAAAACCTGATGTATCTATGCGCACACAGGGGAGTAGGAGTGGAGGAGATGCTCTGGTACCTGTTCACTGGGGAATCTGTTCTCAAAGTCGGGTGTTTCATTACTGTCCATTCACCTCACCTGGTGTGTCCTGCTTGGGAATGGGTGGGATCAGGTACAGGCTGCCACCCCTCTCTTCCAGCTGAGGTCTCATGAAAATAGGAAGACATTGCTGTTGGTTTCAGAGAGGGAGTGTGTCAGCACAGTGGGCAGCCTCTCACAAGGGAACGATGCTGAGATAAATCCGCATCAGCCTGGACTGTAGGTCTTGTGTGAAACCTCACCATAACCTGGATATTGCTGTGATACTCTGCCTTGACGTGAGTCTGGCTGAGCATGGGACCTTCTTTATAGAGACAAGTTAAGGTCAAACGCTGGAGTGCAGAGCTGCTGAGTGAGTGGGAAGGGCTGTACAAATGGCTTTGTAGCTAAAGAAGACGAAACAAACGGTTCTCTTATGCTTGGATAAGAAGCACCTTTGCATCAGCCCAGCAATTTGATATGGAGAGACGTTGACTTTCTAGGCTGGGTTTCAGGATGGTCTTCCAGGGGGATTTGCTGGGCCCCGCAGTGCCTTTCCTGCCCCTGCACCATGCCTTGTGAGGCTCTGTTTAAGTTAGCCTGGTTCAAGCAGGACCTCTTTCCGCTCTGCTTGCTCTATGTGAAAGGAAGACCTGTGTGATTAAGCCATCAGTCACAGATTTTTCCATTGGGATGTGTGTCTTCCCATTCCTGTGCTTTTACTGAGCTGGACTGCAGCGCCATGGACAGTGGTGTAAGCTGGAAGATGATGTGTGAAATTGGTTGTGATGGGGAGTCAGTCAGCACTCTGCATGATCTTGAAAACCAGTCTGTAGCTGTCACAGAGATCTTTGGTGTGGAAGGTGGGAGGGAAAGAGAGATGCTTGCATGGTTGGGCTGGAGGGGTAGGTGCTGCTCCACCTTTCACCAGCCCTTTGAAGTGCTGTAGCTCAGAGATACCCTTCCCATGTCTTCTCCTGGCAAGCACACGTTGTCCTCTGCTTTTCAGCTTCGTGACAGTGGAGTAATTTGTGAGCTTGCTAGGGTTTTGCACAATTGTTATCACACTCCCTGCCATAGGAGATGGAGCCCTGAGCAACATCAGTGGTGGTGGCAGTGGCTATGGAGAGGCAATGAAGGCAAGTCCCACCCAAACCCAGAGATCCTGCTGTATCCAGCTGGGATGCAACTGTAAAGAGTGCAAGTATATAGCGTTACAGGATAGGGTAGTGAGGAAGGCACTGGTCCGGAGTTGGCAATCCACACATACTGGAGGTGATTCGTATCACTTCAGCACAGCAGCTGAGGCAACAGGGAGGCTGTAGGGGGAATACCCATGGGATGAAAAAGTGAGAGCAGAGCCACAGAAAGATCCTTGTGACTCAGAACAAGAAGGCCATTCCTCACCAACTGCATAGCACGATTTGTTCATCTTATTGAAGATCCGGCTGTGTGCTTCCCCATCCCTCTGGGGCTCCCTGCTGCAGAGAAACACCCTTCTTAAAAGGGGATCCTCAGGGTACCTATTTATAGCGTGGAAACTGCTCCAGGGGAGTCACCCAGCCTTGTTCATCCCCCTTGCCCACCCGCAGAGTGAGGTACAGCCTGCTCCCCCCGCGGCCCCAGCCCCTCCTTCAGGGGGTGCAGCTGACATTTGCTAGCAGACTGTACGGGACGGTTGTGGACACCTCTCCCTGGCACGGGAGGTGATGACACCATGGCTGCCACCAAGCAGGAGGAGGCAGGGAGAGGGGCAGGGTGCCGGCTGCCCCTCCGTTGGCACTGCAGGGCAGTCAAGTGATGGGAGGAGAGGGGTGCGTGCTGTTCCCAGAAAGGAAAGGTCAGGGCACAGCGCTGTGGCAGCAGGGATGGGACCAGGGGGCTGTGATTTCGAGGCATGACTTGTGGATGGTGGCCAGGAGAGATAGAAAGGGGGAAAGGATTGCTAAAGTGAAGCATGGGGCTCTGCCCAAGTGCTGGCTAGGGGCACGATGAGCTCTCCCTACTAAGGCCCCCTGGACCATAGAGGGATGCTAAGAAGGGGTGCTGGCATTGCACTGGCTCAGGTTTGGTCTCAGGCTGGGCTGGTTCCAACCCTCCCTGCTGAGGACAAGCCACTTGGACTCACTTGTTTGGCTGCAGGATAGGATTTCAGTTTGCTCCAGTGACATGGCAGAGCTTTGGGGATTTTACTTGCTGATATGATTTGCAAAGCTAATGGCTGATAACAAAGTCAGAGTGATTTTGGGATGTTTTTCTTCTCTGCTTAAGAATTCTCTTTAACACACAAAACTCAGGCAGGGAAAGATAGTGATAAAACCAGATGGAGCCAACTCTTACAGCATAGGTTTGGATAACTGGAGCTTTCTGAGGGCCTGTGTCTGTAAGGAGGCTTTCATTAACTCTGCCATTAAAGTCATAAAGGCAGTACAGACTGGTGATGAAAAGAGAAGGACTTTAAGGAGAACGGTTGAAAGGACACATGGAGGTAACCAAAGAACAGAGGCGAAATGAAATACACCCCAAGGAGAGTGTGGAAAATGACAAAGAAACAAATGAGATGAGAAATCAGTCCCAAGAGTGACAATGAGTCAAGCAACAGTAGGAAACTCGGGTTGGAAAGCAAGAGGCTGAATGCCATGGGACAGGAAGGAGAAGGTAGAAAGGGACTGCAGAAGGAGAAGAAACAGGGCTGGAGAATGCCATGACAGCAGGATTTGCATTTCAGTGCAGGCAGTTGGCTGGTGCCTCTTCCCTCCTATGTTAGAATTTTCCTTGTCTGCTTTCAGCCACTATGGGTTTGATTTAGTGGATTGAAGCTGCAGGATGGACAGCTTGTCAGTGATAGGCTGAGAAAGTTGGGGCTGTTCAGCGTGGAGAAGAGAAGGCTGCGTGGAGACCTCAGAGCAGCCTTCCAGTATCTGAAGGGGGCCTATAGGGATGCTGGGGATGGACTCTTCATTAGGGACTGTAGTGATAGGACAAGGGGTAACGGGTTCAAAATTAAACAGGGGAAGTTTAGATTGGATTTAAGGCAGAAGTTCTTTACTGTTAAGGTGGTGAGGCACTGCAATGGGCTGCCCAGGGAGGTTGTGAATGCTCCATCCCTGGCAGTGTTCAAGGCCAGGTTGGACAGAGCCTTGGGTGTGATGGTTTAGTGTGAAGTGTCCCTGCCCATGGCAGGGGATTGGAACTGGATGATCTTAAGGTCCTTTCCAACCCTAACTATTCTATGATTCTATGATACATACTTGCCAGGGAGCAAGGATGGCCGTTAGCAAGGCAATGCATGCACAGTGTGTTCCCAGAGCCGGGGGAGTTGTCCGAGGCGAGTGGCCAGTCTGATTTATGCTCCTAGGGCCAGGAGGGTGAATGTTGGGTTATTTTTAAAGACAGCCTCCTCTGCCTTATGCTGTGCTCCCTCCTGCACTGGGTTTCCAGTTTCAGGAAGAGCAGGGGACAAACAACCCCAACCAAATAAAAACATTCTGCTTTTACCCATAAACAGCATCAAAGCTTTTTGTCTCCAATCATTCTCTTCCCTCTTGCCTGACAGAGGCAGTGCTGGGAGCCCTGGCCTTGCAAGCCGGTACCTCATGAGGGTGGCCTGAGCAGGGAGCAGGCAAGCTGTGGGTCAGGTCCTGGCACAAGGCAGTGGGATGATGTTTAAACACAAATGACCCGAGCGGTAAAGCACGTAGCTTTAGTTTAGACCTCACCAGGCTGAGCCATGCAGTAGGACCAGTGCTAAGGAACTGGTGCCAAACTGGAGCTGGAGTGTTTCCACCCAAAGCAGAACAAGCACCCAATTCACTGAGAGGGCTAGTGAGAGATAAAGGGAGGTGTTGAGCACTCAGAGGGAAGGCAGGCTGTTTGACAGGCTCTCCTTTCCCTTGTCTCCAATGCCATGTGCAGGGATCGGTTTCTCCTGGGGATGGGAGATGCTGAGGAATAACTGGCTCACTGCAAGCAACTGGTATGCAAGGAAAAGCAATGTGCATCTGCAAACTGCAAGTAAGGATTTAAGTGGCCCAAGTTATGTGTTCAAACACAGTGAGCACAACCCTGTCCCTGCCAATGATCGAATAAATCAGCTGGGACAGGGCATTAAGACCAAATGTAAGGATGTGGAGGTGATTTTCACTGGAGATGGGTGAAAAAGTGACAGCTGATCCTCCTGTCCAGTAAAAATCCAACAAATCCTGGCCCCGGGCATCCAGCCTGGGTGTCACCGTCTCACTGTGCCATTCTCAGGGCCAGGGGTCAGAAGACAGCAGTATGAACCCAGTCTCTAGTGATGTCCCATCCTACCCCAACACTGGAGAAGGCACAGAGCAGGTCACACCTCTGCTGTGCTGCTCAGGTATTTTCCCCTACCAGCCAAATCTTTCAGCAGGCTCATTACAGCAGCTTTATGGCTCCTTCGTACTGCTGGAGTGGGAAGAAAACCCAGGGATTTTGTGGTGGGAGGAAACTCCCACTGCAAACCTGAGATGCTCCATAAGCAGCTGGATTGTTTCTGTCTTCAGTGCTTATTTTGCTTCAGCATAGGAAAAGTGCCACATCTTGGCTGACAGGGCACTGCAGAGCAGTCCCACACCATGGTGGTGTCTGTGCATAGTGAGAGCCGGAGCAGGGATGTCCCTGGTGGTGTGCTCCTGATTCCAGCATTGCCCGCAGGACCAGACTGTCCTGTGCCTTGGTTTTGGATGCAGGTGTCCCTTCTCTGTGCTGAATGTTACCATCTTGATCCCAATATTTCTCTCTCTCATCTTCTCTTCCAGCCAGTACATGTGATGATAGACATGAGGTGGCCTAAATCTGACTTTGGGTTACCTAACCAAGAGCTCCAATGGATGGGATGAAATGCTTGTAAGCATCCCCAGAGCACTACAAATCAAATGGCCTGAAAAAAGAGTCCCTACCAAACGCATTGCTTTCTGAATAGAAGACATAGCTGGGGTGAGCAGCATCTTGATTTGGAAACCGGGCCAGACATGCTAGTGTAGTGCCTGCTTGTTCTGTGGCTGCTGCTAGCTGTGGTTTTCAAGTTCTGATGTCCAGGAGTGCTGAAAGAATCCATGGTGTCTTAAAAAAGCCATTTTAAAATGTGTCTTCTATTAGAGACCTCCACCTGCAGATGGAGGTGCCCAGAGAAAACTGGTGATGGACAACAGATGAAGAAATCCTGGTATCCATTTCCAAAATCATACCGTCTACCTTAATGTACCATCTTTATTTGCCTTATTTTCCATCCCTCCCCTTTCCCTGGTTGTTTCCTGAAGCATCTTTTTCCTCCTCTTCCTTGTAGAAGACTCAAAGACAAGCTCGTGCATTTGGAAAGTCCCTTTCCAATCCTTGACGCAGGGCAGGATTGGGTAAAGCAGTAACTCCCAATTTCCTCTGAGCCCCCCGGTTCCTTCCCAAGTGGTTGAAGCTCCTTGTGGAGCGATGATGGCCTCAAAACAAACAGCAAGCTCAGCCCGCTTCCTTCTGGGAGGCTGCTCTGCAGCGTGCCAAGGCAGGACTGGGAGGGTGTGGAGCAGGCGTTCCTGTCATTGGGCAGCCACGCGTGCCTTTGCAGTGAGTGTGGCTGACAGGTATGGAGACAAACCGGGACAGCCGTCTGCCTGCCCCAGCACAGCGATGGCCTTGGTGATAAGAGGGAGATGCAGCCGCAAGGTTCAAGTGGGGAGACAGGGTTTTCCCAGAGGAGAGCCACGGGAAGGGGTTGGGTACCTGTGTGGCATCGGGAATGCTGCCTGGGCTTTGGCATCAGCATCGCTCCTACAGGTTTTGCTGCTCTTAGTTTGGCTTTATTCTTTATTTGTCATGGGGTGTCTCTACAGCAGCTGTGGTCTGGAAGGGACAGGTCAGTGTAGCTCACCTCTCTTGGTATGTCCATCGTGTGCACTTGTCAACAGTGAAGGGGCTGCTATTTGCAGTGCCTGCAGTAACACGAGTGCGTGCCATGTGGCTAGTGTCAATGTTGCTTTGCTAAGATGGTTTTACCATGAGCAGCCCCAGAGGACGTGTGGAGGAGCCCGTAGCTACACCCTTCCCCAGGGAAGGTGGGAGCCCAGCAGGAATGGAACCAGGCAGGACCCTGGCTGTATTAGGGGTGTAAACCTATCCATGGCCCAGAGCTGGAGCAGTCCTGCTGTGAAAGGCATCCTTGGAGTAACATGGAGATGCCCCCAGTCTCCACTGTCCATAGCTGTCCCTGAAAAGCAGTCTGGGTTATATTGCCACTGGGCAGAGATTGTGCTGTTACTGAAATACGTGTGACTCAGTAGTGCCAAAATGTTTGTTCAGGCTTTGTACATAACTGCAAGACCTCAATCCTCTCTGATGCACAAAGGCTTTTATGTGGGGTGCTTGTTGGGTTGCAGGAACAAATATAGCATGAAAGTGTCACCCTGTTCCACAGCTACAAAAATCTATGATGCAGGACCCAGATTAGAAACCAAGAGCGCTAGGCTCTATGCTCTTCTGCAGTGACTCGTCTCACACCAGTGTCCCGGTGCACTTGCCTGCAGATGGAGCATGCCAGGCACACGGTGCATGGAAGGGCAGTGTCTGCAAGTGGTGTCCAAAAGTTTGGAGAGAAGATGCTTCATATCTGCCAGATACTGTCGTTTCTTGGCTTCCACGGCAAGAGTCTGAACCTCAGCCCGATCCAGATTCACTTAATGATGAAACCCTTTTCTTCTTTTGCCAGTTTACCTAGAGTGCAGTGAGGATGTATGTAAGACAGCTACCATTAGGTCATTGAGCCTTACCACTGAGAGAGTGAGAATGGAGCTAGATCCCCAAAGGATGAGACACAACCCTTTGCATCAAGAGGGCAACATTTGCTAACAGCGTTAGAAAACCATTCTGTGTTATATCTTTGAATTGTACAATCAACTAGCTTGGAAAAAACCTGTAAGATCATCAAGTCCAAGTTATATTAGTTAGACTTGAGTGATCCTGTTTAATTTGAAAGTGACTGCATCCCCTGTGAATGAGATATTCCCCATTTTCCTTAACCCTAAGTACGAGTTAAATTTCCTTCCTTCAGCTGATGACAAAAAAGTTGGTTTTGCAGAGAACTTTCTTCCTTTCTCTTTGCTTCTTGCATGATTCACCCAGAGACCCCACGTTCCTGTGTCAGGGGATACAAGAAGTCAGACTAAGGAGGCAGTTCCATCACTAACATCAATGCAAACTGGGCCAGAGAAGTCTGCCATGCTAATGGATATGTTTCTGTACACATGCTAATTATAGCATCACCAAAGCCAGGTCCAAGCTATGGCTTTGCCTGAGGAAATCCCCTGTGATTTTAGCTACGAGTTCCAATTACAAGTAAATGACTAATAGAAACTAGACCTGTTAGGTCATCCTGTGCATTTCTGAAGGACTCCTCCACTATAATATAAACACAAGGATGGGTATATTGTGCTCAGAAGTCACTCAAAAAGTTTTTCATGCTGTGTTTGTCCTGTGCAGGACAAAGGGGTTCCTTTTCCCTGGACAGAAGAGTCCCAGAGGTACACCTTTTCCTATGCCCGTGTCTCCCCTGGTTTACCTCTTTTCTCCCAGCAGTTCTGTTTGGATCCTCCTTCCTGAGCTCCCTGTTCAAGGAGCACAGCAGAGGCTCTCTCACATCCCATGCCTGTGCCATGCTTCTCACCATACACATCCTCATACCCAGCTACAGCTCCTACAAAGGATGGTGATGCAAATAACAACCACTTTATTGTTAATTATAGAGTTAATTTAGAGATGAGCGGCTGAGTGATTAAAGTGCTGGCTGGACTGGTTTTTGAGGCGAGAATAATAGAGCCGAGGATATGCATGCATCTATCCCTGCTCCATGTTTTGTCTTCCTTACATGGAAGTTGTTAACATTTGACTTCCAGTAATTTATGAAAAGCTCAGTTATGATTTCCACATGGACTCCCTCTGGATGGATTTCCATGCCACAGAAACCACTCTTTCATTGCACATCACTGGTTCTTTACTGGCCATTTTAGCACGCAGTTGGAAACTCCTATGATCCTGAGCCCTGCTCTATCCTCTCACTGTCACAGTGAGCCCTTGTGTCCCAGGGTCCAGTGTGGAGGAATCAGGCAGTTTTACAGAGCTGATTATCACTCTATAAGAAGTTGGAGGCTTTCAGATTTCAATACTGTTATAACTATGCAACTGATTTAAAATACAATAAACCTGAAAGCCCTTCCATATCAGACCGTCAGAGGGCTGTAGATGAGCTGCTCCAGCCTTTTGTAAATACCAGGGCTGTGATTCCTGCAGAAGCCTCAGGACTATCCATTTTTTGATGTGGCTTCAGGCTTTGGCTTCACAGCACAGCCTGTAATTGCTGCAGGGTCATGATGCTGTGAGGTAAGATTTGGGCCTTCCTAAAGAGCAGGAAAATTGCAGTGAATCAGTCACTGAAATGAGAACCTGATGTCCCTTTAACATTCTGCCCCTGCTGTTCCTGCATGTTCCTGGAAAGGTTTTGCTGGGCTCTCCTTTAGTTAACTTCTGCAAGGGCTGTCTCACTTCAACCCCTCTCTGGAGGCCAGGAGGACAGGTCTTGCTCTTGTGTTGTGTGCGGCTGATTTGCACTCGGAAGGGTGGGCTGGGCAATCCCAGCCTGCCTGGCTGCAAACTCAGCTGAAGACAGGAGTATCTGCTGCTGACCTAGGGCAAGTGCAGGGGCACTTGAGGAAGGGGAGCATCCATCAAGTGCAGCAGGTCACCATGACTGAAACCATGAGATCAACATGACAAGCTCCACCTCGCAGGGAAGTCTTTTTATACCTCAGTGGCAGATGCCAACCATTTGCTCATTCGCTGGAGAAGGAGCTTGCTGGAGAGCAAAGCACAAAAGCCCTTGAGGGCTGCTGTGGTGCAATCACCAGCTCCAAGCCGGGCTCTGGGAAAACAGGGCTTCTTGCTGCGGGTGTTTACCCAGGTGCCATGCCTGTTCCACCCATGGATTCCTGGCTGCTGGCTTCACACTGTTTGTGCTGCAGAACTGGGTGCTGCCCGCTGCAGGACTGTGTTATGTCTGCCTGGGATCCCATCTCAGTGTGCCAGCCGCTGCTCTGGCAGCTCTCGCTTTGCTTTGAAGGAGACCAAAGCATAGTGTGAACCCGGTGTTTTCCACACAGGTTTAGACCTATAAACCCTGGGAATACTTATAAGCCCTGGCACAAAGCTCTGTGTTCCACCCTTTGATGTGGATGAGCGGGATAAAGGAAAAAAATTGGACTCATCAAGTAACATCTACTTCTGAGTGAATGATTATCCAAGGCAATCCTGAAAACGAGACTTAAGTTCCAGAGCTGCTTTTGAAAACGCTACTGGAGATCTATTGCACAAGAGAGAAATAAAGGATGGCCGGGGCTCCACTTCTCCCTGCCCACAGAGTTATGTATTTCTAATAGGGTTGTCACTGATTTAGTTGGATGATAGAGCTGCAGGCCTTCTCAAGAGCAGTGTCCTCCAAACACCTTCCCCAAGCCACGTGTGTCCTGTGGGACAGCGACTGCACAGCATGGCTATGGAGAAAGCTGTGACAGGGATGGCCATGCTGTTAATGCTGCTTTCATGTTAGTTACATACTGTTAGTCAGAGTCACCGCTGCCACCGGAGGGGAAGGACTCTCTGTCTCCAGATGGTTTCTTTGTGCTGAATCACTTACATTTACGTAAGTGCCTTTTCCCAAGCGATAGCAAACCAGAGTCTGCCTCAAGGAAACGTCCCAAACCTGTGGCTTTTCTTCCTTCGCCCTCTTCAGTTTTCTTTCCCCTCTTTGCCTGCTCCCTTCTGAGCTATTAACATGCATGCCAGTGTCAAGTTTTCGAGCTGCCATGCGCTATCCCAAGGGGCACCACCATATCCCTTACTTCCCAAGTGGTACCTTGCCAGGTGAAATGTTGTCAAAATTCAAGGCTCTAAAAAAGAAACCCTGACCTTTACCAGCCCTGTAACCACCCCCTGAGAAGAGAGCGTGCTTCCTGCACCACTGCAGCGTTAATGTATCACCAGTTTCTCTTTCTACTTTGATTCCCATTCATCACAGGAGTTTCTCTTTCTCCCCATGCACCTACCACAGCCTGGTTAAAAGGCAGCCTGAGCCCTGAACAAACCCAGTTTGACCTGGGCAGCCCCTGATATATTTCCACATCTCTGGGTGCAGTTCCAGCAGAATGGGAGCAGAACAGAAACTGGTGAATTCTTCCTTCTTCCTTCTTAAGGATGCTTAAAGATACAGTCACCAAAGTCACGTTTAGGAACAGCTGCTTTTGAGCTGCCCCATGGCCTGCATCCTCTTGCCAAATACAAGTTTGTGTAACATGATTGAGTGATTTGAAATGGCAAGAACTGAATTTCTCCCATAATCGCCTCTCATCTGCTGCCCTGTTCCTTGTCCTCTTTGCCACGTCCCAGTATCAAGAAGTGAAGCAGGTGGATAATACACAGTTTTGGAGGATATGTTCTTCTAATGGAAAGGAAGAGCTTTATTTGAATGAAGAATTTTATTTGTGGGTGAAATGGCATCTGCTATGTCTCTTGAGTCTAAACTACCATCCACATTACCTCATTAGTCACATTAGTCAGCAACTAGCATTGGTGTTAGCTCACATATTCAGCAGGGGATGTCAGAGCTGCACAGAGTTGGCTGAAGATCGGGAGATTTGGAAACCAGACTTGTGTCACTTGTGGCTCTGGCTTGCTAAGCAGTCTTGGTCAGATCCTAACCCCTCATCTGCTGTGTGGGAGAGATAACACTGCTCCGAGATCAGCCGATGAAACACACTGGTTTGAAAAGAGGGGAAATACTTTAGTGCTGACGCAAACAAGCAAATGCCTTCCTGTCGTCCTTCCTCCTGGTTACCTCCAACACCAGCTGCTGGCCCCACACCATCAGGACCTGCAGGCAGGAGCACCCCTGTCCTTCTCAGGAAGGGTCACAAGAGCCATTTCCTCTGTCTGGCCTCACTTCAGACCCTTTCTGGCGTCGCGTGGGGTCAGCGCTCAATGCACGTCACACTCTGGCTTTAGTCGAGGAAGGAGAAGAGCAGCACGCAGGCAGGCTGGGTGGAAGGAGCATTGGAGGTGGATGGACACAAATCGTGTCCTTCCCCGATGAGGCTCTGCTCTGCCTTAGCAGGAAAGGAAACCCTAGTGCCCACCAGCTTCGGGTGTATGGAGCAGGCTGCGGTGGCTCAGCAAGGCACAGCAATCAGTAAGTGTGGTGACAGTGTCTCCCTGCACTCTGCGTAGCCCCCGGGGCTAGTGTGGGGTTTGTATGCTGCCTGAGGATAAGGGACGTGGTTGTAAACCATTTCCCACATCCTAGGCCGTTCCACCCATGCCCTTGGGATCACAAATCATCTGCATTGGAGCCTTGCATGGGAACAGTGCCTGCGAGAGAGACAGCCGCAGAGCTGCACGTGGGAGATGGAGGGAGGATGTCCTCTGTGTCTTGCACTCTCTTGTTGCCTCTTTCCCCCAGGAAGAATCGCAAGGGAATCACAGCAGGATCACAAAAGCTCACAGCAAAGCTCAAACAACAGGGATTTCTGTCTGTTTCTGCAGGGGGAGATGGTAATGGCCAGTTTCACCTGTCTTGAATCCCACCTGTGCCCCCATCCCTTGTTCAACGTTGACAGCTATCCTGGAAATGCTTGGTTGAAGGAAGCAGAATTTAGGTGAGAACAAGCTGGGTAGGTGTGACTGTCAGTTATGGCAGTAGGAAAAGCCTCAGATTCCCCTAAAAAGTCATTCTGTGCTCTGACAAACCACAGGACAGCTGGTTTGGATGTTGGCTCCTGAATTAGAAACAGAGATCTGGTCCTTCATCCCCAATTCCTTATCTGAAGATGGTTCACTGGTTGTGTATTAGGTCTCTGGACCCAGCTTTGTCCCTCTTCAGTCCCTCTTTACTAGCGATGATACTCTATGCATGGAAAAGCTCACTCATTTCACTTAATTCAGTAAAAATGAAGCCTTCTTCCAGGGAAAAGGAGCAGATTTGCTTCTGCCTCTTGCCTGTTGGATCTTTTTACCAATAGAGCATGGAGGTAGCATGAAGGTGACGGCTTCACGCAGCTTTGAGGGACACTAATGGCTTTGTTATGGATTCATGGTCGCTTCTGTTAAGCCACCTGGCCTTGCCAGTTTTACTTCTAAGTTCCTGAGTTTGCTCTTTCAAATTGGATCTTTAAGAACCATTTAGCTCTAGAGGGTTGTGGGTGGCTGCTGCCATCTCATGGAGTCCCTCAAAAGAGCTGAGAAAGATGGAGTTGTGTAAGCATCTCCCCATGTCGCAAGGCAGTATGGAGAGGATATTCTTGCTTTTTGTGGCAGAAACCCAAACCCTGGCTGAGCACTCGGTGTGTTACCAGAAAGCTGCCCCTGACTTTCTGAAATAGCAGTTCTTCTACATGTTCTCTGGCCCCTGATTGTCTTGTGTAAAACAATTCAACAGACCACCCAAAATCCATTTACAAGGCTTCCCAGAAATCCTCAAAGCATTTGAAGCAGTTGGAGGACATCATGCTTCAGACCTGAATTCCACAAACCATGACGCTAAGTCTGGATTTTCATTGCTTGAAGCCAAATGTCCACAAACATTTACTCCTTAAAACACTGGACTCTTTTTAAGTGTGAAGCTGATCCAGGCAAGCACTGAATGACCTGCTGATGTCACACTTCTGTCATGTTTGTCAGATCCCTGCCCCTTTCTTACCCATTGTTTGCAATTCTCATCTATGAATTTATATGTAAAAGCAGGGCAGGGAAGGCATCTGGGTTTAATCTCTGTCATAAGGCTCTTTTGCTCCTGGTCCACCTCTGTTAACTAAGGCTGGCAGTCTGTCCCTTCAGAAACTCCTGGGCCAGAAGGAAACCAGTGGAGCCTTGGAACAGCTTGATCCTAGGTGTGATCCCACCTCACCAAACTTGAGAAAACAACCATGCTGTGCTCCCATCAGAGCACTGGCTGCCTTCAGCTTGGCTTCCATCAGTGGCTGGTTCTTTTGATTGTTTATTTGTAAGTAGCCTACATGGCCACAAATCACAGTGTAACAGGAAAATGGGGAACTTGAGAATTAAAGGGAAAAAACACAGTAGTAAAGAAGTCAGTGATGGGGTGTCTGACGTGGTAATGCCAACGTCACCATCACCTTGCCACTCAAATGCCAGTGACACTTAACTGAAAGGTCCTCCACTCAGCAGTGCTCCTACCTGCTACATTTCACAGGACTGCAGATTGGTAGGGGCTGGCAGGGACCTCTGCAGATGATCCCATCCAAACCCCCTGCTCAAAGCAGGGTTGGTGAGAGAAGGTTGCTCAGAGCTGCGCCCTTTGCGGCAGGAGGGGAGCGGAAATCCCATACCCATTCTTTGACAGGGTGCAGAGTCCAGAGGTAGGTGGAGGATGAGGATGCTGTTTGGATATTCTGTTGTTCCTAAAGGGAGAAGGATGTTCTGCTCATTGTTAACTTGTTTGGTTTGGTTTAAAGCCCATATTAGCTGAAACAACTGCATAGGAAACTGGGTGTAAGCCCAGCTTAAGGACAAATCTACATTATGTTGGCTTCACACCAGGAAAAAAAAATTACAGTGCGCCACAAATGAAGACAGAGGCACTGCCTGCATTGCCTGGCATGCAGGGCTCTGGTCATAGCAGCACACTTACCTCTGTCATCACTTCAGGTCTGCAGAGCATTGAAAGTATGTGGTTCTTCATGTGGTCATGAAATCATGTTTCTGTGAGAGCACAGTGAGATCCCACATACCGGCTATTTGACATTTACATCATGTGTACATGCAGCAGCTCCTGTTTCAGAATAAAACCTCCTCCATAAGGGCTTCAGAAACCATCTTCCCTTTCTACAGTCCTCCCACTTGCCCTTACAAGTCACAGTGGCAGGATTTGAGTGAAGTCTATCAGCTGCAAAGAGTCGAGTGCACAATAGCACCACTTGCCCTGGCGCATTGCACTGTTGTCAGGAAAACACGGGGAGGAAAATCATTATTTGCCAAAACCCATAAAACCCCAGAAAAGGTTTACACAAGGTTCCTAACTCTCCATCAAGAGGTCCTGTGGGGGGATTGTGGGATTTTACAGTTTGATTTAACAGTTTCGAAGAGAATTGTCGCTCTGTTGGGAACCACTTTCAATCTCTTCAATGATTATAAAAAAGCAAAGCAAATAATGTCCTTCTCACTTCCCCAGAATTCAAAAAGAGAAACAAATTCCCCCCCTCAGAAACACTGGAGCAAGCAAACGAGAAAGAAATAAGATAACAGAGCTTTTAAAATCCTGTTGCTTTGCAGCTGTTCACATTCTGGCTACTTTCCAGAGTTACTTTGGTGATCTTCTGACAGGAAAAGAAAAAGTCCTTCAAACCTAGAATTTGATGAGGACATTATTTCTCAGGAAAGTAAATGAAGATCCATATTTGGGATTTAATGATGGGACTGCAATCTGCATTAAGAGTCAGTGATCGTTACCAAGACCCTGGCAAGATGAAGTGTTATCCTAGCGGTGAGAGATTTGTGTTCTTCAACTGGAGATACAGGGCAAAGAGGACTTGGGTCTTCAGAGAAGTCTGATACCAAAACAAGTGAAGATGTGAACTTACAGTGGCTACTGGCTAGTGGGGAGCAAGCTGGACATGTGGTAATAACTAATAGTAACTGGAAAGTTGTGTCAAAGTTTGGCTTTGTTGCATTGGCTGCTGGATCCCTGTTGCATAGGAGAGTTCATGGGGAGGGAGTATAAAGTAAGCACAGACTGGTGCAGGGGAAAGTGACCAAGAAGAAATACTACCCCTGAGCTGATGGATGCATTATAAAATGTGAAGAACCACTGCCAGGCATTCCCGAGGCCATGAGCTATAGCTAAGAGGCATGGATGAATGCTGTGGAGGAAAGATGCTGTGTCAGAGCCCTGCAACAAAACAAGTAGAATCATCATCATGTGTCACCCAGAGCATCACCTCATTCATCCAAGTACAGATGCCCTAAAGCACAGATTTGGGTTACAGCAAACTAAAAGATCTGAGACATAACTTCTTCCTTTCTTTAATAAGTATGGGCATAAAGTTGCCTAATCTGGGACTGGTACATTTTGGGGTTTTTCCTGCCCTTATGTTATACCTCGGCTTCTTATCACATGTTAATTGGTTCTGCTTTTACCTTATCTGTGAAGAAGCAACTGATGGTTCATTTCATGTTGTTGTGCCCTAAGATTCTTTTTTACACTCTGCATTTTAACATATGTTATTTAAGGATTATAGGAAGAATTGCTGGCAAATGCTAGATGACAGGTTGCTGAAACATGATAAAATAGCAAGAGTTTCCAATGAGAGACTGAAGAAGCAGGAAAGGAAATCTTTACTAGGTTGGAAGACCCCCATGTAGATGCAGAGACTGTGCAATGTAAGGCTGACACTGTCTCATTTGCCTGGAATGCAGGGAGGCTCTAGAGTGAAACCTCATTTTGCTCTGTCCTCACTCCATTCCAAATGCCATTGATGCTCAGGGGAAGAGCTCCTCCCCTGCCTGGCAGATAGCTACATTAGCTTGAGGACTGGGCTCACCATAAAAGTGCCCATTTCTCCGGACAACCAGCTCAGATGGAGGTTTCCACAGTGTACATGCCTCAAATCAAATGAAGCAAATCTAAGATTTGCAAAACCATTCAGCAAACCACTAAGACAATCTACTGCCACTCTACAGCCTGGGGCCAGGGAGGGAATATTTTCCTTCTTCATCCTTTCCTTGTGGGTTATTGTTGATTCCCATTGGTTGAAAAGGTCATTTTTTGCTTTGTCATCAGATCTTCACCCTGCAGAATGGCTGCCCTTAAGCCTGGGCTGTATTATGACTAATGACCAAAAGTGATTTCATCATTAGTCTTCCACCTCTTCTAGGGCTGTACTGAAACAAAATAAAGGAATGTAAATCAATTATATCCAGCCGGATTTGTAGTTAGCAAGATGAATGCTTGTGGCCTGTCTCCACACATCTCTTGCTTTGTGGGATGCGGGTGGTCCATCCCACTCATCGTGTTTGTCTGATGAGCAAACCCAAGCTGCCCACAGGTGAACAGGCACTGCTCAAGAACAGAGGCCATAAAGTTTCTTCAGACGACTTCTGGTTTGAATATTATGCTTTGACTTGTGAACCCTGAGGAATTCAGATCTCAGGGCAGAGGAAATGTTGGAAGAGGTCAGTGCTGTGCTCCCTCTGTGTTACTCGGAGCAGCAAATAGCAGGCGTTCCAGGGCAACATCTGATTTTCTGCTTTTATGAGTCAGATGTTTAGCATAAGTGATCTGCTGTTTATTTGAATTGCCATCCTCCAAACCTCCTTCCTACGTGCGTGCACACATTCGGAGACCATAAAGAAGGATTGTTCAGATTATGCTGCTATTTGGGTAGTTAGCCCTGTCTTCCATCAGTGCCTGGCCAGGACTGTGTGCTGCAAACCCAGTTCCCCTTGCACATCAGTTTTACAGTGGTGTAAATCAATTTGGTCTAATTCCTTTCTCAGTGACACTAGTGTAAATCTGAACTAGCTCCACTGACGTCAGTGCCGTAGTGGCAGTGCAAAGGAAAGTTAGACTCCCTTGACTTCAGAATGCTGACTTATAGCAGAAGAAGAGCAAAAGTCGTTTGGCTCATCATGTCCTAGCACTGTGTTACTGAACAGCAGGCCAGGGTTTGCTCTGCGATACAGCGGTGATGACGGAGAGAAATTCCATGGGTTTTGTTTCTATTAAGTTGAGAAATGAGTTGGAGTTTCACTACAGTTTGTGTGTCAAAGAGCTCCATATGGTCAGTCATTGATTAAAAGGATAAACCAATGCTCCTGTATAAAGTTATTAGTCCCGTTGCCTGTTGCTATTCCAGGAGAGTCATAAAGGGATGAATCTGACCATTTGGCTTGTGTTGTGATGATGATGATGGAGCACAAGGCTTCCTTACATCTTGATGGACACCATGGAGGCGTCCATGGGGGAACTGGTGGTCCCAGCTGAAGACAGAGGGGCACGTGGAGGAGCTTCCCTTGCAACTGGTGCTAAGAGGAGTGGGAATGCTGCCTGCACTTTTTTCCTCCAGGAGGACACAAGCAGTTGCTCAGGCAGTCTGTGCTGGCATCATTCAGGGTGTTAATCCTCACTCACTTGTTCTTCTACGTTTTTCCACTTTGTCTCTAAAGGGCTAGAAGTGAAAGCCTGGCTTTAAAAGGGGTTCTGGCCCCTCTTTCTGCTCTGCTGGGGATTCAGCCTGCAAGCTGTGGCTCTAAGCAGAAGAAGATGAGAAGTGGATGTTTCCTTCTGAAGCTGTAGGGCTTCCCAAACAACCTTGCTGTTTAAAGAGACTTTGGCAAGGAGGGCCTGGATTTCCGGAGGCTGCGCTTTGGGAAGTTAAGAGAGCCCAGTGATGGACTCAGAGTCCATCAGCCTTGCTCCATTAAAGCCATTGCAGACAGCTGATTTACACCCTTCTTCTGTGGGCATCTGGCCAATCTCCTAATTGTTTATAAGTGACTTTCCTTTCAATAGCACGTGTTTGCTCTGAGTGGCTCCGTTTGCACACAGTGAAATGCAGCCATGTGTGGAGTGATTGCTTTAAAGCCAGCAAGTCAAAACAGGGTCCATGTGAATCACCAGGTACCCTGGAAGTGCCACAGAGCAGGACAGGATCCATTGACCTCTTTTGGGCCCTTGGGAAGAACCAAGTCAAGATGTTGGGGATTGGCCTCTGCAGGATGAGGGTGGTCGGTATCACCATTCAAAGACCAATTAGGAAAGGAGGCAGTTAAATCACAGCGACCGAGGGATGCAGAGTCAGAATGTAACCTTGCTCTGCTTCATGGCTCTCTTTCCTGAATGCAGGCATGCAATTTGTTTAAAGAATTCCCCCCTCCTTCCCGTTTGAATTCTTTACAACAGTTGGCTTTGCCCTGGGAGCTTACAGCATGGTTCAAGTTTTCTCATAAGCTTACAAGCTCCATCTATAGGATAGTCGAAGCAGAGCCTTTTGGCTTCAAGTTGATGAAAAAGGGCAGAGAAGCTTCATGCAGAGATTCCAGGCTTGTTCTGGAAGAATTCCAGCAAGCTGAGCATTCTGCATTGCATAAAGTCACTGATTTCATTGCTATTATTTCATATTTGGGTATAGCTTTCCTTCCCCATTAAACTGTCATTCCTCAGCCCCATGCTGCATGACTGTGGGGCTGTTGCCTGTGGAAATTCCTGGAGTTGTGGAGCTGCTATCATTCCATATGTGCAATGCCAGGGATTTTCTAAAGAGCTGATCTGGAAGGTTTCTGGGGTACAGTTTTGACACCTTTGGATAGCCCACGGTGCCCCATTGTATTTGGTTTGCATGGCAAGGTTTTGGTAGCGGGGGGTGCTGCAGGGTGGCTGCTGTGAGAAGCTGCTAGAAGCTTCCCCCATGCCCAATGGAGTCAATGAGGTTCTAAGATGGACCCACCACTGGCCAAGCCCATCACTGACAATGGCAGCACCAAGGGGATAATGTGTCTAAGAATGGGGGGAATTTACTGCACAAGAGCAATAGCAGTGGGAGAGAGGAGTGAGAATATGTGAGAGAAACAGCCCATGACCCACCAGCCTGTAGTTATGTTTTGTCTCCCATCCAGCTGAGGAGGGCAGTGATAGAGTGGGTATGGAAGGAGAAAAAGAAGGAAGGAATGATTTGCACAAGAAATGCAACTCCATTTTGGATGCCCAGAATTCTTCTGAGAGAGGCACTGTATTCCCAAAGAACAGCTGTTTTTTTCCTCTCTGCAGATGCATTCTGGTTTAAATGCTGCTTTCTCCTCCTCCACACACAGACCATAGTCTTCAGCATGTACTTATTAAAATACCACTTTCAAGTGAATAAAAGCACAGGCATATCCAGTACTTGTTCTTTTCTCTACCTAAAGATTAGCTTCCCAGTTTTCCATCTACCATGTCTGTCATTTGGGTATCTCCACAATCAAGAAAAAGCCCCATTTCTTCCCTTTTGTAGATTCACAGATATCAAAACGAGAAGGAAATGTGTTCCCATCTCCTGGGCAGCTGACCTGAGTGTGTACGTAGAGATACATCTGTTTATTCCAATTACCCCATGCAAAGAAGCTTTGCTGTTCGGTAGCTACTGTGGGAAGGTCATCCGGTACTAAAGCACCCAGTTGTCCAGGGGCTGTTTTGGGTGGTGTTTAGTAGCTGGGGAGGGGGGCTATGGATAAGATAGTGCCAGTGGCCATGGTGTGGAGTTCTGGGGAGTTCTCTCTCCTGCTTTCAGCATCTGAATCCCTCCTCTACGCAACCTCTACCCGGCTGAACTGATGGGTCTTTTCTTTCTTTCTCTGTCCCACAGAGATCCCTGGGTGTCCAGGCATGGTCGAGAGCTGAATGGGCTGACCTCTCTTCCTCACCACCCTGAGCTCATGAGGGCTCTGAAGAGATTGAGTGGGATCATGACCTTGCTTCTCTGAGCCTAGGGATGCTGTGGGAAGTGATTGCCTTGGCAAATGTCTTCATCCCAACCCATAGCCCATCGTGCATCACCTGAAGGAGAAGCTGATGAAGGATAATCAGAGGACCAGGAAAGGCTCTACTAGCCTCAGAGGACACAGATGGGGGACCGGCACTAAGAGAGGCACTTTGCAGGAGCCACTGCATGTGAAACAAGCTCTGCAAAGAAGCTACAGGAGCCCTGTGAACTGATGGAGGGGAATGTCCAAATCACCACAAAAGGTGCAGAGGGCTTTCCCTGGCACAGCATCCTTGGAAAGCACTTTCAAAAGGGAAAGGGGTGTGAGGACCACATGGCTGTCTCCAGTGTCTGGTTTGGAAGAGGCACAGCAAGGTGAGGAGACAGCAGGATGCGCTCTCATTGCTGGCTGAGGCTCCAGCCAGAACAGGAATCTGACCAAGACTGAGAGAGAAGGAGCGTGGAAGATTGCTTTGATTCATTCTGTGCTTGTTTCTTCTGGTGTCTTCTCTGTCTACCTCTTTTTCTCTCTAGGCCTGTGTGTACTGCATGTGGGGCCCAGACCCTCACAAACAACAAGTATTAGCACAGGGCCAATCTCTGCTGCCCAGTGCAGTGCTGTTGCTAGATGGGGCTGACTTTTCACAGTGCAGATGTAACCTGGCCTTCATTTGCTCCTCATGCCAACAGATCTGCAACTGTAATGCCTGGACTTCAGACTGGAGAAAGGCTTGAACCTGGCAATCTTTTTACTTGAAGCAGTCACATGCTAGCATGGCCACCACACTTGGGAGCCAACTTTTAACACCCGAGCCCCAAAACACTATAGAGCATCCATCCCTTTCCTATAGGTGTGGACATGAGCATGCTAGCAGGCTGCACACATCTGCTGTTAAAGCTCATTCAGCAGAGAAAGAAACAGAGTGGTGGGGGCCCATGCAGAAAATAGGAAAAACTGATCCAAACCCATAGGAAAACGTGTACTTCCTAACGCAGCTGTAAGCCCAGCTGCAGGTCTCTGTTCACCGAGCTGCTCCCAGAGGCCTGGGCAAAACTTGCTGGTACCGAACTGTGCCGGGAGCCCCATCTCAGACCTTCTCCCTGGGGCTTCCAGCTGCACACCCCTTCCCTCACGTGCAATCCTATTTATTTATTTATGTTCCTGCTGTTTGATGCAAAGCTGCTAACGGAGCGCCCTCCCCACCGACATCCGCAGCCGAGAGGGGATGGAGAGAGGGAGCGTGTGCTCTGTGTGTGTGTGATGGGAGCGGGCAGAGGGATGGGTGCATGCCTTGGATGGGCACACGGGGTGTGCACGTGAGGCAGAAGGAGAAGGCTGCAGTTAACCAGAAATGCTTACATGGGTAAATGTGTGATTTTGGTCTTTCAGGAATTGCAGACAGGCTGGGGAAACCTTGGCTGGAAGGGCAGAAAGGCAGCATGAGCTGTGCTGGGCTCGTCTAGCCAGATTTACTCCATGCAGCTCTTTGCAGGGTATGTGTCTCTGTGCATGTTTCCTGGCTGGATCGTGTCCTTTCAGTGCTCAGAGCTGTAGTGAAGCATGTCCACATTCACTGTGTGGGCATCCTGGCTTTGGACACTTGCAGGGAGCTGTATCCCCATCCAAGGAAGTTCCCACCAGTGTGCTCACAAGGGTTTAATACCTGGCAGCCTTTCCTGCTCTGTCCAAAAGAGATAACTGTGTACAGACTCAACACAGCCAGTTTGAGATCAGGGGCACGAGCCTCTCTAGACAATGTTGTAACTGTAATGGTTCATGCTCAGAAGGGGCGTTGGAACTAGATGATCTTAAGGTCCTTTCCAACCCAAACCAGTCTGTGATTCTATGATTCTATGGCTGTTCCTTATCCATTTTGCTAAAAGGCTGGCACACCAGCAGCATCCAGGTGTCCTATTTTGTGGAAAGCCTGTGTGTCCCAGTGCAGAGGGCAACCATTTCTCTGGGAGAAGGGTCTCTCTGGTGCCCTGCTGCTCTCCCACAGCTCCCATGCTTAGGAGGGAGCCAGGGCTCCCGGACATCCCTGGCAGGGCTCCTGGCTGCTCCAGGGGAGCCTGGCTTCTCCCATACCCTTCCCTCTGAGATGCCCCACCAAGGCTTTGTCCAGACCTGTCTGGTTGCTGAATGGAAATATTTTCCAATCCAAACCTGTTCCTCAGAAGATTCCTGGCTGCCTCTAGTCACTTGTTATGTACTGGAAACACTGCCCCTGGGACTCGTTTCCAGGTTAGAGACATGCATGGGATCATTGTAGTTCTTCTTCTCACAAACCCTCTCATGTGCAAGAGCAGGTTGCAGGAAGTGAAATGGATACGCTTGCTCTGATAATCTGCCAGCATGGCCCAAAAGCAGTGACCTGCTTATTGCTGATTACTTCCTTGCAGAGTTGTAAGAGTTGGAGATAGGAGAGGCGTATTACTCATCCATCTGCCTATGGCCCTTCAGGCCTGTTCTATGTGTTACATTTACTGATGGTGTGCTCGGTCTATTTTTAAATGCCCTGACACCAGGGTTATTGTGCTGTCCTTTGGGAGATTGCTCTGTAGTCCAAGTCAGAAGCTGCTATTAGTATTCCCCCTGCATTTCCTCTTGAAACTTCATTCCGTTATTCCTAGTGATGCTCTTCAAATACCTGCTGCTCATTATGTCCCAGCCAGGCTCCACCACTCAACCTGTACTCCTCTTTCCTCCTCCCAAGAACTTCGCTGTATCCCTGATCACTGCTGCTCCCTGTCCTTCCCATAGTTTGGCACAGAATGAGCCTGATGATTCAGCCGTGTGGGGTTTTCCAGGGATCCGACTGACCAGGGAGCAGCCAGGATCTCTGGCAATGCCCGGTCTGTGGAGCTGCTCTTCCCTCACTGCACATGGGATGTAGGAAAGGGGCAGGCACAGCATTTGTAATGAGCATTCCTACCCTGCGGGGAGTGAATGCCTGCCAGGGACAGGACACAACAACGTCTCCATCTCAGCAAAGCCCAAACTGGGCAGTGGAGGTGGGTGATGCTCTAGGATCGCCTGTGCTGCTGTACAGGGATGGGTGGGGGGGCAGAGGTCTGTGCTGTGACAGGGGGAGCTGTGGTCTGTCCTGCCTGGAAGTCATATCCATGAGTTGGAGCCGCAGCTCTGCACAGAGGGAGCCCCATGAGCAGCACATGGGGCTCATTGGGCTCGGGACATGCTTGGGGAGTCTGTGTACAGCGCTCGGCTGGAGCACCATTGTGATTGTAAGAGCTCTGTTCTTCTCACCGAACAAATTGTTACTACCAATAAAGAATGAATGAAAAGTCCTTCCTCTATGCTATTCCATGCGGCACCAGAGAAAGGGGTAGCACTGGGATGGTGGGAGCAGAATGTCACTGTGCTGCTGCAGATGCTAGGGCATCTTCTGGGGAGGATGGTGGAGCTACCTGGGGCAGAAGCTGAATGCAGGCAGACTATCCAGGGATTTGAAAACCCAAAGTGCTTCAGAGCAGGTTGCAGGGCTTTGCCACAAAGCCTGCTGCTGCTGACGGGTTGCACTGTCTCCAAGCATTGTGAGAACAGGGCTGTGCAACAAGGCTGCAGAGGAGCTGAGCAGCAGCAAGGCAGTCTGTGTAGGTGCCTGGAGGTACAGTGGAGCAGAGCAGGGGGAGGACACGCCACAAAAACCAAGGGGGAGAAAAAAAGACAGATGAGAGTGAAGAGACTTCTAAGGGTTTTGCTGGATGACAACAGAGGAATCTGGACTCTCATACACAGCAGTGTGTCCTGAGGGCTGGTTCCTTGCCCAAGCTTCCCATCAGTGATAGAGCAGGAGGTTCCTTAGTTCCTTCTCTGTTCACCCCAGTGATGTGGGGCACAATGGCAGTGACAACGTCACAGCTTTCAGAAGCAATTGTCAGGGGAAGAATTTGGTCCCCAAACAGCGAAAGAATCAAAATGACACATTTCCAACAGAATTCATGATTAGACAATTAATCATCCCTATTTAAAACATTGGAGGGCCTCGAGTGCCCTCATGCATAAAGATATTCAAGGCAGTGGTTGTGTACGTCTGTCAGCAGCCTGTTCTCTGGCTGCCAGCGAGCACGGGGCCTTGGGGAACACACACACTGCAGGACCACTCTGTGGGACCTGCATGCAGAGCTGCAGGGGGTTCTGGTATGGCTTTGTCATACCAGAGACAGCCTTGAAGGGCTGCATGACTGTATGCAGGTCTCCACAGTGCCCTCACTCCTGTTTTTAGTTTGACTGTGAACCACGACACCTCAGCCTCTCATCCCTGTTTTCTAAGGGCATTGCCAAAGTCACTTACAGCTCAGACACGTGCCAGCCATGTGCACACACAGGTACTTGCCCATCCACATCAAAGAGGCTTGTCTAACCTCTGCAGGCCTCCAGCAAGCTAACAGGATGGATTTTCTCCATCTCGCAGACTTGGTATCTGGATTTATTGAGCTCTGGGGTCAGCCTTGGAACTTGGGACTGGATAAATCCTAAGCCTTATTTGCCAAGAGCACACGCAACCACACTGCCTCCAGACATCCCAGGATGTGTCCAAATACCTTCCTCAAGCTCCTAAAGCTTTAAAACAATCCAGAGGAAAGAGCTATGAGGAGATTACTGCAGCACATAACTGCAATAAACCTTCTCTTCATCCTTTCATGGTTAGAGGCATGAACATGAATTATGGTAACTTAAACCTCTTGAGAGCAGTGTGTAGAGCAGCTTTCCCAAATGGCTGGTAAAGGGCCTTGTTAAGCTAAGATGTCAGCGCTTGCAAATGCTGCTGTCTGAACGGGGTGATTTTATGAACCAGTTTAATCCTTTCAGGAATCAAATGACCACACCAAGCAGCACATTCACTCTTTGCTCCTTGTTTTCTGACCTGTTGTTCATTCAGGGCTCTGGCACTGTCACCTCTTGCAGCAGATGAGATCCCTCATAACTTGCAGATGTAAACAAGCTCCACATCTGGCTGGCTCTCATGCTACCTGGCAAATAGCAGAGGCTGCAGGGAAGTCAAGGGATTTTCATGTGCAGCCAGCAGGAAAACAGGAGGAAATCAATGTTCACTTGCTCCAGCTGTAACTTTTAGGGTTGTTTTGTTAGCTGCCATGCAAGCAGGGCTCCCAGTCCCCATAAATCCTTCTAGGATGCCTCCCTGCAGTGCCCTGTTGCTTCTGGGCATGGATTATCCAGGGGGATGTTCTCAGTTCCCTAAGAGCCATGGTCCCTCACAGCTTTACCCACATCCCTTCATTCAATGGTCCTCCATCTCTTAGCATCCCTTTAGAAATCACACACGGGTATAAGCAACAAGTACTTTCTTTCCCTGCCTTAAATACCTTCTGCAGGATGTGTCCCTTTCCCTGGCCATGCTTTCTTGGCCTGACACCAGCCCAAAGGGTGCTGCTGCCACAGCACTGATACTGTCCCTGAGCCTTCCCAATACTACACCAGCCCCAGCTGGTACAACTCTACCCTCCCAAGGCAGAAGCTGATTTCTGGGTCCCCCAGACACATTTGCTTTCAATTCTATAAGCACAAATCCCAGTAAATGTTGGATTAAATAACTTTGTGCTGGTAATTTACCTCAATTTTTATTATTATGGGAAAACATTTAAATCCCAGATGCTCTGTTTTGGTCTCCATGGAAATTGACAGAAGAGCTCACCTTTTGATCGCAGAATCCTGATGCTGAGGGGAATGGTTTTGCCCCATCATTTGGAGAAATGATGGGGGCTGGGTTATTTTGTCAGTGAAATTCATACTGAAACTAGGAATCTGCACAGACCAGGCTGTCATCTGACATCAGGAAACAAAAAACAGGAAGAAGGGGTGTTACAGAAATGGAAATTATGGTAATTAAACCACAAAAATAACAGCAGAATGTTGGCATTACAAACACCAGGCTGCTTTATCAATGCTGCTTCTCTAAAGATTGTTGTGACTGGAAGCTGAAAGAGTTGAGAAATATCTGATGCTGTTGTTAACCATTAACTATTTGGCCATTAGTCTTCACTGCAGCCTGCATGGGGAGCGCGTGGTTTTGAGAGTTAATCCTCATTCAAAGCCACCCAAGCCAATGCAAAGGCTGTACGGAGTGCAGGGCTGCAGGTGACTATGAACCGTGTTTGCCACTGCAATAGCAGCCAGGCAACCAAAGAAGAGAGCTCCATGGCTCTGGATATCCACACAGCCCACGTGGGAGAGGGTCTGGTCCTGCAAAGCTCAAGATCTAAATAGGTGAAAAGGAATAAGTAGGAGAGTAACAAACAGCATCTAAGTGTATACCCTGGTTAAGCAGATATGAACACCCTATGCTAGGATAAACTGCCTCTCTAGACAGGCTATTTTTCTCCCAAGCTTAGAAAAGCACTTTGGAGCAGCACAGCTGGAAACATCTGCATTTAGTCCTACAGATCCTGGCCACTCCATCTGCTGTCTGCAGCCTTTCCAATGGCCCTGCACTGGTAGGGGAGCGGGGATCTGGCTCTGAGGCAGGGGTGTGTATTTTGCCCCTGGTGCCAGCCTTCCCAGGGCAGGGAAGACAGCAGTGCCCTGCTCTGGGGAGCTGCACATTCCCGACTGCATCCCCACAGATGCCTGACTGCTGTGCAAGCCCGGCAGGAGCAACACGTGCAAAAACTGTAGAACCAGAGAGCAATTGCACAATGAGCACCCAGCTCGCAAGGGCAGATTTGGGGGAAGTTTGTGGAAGGTTTTTTAATATTTAAATAATTTCAAATGTCTTTTAAAAATACAAAGAAGTCACATTTTCATTGCCACGTTCTTCCCCTTTCTAACGCTAAATGAGTGCCCTGACCTGCTGACTGTTGTGCTTTCTCCTGCACTTCTTCAGTTGGAGAAGTTTCATGCTTTTCGTTTTTAAAGCAACCAAGGAAGGGGAAGGGAAAACTGAGAACACCCCCAGCATCATCTAGATAAGGGCATCTGGGGACAAAGCAAATGAGGAGGAAATTAAACTTTTCAGTTTTCTTTTATCATCAAAACCAAAGCAAAATGAATGCATCAACTGCAAAATGAAGTTCGCCACATTTCAGAGATTCCCCTATGAAAGTGTAATCTGAAATGACTGGGTTTTTTGAGAAGGTGGTTTTGATGGAATCTGCCTCTTTCATCCCCAAATTGTGGCTAACCACAGCTAAATGGCACTTACAGCTCCCCATCCCGTGGCTGTAGCCAAGTACTTCCCACTGATCCTTGTACAAACTCCAATGGTTTTGGTAAACAGCCAGAGAATTGCACTTGGCAATTGAGCCCTTGTGCCACAGCACAGGCAGCACAGGGGAACCCATTGCTTGCTGTCTCATACTGCTCACTGCATCCCAGCGCCTGATGCACCCCAGCTGCACCTGGCAGTGAGCCACGGGATAACAACACAAGGAATTGCACTGCTTTGCCCACACCAAGCAGCGCCGTTGGCCGCGGTGCCCAGGATGGCACCTGTTGCTGTTGAGGTTGGTGCTATTTCTGGAGCATGCATGAGGGCAGGAAGGATTAGCGTGCCCCAAATTCAGCAGAGCCGGGCTTGTTATGAGCAGAGAGGGCTCAGATTTGCTCACCAACAAGGTCCGGGGGCAGTAAGGGCTGCCCTGGTCCTCCTTGGGCATGGAGAGGGCCAGTCCAGAGCAAGATGCTCAGAAGTCACCCCTGAGAGCATTGGGGAGAACGGCAAGTTTGCAGCAATCCTGGGATAGCTGAAACGTGGCAGGCAAAGGCTGATGGGGTGGTAGAAGCAGCCAGGTTTATCTGCAAGATGCCACTGCAAATGTGCCAGGGGAACAATTTCAGCAGATGCAGAGCTGGGGAATTGCAACTGTGACGCTTCAGTGCATGAAGAAATCCCGGATACGCCTCAGGAACAGCGAACAAGCCTGTCCCCAGAATAGAAATGAGCACCCATTTCATTAGCAAAGACTTCCCTGGGCTTATTTAAGCATCGATTCCTGCAGTGGTTGTGCGCTTGTAGCGCAGATTAACAGTTACAGAATGTACCAGAGCAGTGTCATCAGGGCACAGCTGGAAACTGCGGAGCCAACCGGGGCGATGCTGCGTCAACTTGGCAGCTGCATCTCCAAGGGTACCTTTAATAGGAAAGCACTTGCTGGGTAACACTGAAGGAAGCAAACATGGTTTAAAGGCAGGTTTATTCTATGCTGTGAATTCCCCTTAGCACAGCATTCTAGCTGCCTGATGGAGCAACTGCCTGAGCACTATCTCCCTTTCTCAGGCTGTTGTGTCTTCTTGCTCTTCAGCTCCTGGTAGGAGACATGTTTCCTCAAAGTCCATCAACACCTCCATTTCTTTGCCATAGGCAGCAGAAGGAGCCTTCCAGCTTTCTACATGGATGGTGAGGAGAAACAAAATGCCTATCCATGGTCATGTTTTTCCATGACATTTCATGTCCCTTCCTGCCCATCCAACTGACGGCTTGGATACTCCTGATCCCAAACTCCACGTGCCCTAAACACTGAAGAGGACCCGTCTGGGGTTATGGCCTGTCCATTGGGAGGTTGAGCTTCCAGATTCGGCCAGAGGAGGGTATCAGAGAGTAACGCAAGGGGGGCTTCGCTCCATCAGCGCAGCCTTTCTGCAGCTTTCCCTCCTTCCCATGGCCGGAGAGCCATCCTGGTGTGTGCAGCCTAAAGGCTCCCCTGAATGAATTGGGATCAGCTCAGAATGCAGCCTGGCTCTCTGGGTTTGAATGCTGCACTATTATTAACTTGGCCGAGGAACAGGAAAACCTTGCACATTTGGCCGGGGCTTGCTCACTTTGTGTATTCCCCCATCTTCCTCTGGGACATCAGGTGCCACTATCAGGGACAGGATATTGGCCTCAGTGCAAAGGTAGTGTCAAGTCTTCCTCTCCTACAAACTGTTCTTGTCCAGAGAGGAGCTTTCATGCAATACCACAGCACTGGGTTCCTACCTCCCTTTGAGGAGGGGTTTGGACTGTAGGAGCCTGTATCTGCAGAGGAGTGGGTGCTTAGAGGTCCCAGCAGCTCACTGTGTCCTCCTGGCCTGCCCACAACACTGCTGCTGGCTGTGCCAATACCACATGGGAAATGCTGGCATTTCCAGAAAGATAAAATGATGGCCTCATGACTATTCATTCCTTTGGTGCCGACTCTCTTGTGCCCACATGAATCCTAATGTGCTGATAGGGTATTCATGAGGGTGCCCTGGATGTCCCCAAGGAACTGGCACTGATGCAGTGTTGATAACTCATCTTCATTTCCACTGAGATGTTGTTATATGTGGTGTGCCTTGACTTTAACCTGCTCCGAACAAGCTCTTTTTCCAGGCTGGGGTTTCTTTCTGCTGATGGCAGAGGCTGGCTGCAGTGGGGCAGAGAAGTCCCACAGTGAGCCTGGCACTGAGGGGACATGCCCATGGTAGAAGGGTTGGATCTAGATTATCGTTAAGGTCCCTTCCAACCCAAACCCTTCTATGATTCTGTGCCAGCACTGCTCACTCCTCCTGGAGAACCCCAAAGAAGGGATTTGAACAGCCCCCTGTATACATCCAACATTCCCCATCTGTTCCATGGTGCCTTTACGTACAGCAAGGCAAGGACTGCTATCCCACCTGCCCAGGCAGGCAGTGCTCTGCAGAGCAGGGCTGGGTATGGCCAACAATACATCCCCAGGCAGAGGAAGAGTGGTTCATCCCCTGGTTGCTCATCTCATGCCCTGTTTATAGTCTGAAACCTGGGGTCTGTTTGTCTGCTCTAGCCCAACATACTGTGAGCTTCCTCCCTCTGAGCCAGGCAGGCAGCTGCAATGTGAAAATGAGGGAGTTTTAATTAACCTCAGAAAAAAAAGAGTCAGGCTGCATCTCTGGGGAAGGAGAGAAGAGAGAATTTGCTCTGTTGGTTACAGAACTGTTACTCTCCTGCCAGCTGAGAGGTGTCTGGGACAGCGGGGAGATGGGGAAAAAAGACTTGAGAAGAGACTTCCAGAGAGACGTGGACTTGGAGATGAAACACTGAATAGAGTATATTTTACATGTAAAATACCTGCCACTGCAGGAACCCGGGCTGCTAATTGGATTGACAGTCCCTTTGATCTTAGATATATGTCTCCTGGCTGATTCATGCTGAGACATCCTTCTGACCTTTTGAATATTCAGCTTTTTAGGGGGAGAAGCAAACAGGGAGCAGCTCTCTTTTAACAGGCTGAGCAATAAAGCAGTCACTGTAGCAGTCCCCCTCATTTTCTTCAGCATGATGTATCAATATCTGACTAATGAGTGTAGCTAGTAGCTGAGTAACTTAACCTACCAAGAGCGTGACTCTAACACAGAAAGATGGTCTCCCATGAGCAGTGGTGCCAACAAGCAAAGGAGCAGGACCAGGACTGATGGGACAAGTAGCAGCTGTTGTGGAAGGTCTTCAGCAAAGGTGGCTTCACAAAGTGGGTGCTGAGATGAGCTCTACTCAAAGCTGGGGACTGTCTATAGCAGCAAAGTGAGTAACACGGTGAGCAGAAGGCAAAGTCACCAGCATCACCCAGCCCTCTGGTGCCTCCTGTGGATGCAGAGCATGGAGCCCTGGAGCATGGCTGCTATCTTCAGCCCTCTTCCCCAGGCAGGGATGTTGGTGGCAAGTCACACCAAGGTGCATGCACCTCAAGGGAGAAGGGTCTTATCCTCACCAGCAGCCCTGCTCTACAGCCCCTATGTAGATGGGTCTCTCAGTGGCACTGCCACATTGTCCCCTGGCATGGTATTTACAGCATGAAGCATCCTCTCATGTCTCTAGGGGAGGACCAGGGAGCTGGCAGACTTGTGTGTCCTCTTGGCATGTAACAAAGGTTTGTTTGTCATGGGAGCTCATAACCAGCTCCATTAATGTTCCCCTGGGAGAGACTGAAGCTAAAGTCTTTGGGAGATAAACAGAGCTTCTGCCAGGCTGAAGGGATTTCTTTTTGCAGCAGCAGTTTATCCTTCATGGCATTCCCAGTACTTATTGCCTGGCTTGTCTTCTGGAACAGAAAAACTCTGATGTGGGGACTGCCTTAGGAGCTCTGTGGGGTGGAAGGGTGCCCTTGTCAGAGATGCTGTACCCATATGCATACATGTGCCTCTTTATTGGGGTAATGTTTCTTGATAAACCACATCCAAACTGGATCTCACCTCTCATTTACACAGTGCAAATCCAACCCCACTGCAGCCCCTGCAGGGCTCAGACCCAGCCAGGCCCTTCAGAATTACCCAGGTTTTGCTTTTCCCAGGACACCTCCACTGCTCGTGCTCCCCCGTGACCTCACACAACCCAACCCCAGCTCCCAAGGACCCTTCTTGCAATGGTGTTATTAGAGGGGAGAAAAAGGAGCCTGGCTCACCGGGTCCTGCTCCCGCAGCTGAGTTTCCTTCCCTCCTCGCTAGCAGGGAATGCATGTTCACATCAGGGCTAGTTTTCCATCCCTTTTTGGGGTTAATCTCTCCAGGGCAGTGCCTGCTGGAGGAGGCTCCCCTGACTCCTGCTGCAGGCAGACGTCTGTCTGATGACAGAAGTGCCCTTCAAGCCTGCCCATATCCTTCACCTGCTGCAACCTGGTCCCCCAGGGGCAGGTAGTGGGGACACAGCCCAGAGGGGAAGGCAGCAGCACGGACAGAGCTCCTGAGTTCTCCCATTCACCCACAGTTTGAGTGGTACATGCAAAGGGATGGGAGACCCAGCAAAGGGCCCTGCTGCTTTCTGCCAGAAGCAGATGGACAAAGCTCAAGCCTCACCCATATGGATTTCCCCATTTTCTACCATTTTCTCCACCCTCAATGGTTTCAAAAAGCAAGGAAAAAAAGCAGGAATTCTGAGTGGGAAATTTCCTTCTAGGCCTGGATGCAGGGCTTGGGATGTATCTGTACTCCCTGCTGAAGTGCAGGGATAAATCTCAGTGGAAGATATATTTCTGTCTTCTAGTGATTAGTGCAGCCTTCAGCAGCATGAAATGCTTCTGCTGATGGAACAGATTTTGTAAGCAAAAGGATCATTTACTACATTAGGAGCTGAACTACAGGTCTTTCAACCCTCCCCATAACTAGATTAAATCAATGTAAGTGACCATTCCCCCCCATTACAGAGGCTCCCCAAGGACTCCCCCACAACAGCTGGCATGGGGACAGACATCTCCAAGTAGAAATCTCAGGACACACTCATTCCCAAAGCAACATCAGCCACAGAGACTGGGAACTGGGGAATAAAGAATAGGCTGGCATGTGAAGTGTAGTGCCATTTGCAGAACAGGGCTGGTGAGGAGGTGCTCCCCATGAGCCCAGGGTCACCAGCAGCACAGAAGGAACCTGTGGGTCATTGGGAGTGCCTTGCAGAGAGCAGCCATGAGCAGCTTTGACAAAGAGCCAAAAAAGAGGAAACTTCCCCAGCTATAACCCTGCAGCTCAGATCATCTCCAGCTCCCCAACCAAGGTGCATGAGAAACAAAATAAGGCTTTATGCCTGGGGCTGCCTTTCCTCCATTCCTGCCAGCAGCTGCCCCTGCACAGATGAGTCTAAATGTACCACAGCTGGCCTTAGCATGCAGCTCTGATCCTTGTGGCTGTGCTCTGAAGGGAACAGGAGCTTCTGCTCTGTCTTTTGAAATAGCTCTGCAGGTGAGTCAAAGAGATGTGATAATTGGGGAGCTTTCAAATCCATAGGCAAAGGCTTAAGGGACAGAGATGCTGCTGGTACAGGGAGGAAGAAGGAGGTTGTTGTGCTTCTTGCACAGCTGGAGTGAGGGATGTTATGTGACGGCACCTACTGCTGGTGTTTGTGGAGCTCACGCTGGCTGTGATGGTTGTTTTGATAGTTCTCAGCCCTTCAGAGAAGGTGAGCTTGGAGAGAAGAAAGTGGGGTGGGAGAGCCTGGGAGGATCTCCAGGCAGCAAACTGCTCTTGTGTTGGCAGTAGTGAAGGAAAAAGTCTTTTCTCTTTTGTTTTTCCTTCCCCTGGGAATGTGATAGTGAGCAGTGTGGCAGAGGACTGGGGCCTTGCAGTCAGAGGCCAGAAGTGGTTTTGGGGTGCTTTCATTGCCTGCTTATCTACAGATGCCTTTAAAGAGCTGAAAACCAGGCCTAGCAACACCATTATGTGACTGGAGATGTGCTTGCTGGTAGGCATGACTATTGGAGTCATCATCAACCAAGCCATCCGTAGGAGTAGCTTTGTTGCTGCATCATCAGTATGTGACTGGCTTTGGTTTTGAGCTCCTTATCCGAAACCACTAGTGGTTTTGAAAAAGCCCACTCTTTGGCACGTAAAGCTCCCTGAAGATCTTCCCTGGATCTAGTGTGAGAGAAGAAGAAAAAGCCTGAATTTGCAGCTACAATGATAAGGCTGGAAGTGAAAGGTGGATAATCTATCCAAACCCAGCTCATGGCATGGCTATGACAGTACTAAGGGTTCACCGAGCTGGTCATGCATCTCAAAATGAAGCTCTAACTCCTTCCTTTGCTCATTTCTTACTTTGTTTCTTTCTCACCTTTGGATTTTAAGGTTTGTAAGTGAGATGCATCTCCTGTCACGAGGACTCTGAGAAGCCCTTGCCTTCGTAACCTGTTGGTGGGGAGCTGGCAGTGGGGTGGTGACTTCCCCTATGCAAGAAAGCAGGATTTCTAAAGAGAAAGTTATCCTAGATGAAGCAAAGCATGCTGCATCTGCAGTGCTCCCAACCACCGCTGACTTGATGGGCAAGCTGTGCTGGAGCCCGGATGCCCATTAGATGTTCCTGTGATCAGCTTAGCTCCTGCCACTCAAAACTAGGGAATTGTGACCTATGGCAGCAATTAGGGAAGATAAAAAGTGCAGTAGTTCCAGAAACAGCTCTTGTGGGAGAGTAAATCTAGACACTGTTGGCTTTATCCTGGTGCAAACGGTTGGAGTCAGGCTAGAACACCCTAAATGCATGAAGGCTTAGAGGGATTTCAATCTTTCAAAGGGCTTGACATCCAGACCCACTTGTGAAACTTAAAGCATCGTGCTTTAGCAGGTCAGAACCCAGCTGCTTTGCCTATTTGTATATGACCAGCACAGAAAGTGTTTCATGCATTAAGGGAAGTCTTCATGTGTAGACACTGAATTCATTTCCCTTCTCAACCTCAATGGCTCTCCCTGTGGGAGAAGATAGCAGCTCAGTTTCGCAAGGCAGAAGCCCTAACCCTCTTCCTGTCCCTGGGGATGGACAGTGCTTGAGGTGTGCAGCTGGGTCCTAACCTGCACGTGGAAGTTCCATGTAAGATGCCAGAAATAGACCTACAGAGTCCAGGCTGGAGCTGTGTGTGACAAGGAAGCCACTTTCTCATCCAGGCTTTCCACTAAACCCCCAACTTTCCATGTGCCCTGCTCCAGCAGACCTCATTTGACATGATGTGAGCTCAGTGCACAGGGGAGGGAGGCACCAGGCAGGAGGCCTCTGTTTCCTAAAATATCTCTGACAGGTGCCTTAATGTCCTGGCACCAGTGTGACACCGCTGAGCAAGGGCTATTAGAGATCCCAAAGTGGATTTCATCTCACTGAGTCTAACCAGATGCAACCCTGGACCTCCAGGTCACTTTTATTTGTCCATCTTCTGTCAGGCACAGAGACTTGAGAGCAAAAACATGCCCATGACATGCGTACATGGCAAACATCTCACTGCTAATGCACGTAGCTTTGGGCTGTGGCAAGCGTACATGTCTCCCCATCCCAGCACAAACAGCACCAGCCCCTCCTGACCAGCCAGCCCTGGGAATTGCATGGATCAGTCTTGTTGAGTTGCAATCTGCCTTCTCTCCGCTGCTGCTCACAAGGTTTTGTGCTTTTTCAGGTCAGGGCTTTTCTTCCTGAATCTCTGATTTCACATCTTCTTTTTAAACTGCCACTAACTAGTAAAAATACAGCAATTCCAGCAAGTTCTTGCCTTGTTCTTCCTTTCTTAATTTGTGTGGTCAAGACCTCATGTACCGTCTTAAAGATAAGGCAAGAAATAAATGCCCCAGTTCACCTATAGTTGTTGCCCCAGATACATGCAGTGATTGTATCCTGCTGGTCCTATGTGCAAACATACTCCTCCTTCAGAATTAAGTCTGGATGTTTCTGACAGAGGCTGGGACTCTGTGATGAATGGATGGACTCTTTGATGAGCTATTGGAAGGCAAAACTGCACAGTGCATTGCACTGGGGTTTGGGGGATTTCTTCCCAGCACAGCCAAGAGGATATCTGGAACATCAACCAAATCACCTCAATTCTGCATCTTGTCTTTTGACTTCTTCTGTAAAGACATTAAGTTCTCTTTAGGACAAGCACCAGGTTTTGTGATTGTTATTCTCCCTATCCAAGGAAGCCCTAGGGATGCCATCCACAGATTGGTACTTTGCAGTTGTCTACCTTCACTGGGATGTGTTCTGTTCCCTGTCCTTCACTTGGGGGTTCTGGGCATGGTCAGCTCAATGGGCTGGACCTGCAGGAGCTGCTCTGCTTGTGATGGCTGTGGTGGAGAGGGCCACAGAGATGACGGTGGGGCATGCAATGCATCAGTTGTCTGATTAAGCAGGAGGATGTGAATGCCTCAGAGATGAAAGCTTTTATTAAAAGGCAAGAGGGTAATTCTTCCTTTGCAAAATGACACAATGTTCCACAAGGCAAAAAAAAAAAAAAGAAAGAAAAGACCAGCAATGTAACTGAAAACAACCCACCCAACCTCAAAACAGTAAATCCAATCAAGCTTTCCTGTTAAATGCAGGCTTTGAAGAACATTGTATTTAATCATTAACAGTGCTGAATCGATAGGAATAATGTGAAGTGACTCTGAGCAGCAGGGGCAGTTCATGTTTACAAAGAGATGAATACTGATGCAGCCATCGCAAGGGCAGCCTGAATGCTGCAAAGCAAGTACATGGGGTGGTGACAGAGGACATGGGCCAGTGGGGAAGGGTCCCCACAGCTGAATGCAGGGAGAAGTGCACTAAAGATATGTAGGAGGCTGTTCTCTGCCAAGTGCAGCTCCAGACTGTGCTGTTGTGTAGGAGAGCCCAACACACAGTTGTTCTACATTCCACTCTGTGCTGCTTACTCTAGCTGTTAACAGACCACATTCGCACCACCGCCCAGGACCAAGTGATATTCTCCCTGTCCTTCTGCAGGCAGTTACCTCATCTGGACCTGCTGCCCACGCTAGGGTGACAAGGAGATAACTCAAGGCAGATTTTGACCTGATGACTTGCCCTGGTGGGACTGTGCAATGAGCAGGATGACAAGTGTACTCTCACAATTTAAGCTGCACTTGTAGGTTTAGAGTATCCTGGCTGCCTTCAGCCCTAGCGTCTCGCTGGCACAAGGGAAGTCCCAGGGCATTAGAGTGATGCTATCTGCTGTGAATCATTTGGTAGAGAGCGGTGGTGGGTGGGTGTTGCTGTCTGAATCACACAACTCCTAATTGCAGCCCCCGCTTAGCAGGCAGTGCTCAGGGTTTGTTTAGTTTTGTTTTTCCTTTTTGCCTGCCCATTTGACAGGGGCTATTCGTTAGAACAGTTTTTATTTGGACATTCTGAGAGCCCTGGTGCCTTTGGCTCTGGGGTGCCAATAATTTTAAATGAATTCTCACGACTTTCCCCCAGATGGAAATGAACGAAAGAGCCGGAGGAAAGGGTACGATTTCCAGTTTGTGGGAGAGCTTCACAAACAGCTCAGATGATTAAAAAAAAGGCAAGGGTGCTCTTTTAATAACAGGTTTTGTCAGGATCCAGCCAATTAATTTCAAAGAAAAATGAGCCATTTTGTTAAAGCAGCCACTTGAGCTTCCTCTTCTGTTCAGCTTCTCTTAAGCTTCACCATGCCTTATGGCTACAGCATCTAACACAGAGGGTTTTAACAGGGGGAGCAGAAGAGCCCTGCAATTCCCACGTGGGCTTTGCAGGGGAACGGCTGTCATTACTGCCATGCCATGGCATTCCAGCTCCTGCTTCCCACAGCAGCTTTTGTAAGTGTTATAAGCACAGAAAGAGATGCTCCAGCAGAAGGCAGATGGGGGTGACCGCAAGATCCAGAGCTCACCTGGGCACTGCTGGAAGGACAGCATGGCTCAACGCCCTCTGGTAGCAGCCATCACACAAGCCATTGCCCCAGTGGCACACCACAGTAGGTATCACTGCCATGTGGGCTGAAGAAGCATCACCCACCATCCACAGGCTTGCACTGGTGGGAGAAGGTTCAGCTATGGGATAACCAAAGGAGAGATAAAATGCACTGAAAATATGTAGGAGGCCATTCTCTGCCCAACTGGCAGCACTCCTTCTGCACCCACGGATGCAGGCAGCAGCAGCCCCAGCTGTGCCAGATACCATGTTCTGATGTGAGCAGTTCAGAGCTGACGATGGCTTCCAAAAGTTTTCCATCACAGCCTCCAAATCCCTTCTCTCTCTAACGTGGTTCATGGCTACAGCATTACCTGGCTGCCTTGCAGCACACAGGGACCGGCACCAACCGTTTCTGTCCCAACTTCTGTGATGTTGTTATTCCCTTTTCTGTGCACAGCTCCTTCCCCTCAGCACTTCAAACTTGGGGGAAAAAACCAAAACAAGCCCAAACCCATGTTTCCTGATGAAAAGAATAAAATCAGTAAATAAATCAATCTTACTCGACACCATTAGATTAGTGCAGCTTGGGCAATTGCATTCTCCCTCACAGACGTTTCCCAGCCAGCCACTGCCAGTGCTGAGAGAGAAGATGGGTTGGTTGAAGAAGAACCAAACAACCCAGCTCAGGGAAGTTGTTGGCTTGTTTCCCAATGGAAATGGGCTCTCTGTTTGTGCTGGGTTTCAAATTCTTTATCCATGTTTTTCCAAATGCCTTATCTCCTCCCCCCCACAATGAACATGTTACAGTACAAGAAGTCAAGTCTGAGTTTAGCTAACGATTCCTGGTGTTTCTGTTCCTAAAAAAAGGCATCAGAAATGAAAAAGAAAGCTGCTTTAGACAATCATTAACACAAAAACTGTTAGCAACTTGGAGCTAGTGTTTTAATCCTGTATCTGTTGTGAAAATAGACTGGTTTGATGGCTTTTCTCCAATCTGTTAAGGGCAGTATTGATCTGGGAGGACAAAAAAAAAAACCTAACAAAAATCTAGATGGCAATTGGCAGCTCTTTGAAATAAAACTTTTTTAGGTATCTAATCTCCCAATCTGCAATCACACAAGTAAGCTTCATTAACTGTGGGGGGGAAATAAGTAAAACATACAGCTTCAATGAGAAAGTTAATAGCCTCTGTGCTGGTTTCTGTGTTTATAGACTTAAATAAATGACAAAAGGAGAACATCTACCAAAACTGTGTTTTGCTGATTGTTAAGGGAGGTGTTAAAGACTCGTTCTACAGAAACAAAAGGAGGTCTATCAATTTGGCATACTAAAAAGAAGCTCATACATGTGGTTTGCATTGCCTGTACTTAGATATTCTGCAACTTTCCCTTTCCTCTGCCTACCTTACTGCATGGATGCAGTGTTGTTCCACATATCAGTGCATTTCACCAGGTCCCCCTTATCTTCACAGCTTTTAGCATGCTTTCTCCTAGCCCTCAGAGCTCTGATTAGGATGCTGCCCTGCTTTTGCCGCAGGCGCTGCTCATGCAGGCTATAGGTAGCATCCCATATACCAAAGTCCTCAGCAATGCAGTCAGCAAAACCTGATGCTCTCTTGGGAAGACAAAACACTGTAACTCCAATTGTACCCCTTCCTTCTTCCCCCAGATGTATATGCATGACATATGGAATATCCCTCGGGTCAGCTGGGGTCAGCTGTTCTGGCTGTGTTGCCTCCCAACCCCTTGTGCATCCCCAGCCTACTCCCTGGTGGGTGAGGAGCAGAAAAAGCCTTGACTCTGTGTAAGTACTGCTCAGCCATAGTGAAAGCATCCTTCTGTTGTCAACACTGTTTCCAGCACAGATATAAAACATAACAGATACAAACATGCTAGCTACTAGGAAGGAAGTTAACTCTACCCCAGCCAAAAGCAGCACACCAAGCCCGATCCCAGTTTTGGCTTGGTTTCCCTTGGTCCCTGATCAAGCACACCCAGATTGATGTCAGCGCTGGGAAATACAGCTCAGGCAGTGCATATCCAGGGAGCTGGGGATGCCCAGAACCTCTCACCTTCACACAGCTGACAGCAAATAATCAGGATATTCCATTCAGCAGGTTCTGCCTGAAGATGAAACTGCAGGTTAGTTTGCACTGTAATCTGCACCTTGTTTAGAGGCTGTCAGCAGGCTGCTGATCTGACCATTCCATTCCTACTGCCCTCCCCTTGTATTTGTCAGTTAGTTTTGTGCTCAGCTTTGGCTTGTTCCCCATGTACTCACTGGGAAATGAAGAGCTGTGTTTGTACCAAATGGGTTTATTGAAGTATCAGAAAGCACGAATCAATTTACAAACGAAATTATATGGTACCCCAAGAATCAAAACTGACAAACACAGAGACTGGCTGTTAAATTAATAGCAAGCCAAGATAAAAGGCAATGCAGACCATAACATCAGTCAGGTACAATACACTCCCTAAAATTTAGAGCTCACAGGCACACTGCTCCATTTCAGAACCAAAGAACCAGCAGAGGGGTTTTAAAACTCAATGTTGCAGGCCACATGGCAGAGCAAATTCCATAAAGCACTGTTTGCATTCTGCAATGGAGGACTTGCTCCTACCTTCCCTTGTCCCCTGTGAGCCTGGGACAGCACCAATGTACGCACTGCCCATGGCACGGGCTGCAGGAGAGCACTGATAGAGTTTCTGCAGCAGGTTCTTCCACTTTTCAAATAGGTTTGGGCAGAGGCAAATTCAGCACTGCCTGCTCTGCCTCTTGGGCAGAGGCTGAGGACCTGCTTGTGTCCTCCTCTGGCACCGGTGGGACCAAGAGTTGGTGCTTCCCTTGCGGGTTGTGGCACAGGGCTGAGAGCGTGCATTGCTGCGGGGCTGGGGAAATGCCATTTGTTCAGTGTCTAAATTAACAGGAGAGGTGAGGCTGGAAGAGAGAGCCCATGGCAAAACAGGGTCAGCGCTATCATCACCTAACGCATGACTAACGGGCACCTCGGCTTTCCCAGGGCAGCACAACCCAGCTCCAGCACCATAAAACCAATGTAATGCTGGAAATCACCCTTGAGTGCTGCAGGGCAGGTGTGCCAGCATGGGACACTCTCTGGAGATGCTCACTTTGTCCTGCTCTGCAATGAGGAGGGTCCCTGCTGAAAGCCAGGGCCACAGTGCACTGCTGATAGTCACCCTTGGAGAGGAGGTGCTCTCTGGGCACGGTGCAGCAGCAACACATTGTGCTAAGTGTATTTATCCACTAATAGAGCTGTCCTGGCCTGGCACAAGCATCACCCTGTGCTCCCTGTTCATCCTGAATGACAGGAACAAGATGCCCAAAGTGTGGCTTTCACACAGGGCGGCACCTTGGGCTTTGCTTTCTCAGCTCATGTGGCATTTTCACACATTTTGCAGGGCTTCTGCCTCTTGCTCTTCTGTCCTCTAATTAACTGAGGGGACATATGATGAAGCATGACAGGCACAAGACATGACAGGGCCATCAAGTGCTTCGGTGTGGCATTCCCCTCAGGTGCCCTGCAAAGCAGCAAGCGTGGGGCAAGCTTTCAGAGCTAATGTGCTAATATACATTGAAATATGAGCGCTTTTTAAAGGGAGAATAACACACGTGTCAAAAGAGACTCAGAGCCCTTTAATCCTGGATGCTACTGCATTCCCAAGTAGCCAGCACTGGAAGACATCAGCAGGAGAGGTGAGAGAGCTCTGGCTTCTCTGGGAGTCTGCCTCTGGTCAAGGCAGCATGACATATACTTCTGAAAGCTGACATGAGCGCTTGTATCCCAAGGATGTGGGCTAAAACTCTCCTGGAATGTTCCAGGCTTTGAGTTAATAAAGCTATTATATGTTAATTAAGTTAAAAGTATTTGATGTTAATCTCTTTGGTTTTCATTGCCTTTTGTTTATGAAACTAAATACGCTGATGCCTAATAATAATAATTAAAGATTGGCCGAGGAGCAGGAAATCAATCCGTGCCTCCTGGGCATTCACTGAGTATCAGTCAGTCAAAAACTATGATGTTTTTTATAAACATGCAATTATTGTCTCACTGAAACTGGATTAACAAATGCAGCTGATACATGCCTGTATGTAAAGCAGCTCTGGCGGGTGGCAGTGACTTCTCCAGGCTCCAGTTTGGGCTGGAAGAGGTCCAGGCTGACCCAGCACAGCCCTGCCTGGAGGAGTCAGTGCTCTGTAAATCCTGTTCCCAGCCATGAGCAGCTTTTCCACCTGCTGGCCCCTACTTGTGTTTATCTCAGGCAGTCTCTGGGTTCTGGATGTTGTCCCTCACAAACCCATCCTTTAGGGCAATCTGCTGGGTGCAGATCCCAACCTTCCCATTACAGCCTGCCTGAACCCTAAGAAAATGAAGGAAATGCAGAAGAGCCTCTTCAGAGTGCAGCTTTCCAGACTGACCGTGCAGAAGAGAACTCACTGAGCTGATAGAGGGGTACCCCAGAAACTGCCTGTCTGAATGTCTCATTTCATGATGAACCAAGTAAGCCAATGTCTCAGCATCACTCATGCTGCTCGGGCACCCCAGCACAGCTCTGACAAAGGGGCTGTGGGGCATCTGCAGAGTCAAGCTTACCAGGTTGGCTTTAAAACCCATTTCATTATTTCTTTGGTGGTGTCAAACTGCCGACAGCTGCTGAATCTGGGGGTGGGAGGTACAGTCATGGCCAGGCTTGTCCACAGGTCACTGAGCAATGATAACGAGTCCGTAGCTACTCACGGCACATTGCAGTCACAACCCTACAAGCCTGGCATGAATGATCAGTCACAGAACAAGAGCCAAGAAACGGGTGTACTGATTGTACTTCACCCTCCGAAACCATCCTCATCAGCAGTTCTCCCTCCACATCTCATTCCTCCCATGCTGCTGCCTCTGTGCCCCCAAACAACATCTTAAGTCAGCTCCTGCCCTTGCAAATAGCTTCTCTCCTACCTTGTCTTACATAAGATCACAAAAGCTTCAGGACAGGCTGAGTTTCGTGGTATAAACACATCATCTTGGCTAACTAAAGGTAGCCAGGAAAGGGTTGTGATTATTAATCAATGGAATCAAACATCAAACACATTTCTTTGTATATGGGAGCCAAATCAAAACCAGCGAGTGCAAGAACAATCTGAACTGCAAAATTCAGCCAATTTCGGAGGGAAATTATCTCTTCTCCCCTTAAAAAGCTCCCTTGGCACATATATAATAGTTACAACCCCTGCTGAGGTGCATTTGATATGTAAGAAAATAAAAAGGGTCTGGCAACCTGGACTTGCAGCAACAGATTAAAGAAAGATCAATCTATTCCTTTGAAAAAGGGAAGGCAGATGGGTAACTTGATTACAGACTCTAAATGCCAGCCTGGGGAAAGCTTTGTGATGATAAGGTATTCAACTGAGTAGCAGAAGACACAGACAGATCCAGAGCTTGGAAACTGAAATGAGACAAATAGGAAGCAGGGTAAGAAATATCGGTACAGCGTGCACAGGATGGAGTGATTCACTGTTACTTGCAGGCTTTGAAAATCAGGACTGAATGTCTTCCTAAAAGGCTAAAGGAGGAGATCTAGGGCCAATAGGAAACAAAGTGTTGGTGCCCTGGGGAGCCTGGAATGATAACTTCAGGATTAATTTGATTAAAAAGTTGAATATTGAGGAAAGGTTTGGGATTTTGAAAGGTGGGACAGGGAAGCAGCTGAGGCTGTAACCCAGAGGCTATGGGAGCACCACCTGCTTCCAAGACCTTTGAGAACTCCATCCTGCAGCAGGGAAACACTATGGATCAGTCACAGTGACCAATGCTGTGTGCCACATTCACAGCAGATCTGAGCCTGCCAGCCTGAAGGGCATCTCCTGAAGCACTTGTATGTGATTTGGGGCTGAAGTTCAGTCCCTGCCGCTTCCATACCCATAGCAAAGCACACAAATAGCATCAATTACAGTGTGCATCCCAGCACACAGCACAGACTATGGAGGCTGGCCCTTGGTTGCTCATAGGCTGAGGCTGGGTAGGGAGCAGAGCCCCTCGAACCAGCTTCCTGCCATCAGGAGCTGCTATCCATTCTCCATGGGTGAGAACACAAGTGTCTGGGCTCAGTGGGGTCACTGCCTCGCTGGATGAGCTTTCTGGGGTCCAGAAGGGTAATTTAAGTGTTTACACAATCTCAGTGTCAGAACCTGGTAATAACCATAATTTACTGCAGTCTAATTGTACAAGAAGCAACGCATAAACAGTTACTCCAGACATGCCTTGACTCGAGGTGTCCCTTGGCTGAGTAAATCCAGCTTAATTAATGGCTCTTAGAGGAGAAAGGGACAAGGCTGGCTGTGTGCCACGTTCCCAAGTGAGTTGAGTGTTAGCTCATCTCTGCATCTACAGGCTGCTGTGGGCTGAGATCAACAGGCTTATCTCACTGCAAGAAGCCCAGGGCAATGAGGTGGTGACCTACAGCTCTGTCCCCTGCCACTCTCCATCCTGCCTCTCCTAGGCATGCACCAACACCCCATCACAGGGTGACACTACAGCAGCTACCTGAAGCCCTCTGGAAACTGCTTGTGCTGCATCTTTCCTCCAGTGAAGCACCGCTGGAGAGGTGACCGAGAGATCTTCCATCCTAAAGTACAGCTGCAAATCATCTCCCCACTAAGGACATTCTAACTTGCTTGCACTTGGTTGCAGGCCAGCATTTCTCTCCATGTACCATCCCTCCCTGGTTGTGAGCAAGATGGGACAGAGCAGGAACATTACCTGCTCCAAAGCCCAGTGTGAATGGGCTACCACTGAGCTGAGCAACTCAGCGTACACATCCCAGGCAGCTCCCCATGATGACAGGTACAAATGGGCTTTGCTCCCTGGCCTGAAGGCAAGTCCAGGAAAGGCTGTACTGGAAGGTGGATGGATGGATGCCAGAGCAATGCTTCAAATCCCCACAGCTCCCAGGAGTGAAGAGTCCATTTCCCCTTCTGCTGCCTTTATCCTCTTCCTCTCATACACATACTGGACAGCAGTACCCTGCATTACCCAGCCCAGATGTGAGCTTTTGAAACAGACACCCAAAGCAAGGCAGGGAAGCCAGATGTAGGGAGAAGAGCAGGAATCCAGATGTGGGATGAAGAGCTGTCTGTCAGAGGATGGAGGGGACCTCCAGGAAAGGCAGGGGAGGGGAGGAAAGGCTCTAAAGGCCCTGTTCACAACGGCAGCTGGCCCAGAGACTGTATTTGTCCTCACCATGGTTCATGTTTATTTTTCACATCAGCCCAGGCCTCTCACCCTTGTTTGAGGGGAAGGGAAAGGAAAGGGCTCGTTTCCCTCAATCACACAGGAACAGCAGCTGTTGTTTGGCAGGGGATGGGTTCAGGATGCCTGTGAGAGCACAGCTATGACCGAGAGGCTGCTCGAGGCTGCCTTTAGCCTAGAGAGCAGGAAACGTTAATGAGCTGTTAATTATTGCTGAGCTTCCCTCTCTCTCGCATGCACCCCTGCACCCCTGCACTCCCCCAGGTCAGGGCCAGGGGGTGTTGGCAATATCTCACCATCCACAGAGGTGCGTTCTCTTTGCTGTTTCCTTTCTTCCTGGTGGTCCTCCCAGAGCCACCTCCCATCATTTCCCACGTATTCTTCTGCCATCTGAGCAACTTCATCTCTTCCTTTGCAGAGAAGCTGTGAATGCTTCCCCTTCCCTGTGGTTCATTCAGGCAGTGCAATCCCCTTGCAGGAACACCATGTCCAGTAATAGGTATTTACACGGTGTGTTTGCTGTGGACACTTGTTCCAGCCTGGCAGGAGGCTGGTGATGGGTGGGAGCAGTGCTGCCCAAATTAGACAATGCTTCACTTTGCTCTCAACTACTGGGATGCAGCCCTGCATCCTCTGAGCCTCCTATAATCCTGGGAAAAGCCAAACTGGCTATTTCAGATTGCCAAGTCCAGCAAACCCAGGCCCCCATGGCAGCACACACGGCAATATGGGCTGGGGAATAGGAAACAGCATCTACAGCTTCCTCGGTGCCTTCCCCTGGACCAGAGCAGAGCTGGCTAACAGCATGGAGTGCACAAAGCCGTGCCACTTCCCCGCTTCCTCAGGCTGAAGCACTGGCAGTGTTCAGAGACACTCTGGCTCCCACAGGCACAGGCAGCCAGGGCCAGGAAACCCAACCAGGCAAACAGAAACCAAACAGCACCCAGAAAACAACAGCACCAGCTTCCCAAGGCTTTCCACTCCAGAAAGGAAACGTTTAGCAGTCGGGCATTCTTCAGAACACAATGGGGAGGAAGCCAAGCTGCAGCAAGAGCAGCAGTGTTACAAGCAGAAATGGGCAAAGGCTGCATGTGCTCCTAAGCAGCTCTGGAAGATCCCTCAACATCCCACTGCAGAAGTGATATGTAGGCATGGGAAAGGCTTTGTGTCTGCTAAAAACCAGCATCAGTGAGAGCATCTTATCGACTGTTGTGATCCAGGAAAACAACATCCAATTGTGAGCCTGGAAAACAATGGATTTGCTTATGGATGAAGTTTACCTGACCTATAATAAGATAACCCAGCCTTCAGAGCTGTGTTTTTTAACTACAGAATGGGAAGAGGGGAACTTGACTGAGAAAGGGCACTTAGGGGCAGGTCGACTGAAACAGGCTCAGCAATATTCCACAGTCCAGCAGAGGAAATGAGAGAAGGAAAGCAAAACACGTCCAAGAGAATATGCAGAGATAAAAAGCAGAAGAGAGATAACTGCAATGAAAGGTCTGTGGGTGGTGCCGAGAAAAACACCACAATGGAAAATGATGTGCATGTGGTTCCTGCACAGTCACCATGGCAAAAGGAAGTGTTATCCTAAAGCCTGCAGGGCACAAAAGCAAGGGAAAGAGCCACCCTGTCAAAGCCATGACTGAAGGTTTCTGTTATGCCCTCGGGTGACGCTGCAGGTACTGCAAATCTGCAGAGAGGAGCGCCCAGACTGGTACAGTCAAAGTAAGGCAGCTACGTGCGGATCAGCCTCAATGTGAGCCCCAGCATCAGAATGGCACCAGGACATCAGGGCGCCTGTGAGTCAAGAGAATCCTGTTCAGCACTCTGGAAGTGGAGATGGCAAAGCCACACTGAGGTGTCTGCGCTGGCACAACCACAGCAGGAGCTGCAGGATGGACATTCACACGAGGCCATGGGAAGCAATGCACACAGAGACTTGGGTTTGTGTAGGCAGCACCACCACCTCACACACCTGGTGCCATCAAACCCCAGAAGAAATCTTTGTGTGCTACCGGCAGAAGAAAGGACACAAGGAAGTCCCAAATGCAGGTGACATGCTGTGACATGCTTCTACTAGCACAGAGCGCCCAAGATGGATTTCCAGGAGGAGGAGCTTACAGAAATGGTACCAGTAAAAAGAAATGAATTATGCACGCAGCACAGTTCTACGCAGGGAAGAGGTACTGCAATGGGAGTAAAAATAAAGGAGGGAATGAAGTAAATTGGAAGAGAAGCCACTCCACCGAGAAGGCAGAGCTTATCACCCATTCTCAATCCTTCGTGTAACATTCTCCTTCCCCATCAGCCAGATGTAGACAGTCAGAAACCTGAGTTAAAATGCAAGTGGAAGAACAGGACTGGCAGCAGCAGGGCTGGCAGGGCAATGCCACAGCAGATGACATTCTGGGTAAGGCACTGACCCACCAACCATCACAGCCCTGGCTTGGGTCTTTGAGGAGAGGCAGGAGGAGGATTCAGCTTGGACAAAAGCAAGATGAAATTTTCAGTGACTTCCAAAGGCAACAGCCTTCCTGCCAAAAAGCAAATGCAAATCACCAGATGCCCCTTCAGAGATGAATAGGGTTTGTAAAGCACCCCACAGACACTCGTGTCTAAGTGTCTCTTTACCCATTGTATCCTTTGGTGTGAAAATACAACAGGTAAGCAGGATCAAGAGATTTCCAATCTGAGATGAATACTGAGAGCACAGAGGGACAAGGCATCAAGAAAATAGACATGTGCCAGTTTTCAAGGCAGGTTTGGGAAGAATCTGAGAACAAAGCATACTGTTAGTGCTCATGTCTACTGGTTCATCAACACAGCATCAAGATTTAAGAAGATGTAAATCCCAGACAAAGATACTGTGAGGAGAGTTCAATAGGACACAGGAGGAAAGTACTGACATAAGCCAGAACAGGCTCGTAACCCTACTCTGCAGAAGCAGCGAAGTACAAAGCAGAACCTGTCATCTCCAAAAACTGGAGCTCCTGGAGTGTCTAAATAGAACATAACAGGATGCAGACACAGAGGGCAGAGATGACTCGGAAGGCAATGACACTCCTGCCTGCTTTGGATGCCCAGAGATGCACAGCATCCCTGCAGGGGCCTTGCACCTCAGCAGTGCTCCAGCATGGTCTGTCCCAAATGTAGCTATTACCAGAGCAGAGTTTATCCTTCTGTCAGATCATGAGATGGACAAGATGGGAAAGCCCAGCTGAGGGGTTAGGGGAGTCTGGGAGAGACTTCAGAAGGACACAAGCCTGACACGCTGGAGTCACATAGGAACTTCTGCAAACCCTTCCCAAAGCACTGGAACAATGGGGCTTAACATTGTACTACTTTTAGATCAAGCAGAGCATAAACCTTGGACAGCAGTGAGTAAAAGTCATGCTGCAATTCAAAACCCAGCTGTACGGAACTGAAGGTGTCCCAGAGAGAATTAAACCTTAGAGTCAGGACATAAACACTGCAGCCGTCGCTCCCCACACACTTGATGTGTGTTTATGCGTTCTTGTGTGGCCCCAACACCACTGTCAGAGCAGGTGCAAAAGAAAGAATAAACCCCAAACAGCATAGCAGAACAAACCAACCACCCCATAATGAGTGCACAAAGGGGATTTGCTTATGTAAGAATTTATCCTTCCTCTCTCAAAACTGTTGGATGCTCAGAGGCTCATTTCATTATATTCATCCCCACTCCTGGCCTGTATCCCAACAGCTTCCATGGCAGCCAAATACAGGCTTTTTAATTTTTATCCCTCTCCTGCAGTGTGACAGGAATTGTTGGAACTTGTGCTGTTTCCTACACTTGTCTCCAATGCTGCAAGGAGAGCCTCTTGCTGCCAGGTTTCCTGCCTCTATTTCCCCTGTGCTGGGACAGCATGCAGGAGCTGGGGAGCTATAAGTAGCTTAGATGGGATGCTTAGTGCACCCTGGCACCATCATGCTTGCCTGTGGAGCTGGAACAAGACAGGAACACGGTCCTCTTTCCCATTAACATGCTCCCAGGAGAGCCAGTTGCCCTTCCATGTGGCCCTGTCACAGGCACACATGGTTTCTACCAGCTGTACACTTGGAAGGGATAGTGTTTTCTGTACCATGTTTACCAGTTCACTCTCTCTGCCCTCTCCAGTGCCAGGGAGATGTTTTCCCTGGCAAAACCCAGCACAGCATCCAGCACTTGGTCTCCCATATATCCTGCCAATGCCCATCAGAGAAGAAAGTGACTGAAGATCACTGCTGGTAAAACCTGGGGATATCTGGGTGCCCTGTGACCACTGAGCAGAGATGACAGCTCCAGGGTTGACCCATGCTTGATGCTTCTCCCCCCCTCAGGGACATAATAAGCTCTCAGGACAGGGACACCAGCAGTGCAGACATAGCCCCCTATCTCAGCACACACAGATGGGCTGCATTGCCCTGCTGCACACCTTACCCTAGTGCAGGGAAGGGAAACTTTGTGTAAGCACATGCAGGTACAGTCAGTGACTCTTGGCTGTTGCTCAGCCTCCCAGCATCAACCTCTGATGCGCCTTCTGGCATACATATTTATGATCTCAATTATCACTGAACAAAACCCCAGGTTGCTGTGAAAATAAATGACTTTTAATCTAAATTGCCCAGTTTACATACTTCACCCCCTCTGCTTAGCACAACAGCTGGTGTTTACCAACTTTTCATTACTATTCCAAGCAACACAGGAAGATATGGGCTGGAGAGGACCAGCCACCTCTGAGATGAGCTCAGGTTTACCTCTGCCTCAGACTCACTGCTCTTCCACATCACTGATGAGCTTCCAGCAGGAGCAGGCTGTGCCAGAGAGCAGCCCTGCCAAAGGCCAGGGTTGATGGAGATGGATAAATGATGTGACATCCATGGACACCAGCTGTAGAACCTGGACACTGAGCTCTAAAGCAGCTCTGCACAGCCACAGTGTGGTTTTAGCAGGGGTGGTGCAGCAGCATCAGCTGTGGTTGATTGCTGTAGTTAAAGGAAAGCCCATGTGTGGGACTTTGGGATGGGGGAAGTGGATGGTAAGGGAGTAAGGAAGGACTCTCCATCCAGCCCAGCCTCTGTGCAGCACAGACACAGTGAAGATTCACAGCACTGTTCAGTGAAGGGATGATGAAAGATGTCTGCTGATAAGCATTATTGTATTTCTGCAGGAAAGACTAGTCGCCATGTAAACCCAAATAAGTGCAGCTATCGCTACACTTCTGTTCATGTCTGTATTTATAGTTATCAGCACTTCCTTTTCCCTAGCGCTTGGGAGGATCACACTGGAGCTGAGACAATCCAAGAATTATTCTTGTCATTGTATTTCCACAGTACAAGAATGAGCATATGTTAAAGAAATCCAGCCCCTCTTTATTCCAGGCCTTAAATGTCCCTCCTGAAGCATTGAATAAAAATGGGATCAGAGTGCTAGCATTGGCTCTATGGTGGGCTTACATCAGGACTGGTAATATTGGTGCCTGGACAGTTGCACTGGTGAAAGATTGGAGTGAGATGGGTCAGCACCAGGTCCAGACAGTGATACCCAGATGCAGCAAAGCCAAAGCAATGAGGTTCCTACAGCACCTTTCACTCTTCAGCAGTGCTGGAAATGAAGGTGCTGCTTTGGCAGCTGTGTGAAGGCATGTGCTGCTGCACGTGGTCCACACCAGTCCTATTTCCAGCTCAGCTGGCTGAGGATGGAAGGAAGGAAAACTCCTGGGACCGGGCATGGAGCTGACAGTCACATGTGGCTCAGAAATCAGTCACAAGCCACAGCAAGATAATGATACCTGGAGTAAGAGGAGACTTGATCCTTCCTTTCCCCTGTTTCCTCCCCTGGGCTGATGTAAGTGCTGGTGAAGGAGGGCTGGACATTGGTGGCCTATCCTAGGCTAAATAGCTCATGTGTTTCTACAGTCCTGCTGCTCTTGGAGCAACATCACAGCTCTGGCCAGGCTCTGCACCCTGCAGCACCTTGATGCATATCCCTTACATGGTCCCTGTGCTCCCTCCCTGCATACATACATGGATGCTCCCTGCTGCATCTAAAAGACAGAGGGCTCCAAGCCCTAGGAATGATAGACAATATCCCTCCACCCAGGAAGGGGTGATGGATGATAACCCACAGCCTGGCTGCCTCAGGACCTGACCTCTTCTGGCACAAAGTCCCAAAGCATCTGTTTCTCTGCCCACAAAACTGCACTGGCGGCTGGAGGGAGGTTGCATCCTCACCCTCCCTTGGGCACGAGGCCCAGAAGCTGCTACACACAACTGACTGCTCTAAGTTTCACTTTATTTCCAAGTATTATTGCAGAGCTTAATTAGCCCTGTCCACCCTGACCCCTCATCCCCCTGGGGAACATCCCAGCTTTGTCACAGCATGTGGGAGCGGGCAGGCAGACAAGGGAGCGGGGAAATGGTATTTTATGGGATGTTCCCAAGGAGCAAGTCTCTTTTTTTAACTGCAGGCACCACAGATTTGTTTGCTGTGATTTAAAGAGGACACATTTGGTTAAAACTGATGGGCCAGATCTACAGTCCCTGCAAATCAGAACATAACTGTTTGGCTTCATGGGGCTTCACTGATTTAGACCAGCTGAGACACTGACCCTCTGTGTTCAAACAAAGACCGGTTTTTCTCAGTGGTGCTAGGCAGCATGGGCTCAGCTTTGGCTTTGGAAGGGGTATTTTAGCAGGGATGTTCTCTGTATGATTCATCCTCCATTGGACTTCACTTTGGCAAGAACCACAACAGCCACTGGCCACTGGAGTGGGTCTGGGGGCTCTCCCACAGACAGAGGCACAAGCACAGAGCCTGGCCAGTGGTGCAGCACCAGCCTCTACACCCACTGGTAACAAAAGCATCACTGGGATCCCTGGGCAGCAGCAGTGGTGGCCTTGAGCCTCCACTCATCACAGGTACCTAAAGGGCACTGCTGAGGACCAGACAGGCTGGGTACTGCAGTCAAGCTACCGTGGGGCTGAGCAGCATCCCTAAGTGAGGTGCTGGGGATGGCACTTCTCAGCCACCTGAACTGAGAACAGGCAGCCCTGTGGAGCGAGGCAGGAAGGTTCTGGGGACTGGTTCTCCTCGGAGCTTTCTGTGTTCCAAATGGGATGAATATTTACCCTCTGCGTGCTCAGGGCTGAAGCTCCCTAAACGCACTGCAGGAATGCCTGCTAAACAAGCAGTAAACTATTCATTGCCCCAGTGATGGATGCCTCGCAGGGATTAGAGGGGGAAAATGAAGTCAGCATTTGCAAAGAGCAGTGAGGAAATGAATGTTCTGCATGTAGCATTCCCATTCAGGGGACCACGGCAGGGAGGTGGAAGGACTGGGAGCTGGGTCTCCTTGGGAAGCCCCCACTGGGCCACAGGTTGTCAGAGCAAAGAGACGAGCTGGAAAAACGGCTCATTCTTCACTCTGCACCAGTCATGGTTGAAAACCGAAGTCAGCCTTAGTCAGGAAGCAGCACTTGCCCACACGAGGCTGCAAACGTGGGCAGTTATTGCTCTCTGGTGGTGAGATGGGCTATGGAGGAGAGCTGCTGCTGCTCCTGATGCTTTCAGAAGGCTCCTCGGTGCCTTCTGCTCCTCCTGCTTGCTCTGCGGAGGAGCTTTTGCTTCTCTCCAGCCATGTAGGTCAGGGCACTTGAAGGCAGCTTGCTTGCTGCCTGCAGGCTCCTGGCTCCTCCTGGGGCTGACAATGGCTCATGCAAAGGCTTTGCAGCTGCCTCTGCCCAACAGAAGTCTCCCTGTGTCCCATCAGCACCCCTGCCAGGGGCTGGATGTGTGCCACACAGCATCATCAGTTCCAACTGTTAACCCAGCACTAATTCCACCACTAAACCATGTCCCCAAGCATCACATCTACACATCTTTTCAATACCTCCAGGGGTGGTGGCTGCACACTTCCCTGGGCAGCCCGGTCCAGTGTTCTTTTGCCATGCAGGACCTGCAGTGTGCTCATGCTTTAGATGCTGAAAGCGCACATGGCCTGTGGGGCAGAAGAAGCCACCACAGATGCTCCAACATCACTGCTGAGCTGAATGGCAGGGCTGGAGTGAGGGTGGGCTTTGCCTGCCCCCGAGCTGCTGCCTACCTGCAGTCCACAGCCCCTTTCACTTCTCCTTTCCCTAATTCTGCCTCTCGCTGCCACAGGCTTTGGTGGTGCTTTGTACAAAAAAGGTCCAGGGCTTTACAGAGGTATGGGTCACAGACCTGTGCAGAGCAGACAGGACAGAGAACAGGTAGGAATAAATAAAGGAGTTGCTATTCAAGTTAAAACACATTTGGGTTGGGCTGAGCTGCCCCATGGGACCTGAGGTGTGTGTGGCAGCTGGCACATGGCAGCACTTTCCTGTCCCCACCCAGGCAAGGCACCCACACTCCAATTGCCATCTGTTGCTCATCCCCACTGCACTGCAGGCGCCAGCACTGCCGCCGGGTCCCCATCCTGCCCCGATGCCCAGCCTTGATGTACCTTCCTGCTCCTGGGAAATGAGGGCAGGGTTCCAAGCACTTCACCCCTTGTCTGTCAGGGACAAGAAGACCAAACCGTGCGGCTGCTTAAGATACGATGCTCTTTGGGGCTGGTTGTCCTGCCGAGCACGTGGACCCATACCAGGGGCACAGCACGATGCTGTGTGACAGCTCACAGTGGAGTCCCCAGGTTGTGGTCAGTCAGACGACGTGGCCACCTTCACTCAGCCACCTGGGCCGGAACGTTGCACAGCCCACTGTGCCCTCGGGTCCCTGCAGGGCACCGGGGATGTCACCCAGCTTGGTGCGGATGAGACCCTGCAGCCCCTGGTCTTCCAGCTCAGTCGCAGCGGCAAGGGCCAGGAGGAAGTAGGCTGCTGCATCCTGTTCATCCTAATGTAAAGGACAGGGTAGGCGTTAGGAAGTGGTTTAATTGAGGGTCACGGGGAATAAGGGAGCTGGAGTAGAGCCCAGCGGTTCCAGGCAGAACACGGTGACACCTGACTTCATTGAAATGGGGCTCCATACAGACACAGCCAAGTGCCAGAACCTCTTTCCAAATTGTTCTTCCCCCTTCAAAACCTGGCTGTGGCAGCATTGTATGCATTCATTCTAAAGCTGCAGATAGGATGGAGAGTCACAGGATGCAGCTGCCTACATGTGCAGATGTGTCACTCTTACCTCCAGCTCTCTTTCAAGACCAGAGTGCTCAACACAGCATCATGGAAAGGTTTCCTACCTTCAGTTTGTGCAGGGTCAGGTTGCCAAGGTGGCAATACACCTTGCAGTAGTAGAGGGCCTCTCCAGAGCACTGCAGCAAGGGGGGACGCAAGGCAAGGGTCTTTAGGTAGCAATCTTCTGCCATCTCATACATATGCAGGCAATAGTAGACCGTAGCCAGGCGGTGGAATGCAACCAGCTCTTGTAATTGATCTCCTGCAAAAGAGTTGCTGATACAGTCTCCCTGCAACAGCTCACCACGCATCCCATGCTGAGCAGCTTGGGGGTGCATTTGCTCAACAGCCTGAGGCATGGGGATCTTCCTAAGGAGACACTGTGTTAGTAGGTGGTTCAGAGAAAACAGAGCCATGGGCAGGGGTGCTGGTACCAACGCTGGACAGATCGCCCAAGGAGTAAATCATTCAACCAGGGTGAATGATTTCTTTGGTGCTGCAAAGGCACTATTACAAGACTGGTTCCAACTCAGACATTTATGATGGCGTTTTGCCCATTCAAACTATTTCTGTAATGGGAAGGGATGAGTTTACCAGAACAGCCAGGGCAGAGAGGAACTGTTCAGTCCTGTGCCTTCACCAGACTTCCCGTGCTCTGGTGTAGCAACAGCCCTCCGCTCAGACAGTCCCACCACCACCACAGCAAAGCACTCCCATGTGGCTGTCATGCAGCTTAAAAAGGGAATCAGCCTTAGAAAGATGTTACCAGTTAGGACAAGAACAGGTCCAGCAGCCTCCTGAGAGCAGGAGATCCCCCTTTCACATGCACAATGCTCCCACGCAGAAAGACAGCCCTGTCTGCAGGGAACATCACTCCCCATGCCCTGTGCATGTGCATCACTCACCGACCCTGATGCTCAGCCTGGCTGCCAGTGTGGCAAACTCCAGAGCCTTCTCGTAGCCCTGCAGCCTGATCTGCAGCTCTGTCAGCTTATTGAACAGCCGCAGCTCTGTCTTAGAGGCCTTTAGTTTTCTGGCCAAGGGCACAGCACCTCCCTGAGGAGAGAGGACAGTGAGTCCAGGCTGTTCTTGGAGGTATGGGTACAGCACTGCCCGCAGAGGGGTGATAGAGCAGCAGGACATGGAACAAGTGCTTGACATAGCAGGCAGATGATGGAGGGGTTGAGTGCTGCAGTTTCAGGTCCTAGCTCCTTCTTTCCCTTGAAAATAGATTTCATATCCCAGAGTGTGGTTCTCAAAACCTGAGCCTCAGATCTCTGCCCTTCCTTAGGTGCCTGATATTCTGACCCTGAGCATGTCCCCAGGAGCAACCAGCTCACACCTAACACTGCCAGGATTTATAATGTAGGGATCCTGCTCCCACCTCCCAGATGATCTCTGGGGTGAGCTAAAGCCATTGCAAAGTATGTCTGTGCTCCAGGCTTCCCCCTGCAGCAGTCTGCACACTCAGAACCATCCCAGCCCTCTCCATCCCTCCAGCCTGTCCACACAGTGCTGCAGCCAGCCCAGAGGCAAAGCTCCCCAGAGCCATCACCTTGCAGGGACACAAGGACAGAAATGCTTGGGGGGATCAGTACCCTGTAAAACTCCACTGCTCTCTCTCTGTTTCGACTGCCATTAAAAAAGGTATCACCTGCTTTTTCATAAAGATCCATGGCCAGTGAGATGTTCTCCCCTTTCAGAGCAGTCTGAATGGCTGCCTAGAAGGAAAATGAACTGGAGTAAGACTTGGAAAGAAATTTGTTTGATTAAATAAAACCAATCCATCATAAACATGAGCCCCAGTGCTCCAAACAGCATGGAGACAGGTTGGCCAGCAGGCACATATCGGTAGCTGAGTAAAAAGAGTGAGGACCCAAAGCATCTTCTATGTGTGTCCAGGCTGGTGCTTTGCTCAATACCCTAGCACAGTTCAACCTCAGCAGGCTCAACCAGCTTTCTGCTCTGCTGAATCTGGGCACTTGAAAGGATTTCCCATCTTTTAATAGAAGCTGCTCCCTGAATGAAGGAGCCCTAAGATTTAATGGACTGCTATTCCATTTTGCAGCTCAGCTGATAAAATAGACCTAGAGGTGGAAAGAAGCCAGTAGTCTTCTACTACAAGAAGTCTCCAAGCACTTCCCTAGCACCTTACCCCTTACCTATGTGTGTTTCAATGGGAGCCGGTCACCCGGCACCTCCAGGTTCCTTTGGCACTCCTACATCACTTTCTCACTCGATAATCTCACAGACTCTCACCCCAAAATCCTCTAAACCCAGTGTATGAAGGCAAGATAGGAAATCTAGCACCAGATAGCGCATGAGTGTAAGGCAACAGCTCCTCCTTCCAGCAGCAGGTTTACACTGCTCATGAGAACTTTCTCCTCCTGGTCTTCCAGCTGCAAAAGGCTCCTACTAAGGAGCTATGATGGGAATGCAGCTAGACGGGATGGGTATAGCACTGCTTCAGCCACCTCCTCTATACCTGAAAGTACATTTCCACCAGCTCATCTTCCTGCATAAGATAGTAGAGCCTTCCTGCCTGCAGCCAGGCCTCTGCTGCTTTCACAGTCTCCTCAAGGTCAATGAAGATCCTTAGACTCTGTTTGGTGCAGTCCAGGGACTGTCTCAGAGCCCTGTGATAGAAACAGGGAAAAATCCATTATAGGGAAAGCAGAGGACACCTCCAGCAACGAGCTGCAGAGCTACACCACCTCTCCGTTGGCAATCCTGCCTTCTCCTGCAGCTGCCACAGGTTACAGACAAACGGACAGCTCTGAGCAAGGTAAAACTGTGCAAGCCTCCATGCTTTAGTGCATGTGTGCATTATCATCTGGCAACCTCAGACCAGCCCAGGATCCCAGTGCTCAGCACAGCCCCAAGGAAGCTCCCAAACGCGCTGCTCCCCACCTCTGCTTGTTTAATCTGATAAAGAGGGTTTTGCCCATGTCACCTGCAAACCCTATTTGTCCCCTGCGCTAAGCCCCAAAGTCACTCCCAGGTATAAGACAGGGAGCGCTTGCACCTAAGTTTTCCATACATCATCTGGCACCCAAACCCACATCCCTACCTACTGTCTGTCCCTTGGTGCAGCCAAAGAGGAACATATGTGGCTACATGTGCAAGACCTCAGAGCCCCTTTCCAAGCCCTTGGTCACTGGAGGACAAGGGGACAAGCAGCAGGACAGGCCAGCAGGCTGTCTGCAGAAGGCAGCTGTGGCCAAGGGAGCGCTGGGCACTACCCAGGACATGTTTGTTTGCCTGGTGTCTCGCCTGCTGGCAACTGGGCTCCAGCTGTCCTTGGAGCCCAGGGAACGGGGAGCTTTGTGATCTTAAATAGCATCATTCACATGACAGGCGTCTGCTTCCTAAATACCTTCCCTCTGAACTCACTGTGACCTAGCAAGGCAAGGTTAGCATCCAAGTTAATGACAGCCCCTGCTCATTTGTCCTTCTGGAACATGGGAGCTAGCTCCACTGTTTGACACATTTGCCTTCAAAGACTGAAGGAAGTCTGTGGTCTGTCCAAGTCTCCTTCTCTCCCCTCCCACCTAATCTAATCAGTCACCTGCATGTGCCAAGCAGGAGATTGAAAGGTGAATTGATACAGGGTCTTAAATACTTCCCTGGGGAAAATATTTCAGCAGAGATAGGAAAGACAGACTCAGCAGCTGGAGGCTGAAGCCAGACTTATTCAAATAACAGATAAGGAACCTATTTTTACTGGTGAATGGTGGTTAATCACTGGAAAAAGCCTCCAAAGGAAGTGATGAATTCCCTGTTGCTGGATCCCCTCTGACCAAGGCTGGATGCCTCTCTGGAAAACTGTGTTTGGCCAGAACCCACTTCTGTCACAGCTAACAGCCACTGCTCCTGCTTTGGGTGAGCACGGACCCCGCTCTAGCAGCATCTAGCAGCCACAGACAGGACTTACTCAGGTGTGCCCAAGGCCTGATAGAGCTGGCTGAGGGTCTGCCGGACATTGCCTTCCAGCTCCCTGTCCTGCAACTGCTGTGCCAAAGATACCCAGTGCTCATGGTAGGTGATGCAGGCCTGGAGATTGGGGGACACTTTGCTGTAGAAATGGCAGAGAGACTCAGTGATGTGAAGCTGACCTGCATGGTACAGGGAAGGGAAAAGGACAGGTCAGGGGACTGCATTAGGGTGCTGCACACAGAGCTGAATGCTGCCTTGGTTCCCGCCAGCACATCTGTACTCACTCCTCACGTTATGCCACTTCAGGGCAAAAACCAACGCCAGTTCATAACAGAGTTTGCCATCCTCCATCCTCTGCCTGTTCACCATGGCCTGTGCTAGCCACAGCAGCACCCGCACCAACTCCATCTCCAGGTCTTCGCTGCCCTGGAGCTCAGCGTAGAGCTGAGCCGACTGGAGCAGGTAGAGCTCAGAGAGCTGGTTTGCCCCATGTGAAAGGCTCAGCTGCCCCAGGTTAGCCAGGGCGATAGCCTGGTTCCTCTTGTTCCCAGTCTCCTTGGCTTTGTGCAGGGCCCGGAGGTAGTTCTCTGCAGCCTTTTGTACCTGCCCTTCTCCTTTGAGGGCAATGGCCAGGAGATTGTGCACCGCTCCACCCTGAGTCACGCTGTCTGTCCCATGCAGAGAGCGCAAGAGCTGCCGCATGATGTCTGCGGCGGGTCCCGGCTGGCTGTGCAGGAGATACATCCACCCCAATGACAGCGAAGACTCAAAAGCCTCCTCCTCTCCCATCAGTCTACTGATGGTTACAGCCATGGCTGCATAGCAAACCGCCCCATCCAACACACCATGCTGGAGATACATCCTGGACAAGATGGTACACAGCGTCCTCTGGATGGGCACCACTCTGCTCTCACCACAGAAATGAAGTGCTTGCTTGAGATAGAAACAAGCCAGTGCTGGGATGCTGCTCCTCTCCAGTTGGCTTCCCAGGAGTTTGGAAGTATTTTGGAGGATAAAGCCAGCTCTCCAAGTGGGTGTTGGTGTCCCTTTGATGCCAGTGGGAACAAACAGCCTGGCAGAGGCCAGTGCGATATTTGGCAAATACTTCTTGTCATACAGGTAGCTCAAGATGGGGGTGGCATCCAGTGGCATAGAACTAGTGTCTGGGCTGACTGAAGTGATGGCGAGACACTGAAGATGCTCGGTAAAGGGCAGCACTTCATCATTTTTGCCCAGTTGTAGGAAGAGCTTGACAATAAGGAAGCAGACCCTTGCCTCCAAGGGAGCATTACCCACAGCAATGGCTTCCCTCAGGACATACATCATAACCTCCAGCTCGTTCTCAGAGCTGAAAGAGCGGCCAGGCAGGCAGACAAGCAAGGCCACCATTTTTCCCAGCAGGAAGGAGAACTTGTGCTTCATGTTCTGCTTCAAGTAGATGGAGGCAAGGTTCACATGCAATGCAGCCAATAGGGGCAGGTCCCCAAAACCCCTCTCCAGGATGCTCATGGCTTCTTCAAAGTAGACTCGAGCCTGGGAGAACTTGACCTTTCTGATGCAAAGCTTACCCAAGAGGAAACAGAGCCTGACATGAGCCCAAACTGAATGAGTTCTCTTGGCCCAGTTCCTGGATGCCTCAAGGTACAAGATCAGTTCATCCTCGTCAGAGAAACCATAAAATGTGGAGTTGAGAAAGGAAAAACTGAGATCATAGAGGCTTTGAAAACTGGGCACGTAACTGTCTTGGTTAAGGAAGGTCAATATGGGGTCAAAGACATCAGCATCTTCCATGTGTCCAGCATTCAAGTCAATGAAGAACTTGGGATCATCAAAGTCATCCAGCTTCTCCAGGAGAACATCTTCCAGTGTATGAGGGGCTGATTCACTCCCTGGGCTAGACAGCTCAGAGGTGCTATTGGTAGCCAACTCATTTATTTCCTCCCAGGACTGGAGCAACTGGATATCTTTACAGCCACGGAGAACAGCCTCTGGAAGGGACAGGCCATCATAGTGAGATGTTTCCCCATGTCAAAATTCACTCTCAGAAGTCATCGTAAAGCATCCCATTATGTCCCTTCCACGTACTCACCTGACGGCACTTTCGGGAGCATGGCTGTAGGTTCAAAACCATCTACACAAAGAGACAAACAGGAAACAAAAAGCAAGGAGCTCTCTAGGCACTGCCCAGCACTGCTCCCCATGGGCAGCCATACGGCTGGATATGTAAGGAGAGGGGAGACTCACCCAGCCGGTACACAGAGGTGATGTCCGTGCGTGCCAGGTCACTGAGGAGGGTGGTGAAGTGCTGCTCACCACCATTGCAGGGGATGCGCAGGAGCAGGGACTTTTCTTCTTCGCTCAGAAACTCCAAGCCTTTTCCCCTAGGTTGAGGCAGACATCAGGAGAAAACAGTCAGAGCCTGCCCATCTCCTGACACTACAGCTGCCCTGTAGGCTGGGCTGGGCTTTCCCACTCCTCTTCCTCCCACCAGAAAAGCTCTGCTGCAGATGAATAGAGTCTGGACACTTTCCTCATCAAGGCTCTCAGATTCATGCTCTCATGGAGGAACCTATGGGTATTAGAGGGAGTAACCTATTGGTCTTTTTACTCTCCAGAAGCCCTTTCTAGATCGAAGCATCATCTGAGCTCTCTGTTCTCTGTAGTATGAGAGAAAAGCGCCAAAGACTTACTCTGAGTGAGCATGACCGAGGAAACCCAGCAGACCTGGCAACAGGTTAGGACCTCTTCCTCCCACATACACTCTTGGAGAAGAAGCCTTTTTGGATGGGTACTGAACCTGACCTATGTCTTTAAGCCACCAACAAAGACAAGTCCCCAGGTCATCAGCATGGGATTGTGTCACCCTCCCTTCCTGGACAATTTCTGTCTGTGTCCTTGGGAGGGTGTTCAACTGTGCTCAGTGAGGACCTGTGCCAGTGGTTGTTTGCCTCCACCTCCCACAGAAAGCAAAGAGGCAGGAGGAAGCAAAGCAGGACTTGGTTTCTTGTCAATGATCGCTCTCCCCACCCTTGACACGCTCAGAGCTCCTCAGACAAAGCCACGAAGTCAAGAACATTTCTAGGTGGAACTGTGAATCCAGTTTGCCTGGTGCACAGATGTGCTGAGCTTCCTTAGCACAAAGCCATGCTTAGCCCAGGGCCAGATCTGTTCCTCTCCAAGAATCACCTGAGACAAGTGAAATACAATTGCTTTGTCTGAGCAGAGCCTCCAGCAGCCTGTTGGCAGCAGAGCCTTGTGAAGGCTTCTGGACAGACCTCAAATGAATCCTCTATGAAGGTCTTGCAAAGCAAATCACCTCCCTGGACTCTCACGTAGCCTTGAGTTGGGACTTGGAGTCTTCCCTTCATTTTCTCCTGAGTTTAATGTAATTGACATGGTAGCAGTAAACTTACAGAGGTTCGCAAGCCTTGAGACTAATGTATTGAGTTGGGACAAATCCAATGCTCCCACTGCTGAGGGATTTGCCCACAAACCACGGGAGTCCTGGAATGAAGAAGCCAATGACTTCTATGCTGTCTCCTTTGGAGAAACTCAGTTCATCCCATGCTGCTCCTCTGTGGTCCTTTGTGGCTGTGCACCTGCCTTTGACTGGGAAACCAAGGCAAAAAAGATCATTTCAGTGTAAAGCCATTGTTAAAACCTCCTCACTGGAGAAGACTTGGGCAAGGAGACACTGTGATTTCAGCTTGAGAAGGCTACCTCCCTGTCCCCTAAGATTTATTGCGCTCTGAGTCACATCTCTTCTTGAGCAGAGGATTATAATGAAATACACAAAAGACACGGACAAAAGCCTCACAGCCAAATACTGAAACCTCTGAGAGCTGCACTATAGAAGGTGTCTGGAAACATGAAGCTTCATAGAAGCTGAACTGTCTCAACTCTCTGCCAGGAATGAAATCTTTGACAGTACAAATGTCCATCACACTACATGCCAAATTCACACCTGCAGTGACTTCTCAAGTCCAACATGCACTGAACAACGCCCATGTGTGGGCAGGAACGGCCTGGAGAATGATGGGCACAGATTTCATATGCACACTGGTGGGAGACTAATTATATAAAACTTCAGTTCTGAAAGAATTAAAGGAGTGGTAAAATTGCAGTGGAACAGAAAACCCAGTGGCAGGAGGATACCACCAGCAGCCCTCTGTACTCTATTTTGCTCAGAGCTTCCTTCTAAGTACATGCAATTTGCAAGCTCTGGTCTCCATTCAAGAGAGGCCAAAGATGCTGTTTTCCCTTAAAGCACCTTGCAATGGAGTGTCATCAGATCAGGGGATGGGTCTTTTGCATTTGTGGCCAAACCCAGGTTTGCAAGAGCTGTACCCTTCCCTGGGAAGGGCAGCTGCATTACACGGGTGTCACTCACCAATTGGCTCAGTGCTTGTCCCACTGATCTCCTGGGAGATTCCAAAACTCACAGCATAGTTCCTCAGGAACCACCTACAAAGCAAAAGGGAACCACACTTGTCCTCTCCTAGCAGCCCTGCCCTCAGGCCAGCACCAGGGATGGTCTCATGCAAGTAGGACAGAAGTTCTGTCCCCTGGGAGTGCCCGAGCTGCTATGGATCATGGCCAGTCTAGTAATTCCTTGCAATGGTGTTACTGGTCATGGGAGGCAGTTTGCATCTCACAACTGCAGCCTTACACCCCATTGTAAGATCAGGACAAGAGGAGCTGGGGGTGTCTTTGAGGCTCATCCATGTGTCCAACATGAAGCCACACTTTGACTGGCTAAGTCTTGCGTTATGTTTTTTTCTCCAGGTTATTCACATGTAAATCTAAATAATCTCATGTATGACTTCAATCGATATCATACAAGAATAATATCTGAAGTATGTCCTTGCACTGTCCCTTTAACAGGACCTGAACTGGTTCCACTGGTTGTCTTTATGTATAATGTATATCCTCACAGAACTGTGCAGCTCTTGACCACTGCTGGAAGCAAAAACAACTTCTCATTCCAGGCTTGGTGCCAGCTCATGCATCAGGATCAGGGAAGAATCTTGGCTTGAGCTCTGTTAATTGTGCAGTCTACTTACTGGTAAAATGGGTGAGGTATTGGCTCTAGAGCTGTCACAGGCACCAGGCCTCGCTGACCCGTCAGTAAGGATGTCCCTTCCCACTTGGACTCCTCTCCAACACTCTTCACATGGATCAGCTCGTTCTTGCAGAGCTGCAGGGCTTCCTCTCCCTCCTGCTCCGGCTGCCGGGCACCAGGAACTGCTCTGGAAAAAAAGTTACCTGCAGATAGACAGAGTCGGGCCAGGTCAATGGCATGAGTACAAGACATAGCCCAGCACAGGGCTACAACACAGCCCAGAGGAGATGCTTTAGAGGAAGTCTCTACATATGCAGTCCCTCTCACCTTCCTGCAGTAGCAGACCCATATATATGGTGGCCAAGCGATCTTCATCCACAGTAACTCTGATCTCTGTGTCCTCCATCAGAGCACAGTTCAGCCAGTACTCCTGGTCAAAGAGAAGCTGTTCCAGGCAGCTGCCCACATACCCTATGAAACCAAGAGGGAAAGTAGTGTTAGCATTCTCTATGGGGCAGGATGAAGTGCTCTTTGGATGTCTCTCAGCCTGCCAGCTGCAACCATGCTGTGAGGCCAAAATGCCATAGAGGGATTCCCCAAAAGGCATCCTCCTGGGTCTTGTTCACTGATGCAGACAGTGGCTTCATCAATCTGTAGATGGACACCAAGGCTTCCTAATTAATATTCTTCATCTGTCCACCCTGTTACATTACTGGGGTTTTTTTTATGACAAAGAATATCTTCTCTAAAACTCCTTCTCACACTGTCTGTTTAGATCTCCCACACCTTGGAAGCATTACCTAAAGTCAGATACGTGGAAAACTTCCAGACTTCTTCTAGGGTTTTGAAGGTGAGGATGAACCGATCCTCCTGTGCTTCCATGCAGACCAGCCTGGCTGACAGCTCCTGAACATGGAAGACAAATGAAGATTAAGGGACAGTCCTGGGACTCTGTCAGGGGGTCTTCTTTCTCAGTGTGGGAATAATAATACTCCCTGGAATGAGACTAGGCACTCATTTATTAGCATAGTTGAGACCGAAGCTATGTGATTTAGTTGCCTGGGGTTAAGGGGATGGTGCTGCAGTCAACAGCTCCAGGCAGCTCAGAGCCTCCAGCATGAGGCTCCTGACATGAGGCTCAGCTTTGCATCTGCCTCTCACCTGTTATGAGTGAATTTCCCCCATCATTCCACTTCCTTACAGAGTCCCCATGTGCAGAACATACCCTGCAGTAGCCTTGGAGGAACTTCTCTCTCTCGGCTGGGTTTGGTATCCCATCATCACGCATCCCATCACACCAGGACCCTCCCAATACACGCTCTGCCCTGCCGGGCTGGGATGCTTGCCTTAAACAGGGCACAGACATCTCTGTCGTCACTCTCTAGGGCCCACAGCTTCTTTCTGGCTGCTTCCTGGAGCTGGGAATTGAGGCACCGGGAGGAGCGGCTCTCAACGGAGAAGAAGAGTGAAATCTCTTGAAAAGGAAACGTGCAGGGATAAGGGGGAGAAGGAGCTCCATGCACACAGAGCTGCCTCCCTGCAGCCAGCACCACCAGTGCCTCCAGCCTAGCTGTGATGCTCAAACAACACAAACCCAACCCCTCATCCCTCTTCAGCAGCAAAGCTGAGGAATGCAAGGGATGACAGGGGATCGATTGTCTGCAGTGCCAGGCCTTCCTGCATTCAACAACAGAAATATGGGTGATGCCAAAGGCAGCATCTTACCTTGTGGAAAGCCCTCCCTGACAGCCAGCAGCACCAAGGGGGTGTCTGGAGAACCTTCTGCTGCCTCAGTAGTGGGGTTGCTTGGTTCTGATGCCTCAGCCTTACCTAGCAAGGGGGGCACACACAGAAGAGCTGCTGTCAGATTTTGTGGCAGAGGTCTAGGATATTCTGCTGTCGTGGTTGAAGCCCAGCCAGTAACTCTGAACCCAGGACATCTGTCTAACCACACCACCTGAAAGCAAAGCCCGTGGGTTGCAATGCAGATCTGGCTGGTGGTTGTCTGAGTCTCACATCACCCGAAACTCACGCTCAAGGTTGGAGTCAAGATCCATGGGACTGATGTCTCCTAACTACATGATACACTTGAGACTGACTTATTTCCAGTGCTGGAGTAGTTTGAAGTGAGGGGACCTTCCTTACTTGCTCTTGGGACAGACCCTCACTGAGCAGATCTGGTAGAAGGGGGTCACCCCTGATACAGAGTATTTTGGAGGAGGCCTCAGAGTGAGAGAACTTCTCCAGTGCAGGAGTTTGCTCATCAGTTTGACAGTCAAAATGAGATTTTGCTCCCTGCCTCCTCTGGTCAATGTCTGAAACCCAAGCTGCATTCTCTGTGCTTCACACACTGTCAGCTATTGCCATAAAGGATTCAGGAACTGAAACTTCAGTTGGTAATTGTTCTAATGAAGGCTGAGGCACATAAAAATCCAACTTGCTCTTCCACAGCTGCATTGGCTGTGGAGGGGTAACAAGATTAAAAACCAATTTCTGTCAGTAATCAGATTGAACTTGTAAGATAAACACGTACCTGGAGAGCTGGAGCTGGAACATGCAGCTGCTTTCAGAAGTCACTTCTGTGACCATAACTATACCGTTGTTTTTAATGAGTCAGCTTTGCAAATCAGTCAAATAAACTGTTATTTGCACACAGAATTATAATCCTTGTTTATAGTTAGCAGTAGAAAAGAATGGCCCAAGGCTGGACCTGTAATGAATGAGCTTTTCTTTGAAAGAAAAGGCTCTACATTTCTCAACAGCTGATCTGAACACACTTAACAAAGGACTTCATCCGGCAGCTCACATCCCTTCTACACGTAGGGGAAACGGAGATGTGGAAGCGAAATGAGCCGGAGGCAGAGCTAAATGTGAGCTGGCTCCTAGCACTGGGCTGGATGGGACTGCTCCATCCCTCCCTCACCTCCCTGCATCCCGGCAGACCCTGGTGGGCAGGAGCTGGGTCCCCCTTCCCCAAGGACGGGTACCTGATGCCATGGTCTTGTCCCGCCACCATTTTCCCTGGTGCTGCAGGCGGTCCCAGCGGGGCAGGAGCACGGGTGAGCGGGGGCAGCAGGAGTCACACTCTTCCCCTGGGAAAGACAGGAGGTGGGGAGAAGCATTCGGATCCCTGTCAGGATGCTCCCTGCCAGAGAGGTCTTCACAGGATGTGCCAAAGGAGGAGACAGGACGGACACTGCTGCCTGTGGCATGACAAAGCATGCTGGTGGGTCTCCACAGAGCCAGGCAGGGACCAGGGCTCGCTTGAGTGAGAGGAGGAATGTGTTTTCTCCTGCAGCATGCACCAATTTGGTGTTTATTTCTGTTTGGGCCAGGCTCAGAAAGGGAACTGGGAGCTGTTTCAAGAGACCAATTGCAGCCGCTGGCGAGAAGTTGTCCCCAGTTGTGCCAGTGACTCATTTACCTCCTTGGTACTGAAATGTTTTGTAACGGGGGGCAGGAAGCAGCCCCAGTCCGGAGCCAGGGGCAGGTCCCAGCACTCAGAGCTGTGGTGCTTGTGGCACCCACTGGCACCGGCTCTGCTGGGGACGCATGGCTACAGCCGCTGGCCCTGAGCCACCTCTCTCCTGCAGCCCATTAGCACAGCCCCGTTAGATCATTTTGGCTTTTCAGCATGGGAATCGCTCCTCGGGGGCTGGCAGCACCCCATGGGCTCTGCAAGCCTTGCGGTGTTGGGGTGCTCCTGGGCAGCAGTGGCAGCAGGACACGGGTGGCAAGGGGGCTTCTAAAAAGCCAACACCATGGGAATAAACCACCTCCTCCCTTAGTCATCCTCTCCCCTCCGTGGCCAAAGTGCCCTGCTTCATTCCCCACACACCCCAATCTAGTGGCACAAGTGCCCAGCAAGAGGAGGGGACACCAGTGGCCATCTCGGGAAAGGCAGGCAAACAGCCAGTGCTCAGCTCCCCAGTGGCCCCATCAGTGGTTTGAGCTTTGCAGGCACAGGTCTCGCAGTCCTGCCATGGCATCCCCAGGGACAGCTTACCTGTGCATCCCAGGGACAGGTCCTGGTGCCAGGGGATCTCAAGGCAGCAGCCCATATGTCCAGCAACACGCGAGCCCCGAGCTGGGGGCTGGCGGAGCACTGGCAGGGGGGAGTGCACTGCTCGGCACCGTGGCTCAGCCCCGGCCACAGACACAATGCACAATGTGCCTTTTGAGCAGCACCGTCTGCCTGCGAGGCGGGGGCGATGGGCACAGAGCATAGAATGGCTTGGGTTAGAATCACAGCATCATAGCATCGTTTAGGTTGGAAAAGCCCCTTAAGACCGAGTCCAGCCATTAACCCAGCACTGCCAATGTCCTAACTGCTAAACCATGACCATGTCCCTCAGTGCCACATGCACTCATCTTTTAAATGCCTCAGGGATGGTGGCTCCACCATTTCCACTTAAAGGCTTTGTTCCAAGCCCCCTGCCATGGACAGGGACACTTTCCATCAGACCAGGTTGCTCCAAGCCCCTGTGTCCAACCTGGCCTTGAGCACTGCCAGGGATGGGGCAGCCACAGCTTCTCTGGGCACCCTGTGCCAGGGCCTCGGCACCCTCACAGGGAAGAATTTCCTCCTTAAATCTAATCTAAATCTCCCCTCTTTCAGTTTAAAACTGTTTCCGCTTGTCCTGTCACTACAGGCCCTAGTAAAAAGCCTCTCTCCACCCTTCTTATAAGTCCCCTTTAGGTATTGAAAGATTGCTGTAAGGTGTCCTTGGATAATTCTTTTCTCAGCTTTTCTTCCTAGGAGAGGGGTTCCAGCCCTCCAGTCATTTTCATGGCCCTCATCTGGATCCCCTCTGACAGGTCCATGCCTTTCTTGTGCTGGGGGCCGCAGAGCCGGATGCTGTACTCTGGGAGGGGGTCTCATCCCACTGCCTGGTGTTGCTACCCTGTGCTGGCCCCGCCATTGCCATTACCCTGGGCTCCTGTGAGCGTGTCACCCAGCCCACGTGGCACATTCCTGTCATTCCTCCTGCCAGCCAAGGCATGGGGAGCCCTATGGTCTGCCCAAGCTTCCTGCTGGGCTCTCCAGAGAGTGTCAGCACTGATCCCCACCTCCTAAGGCAGCCCTGTTCCTGACCGCACTGCAAGCACACACCTCACCTGCAGAGCTGCCCCGCTGGGGCTCCTCCAGCATCCTCCATCCAGGGCTGGCCGTTTCTGGACCACCTTCCTCCCGGCTGAGCTGCTGCTCTCCCTGTTTCACAGTGAGGGTGGCTGGCAGCACTGCCTGCTCCACACCAACCTCAGCAGAGCAGGGCTATGGGCAGGCAAGCCACAGGTGAGTTCTCTGCAAGCACAGACACTGTGGGCTCCTGCAGGGCTCATCTCATCTCTGGGATCAGAACTGTCTGAACCCCAGGTGTGAACACCAGGAGGGACTGATCTGGTTGCTGTTTGGAATCCTTTGGGCTGCACAGGATGAACTCTCATTCCCTCTTTGCTCACATGCTCTGACCTTCCCCAGCATCCAGGAGCGGGACTCAGGATTGGCTGTGTGCTCTCACTGTGCTATGGGTGGCCGGTGTCTGCAGAGGATCCTTGGGCAGAGCAACACAGCCCCTGCAAAATAAAAACCAAGAGGTCTAGGGACAGAAGTCACAGATAGGGAGGTCTTCAGCAACCAGCAACTAGCCAATGCCGGTGCCACCACAGCAGTGACTTGTTTGCTGTGGAGTGCTCCAGGAGCATTGCTGGCTCTTCTCAGCCATGCATAGAATCATAGAATCATAGAATAGTTAGGGTTGGAAAGGACCTTAAGATCATCAAGTTCCAACCCCCCTGCCATGGGCAGGGTCACCTCGCTCTAAACCATATCACCCAAGGCTCTGTCCAACCTGGCCTTGAGCACTGCCAGGGATGGAGCATTCACAACCTCCCTGGAGAATCTATTCCAGTGCCTCACCACCCTAACAGGAAAGAATTTGCTCCTTATATCCATGCATCCCAGGGCATGACAAGGCCCTGAGCTTCTCCAGAGTAGTGAGTAATTACCCCAGTGAGTAGTTTTTCACCAGACAGATTCCTGTGCCATGACGGGGGCTGCCTGGCACCACTGCAACACCCCTAAAGCAAAGCACAAGGAGTAGCTAGCTGTGGGACAGGCTGTGGCAGGATGGAGCCTGTGCTCATGGAGCTGACTGGTAAGCCTCTAACAAAAGCCTGCCTGCCCATAAGCAGCCTGAAAGCATGGGGGTTTCTCATCATCACCAGGAGAAACCAGATGTCAAAATGCTGGGGTTGGCTGGAGAAGGGACCATCCTCTCATCCTGCTCCCTGCAGCTCACCTGACTCCTGAGCCCCAGACATCAGGGTACAAAGCACTGTGGCTCTGTCCTGGTGTGCTAAAGTCAAGTTGATGTGTCCTGTGCAAAGCTGTGCCTCCGCAGGGAGCCGCAGGAAGGTGAGTGCTGGGACAGGCCGGCACTGTCCTCCCTCTGGCAAGGACCCTGTCTGTTCCTGTTGCACGTTGGCCCTGGAACGCTCCGAATTTAGAAAACACCTGCAGTCGACCTAGGGATGCTCTGAAGGTGCAGGAAGAGGAGGGCTCTGTGATGGAATCTGGCACATCTTTACATGAAAGATGTTGCTGGTTTGGACCGATGTTGTCGGTGGGGTTGGTGTTTTCAGACAAAGCTTTTTGCTTCAGAATGCTGTTGGTTTTAGCAATAGCTCATCAATTAGCATCAAATTCTTCTACCCAGTGGACAATATTATTTCTTTTAGATCAAGTGAATGTTATGTTTCATTTCCTAAACAAGGATGGCTTCCTTTGTGGTTTTGAAATCTTTTTGCTTTTAAGTTTACCTACGTAACCCAGCAACCAAACCACCCCCTACAGGTAAAGGTATCAGGGTTCTCTTTGACCTGAAATGGAATTTTCCTTTTGGCCAGCAACTCAAAAACTTCCTGTTCCACTCCCTACCCCTCTGCTTACCCCCCCTGGATCTCCTCTGCTGAAGCCCTCATCCTGGCTTCCCTGGGAAAGCCTGGTCCTAGTAAGTAAAGAAGTAATTTCCCAAGGGTCTCTGCCTGTGCCGACTCTCCAGGGTCTTTGCTCCCGTTGTGAACCTGATGCAGCCATACCAGCCCCTTCTGCAGGCAGAGCACCAGAGCCTCACGCTTCCCTCCCCAGGGCACAAAACAGGTGGCAGGGTGACTGTCAGGGCACCCTTGTCTGTGCAACGGAGCTGCTGTAGGCATCACTGGTCTCCAGGGCTGTCACACAGCAGCACCTTTCCTGGCCCCAAATCCACTTTGCTAAATTCAGTGTGTCTGCTGTGATTTCTCCTGCCCTTCTCCTGTCAGTTCCTGGGTACGAAGGACCCAAACCAAACCTATCCTTCCCCAGTGTGCCCATCACCATCTGAGCCTCAAATTCAGCTGGGATCAAACCCACAGACTTTCTCCCCCAACCAGTATTCAAGCAGCCGTGTCCCTGCTCTGCACTGCTCCAGCCACCTCCAGCCCCTGCTCCCCGGCTGTGTCTGCTCAGCTGGGGACGAAGGGCACAGGCATGCGACCAGCACCCAGCCAGAGACACCCAGCACAGCGGCTGCAAGGGCAGAGCGGTGCGGGGCTGTACTGACCTGCTCCTCCGCTCTGCTCCCCAGCACCGCTTTCCTCCAGAGCACTCTTGGCCACGAAGCTCCAATCTCTGAGCACTGGGTCCCCGGGGGACCGCTGCCGGTGCCGGGACGCGGCGCGGGGCTGTGTACGTGTTCGCAGGGCAGGCGAGCGTGCCCAATGCCGCCACTCCCTTGTGAGGAAAGGAATTCCTTCCAAGAGTGGCTTATCATCTTGGGAACCTCCGCTTCCCAGCAGAGGTCAATGAGTTACCCAGAGGTATGCTATAAACAGGCTGCCGGGGGGAAGCATGAACGCCCTGGAGACACCTTCACCCCTGCTCTGCCACAAACCAGGGCTGGAGAGGGTGACCATGATCAGGGCTCTGCTCAGCCCGAGCGTGACCACACTGACCACGGCTCCCTCCCGTTGCAAGCACTGCTTTGCATGAGCAGCTTCTCCCATACTGACCTGTTGTCTGCTCCCAGCTCCAGCGCTGCATCCCTGGGGCTTGGGACCTTTGATCCTCGCTGTGCACCGGCTGCCTCTGATACAGCAAACCCCAGGGAGAGGCTTTACCTGCACCCCGGTGAGGTGGCAGAGGTGCTCAGCTCTGAAACCCCCTTCTCTGGCAAAATGCGAATACACGCACACAGAACAAGAGATCTGTGGACCCAGCAGTATTTATGCACCCGCCTCAACTCCACAAACAGGGCTAGCAGAGAGAAAAACATGGGTTATCTTGTTTTTCTCTTGAAAGCAATGAAAGAGTTAATAGCAAGCTTTTCTAATACCTGTGTTTTCTTCTGGGAGCCCTCAGCAGTTCACCATTCCTTGGCAGCTCCAAAGCGAAGCTTCTTGCTTCTCGCTTTGTTATTTAAAAATGAACGTGAAAGAAAAAGGAAGTCAGCCTAAACCTGCCCTCGTTCAAGGAAAGAAAGCAAACAAACAAGACAAAATGTTTATTTCCAGGTCAAACAAACTCCTGTTTCATGGGTTTGATTCTCCGAGGTGGGTGGGGGCCTGTTTTGGTGTTAGGTGGAGCGGTGCTTTCCTTCCCTCCTCCTCTTTGCCCACCCACCCCTGGCACTCACTGTGGCCAGAGGCACTGCCAGAAGCAAGCAGGGCCAGCAGGGACATTTCCTCATTCTTGCACTCCCTGCTTTTGCTTTCACCCTCTGCAGATGGGCGATAAGCACCTGCCTGTGCCATGCCCCTGCAATCCTGGGCTCTTCAGGCTGCCTGCTTGGGTTGGGGGACAGGAGAATGGCAGAGAAGGACCTGCTCCTGTGTACCTTCACTCATCCCCTCGCATGCCCCAGACTGGGTGGCATCAAGACAGCACCTTTCCTGGTGTGCTGTCAGCTCGGGATGCAGGGTGTCATGCTCAGCTGCAGGACATGGGAAGTGCAATGGTTTTGCAGCAAAACTGGCATGGCAATTCACTGAAATGCAGGCAGACAGGCCTGGCTTTGAGATACATCTTTTCATCGATGGCACTCACTCAAGATTTCCCTTCCACTGTCAAGACCCCTCTTACCTTTCTCCATTCTGTGCAGCACACATCCATAGCTACTGCCTGCAGCAGGATATTTGCTCCATCCTGCAGCTATAGGGTTAAGCAGGCTCCGGGGCTGAACTAAGCTGAACTCAGCACTTACTTTTCAGTAATGCTGAGGCCTGCTCCTCTTGCATTGTTTTCAGCCGGGGGCAGAGGAAGTAAGCGCTGCTGGAACATGGACCCTGTGTGTCAGCAGTGCCTGAGTGGGTCCAGCGGCTGGGACCACCCTTTGGCACACAGAGCACTGGGAAGCCATGCAGGGAGCAGCCCAGGGTGCTGATTCGAGGTGTCCTCCCTGGCACTGGGGTGTGAACCCAAAGCATCCTCCTTGCCCGCCCTGAACATGACCACTGCTTCAAAGGAAGAGTGCGGCGTCACCACCCAGGGGAGCCTCCAGACTGCCTGGAGACACAGCCAGGGAAGTGCCGGCCACAGATAAGGCATGGGAAGGAAGAAGGAAGGACCAGAGCCAGCCAGCTGAGCTCCAGGGTCTGACGATCGCTCCAGCCCCTGCCTGGCACTGTGTTGCTGGAAGCATCCTTTAGTTAAGCCCTGTGTAAATACCTTGGGGTTTTTCCAGTTCAGGTTGCAGGAAGGTTTGAGGCATCAGGGAAAGCCCCACTGTAATACTTCACGTGCAGGTGCCTTAGAGGCACCAGTTTCACTATAGAGGGCTCAATGATGAGGTGTAGAAGAGCAACAGGAATAGCAGTTGTGAGTGTACAGCCTCACAGTGCTGTATCTCAAGGCCCTTACAAGCTCTTTTGGTCATTGCATCCCTTCCTCGGCCACCCTGCCCACCGCAGTCACTGCTCCAGCACACTGCCATGCTTGGGCATCCTTACACAGGAGCAGGCAGAGCTATGGTACCTTCCAGCACCACCACTGCTTTGGCAATGGCTGCAGGTGAAACAGCCACAGCATCACACATCATAGCAGTTTTTAGGCACGGGACTATCACAGAAAATCTCTTTCTGCCTCTAGAACAGCTTCTCCCAAGGTTGCAGAAGTCACCTGGACCTCGCATCCTCTGCCAGAGCTGAGCTAACAGCTCATGAAACCTCCATGCACCCTCAGGATACTCCTCCCAGCTCCCTCTGACTCCTGTCAGTTCTCTTCTGCCTGCTCCATGACAAGGTTGGAGGGATGAGGGGTGCCAGGCTCTCAGCCCTGCGGCAACTCCATCCTGCACAAGGACACCTGCACCCTGGGCACAAGGGGACACAGAGATGTGTCATGAGCCCCTGACATTCCCAGCTTGTCCCATGGGCCCACACCATGCACCTATCCCAGGAATCAGCCCCACCAGGATGCACTCACAGCCTGCAGTCAGATCCACCCCGTCTTCACAGCAGAACAGGGTCCTCAGGTGGTGGAAGTGTCTTTTGGCCATCTGATCTCTCCTGACTGATGGAAGAGCTGCTGCAAAGAGGTCCCCCAGCTCCTCCCTTCCTGCTGCCCCATCCAGTCATGGCTTGTCCCCTTGGCCTCTCATCCCTGCTCTTCCCCCAGACTGGAAGTATCTCTGCCCAGCACTGGCCAGAACATTAAATGGCCTTAACCCTATCAATAATGCAGGAGAATTGATGCAGGTAGCTTGTAGACTGCTGACAGTCTCTAAGGGGCACTGAGACCTCCCTGCGCATGGCCAGGCAGGACATGAGGGATGGATGAATACCTGCAGCCCACACTGGGGTGCTGAGCTCAGGCAAGATCTGACTGGGAGTCCTCGTGCCTTGCCCACCTCTCTGGACCTAGCCCCAGGTAGTCCACAGCTATAAGGCCATGCTGGGACAGCAGAGAAGGGTCTCTCTGATGTGACCCCTGTGTGTTTAAGCCAGAGGCTGTGCTATTCCCATACAATCAACTGGAAAAAGGTGACACTGTGCCTTTCTTTTGGAAGGTGCTTGGAAAGCCATTGTGTCAGGGCCATGTGACCATGAGAAGTGAACCTGAGCTGGTTTCCTGCAGGCTGCAGACTGGTCTGGGACCTGCTGCCAGGCTGCCAGGTTCACCACTAAACCATGTTACTAAGGGCTTCATCTACACAGTTCGTGAACGCTTCCAAGGACAGATATCCCATCACTGCCCTGCACTGCCTGTTCCAATACCCAGCAACCCTTTTGGTGAGGAAATTGCTCCTAATATCCAATCTAAACCTCCCCTGGTGCAGCTTGAGGCTGTTTCTTCTTGTCCTATCACTTGTTACTTGAGGGAAGTTACTGACCCCCACCTCACTAACAACCTCCTTTCAGGTAGTTGTAGAGAGTGAAAGCATCACCTCTGAGGATATTCTCATAGGCTTTGAAATGGCAGCGCCCAGCCTCTGCCTTCCCCACTGTGACCAGGGTCACCTTAGGGGGCATTGTGCTGCTTTTCGGGCTCAGTGTACCCCCCTAGCCCCACCAGAGCTCATTAGCTGATCGCTACCAAGCCGATGTAGCCGCCCAGTGTGCCGGCTCTCCCCATCCCGAATACTCATTGTCAGAGCCATTAGATGGCAGCAGCTACCGCTCCTCCACTGTCCCAAACATGGGAAAGACTGATTCGGAGCCAAGCCCCAGCCCTGCTGCCCACAGCACCAGCACCAGCTGCCTCAGTCTGGTCCACACGTGAACCATGGGTAGGGAAATAACTCCAGGATGGGACTGCATGCAAAACAAGGGAAGGCTCAGAAATAGGGGACCTCCGAAATAACAATGTTAGTGGGGGGACAAGGGCAGCCATCCAGATCTGGAGGACATGGCCCGGTAAGATGACCCTGTGGAGTCCATCTATAGGGGACTGCTGTGAGAACACGGTTGGGAACCTCTGACTGCTGACTTGCAGGAGCATCCCCGGTGCAGGGCGCTGAGGAGCAGCCAGCAAAGCCACGCTCATTGCCAGCAGTGGTTTTATTATCTCTGTGTTAAAGACACTGTGGGTCAGGTAACAGGAAAACCCCACCTGGGATGTGCAGCCAAGGTTCATTCAGGTTACTGAAAATCAGAAGGAAAAGCTCCTCGGTTTTGTTTATCTCCTTGGAGAGGCTGCCACAAGAAATGTGTTTCATTTGGAAATATCTCTAGCAAATCAAGCTGTCCAAATATTTCATTTTAATTTCTCATTTCCCCTGTATTTCTCCCTCCCAGTCTCTCTTTTCCTCTATTATTCTCCCCTGCCTTGGCTTTTACCCTGTTCCTATTTTGCCATTGAAACAGAAATGAGCAGGACAAGGAAGGAGAATGAAAATCGACAAAGTGAGCACAACTGCCCAGATCTCCAATTTTTCATTTTTCAATTTCACCCACAGTAGGAAAATGGTCACAAACCCACGTTTTGTCCATCTTTAGATTGCAAGCATGTATAAAATTCCAATCTCGGTATTACTTTTCCTTTCAACATCCACGGTATGAGTTGCAAGGGGCTCAATTGCCATCTCCTGCACATATAACACCAAGGGCAAATCCAGTGCTGCTTTCCCCACTGGCAGCACAGCAAGTGTTGATATGAGCAATGCCCATCACGGAGCCTGAGCAGCAGCGTGATTCATATGAACCACTCCATCTAATTCACACAACTCAAGCTCAAGTTTAACCATACAGTAAAGGCAACATATATACAGAAATCTTTTGATAATTTGGGAAAAAAAAACCCAAACAATATTTTTATACATTTCTTTAGAAAAAATGAGGAATATTGATTAAGATATTAATTGCTTATGCTGATCTAGCTCTTTTTTTTGAAGCTCTTAATGATCCAAGTTGCTTGTGAAGGTGTTGGTCTTGATGCCATTTCCTTTTAGAAAGCAACAAAGCATCCCAGCGAGGCTAAGCATCTCATTTTGATATTTTCAGTGTGGAACAATTTGATTTTCCAACTTACAAAGCTTTGCTGCTTTAATTTTTTTGTACATCAAGCCGAGGCAGAAATCAGACTGAAAGCTTTCAGTTTAAGCTAATTAATCCAAATGCTTTGATCCCAAGCCCGTTGTGTTTTCTCGGTTTTGTTCTCTGGGAATTTATTTTGAGTGTCTGCATTCCATTTATAGACTGGGGAAAAAAAAACAGATTTCCTAGAAAAGAGATAACCCGCTGCTTACCCGGGGCTACCCATTCTGCAGCATCTCCCGTGCTTAGAGGAGTAAAAAGAAGTTATCTTTTCTTGATTGCATTGTTTGGCCTCCTTCTGGACAGCATGGCATGGAGACCTGGTCTGACTCTGCTGCTGGTCCCCAGATTCTCCCAGAATCACCCTGACTCTCAGTTTCCTCATTAAATAATATGAAGAACAAAAGGGAAAAGGAATTACCATGATAATGCCACTCCAGCAATGAAAAAGAAGCAGCATTTGCAAGGCAAAATCGCTCTTTCTGAGAAGGTGATGCTCCCCGAGGAGCTTTGGCAAGATGGGAGCTTGGCCAGCCAGCTTCCATGAGCAGAGAGTTCCAGGGGCTGCCTTCTCACAGGGGTCTCATGATAACCCACTAACAACATCTTAGGATCCTGACCTAATGGAGGGAGGATGTTTCTTCCTTCCATCAGTCCTCACTGCTTCAGGGCAACTTAAAAGGGAAAACTAAAAATAAACCCAACTTCCGATGACCTTTAATGGGTTGAAGCATACTTGGCAATGGGAAAGCAGGTCAGGTACCTTGGGGGCAGAGCTGCAGCTGGTGTACATCTCCCTTTGCATTGCTCTGATGATAGCGCTTGGCAGGGGCCAGGTTTTGGGGGCAGCTGTCCCCGGTGGGTCCCCACTCACCCCACGGCAGGACTGCACAGCACAGTGCACACCAACTCAGTTACACACACATAGGGGCAATGGAGCGGCCCCAAGATGCCCAACCTCAAGCAATAAGCCCTGATATTGCCTGAGAGACCCAGCCTTGCTGCATGCCACAGCAGAGTGCTCCTTGGCTGTCCTACCATGCTGCTGTGGCAGAGGTTTACACAGGGACATTAGCTCTCCTGAAGGGCTGGAGAGTGAAAGACTCTTGCAGGTTTTAGGACAAACACTGGTTTCCGATGCCCCAAAGCGTTTTATCACCCCTCCCTTTGGCAGATCATGCAGCACATCTCTTCTCTGGATGCCCTGACCTTTCAAGAGGAAAGGTGAAGGCCCAGCATTCACAACATGCAGGACCAGAGCTTCTGAAGCACTTGTTTTCACTCGTGCTTTTGATTTGGGAAGGTTTGTTGTATTTGATGGAGGGACTTAGCCCCTGTGATGATGTGATGGATGATGCCAGAGGACCTGTAGCTCCTACTGTGCATGGTGTACTCATCCCCTCCTGGCCTTGCAGCATAGCGACAGGTTACAGAGAGGCTGCGGTGCACACCAGCACCGCCTGGAGCAGATGCAGCTCACAGCCATTCTCCACTGTCTGGGTATTTCTGGGGTTTTTTCTGAAACTATTTGCACAGCACTAAAATTAATGACTGAAAATGTGAGTTTGTTTGAAAATAATCTATCATTTGATTATCGCTTTAATGCAGGCAGCCTGGGGAACATCTGCCTCTGCCTGTCTGTGCCTTCTCCTGCCGACATGAGGAATTGCTGGAAAGGGCTGTTGCGCTGCTGTGTAAACTGGAAGAAAGCCAAAGCACCAGCAAATGACTTGGTGGTTGCTGTGACTGAGGAAGAAGAGTGGAGTCCTGCGCTGGATGAGGCATAGGTGCCATCATAGCCACCCAGGGCCCCCTCTTACAACACCAGTTCACTGTCTCTGGTCCCAGTTTCTGTTTTCCAGGCACTTCCAAAGTAAAATGCTGATCTCCATCATCTCGAAAGTACTTCCGTCCTTACTGGGTGAGTGCGCCTGGCTTTGCACTGGGGCAGTGGGCAGCAGCATCTGACCACTCCTGCCTTTGCCTCTGCCAGATCCCACCTCACAGCGGAGGCAGGAGACGAGAGAAAACTAGGTGGGGAGGTGTCCAGTGAAGCAGAATGTCCTCCGTCCCATGACACAGACCATGTGCTGTGCTATTATGGGGTCTGCAGACCCCTTAGGCTTCTCTGCTGCCTTTTGAGAGCATTACAGCCCTGCTCTTAGAGGCTTTTTGTGGGAAATGTCACCAGCTTCCGATGAGTCAGAGTCCTGCTTCTCTGCAGCCTGCCCAGCACAGGGCTGGGGTCCCCATGGGCGTCTCGCTGCCGTTGTTTGGACTTCAATCTTCCTGAGAAAGGAGAGGCTTTGCTGCCAGCACACATGCAGCAGGGCTGCGGGAGCAGGGGCTGGCAGGGATGCGTTTGGCCGGTGTCTCTGGGACAGACAGACACATCGATGCTACGGCGCCCGGAGCAAGGGCAGCTGCTGCGGTCTCTGGCCAAGGTGTTTCCACTGCTCCTGCAACTGATACAGGGAAGGTTGCTCACCAAGATGATTTCCAGTTGAAGGGGAAAGGAAGGGGATTGAAAGCTTGGGGTGCCTACAGAGAGACCCCTGAAAGCTGTTTCATGTGACTGTATGTCTGTGTGTGCCTGCCAACACGTATGTGTGCATGTGTCTGTGCTTAGGTATGCTGAAAGGGATGCTATGGCTTCAAGTAAACCAGAAATGCCAGAGCTAAAGCTGATGAACAATGTGTTTTGAAGGCGGAGATGCTTACCCTCTCTAACTTCCCCTAACCCTGTCTCTTCTGGCCCTGGGACCTGCTATCTGATATTTCGCTTGCAGCCTCAACATTCCTCCCCAGGTCACACAGGAGTGAGGACAGATACCCTTTTCCAGAGGCTTTCCTTAGGCACCCTGCTCTGCAGGAGCGGGACGGGGCTGCCCCTCCAGCTCTGGGGACCAACATCCCTTCCCAGGGACAGTGGCTGAGCACAGCCTCACATGGAAATATACAGCCACTGGTAGGAGAGGCAGCGATCCTGATTTATCTGAGTTCCTGCTGTTGCATGGCACATTTTGGGCCCAACTCCTGGTGATGCCAGCAACCTCCAGCTCTCACATTATTCAGCCAGACAGTGTCCAGGTCAGGCATCAGGGAAAGAAGGAGCAGCTATCAGCTGAGTGGGCAAAGTTTGGTTCAGGTGGCTCTCAGCATCTCACAAGGCCATGGAGGCAGGGACAAGAAACCCAATGTCCAGGGAAGCTATCAGTAAAAATAAATGAAACTAGCACCTTGTTTTCTTCTGTCCTCTTACCCCCATCACTACCAAGTCCCTTTTCACTGAGCAATGCAGGGTCCTGAAGGCAGCAACTTCCTCTGCACAGCCTGAGCTACGTGGTACATGCTGGTACTGAACGAGGCAAGAGCCTTATGGGAAAAATACGCATCTAATAACTGCTGTGAAAGACTGTGTTGCAATGCACAGACACAAAGGGATGAAAGGAGGCTGCCTTAACATCCTGACATTTCCTCGTTTCTGACTTCTCCTCTCAGGCATCCCCAACATCCTTTTACGGCAGCTTTTGCAGCCAGTTTCCTCTGTCAAAGAAAAGGAAATGGGATTTCCAAAACACCCTGGGACAGCGCTGACAGTGATGGGCTCTGAGCAGTGCCCTGCACCACAGGTCCCTGCGTGGGATCTGGTGGCTGAGGCAGGGAGGTGATGAGGGTCAGAGCTTCCTGCTGTCAGCTCACCAGTGCCAAACCCCAAGTATCCCCTCCTGAAGGCACCTGAGGCCCTGCCCTGCTGGCAGAACCCACTCCCCTGCCCCATGGCACAGCTCCACAGTGCTGGGATCACCCCTCTGGAAAGGGATGAAGGGGAAGAAGATCTGCGCTGCTGCCCCCTGAGGTCCCCGGAGCACCCCATCTGTATCCCTCTTCCATCCCAATTTCCTCCCAATTTCAAGTTGTTCTGAAGGCAGCAAGTTAACAAGATTTGCAAACCAGGTCAGCGGAAGAAGCTTAATTAGCTCACTGAACCGTGGGGACCAGCTCGCATCGTGTCTGCTTTATTGACTCTCTGAATGCACGTTATCGATACAGTAGGTGCAACCTCACCCTGATCAGGTCCTGCGCTCTCCCCTTGAGGACGGGACACCCAGGCACTTGTCAGGTAGAGGAGAACTTCGTTAAAGGCCCCAGATCAGCACGGTAGGACAGCCAAGCTATCCGGCCATGCTGTATCAGCAGCACTGCTTCCCCTCCAAGCCCTGCAGGGATCCCCACTGCTGGTTCCACTCTTCTTACCCACTCAAGGCCTCTGGGAGAGAACAGAGCCAAAGGGGACAGGAGCAGGGCTTGCAGCGAGCTGGCTGCGTCACCAGCAGCACAGGCATAGCTCATATGACCTGCTACCTGTCTTGTCATGTCAACACAAACATCTGCTGCACACATAGAAGAGCGAGGGAAAGGGAAAGCAAAAGGCCCTCTCAGAGCAGCATTCCAGCCCCAGGAGCGGGAGAGATGTGGTGCCTGTCACGCTGCATGAAAAACCCCTTTCATTAGTGGCAAGACTGTAGCTCGCCTCTTTGAATCTCAGCACAGCTTCCCAGGGGCTCCCACGCAGAGCAGGCACAGCCCCTTCTCCCCTTGCACCTCGGGAGCAGGTCCGCTGGGTAAGGCTATATTCTGATAGTGTCTCACAAACAAAACAAGGAGCTAATGGCTTTGAAGCCCTTCCATGAATCCTTATGTGCTGCCAGCAAAGCTGCTTGCTGATCATGGTGGGAAAAGCCCCCTTTCCATCCTGCAGCCAGTGCAGGCACCCACAGGTCAAGCTCCCAGCATGGGATAGGCAGCAGGCTACAGGACAGGCCTGGACAGCGGCGGGAGAGGAAATCCAGATTTCAGCATCAGTTGTACACACACCCCCGCCTCTGTCCTGGGACAGCATTCCCTTGCAGCTCAGGCACCATAGGTCAAGCGGAGGGCTGAGCAGCGCGGGACTGCAGCCGTCCCACCGGCGCTGGGTGGGCAGCGAGCATCACCAGGCAGGAAAAGGCAGCGGGCAGGGAGCGGGCAGGGCAGGGCAGGGAGCGGGCAGGCGGTGCCCGGCAGATGGCGGCGGTGCGGGGCCGGCGCGTCCCGCAGCCTTCCCCCGGGTGCGGGCAGCCACCGCCCCCCCCCCGCTGCCCCGCTCCGTTCCGTTCCGCTCCGTTCCGTTCCGCTCCGTTCTGCCGCCCGCTGCCCCGCCCGGTTCGGCCGTCCTTGGGCTGAGCCGCCGGGGCGGGGCTGGCCGAGGCGCTGCGCGTCCCCCGCCGCGGCTCCACACCCGCTATAAGAGCCGAGCCGAGCCGAGCCGCGCTCCGCTGCGCTCCGCAGTGCATGGCCGTGCCTCGCCCGCCGCACCGCGGCTCCGCCGGGACCCTCCCCCGGGCCGGCCCCGGTGTCCCGGCGCGCCCCCTCCCAGCCGCAGACATCCTTGACCTTGCTCTTCGGGAGCGGGAGCCGCGGAGCCGGCGGTGCGGGGCTGCGTTGGGATGCGTTAGCCGGCGGATCGCACAGAGGTATTCCTGCTGGGAAGCAGAGGCAGCCTCCTCCCGCTGAAGGGGGCGCGGAAGAGGATTTAAAGAGCATCTTTGCCCCCTTTGTTGGATGAGAAGGGCAGAGGAGGGACCAGCAAGATGAGCACTAGCAGTAAGTATGGCATTCCCTCACCATGGCTGTGGGAATGGGGCTGATATTTGCACTGGTCTGGCTGGGAGGAATTGGAAAGAAAATGTCACAGCCGGGCTGACAAGCCTAATAGGATGGATTTTTATTATTTCCTGCCTGGTTTTTGCTTTCTGACAGGCTCTGGCATTGCTGGCCCTTCTTTCGTGTGGGCAAAGCCATGGTGCTTATCTCTGCTGAATACTTTTCTTGGCTTGTATTTCTGGGGTTTGGAGGGCAGATCACGGAATGAAATGTTGATACGCAACATGGTGAGAGGGAGCCAGGAGCACTCTGACAGGCAGCAGGCTCGCTCACTGATGCTGATGCCTACATGTAAATGGACATGGGGGAACAGCCGATGAGGAGGGGGACCAGGGTAAGGAGGGAACCAGGGGCCTTAGCAAAGCACAGGTGCAGCACGGAAAAACATGTACCTTCTGCAGCTGGGGATGTGGGTGTTTCTTTTGTGTGAGACAGGGACAGAGGCACTCATGCAGTATGCATGAATTCCTAAAGCAGAGCTTGGAAATGTGCTGTGTAAGATGGGAACTGGCACCTGGTACTAGTCTGGCTACTTCGGGTTTCGTGTCCTTGTTACAAAGTCTGGAAAGATTGATCAGGTTTGATTGAGTCACAGTCAATTTCTTCTCCCTTGCTGATGCGATGTGTGGCAGTGGTACCCACCTCACTAGCACGGCTTTGAGCCATTCCTTTAAAATCAGCAAGCCCCCAGCCAAAGGTGCCAATGCTGATGACCACCTGAGGGTCGTCTTCCTGGGATAACCTGCCTGAGGAAGCCGTCCTCACTTGCTGTGAGTCCTAGAGGCTGTATGAAGACAGGAGGACTCCCCCAGGCAGAGAGCAGCAGCAGTAGTGACTTCTCCATTGCATTGGCTGTTGAGGTTTCTCAATCCGAAGGCTTGGGGTGGTTCCCAAGCAAAACACCGTGAAAAATGCCTTGGCACGCTGCAAGGCAACAGAACAGGTGATTCCAGCTCTGTTGGGCTGTGTCAGAGCCGAGAAAACTTTCCAGGTGCCCTCTGCTTCAGCCACGCCTGGGACCAGGAGCGAGGCTCCATCCCGGAGGAGCGGGGTTGGTGGTGCCCGGGTAGGGAACAATAGGGACTGATTCTGCGCCTGCTGGGTGCTGATAACAAAGGCTGCTCCTCTGCCTCTCTGGGCAATGAGCTGCGGACCGGTGTGGAGGGCTGGGATGTGCTCTCTGGGGTCAGTGACCACAGTGGTCAGGTGGGACTGTTAAGCTTCCTCTAAGCCAATTTTAACAAATGCATGCCGGTTCCTTTTGGGATTCCTTTCCAGCCTTAATAGCCAGCTTGGGTGCTGGTAGTGATAAGGGCTGTTTATGGCACTGATGTGTTATAACTATCTGATTGTGCAGCAGAGCTCCCTCACTGGGTCCTCCCCCACATGCAGAGAGGTGCCAGCAAACCCAAATATGCTGCCTGCCTGTTGCTCTAACATGACTCACGGGAGGAGGCCACCGGGTATGCAGCAAGCACAGGGCTGGGTGTCTCTTGGGTGGTGCTTCTCTTCCTGCCACTGCCTTGCTCTGTGACCCTGGGCACATCACTGCTATGCCTCAGCTTCTGGATTTGCTGCCACCATGGCTCTTGCCCAGCCCTTTGGATGCCTTTGTCATCTTTGCCTAAATATTGCCATTACCTCTAAATAGCCAAGGGGGTTAATAAAGGTTTGAGGACTCTGTAACATCTGCTGACCACTTCCTGTGCTGTTGATCACTTATGGATTGCTTAAGATCCCTTTGGGACCACAGGTCGTATGAGGGCTGTGCACTGCCTGGAAGGCAGTGGGCTCTGCCCTGTTGTGCTTCCAGACTTTTTCCCAGTAGCTGATGGGTTCAAGCCAGGACTTGCTGTACCCAAATGCTGGCTCATGACTCTCCTTAGCTAAGGTACGATCTCCTAGCTGGTTCTGTGAGCAAGGCATGGGGTGCCATCTCTCCCATCAGCATGTTCTGTGACTGGTGTGAATGTTGCCAAGAACTGTCTCCTCACTGCTGCCTCACCCAGCTCTGCAAATCCTTACCCAGCCTGTATCCCTCAGGTTTGTGTGCCTGGAAGGCAAAAAATGAGCTCAGAAGCCTTGTGCCATTGCCATCTGTGCCATCTCTATTTCACTCTGCTGATGCTACCTGGTGGTGACCTGCAGGGGCTTTTGCATCCCTTTGCTAGTGGCCAGTGGCTCAGGGGAGCTGGGTGCCACTTGTTGGTCAGAGGCTGCCCTGCCTGTGGCTCTGCCTCCCAGGCATGGCCAGCTCTGCTGCTCTGGGCACTGATTCTTGTTCTGGCTTTTGCCCATTCCCTGCAGTGACCAATGGCTCGGATGTGGTGGGATCCAGCCAGCTGCTCTGCTGCATTCCAGCCCCTGGTGCACAACACTACCTGTGCAGATGGGACTAGAGGGAGATGTAGGAGGAGGGATGATGAAGCCAGATTGTGCATGGGCTGATCATATGCAGGTGTATCTATGGCTGCAGGACCAAGATTTTGGGGCTGACAAATCAGATGCACAGCTGAGGATGAAATGCCACCATCTGATCTGTGAATTCTCACTGCTCCTTTCCACTTCATTTGGTGCATTTAGAAAACACTCCTATCCCATCTGAGGCTGACATGAGGCAGGAAGCCTGCAGCTGAGGGCCATGGCTGGCCCCAAGCCATGTTGTTGTGCAAAACTACCTGTGAGGCCTCCAGAGAGCTCTGTGCAGGATTTGCTGGGCTGTATAGATGTATTTCTGGACATGCTTTGTGCACATCACACAGGAGTCTTGCCAGCCCTTGTTGATGGGACAGAGGTTTGCTTTTCACCCTGGTATGGGACCCATGTTGTCACCTCTCCGTGATGTAGGAAGGCAAAGCCATATGGAAATGTGCTTTTAAGGTGAAGAGGAAAAGGCCTTTAATCTTGAGTGTTAACTCCTATCCTGAGGCTGCAGATGAGACTAGGTGGCCCTGAGGGTGCAAGGGTTGTGCTGCTTGGGAAGGTGGCTTCTCCTCCTGTGCTCACAGGTGTGCAGCGAACATTTGGAGGGCACAGTGTTGATGTTTACATTGGTGATGGTATTTATACCTCCCACTCTGCTAAGAACTGCTAATTGGTTGCAAATGGATTCATACATTCATAAACAGGTCAATCAGTGCTGCTCTGCGTTTCCATTGAAGCTGGATTCTGTAGCAGAAACCCTTGCCCGAGAGAACACCCCTTAGTTTCACCCTCTGAAATCACCTATGTTCTGTGCTCAACCTCTCCCTCAGACTGTTCTGGTGCAGGGATTTTAATATGACCAGTGCTGTTGTTTGTGCTCATTAAAAGGCAAAGGGTTGGAGCTGTCATCTGCCAGGAGGATTTAAGACTCTCTTAAATAAGTGTGAATAATTCCTTCTGCTGTTTTGAAGGTAACCATGAGGTTTGAGTGCTGCAGGTCCATGCAGTGAGTACAGTCTGTGAGTAGGGGGCATGGGAAATGGCAATTGCACAGCGTCTCTTTTTGGTCCAGCTCTGGTGGGGCGGGAGGGGATGCTGCTGGAAGTCTTGGCATGTGTCTTGCCAGGAGCGAGGTGTCCCTGGTTGTTACAGTCACCGTGGTCTGAGCAGAGACCTGCACAGCTCCTGGAGGAGGCAGGTTTGGCAGGCTCTGGACCAGTGTCGCAATGGCTGATTGAAACTGATTCACAAACTAGGGCTCTTCCAGACTCCTTTCTGTCTCCAGCATATACTGGAAGACCAGAATCTGTCCCCATGATAAGCAAATTCAGTTGTGGGGGGTACTGGTACCGTGTATCCCACATTCTGTTCTGTCTGAGCAGCTGATAGCCTGTTGGAGCATGGAGAGCTCTTGCAGAGGGTTTGGTATGTGAAGTGGGAAGTTGCTTCAGATCATCCCAGCCCCTGGACCTCTCAAATTCCTGCTCTGAGCCTTCCCTGGTTGCAGAAAGCTGGGGAAGAAGACATGAGGAAAGGCTGGCCAGTTAAGCATTTGATCAGGAAGGCATCATGACAGATACCAGTGAATGCAGCACGTTTGCTTGGTTGTTTTTCATTCCTAAATCATGCTCCCTCTTACGTGGTGATCCACTAAGCATAATTACCCAGTAATCTCTAGGCACATGTGGTTACAAGGTGTTTACCAGCAAACTCTATTAAGTCCCTGTGTAATTAAAGAGGAATCACATGGTGCTGCACATCTCTGGGAGCTCCAGCTCTGCTCTACACCAGGCAGGGTGATTCACCACGTCTCACCAGCCAGTGGGGTAGGACCAGCTGAGGAGGACATGGGGGTTTTTCCCCCTATGTTCGGAAGTGTAGTGAACCCAAAGGGATCAGCCTGTTGGTGTGATGAGCAGTGGTAGTGCTTCTCTGTGAGGAGGCTCTGGTTTCTGTGGGGTGACACCAGGCCTGGGGGGTTATGCTACAGATGAACCTTTACAGTCACAGCACTCATAGTTCCTGGTCAACACGGATTCACATTTCATCTTTGCAATGCTCAGGCTGCCACAGGCAGGACATGAATGGAGAACTAAGCACAAATCCAGTGAGGGAGGACCCAACAGAGTGACTATGGCTGTGGTGCTGCTGCTTGGTTGCTGGGAGTTTGAGGTGGGCTCTGGATAAGCACTCCTGCTCCTCACCCCTGATTGCTGCTGGACAGGCTCTTCACATGCAGTGGGGAAAGAGGCAGGTCTTCAAGTAGAGCTCTTCTTTCTCTGCAGCATCTCGTGGAGAAGGAGAGCTTTCAGAAAGGCAGGAGTACACTCTGTTCAAGGTGTGGGTGCAGGTGGGACAGCGAAGAGAGGAGGGACATGGATACAAGAGAGTTTGAATTAGATTAAAAGCTACCTTTCTAGCATGTTCTCTCCAAATCCAGCTGTGAGCATTACCTAGAGTCTATGCTTCTTCCATGGAGGGCTCTAGCACTGTTCTGCAGGATTTGGGCACCAAGGGGAACCCTGGGCTTTCCATCCACATCTTGGTCCTCTCAGTTATCAATCCTGACTCTGCTGCCACAAACAACCTGATAGAAATGGCCCCCTCTGTTCTCCCGGGCAAAGGGATAATCATCCGTTGCATTCACTTTGATGCCAGAAAATTCAGAGACCCCGACAGCTTCTCCCTGTCCTGGGGCGGGTGGATGGACTCTGTCCTCTCACCCAGCTCTGCTCAGGCTCTCCTGCAAGCCATCTATCTTGGCAGCTTGCACTTTGAGGATCAGAAGCCATGGAAAGTGTCACTGCAGGCCAATGAAGTGCATGCTGTAAGGTCAATTGAAGCAATTGAATTAATTCAAGGGCCTACCATGCTCTTGTAAAATGACAAGTTTTCTGATGACAAAGTGATGATCAGTTTAGCCAGATAATGGTATTTGTGATTGCCAGCAGGCTGGGCTGATGACACACTGTCCTGTTATCAGCAAGGAGTCAGTTGTGCTGCCTTTGCAGCAAAGCTGCGCAGAAGTGAAGGCAAACCCACCAAGTTCCTGCCAGACCCTGCAGTCCGATCGTGATGGTGCCGTAATGAAGTGGTTGGAACATCTAATTATGTATTTTTAGACCAAATACATCAGCGTTTCTCAGTTGTGAGCACTGCAGCACCTCCAGGAAGCATCCTAGGGGTAGACTGGTGATGGCAAGGACTCAGTTGGGAAGCAATGGGGGAAGGAGAGAGCTTTGCGGGATGAAAGGGGGCTTGGAGTGACCACAGTAGCCATAGGGAAGGCAGAGCCCAAGTCGAGGTATTTCGGACCCAGAAAGTTTGCTTGTGAGCAGCTCAGGGCAAGCGTGGCAGGATAGGAAGGTAGCTCTTGCTTGGGGGGCACCTAGCTATCCAAAGCCCCCCTGTGCCCATTGTCTCTGCCCCTTGCATCTGCAGGCTCAGGAAATCACTGGGGAAATAGAAGAGCTTGAGTGCACTGATGCACAGCCCTGATGGACATGCCTTGCTTTCTAGAAAAGAGGTATCTGACACTTAACAGGACCAAACTGATCTAGTGTGCAGCAAACTGCTGAGTCCCCATTTATTCAATGGTGAGTTGGGTTTTTGGTAGGGTATAGTTTACACCCACGTTTTTAAGTTTGGGTATAGTCTTCTGAATGCTTTATCAGCACCGGCTGTAAGCCCTGGGCTGGGAATTGATGTGCTTTCACCACTGCCTGGGGCAAAGATCTGAAACAGAAAGGAGCTGGTGCTATGGTTTCCTTATGCAGGCTGTCTGACCTTCCTTTCTTCTTGCCCTTTCTAAACTGGCAGTGTCCTCTGAGCCCCAAGCATCACTTGTTCTTCACCTCATGGATGCTTTAGTCTGCTTTCGTTTTGAATCATTTGGTTTTGAGACTTGGACAACTGTGAAAGTCACTGGGAGGAATGTTTCTCTAAGGAAGAGGACAGCCTAAGACGGGAACATGTACTTGAGAGTTTGAAGCCGTCCTGTTGGCTTCTGTGTTCTTACTTGGCAACAAGTGGCATGTTTTGGAGAACACTGCACTGCTGTGGTGCAAGAAAGGCTTTTCTAGTGCAATGTCAACCCCAGAGCCCTTCCTCAGCCCATCTTGAGTCCATTGCAATCTGAAGTTTCAGGGTTTGACCTGTTCTCACAGTGGTGAAGTACGTTACTTTCTCAGACACATGCATCCAGGCTGCATGAGCCAAGCTGGAGGAGACCTAGACCAGAACCCAAACTGTGAGCTCCCAACGAGCACGTGCCAGGCTCTGCAGTTCAGCACCCCACACAAATGCACTGGCAGCGTCAGTGTGAAGGCACATTGCAAGGCCCTGCCTGTTCTTCCCAGCATCTGTGCTTTGTACTATGTAAATCTGAGGATCTTGCTGCTTTCCTCCTGGTATCCATCCCCGTGAGACCCCTGCACACTGCAGTGTCCCGGGAGCACTGCCCAGCCCAGGGGCACTTGCTTGTGGAGCTATTTTTAAGGCAGCTGATGGACCGGGTGGGTTGTTCCGTGTCTCAGCAGCACTTGCTGGGACATGTTGGGTGCTGTGATGGGATCTCCCAGTCACAGCTGCTCCTCTGCCTGGATTCTCAGTGGAAGCAGGGAGTGTCCCAGTGTTTTACTCCTAATAAAGGACTTTTTCCTGCTGAAATCCTCAGAGGAGCAGGAATAGGGAAGGAAGCTCTGTGTGAAACCCATTTCTGCTTCACGTCAGGAGCTGCAGGCCATCCAAGCCGTGTGAGCTGCCTCTCCCAGCAGCCCCTCTCCAAAGGAAGGGATTTCCTTGCCTTGGTCATGAGGCAGGCCTGGATCAGGGCTTGTCCGTGGGCTGCTAGTGCCCTGCCTGTCTCCTGCTGCTCTGAATCAGCATGCTCTTCCCCAGTAAAGTAACCTCTGGCTGGCTTGGCTGCAGCGGTGCCCGGCTGGGTGGTGAGCGGCTTTCTCAGTGTGGCTGCAAGGTCTGCGTCAGCCGGGGTGCCTGTGTGTGACTGCCTGAGCAAACAGGTCTGTGGGCTGCCAGGAAGGACCTGCAGCGGGTCCCTATGGTTTATGCTTGCCCTGCAAGCTGGAGATCGATGGTCAGGTGCTGGGTACAGCGCAAGCATGGAAAGGCTCTCCTTGCCTAGCCTGAAGAAATGAGGGCTAGAGCAGGCAGAGATCCCAGAGCCCCTCTGGAGGTGGTGCAGACCCCACTTGCCCTCAGCATCCATCCCATGTGTGGCTGTGGCAGCCAGGTGCAGGCAGCACTGGGCAGGCAGTGTGCCGCGCAGCTCAGTGCCGGCTTCTCCTGCCATCCGAGCAGGCAGCTCTGCTCCGGATTTTCTCTCTCTCAGCCCATATCGCGGCAGTCCTCAGAGTGTGATAGAGCACAGGCTTCCCCGCTCCCTCATCTGCGCGCAGATCACGGCTCAGCGCTGGTCCCTGCAAACCCCTCCCTCCGCCTCGGCTGTGCCGGGGGCTGTGGGGTGTCCTTCCCCATCGCCCCGCTGCCCCTTCGGCACCAGCTGCATCAGCTCGCAGTGCTCGGAGGATGAAGAAGGTGGAGCAAGGTAAGATGAGCTTCCCCTAACCTCCTCCTGCTATAAATAGCCGCGTCACCCAAGCATCGTCTGGGAGCGCGTCCGGGCTCCCGCAGACCTGCCTCTGCTGCAGGCACACCTCGCACTTGGTCAGGAGGGCTCCCGCGGGTGCCACGGAGCGTGTCATGGCATTAGCACACCACGGGACACCGCTCAGGTTATGCACAGCCTAATCCCTGTCTGGCAGCCGCCGAGGCTGGCGTCCTGTGGCTGGCTCAGGCGTGCCCGCACCTCGCTGGCAGCGGCACTGACACAGCTTGCATGGGAAACCTTCCTCTGCGGTAGAGCTTTAGCAGCTTTGCCCTCGGCTCTGGCCAAGCTGTGCCCGGGTGCTGACATGGAGGTGTCTGGTGTGTGTGTCAGTCTCTGGGCAGGGCTTTGGTAGGGAAGGGAAAGGCAGCTGTTCCATAGGGAATAACCAGGTCAGGGAGAGAAAAGTGGGGTTTGCGGTGCTGGTGCAGCACCTGTGTGGTACTTGAGTGCTTCCTCACTCCATCCAAGCTGGGTTGGAGGTTGGGGTTGATCAGGAAAACCATGGTTCTCTCTATATTCTGGCTGTTGGCAGAGATGCAGTTCTTGGGGTAAGCTGAGCCTTTGGAGGGTTTCGCTGACAGCACCAACATATCCCCCACCCCTTGACCATCAGCCAGCATGGGAGCCAAGCAGTATAGCAGCTTACATGAGCATGGGCATACAAAGAGAAACACAGCCATCTTCTCAGCAAGGAAGCCCTCCTTCATCTGGTGGCAGATGCTAAGGCACGAAAGGGAATGATGCCCAGCTCACAGCCTTTTATTCAGTAAGCAAACCCATCCCTTCATACACCCACAGATGCTACTTGAGGGGACTTGCACCGTTGTCCCACCATCTGTCCCAGTTGCTACCCTGGGAAAGGAGTGGGTTGGACCTGATCCTTCCCCTTTGGGATGGGAGATGCCTGACAGTGCTGGCCAGGGAGAGCTGAGGATGAGCGTGGATGTTCTCCCCTCCCCTGCTTCTGAGAAAAGGAAAGTCGCTGCCTGCATAGTGAGTTATGTGGTGATGACTGCTTGTGATGGGTTACATATAAAATCCCTTGCATCCCTGAGGATGCTACCAGTTGAAAGCTTTTATGGCATTTTAAAAATAGCCACAGAGGGAGAGAGAATGAGAAGATGGATAGGTAGGTGGATCCCTAATAAGGAGAGGAGAGGAAACAGCTCGAGAGGGAATGGAAAGACTTTAGTGAACGGCATGTGAGTGATTACTGAGGGAGGGGGTGGTGTGGTCATACTGAGCTGCATGCCCAGCAGGAATGGGGAACCCTATAAAAAGCCTGGCTGTGAGATATGCTCCTTGCACGTGTGGGGAGAGGGATGGGGCGAGCATCAGCTCTGTCTGTCTCTCCTGTGGGCGCTCGCTGTGTTCTACAAGTAGCCGTTAAAAATAATCCCTGACTCTTGGATGCCTGGGCTGGGTTGGCGGCTGCTGCTGCTGCTGCTCTTGCGTGGTTCCCCAAACAGCTCCAGGCTCATCTGTGCTCCATTCCTGCCTCCAGGCTCTGGCTGACAGCTCTGCCTGGGAGCTGATGGATGAGGTTGGTCCTGGCCCTGGCTTTTCCCAAGGTGGCCTTTCCCCACCTGGGCTGTGCTCCAAGAAGGATGCTGAGAGCTGCCTCTCTGCTCTAGCTCCTGGCTTCCTGCTGCCTGGCAGCTTGCAGCACCTGGGGGCAGGATCTGGTGGTGGGGCTGTGGCTGGATGAGGATGCAGCTCCCCAGCGCCTGGCTGGAGCAGTGATACAGGGCTGCTGGCAGGAGGTCCCTTCAGCAGGACAGCCCTGCTCTGCCTTGTGTCACTGCCAGCACAGCATCTTCCTGGTCCCGGAAAGTGGCTCCAGGCCCTCCCCTGTGCTTGTGGCAGCTCTCCCCATCACTCAGGGAAGATTACACAGAGCGTCTCCAAGAAATGCTAATCGCTTTGGCTTGTGCTTGGTACAGCAGAGCCACTGGGCACTCAGAGCTCTTAGTCAGCTTAGAGATCTGCCAGATCCTTCCTCTCCTTCCCCTGGAGAGCTGGTGGAGTTGTGCTGTGGCTGCTGCTGATCCCCACATCCCTGGTTCCCAGCTGAGCTGTAGGCTTGCACCCGAGCTGGCCCAAAGGTCCCAAATACCCAGTGGCACAAGGCAGGATGTGCTGTCCTCAGGGCACTGCAGCCTCAGTGTGAAACACCCCAAGCTCAGCCCCCGTCAGGCACAGTGCAGGGTCAGATGCACCCCTCCTGCTGGAGGAAGGATGGCTGGAGGGGCAGTGGCGGTTTCACACCCTGTGACATGCTGTTGGTGCTGCTCTGTCCTCCCAGACCCCTCACTGTGCTGCCCACCCCTGCTCTGCCACAGCAATTGAAATCTCAGTGCAGCTGGGCTTGTTTGGTGCAGGCTGCTGGGAAGCATTCCTTGGCTTTGCCCCCGCTCGAACTGCAGGGAGAAAGCGCTGCTAACAAGACTCCTCTGTCAGACTTGCCAGCCTGTCACATCCAGGCTGTCTCCCTTTTGCTTGCTTGTCTCCTTTTTTTTCCCCTTCCTCATAAGCTAGGCAAATACCCAGGGAAGCAGAGGCTGGGGATGGGTTATCCCTGCCCACCTCCAGGCTGGGCAATGGTGATGCTGGAGAGCGTGTGCTGCCTGGTCCTTGCACTGGCCTCATGCATGGCATTGCCACTCATAATGTGCTGACCTCACTGTATGTCTCAAGCCCACAGCTTGCTTTAATGGTTGGGAGTCCAAGTGCAGCCACCCTCTGTGGGTGCTGAGGTCCCTACCCACCTCCTTTGCCAAACCCTGGGGCAGCCTCTCACCTGGGGACGGTGAAGAGGTGCCTCTTACCCTGGTTGGCTTCTCCTGGCTCCAAGAAGTTTCCCACTGGTCTGAAATAACTTCTGGAGGAGCAGCGGGTGGTTCTGAGCCAGCAGCACAGCCATGAGTGCCCATGGCCCTCCCCAAGGCAGGGGTACCCCAGCCCCTGCTCCTGCCTTGTCTGCCTATCGCTGGGCTGCTGTGGGAGCATCCTGCGGGATGCAGCAGAGCGAGGGCTTGCCAACAGAGGTCATCTGCGGCTGCCCTGGCCTTCAGTCCTCGCTTGGTTGGTCAAAGGTGGCACAAAGGGTCCCATTTGGGACATAATTCTGTTCCTTGGCAGGAAGGTTTTGGCTCATTTAAGCCAAAAGCGTGCGCAACAAAGCACGTTCGTTTTCCCTGTTGAAAGGGCACTTGTTCCCTCTGGAAAGTGCCAGCTCTGCTGGGCCTGCTGAGTGCCTGTTAATTGTCGCTAATGAGGAGCTGGGAGCTGTGGTTTTCAGAGGCTGTTGGGACAGACATCGCTTCAGCCTGGGAGGGACATCTCGGTGGGAAGGGAGATGTGACCTCAGCGCGGGTGAGTTTTGCTGCACGAATGGGTTTGTTAGTGGGGAATGCCCCAGTTCCTGTGCCTACAGCGCAGGGCAGCAGCGCTTAGCCCTGACTCCAGAGAGGAGAGCGTGGAGGGTTAAGAGGATCTCTGGTGCTTACTGTACACAGTTGGATTTATTTACGTGTATATATAGCAGAGAGTTGGGATGGGGAGGGCTGAACCCAGCCTGTCTGAGAGGGAGGTTGAACCTCTGTGGCTGGTCCATGTCAGGAGCACAGGGCTGCTGGGCAGCAGGACGTGATGCCAGCTCTTGGCTGTTTGCCTGCAGCGTGCTGGTTGAAGGCTCTTCTTCCCCTGGCACCAAAGGCTTTTAGCAGGAGACAGCCGCGTCTGCCTGCCTGCCGCTTCCCGCGCTGCAGCCCCTCTGTTTGAAGCGGGGTTTCTGAGCAGAGCAGACAGTGGGGAGAGGGAAGGGTCAGGATTATGTCTGTGCCCAAACCCCTTGTCTGCTCATAAGTTTATTGCTCTGGATGTGCCTTGTCCGGCCATGTCCCCAGCCTGGTTTGTCCTTGCCCAATGCTTGTCACTTGCTGGCCCCATCACTGGGCTGCCCCATGTTCTTCGATCCCAGGCTCAGGATGTGGCTGGGGAGATGATGAAGCTCCCTGAGAGTGTTGTACTGTGGGAGCACTGGTGCAGGGGTGTGTTTTACCTGCCTGTGCTGCAGTAGGGACAGGGGTCCTCTCCCACAGGTGCCCATTGCCTGCTGCCCTGCTCCAGTTCCTCCCGTTGCATCAGTGCTAAATACCTTGGGGTTCCTCTCACCTTCCCTTTGCTAAAATGGCTGAGCTGTTCCACCCAGTGCTTTTCCCAGGAGTTTGCTGAGTTTTCCTCCTGTTGCCATCAGGTTCCCATGTACAACCATCCCTGCTGACCACCTCCTGCTCCCCATGTACCCTGGCTCTCATCCCCATGACCAGTGGGCTGAGGCACCACTGCTGCAAGAGGCTGTCTCTGTGTTTACTGTTCAGCTATCGAGAGGGCGACTCAGCGGGGGGGGAGCTTCCCTCTCAGGATTTGTTATTTCATTAGAAAAACCAGCCAAAGTGGGATGTTATTTTTCCATTCCAGCCGAGAGAGGCTGTAGTTGCTGTTTTCTGCCCCAAACCCTCATGTCTGGTTTTCAATTCTCTGCCTTAATGAAGTGGGACGGAGAAGCAAGAATGGAACATGCTTTGGCAGTGGATGCACCTCATGTTCTTGCAGTGCAAGGGCTTACAACAGTGAATTTTAGTGGTTTCGCCTCTGCCTCTTACCCTGACCTTGGGTCAGGGGTTCAGGTGAGCCCCGAGCCATGCCACAAAGTGTACTTTACCCCCTACTGCTTCCAGGGGCCTTTCACAACCAGCCATGGAGGTGGCCCAGTGTGTCCTGGAGGGACCTTTGCTGGGGCTGTCACAGTGGTGCCAACAGACAGCATCTCGGTGGTGCACTCAGTGCACCCCCTGGGTCACCTTGCTGAAGGTCATCTTGAGGTTGGCACACTCAAGGCAGCTCTCTTCCATAACACCCATACTTCCCCACCCCATTGCTCCCTTCTGCCCCCTGCATGACTTTAAACTGTTTCCCTTTCCTTTTTTTTTGTCTCCCCCTTTCCTTTTTCTCTGTTCCTCTGTCAGCTTTGTTCACTCTGCTGTGTATCAGGGTTGCCATGGCGACTGCCAGAGCATCTCTCTGCATCCCAGAGTAGTGGTCCTGCGCTTGCCCTGGCCATGGTCACAGTGTCCAGCTGCCACCTCCTCCCAGGGATGGGGGTCCCTGGGACCATCCCTGTGACACATCCTGGGGTCTGGGGAGACGATGGATCAGGACATGGGGTGGCCTCACCAGGTCAGGATGGGGCTGTGCAGTACCTTGTGCAGGGGACTGGGAGTGGAGCTGGCAGGGCTGGCTGCATGGCACTGCTTCATTCTCCTCTTGCTGCCAGAACTGTTCATCTTCAACAAACGCTGGGGTTTTTAGTGTGCAAGTGCTACTTAAGGAAAACAGAGAGCTGCTGCAGCACAAGCAGTCCCTTTGGGTTTAATGGGCAAGACCGCCTGCCAGCAGAGCAATATGAGATTGTATAAATATGAGCTGTTCCCCATTGCAGGACATGGGCTTATTCCCAAGAACAAGAGCAAAGATGAGTGTTTCTCCATCCTAGGAGCCATGCTACTTCTTCTCTTGATATCATCACCTGTAGCCATGTGAGTGACTGAAGTGACTTGGCTAGGCTCAGGGCTGTGGGGTGCAAACCTCCCTTTGTCTTTGGGCAAAGCATGATCTGGATCCCAGATCCAGTCTTTGCCTGGGACTAAGGATGGTAGTGGGGACTTGGAGGCATCCCCTGGCCATGGGCTGATGCTGAAGGACACAAGTGGAGCGTGGTTTGGAGGCAGAGTGTGGCTTGTGGCCTTCTGGTGCTGATTTGCAGACAACAGTGTTATCTCTTCAGTATTTGTCAGAGCTGCTGTGCCCCTTTCATGAGATAATTAGGATGACATGTTATTAGCTGATTACTGGGGAAACATATATTTACTGAGGATTTATTCTGGAAACAACATTAATCTCCTGTATAGTTGCTAAACCCCCATAAATAATCTGATTTTGATAATCAATTGCTATCACAACCCCCCCATAAATCTTAATTAAATGCACATTTAATTCACATAAAGTTGCCAAATTTGCTTGTACATTTCTGTCCTGCTGTTTGCCTCAGGCAGATGTCTGTGTATGTGCAAGCTGAAGTCTGTTTATCAGACAGCCTGAAACCAGAATATGGTTTGCCAAGGCGGAGCAGTAACAGCAACACTCCTCTCCCGTGGTCCCCCATGGAGATCCCAGCACATCCCTGCTTCCCACTGCCAGAGCTGCTCAAACACAAGTGCTTTGCTAACATCGCTGTGCAGGGTCCTGCCCTGGCTGTTGGCTGTGCTGGGGTTTGTGGGGATGCACTGGATGTGATCCTGTGTAACCCACTCATCGTGGCCCTGCCTTGGCAGGGGGTTGGACCAGATGATTTCCAGAGGCCCCTTCCAACCCTAATGATGCTGTGAGGGCAGCAGGAGCAACCGTAGGAGACTGCACCAGGAGAAACCCGGATTGCCCAAGGCACACACATGGGTGTGCTCATGGAGGGGCAGGGAAGAGAGATGCGGTTGCCAAAACCCATGCAGAGGCTTTCAACAGCACTGGCTGGCATGGGAGCTGAGGTCCTGCTGGGCTTGGTTGAGTCCTGACCACCCTTGGGCCAGCAGCAGTGACTTCAAGCCTTAGTGCTAGTGAATGGGTCAGGGGGGAAAGAAGCGGGGACACACAGGGAAAAGGTGGCTGATGCCAGTCATGAGCTGGGCTCTGTGTGCTGCAGGGACCACATTAGCGGTGTGCACCCCAGGGAGGGCTGGGCTTCTTGTGGCAGGGCTCTGGAGGTGCTGGTGATGTGGGTCTATGCTGGGGGTCCTGGTAGGAGGGTGGCAGACCTCCCACTGCCTTTCATGATGTGGGGTTTTATCCATCACATGCACGTCTTGGGTACTGAGCCCCACACCTACAGGGACCGACGCTCTTTGGGGTGCAGCACCTCCATCCCTGCTGCCTTTGCTGAGAGCATCAGCTTGGGCTGTGATGACCTTGGTGATGGGGGCGGCACTAGGGGAGCCATAAGAGAAATGATGAAGCTGTTTGAATTGCTGGGAAGATGTCTCTATGAAGATCTCCTCCTGAGCCTGGCTGGAGCCCAGCCTGCTAATTATTGTGGTAGGGGAAATACACAAACATACAGATGGCAAGGAGAACAAAAACTGCTGTCTTTTGATATCGAAACTCAGTTTCCATCCAACTGAAACCGACACATGGCAGAAGCTAAACACTAACAGCTTTGGGTGAACACCTCAGCAGCCTGTGCAGCAGCTCTTGGAGCTGTGGCAGAGCATAGAGTGGGCTCTGCCTTTCCCAGGGCAGAGGATGGATGGGAGCCCATGGCAGCTGCTGGTGGAGGAGCAGGGAAGCCAGGCTGTGCATACCTGTGTGAGCACACACCTGTGTGATAGGAGCCAGCCATGGCCAGGGCTTCAGCTGCCAAGAGCCCCAGAGTGGCTCTGCACCAGGGGTGATTTGTGACTGCTCTGTCCCAGGGACTCCTTAGTGCATCCCTGCATTGCAGGAAGGAAGCTTCCCCCTTCTCAACCCACCTTTAACCTCTGCTAGGTGGCTCGGAGCCTCAGATGTGGTCATCTCCACTGTCACTGCTGTTGGCTGCCTGCCCATCATGCTCAAGGGTACTGCTGATAGGGGAGCATCCCCTCGGGGGTATCTTTCTGTTGACCCTTGCAGTGCCAAGGGGCTGTGCTCTTCATAACTTGTACAAGATGCTTTATCGCACGGGGTTTTACCCTACCGTAGGCACTGAGGATGGGATCGGTGAGGCTATGACAACCAGCACAAGGTGTTTCCTACCACCATCCTGAGGAGCCCATGTGTCAGAGTCTGCCTGTCCTGCAGTGCTTGTGGTGCCTCACCATAGGGCTCCCTGGCACGGTGCTGTCCCCCAATGCACACTGGTGCCTGCTGTGCTCCCCTCTGCCACTTGTGCATGGCCAGATGAGCTCCGTGGGGGGTGGGCACAATCTTTTTATGACCACTTAAAGGTTCCATTTGGTGCCTTTAACAGAATTAGAGCGGGATCACAGTAGATTAAGAAAAGCAGTAAACACCCTCTGTGCTGTGTGGTGCTTGGCTGCAGGGATCTGCTCTGGGATGGTCTGTGTGAGTTGGCCGCAGGTGTCTGGTTTGTGTCTTCCAGCCCCATGGTTTGCAGGCAGTGGGATGGCTCCAAGGGGATGTGGCAGCGCTCTTCATGCTGCAGCCCTGGGCTGTGTTGCTCCCTTCCAGGAGCACAGCTGATGAGATCCCAGTTGTTTTAGAAAGCACCTTCCCAGGATATCAGAGTGGATACAGGAATTTGGAGCCTGCCGGGGAAGCTCCCGATGGTGTCCTGCCCCCAGCCCGGAGCTGTAATTCATCCCCTGGAATGGGCCTGGCTGGGGTCGGCTGGTCTCGAGCCTCCTGTCCCTCTGAGCACGCGTTGATAGCATTGAGATTGCTCTGTAACAGATCCCCCTTCCACGCATCCTATTTATGGGGAGATTGTCCCCTCTGTGACGCCGGGGCTTGCTTTGCCAGCTGTCACCTCCAGTCCAAATTCCCATTTCATTGCATTAATATCTATGCAGTGTCTCTGGATGGAGATTTGATTTCAGTTCCCTCCCTGGAGTAGAAGGAGTTAAAAATAGCAAATCCAACACCCCTCATTCCCTGGCGATGACGCAGTCTCTCAGGTTGGAGTTACAATGCTAGCATGAATGTGGTTTAAAATAAAGCAAGTAAGTGCACTGCACTCTGCAGAATGGAAGAACAAGCTCCAGTGACATGGAGTCATCCTCTGGTCTTCTAACCTCTGCCTGCAAAAGGCAAGGATCCCTCTTCCTTGCAGTGCTTGTGTTGGCCAGATAAATGATGCTATGCACAGAGTGATTAGTGGAGTAATACAGGAGGTATTCAGCCCATCAGGGAATCAACTGATTGCAGAAGAAACCAGAAAGAAATTAGCTCAGTGCATTATGGTTTGGGCTGTCTTTCTAGAGCATCACACACAGAGCACCTTGCCAAGTATCGGCTGGATGGAGTGATGGGGGCAGAGAGGTGCTGGGCTCAGCAGCACTGTGCTGGGTGCAGGCTGACCCCATGGATCCTCTCCAGGAGCAGATACCAGGCTATGCAAGCAACAGTCTGCTGCAAGGTGGCGGGTTGCCAGCCTGGCTCCATCTCTTCTAACAGGGCTGTTTCTCTGATCTGGCATAGAAAATCCTAAATCCCCACATTTTTCACTCTCCAGACACTGCCCTAGTTTAAAAATGCTGGCTCCTGGCTTGCTTTGTAATATTTTAAATATAGCATCCTTTATGTTATTGATGCATGCACCATATGTTTTGAAAACTGCAACGAAATCCATTGGGCTTGTGGGTGGAGGTTAAAGGGAAAAAGCATTTCCATACGGGAAGCCGCAAATACAAAACACAGCAGCAAACAGAAAATCCTGCCATGCCTCCGCCAGGAATAAGCTCCTTTCTGTCCTGGCTCTCTCCAGCGCGCTCATGTGCGTGTGAGGAGCGAGCCTCAACGTTTCTATTGTGTCAGCCCCTGTCCCGGACACCCTGGCACTGGCTCCACAGCCCCCTCCAAGGCCCAGCGGGAGATGCCACCGTGTCAGAGCCCATCTGACAGCTCCTTTGCCCTCTCCTTGCCTCAGAAAGCCCTGTTGCTGCTTTGGGGTTTTTTTGTTGGTTGGTCCTGCTAAAGCACACCCAGGCTCCTGCATCCCCGGCTGCTGGCCACAGGTGGGCCTTGGCAGGGAGGGGAGAGTCCCCCTGTGCTCCCACGCAGCACTGCCTGCATCCCAGCACTGAACACAGACTCTATTGAGCAGGGAATTTGGCCTCGGCAAAGTGATGAGCTAATGGTTTTCATCTCCTGGCCGGGACCTCGAGTTTAGTCTCTTCTGCAGTGCACATCTGGCACCCCTTGACTCCAGGACCCAAAGGCATCCTCTCGCATGGACCCTTAAAAGCTGTCCAGCCTGGTTAGAGCAGGGAATAGCATCCTGTGGGCTGGGGCTGCGTCCACGTCCAGCCCCCAGCCAAGGCGTGCTCTCGCTGTGTTCTTGCTGCGTGAGCTGTTTGTAGCTCACCCACTTGTCACGCATCATGAATAAGATCTGGGGGAGGAGATGGGCTCTGGCCAGTGCCTGGCTGCATCCCTCGAGACCACCCAGGTCCCTTCCCCAGCCAGCATCACCCCAGGGGAGCAACGGGAGAGGCTGGAGTGGCCCCAAGCCCCTGCTGGGGGTGGCAGCCCTGGTTTGACCCCACACTTGGAGGATGTGTGGGATGCAGTGGCCATGTGTACTGAGGGAGGGGAATGTCACAGGATGCTGGAGGAGGGGATGTGCAGAAAGCTTTTGTATTTGCTCTGCAGCATCTCCCTGCAGTGAAGATTCAGGGCTGGGGCTGTGTCACCCCATGGGGCACACATGCACTGGGGATGGCAGGGTCCAGCAGCAGGGCAGGAGGCTGATATAGAGGTGTCCTCCGTGGAACGTGGCCTGAGGTGGCTGGGATCCACAGGGGGCCACCAGGAGCAGCCATGTGTCTCTGACTGCTCAGGTTCTGTGTCCCAGGGTAGTCCCCAGCCTTCCTTTGGGCCGCAGGCAGCACTCAAGCCATGGGTGTGTGGTGTGTCTGTGCAGGATGCACTCATCTCCCTCACACCCCCTCGCTCATACACGATTTAGTTGTATCTGTAACAGCTCGGGCAAGACTCTTATTAAGCTGAACCAGATGTAAGGATGAAATCCCATCTTCAGCCTCTCAGCAGGAATCCCTCCTCGCCTGCCTCAAATAAACCTTTCTGCAGCCCAAAATGCTGATCTTGGAGAGTGCTGTGCATCTGCTGGCGAGGCAGTGACTGGTGGGAGTAGCCCTGGCTCTATGTGACAGGCAGGGGATGCCTCTGGCTGTGGGTCGGGGCTGGGATGCTGCAGAGAGGTGCAAGAGGACAGGAGCATGTTTGCTAGCCCTTGCTATGACCCTTGTCATTGGGTTTGTGTGTAAAAGGGGGCTTTGGGCAGTGCTGTAGGAGCCTGGTATTGTCTCTCCTGGAAGGAGCCATGAGGCTCTGGGTCTGAAGGGCTGTGACCCCCCCGGTGTAGGGCTGGGATGCACAGCACAAAGCCACGGGCTCTCTGCAGCTCCTGCTGGCTCCTGTATTCCTGCATCACCCTGGGCTTTTCTCCTGCTGCTTATTGCTTCATCAGACCTTCTAAATTGAGGCTGACCCTCTGAATCAAGAGGCAGTCCCTCAACAGGGACCTGTTCTGGCTTTCTGGGCCCGGATCCAGCATCTTAGCTGATCTGAGTAAGGACTGGATTGCGTATATGCAGGCATCTGCGTGGGGCATCCGAGCACATGTGTCCCCCGTGTTGGCAGTGCACCTCTGTCATCATCTGCTGAGGTGAGAGGGAGAGAGAAGAGCTCTGGGCAGTGCGTGTGCTCTGGGTTCGTCCCCTGGGGATGCCCGCTTGCTATCTGCATCCTCCATCTCTCCTTCAGCTCACACACACGTGCCCCTCACGCTCTCCCCATGGCTTCACTGCTCTGGTTTTCTGGAAAGCAAAGCAAATCAATAGTTGTCTGCGCTCCCAGGCAGCTCCACGCAGCTCCCCAGCCCTACACCAAGCACCAAAACCACGACCCAAGCTTGGGGTGAAAGTGCCTCTTGTGCCAGGGACCTCAGTGTGGCTGTGGGGAGCTCAGTGGAACTGGGGTCTGGTCCTGCAGTGATGCCCCAGGGCCCTTGCAGGCTTGCTCATGGGGCCAGAGCAGCTCTGATGTGGTCCCCTCAGCACCTGCTGCACTTGATACCTGTGCCAGCCAGGGTGCTTTCCTTACCAGGCTGCACTTGTAGGGAAACCCAACAGAGCTGGCAGCACAGTTCACCTTGTAGTCGTTAGGGGATGGAGATGCTTATCCCACATGCTGCGGGAAGCATCTTGCTTCCTAGCACTGCTAGTCCCAAGTCAGTGGTGACTTCACAGCACTGCAGTGGATCTGGGCAGCATTTGGACAGCCAAATACTGGGGAGCTGCATCACCAGGGAGTGATTCTGCTCACCTCAGAAGTGCACTTGGCACTGCCATGGTCCTTGCTGGTGCCCCACTGAACCTGTACTCTGGCAACCAAGAGCCTCAGCCCCCTCTGGGCATTACAGCCAGGGCTGGCCATGCAATGTCTGCTGCTTCCCAGCTTCACTATGGGGAAGCTCCCCCTTCATCAAGCTGTTTTGGGACTCCTTCAGGAGCAGGATCTTGTGTCAGAGCTCCAGGGCTGTGAATAGCTAATGTCCTTGCAATGGTTTTAAGAGGAAGAAGGAAGGTAGCTGCCTGGCTTGCAGAGGTGCGGAGCATCCTTGCTCCTGCTGGGAAATGGACAGAGGGGGTTGCTCACGGCTGTCCCGATGGAGCCACCTCAGAGCAGGACCCAGGACCCTGGCTCCTGGAATTGCCATGCTGTCCCCTTCTGTTTCAGCATCACTCCTTGCTCCGGGCTCACCCCAGCTCCTGCCCTGGGCAGCCATGCATTTCAGCCGTTATTAATTAAAATGCAATCTACCCTTTCTCTTCCTCTCCCCAAGACACCAAGAACTGCTAAAATATTCCCAGGGATAATAGGGAGGGGAATTAAATGGGAGCTGTGAAATTTGAGCTGTGCCTTTTGGAGATTTATTGCCATTCCTAGAGCCTGCGGTTCCCTGTTGAGTGCTGCATCTTCAGCCCCACGCTGGGTGGAAATACCATGCTTGCCTGTGAGACTGGGCACACCGTTGAGATGTACATGCAGCTGCAGCATGGTCAGCCTCAGTGCAGATATGGTGCACCAGGTGCTGCGGGATCTCCTTTCCATGAGCCACTGCAGGGGCTGAACTCCCCATCTCTGCTCTATGTGGTTGTTTGCAACACGTGGTGTCAGCTCTAGGATGCAGCCTGAGGTCCCTATGGGACAGGCACTCTGGGTGTGATGCTGCATGTTGAGATGAGAACAGTATTGCTTATGGAGGGCAGTGCTGGCTGGCAGTTCAAAGAGGATTTTGCCTGTAGCTCTGAGCACTGTGCCCAGGAGGCTGTCTGTGGAAGGAGCAGCCCCAGCCCTTGCCCTGCCTGCGAGGGGGATGCTGGATGCGCAGCCTTCCTTCTCCCACATCTCCCAGACCTTCCATCCCTCCTGCAAACTGCTGCTGGGAAAGGGAGCATGAGCAAGGGATCTGAGCAAAGGGAGCACGGTGGCAGGGGTCTGAGCGTCCCACAGATGCTCAGAGGGTTGAAATGGGAGGAACTGCCTGGTGCTGTCTGTTAGCCATTGCAAAAAACACCCAGGTCTCGGCTGCATCCCAGTTAGGGAGCAGGTTGGGCCTGGCATGGGGAGGCAGCAGCCACCCTCCCTTGGGGGTCCTGCTCACACCCAGTTTGGGGGTTTGTGTGGCCCAGAGCTCTGCTGGAAGGGGATTCTGTGATGCCTGCAGACAGGCAAATGCGCTAGCACCAGGCATGCTGCCTGTGGCTGCAGTTCAAGGAGATGCTGTTGCCATGACAAGCTGTACAAGTGTTATCTGGGAAAAAAGACCCCGGCAGCACTCGTTGGCGATGGGGGGGTGCAGCCGGTGCAGAGGGCACATCCATACACACCATGCCAGCCATGCAGCCGTGTGGCTGCAAGAACAAGGTGTTCACCCACACACACTGAACTCCTAACATGCATTACGTTCCAGTGTCACACCCCCAAGACCTGCTGCCTTGCTCCAGCCCCCTCCTGAGCTCTGTGCCCCTCAAGCTCCCACACATAGGGGTGCACAGCCATGGTCCTGGTCCCTCACTGTTCTCTAGTCTGTGTGCAGCCATCCCAGGAAAGGGAGGATCTCAGTGAAGCTCTTGAGAGATGCCAGCCCTATGCTGCAGTAATTGCATGGCAGTGCAGGCTTCTGCCCCCCAAGCCCTCCCCTTCTTCACTTATTCAGTAGCAGGGGCTGGTGAGTGAAGATTAAACTCCAAAGGATGGTTCTGCTGTTAAATACCCCAGTGCCATGAGTGGGTGCTGCTGCTGGGGTGAGAGCATCAGCAGCGAGGGGTGCAGCCCAGCTCCAGGCACACATCCCATGACACAGAGCAGCGTGGGGCTGGGAATGCCCTTTACCCTGTGGCAGAGTGCCCGTCCTCCTCCTTTACCTGGAGAGTGGCAAAAGGACCTGTTTCCTGGATGGTGCTCTGGGCATGACTGCTGCAGCCCTGAGGATGCCATGCACAGGTTTGTTCCCTGTGGTGCTCCCTGGTTGCTTCCAGGCAGGAGGGTTGGGGTTGTGGCACAGTGTGCTCCCTGCCTCGCCAGCCCAGGGCGTCGCTGTCAGGCTGGGGGGGGTTGTGAGCACTACACAAGGCTTCCTGTTGTCCCGCTGAGGTCTTCGCATCTCCCTGCAGCTGCAGGAGCTCAGGGAGCAGCTCCTTCCTCGAGAACCGGTGAGGATCGCAACTGCTTACAGCAGAGCAGGGATGCGCGGGGCGCTGGATGCGCCAGAGGGGGGTACAAACAACTGCTGCAGCCCGGGGTCCTGGCTTCCCCCTGATGCAGCCCTGCCTGCGCCGGGGAAGCAGACATCCTGCGGGCGGGCGGGCAGGGCAGGCGCCGGCAGCGGGGTCAGCGCGGGGAGGCCATCACCGCTTCCTCAGGGCTCGCCGAGGGAGAGCAGTTTCCATGAACGCAGCCAGCAGCAAACCCTGCTCCATGGGCAGGGCCCTCGCTGCTCACTGCTGCAGCTTGTCCCCTTCCGCCTCCTATCCTTTCTCTCCTCTTGCTTTCCTTCCCTCTTCACCCTTGTCCTTTGTCTCTCCCTGTGTTTGTTTGATCTCCTTTCATACCAGCAGCAGTGTGTGTCCTCCCACGGCCCAGCTCCCCCCCCCCAGCACATGGTTCTGCCATGCCTTTGCTGTCAGCACGAGGCTTTGGCACCCATTTGGGCACCTTCCCACGCCGCTGGCCAACCACAGCAACTGCCACCACTTGAGTGTGTGTGACAGTGACAGTTTGCTGCCTCCTACCAGTTCCAGCTTGACAGGAGCTCTGGGGAACTCCCCAGCATGGGGGAAGCCCCCCCAGCACTGGCTGCTTTGCTTCCCAGGATGGCGCTGGGAGCATGGGGAGCAAAGCAATAGGAAAGGCTGGTTGTGCCCCCTCCATCGCTTTGCATGGGCAGCACTGCCCATGTGGTGCAAAGCACAGTGCTGCCAGCTCTCTGTGCTGAGCCCACAGCCGTGTCCCTCGTCCTTCCCTGCTCTCATCCCACCGAGGCAGGGTCTGAGCCTTCGAGCATCCCTAGGAGAGGTTCACATCCACAGTGAGCACCAGGATAGAGGGATGGAGCAGGACCAGGGTGCATTAGAGCTCACTGAGTCTGCTCCAGGGTTTCTCTGGCTGCCAGCCCTCCTAGGAGAGGTTGTGGAGCATAGATGAGCTGGGCAGTGGCACATGGGGAGCAGTGAAGGTGCTGCAGGGTGGGAGCATGAGGCTGGCACTTCTGTCCTGCACCCTTGACCTATTTCTGCCCAGAAACGGCTTGCACAGACATTAACTGCAGTTATCCTCTGTGGTACCCAGCCATGCTCGTTCAGGTCCTCCCTGCGGTACCCAGCTAAAGAGGACTTCCTCCCTGTCCCGTGTGATGCCAGATGCATCCCCACCCCAGCATGCCCATCACAGCATCCCCATCCCAGCCTCCACATCCCAGCATCCCTGTCCCAGCATCCCCATCCCAGCCCTGTCCTGCTGCCGCAGCCGCTCCCTCACTAGCTTTGCTGCTCAGCTCCAGTGGCTGCCATCCTCACAGCACCCACGCTTTGTCTGTGTCCTGTGTCACATCAGGGAAGGTGATGTGGTGGCAGGAGTGCCAGCAGTGAGGGGCAGGGGGACAGCATGAGGCAGGTGGAAGCAGTAATTGGTCATGATCTAATTAGGGAAGCCAAGGGCTCGATTAGGAGCTGTGGCTCGGTGGAGGGGTTTTAGCTGTAAGTCACAGATGGCTCTGATTGCGAGCTGCTATGGGAGAGGAGAAGCTGGCATGGACTTGCCAGGGGCTTGTAATCCTGCCTGCACGATGCTCAGTGCTGATTAACGGGACTGCTTCCTCACGGCTTGGAAATACCTCAGTGCCTGGTCTGCGTAATGAGGGTGGTCCCCATTGCTCCCAGCCACACTGCCTCGCTCCCTGCCAGTACCCATCACAGCCCACTGCTGTGCTGCACATGTGGGGACAGCAACAGATGCAACGCAAACATCAGGACAAGCAGCTGGAGCCCCTCCAAGCTCAAACTGTCCCACAGCAGATCCATGGTACGTGCCCTCAGCCCATGCCTTTATTGGGAGCACCCGACCTGCCCCAGTTTAAAACCATAAATATTAAGTAAGGAACCATGTGACATTTTTGGCCTTTCCTTAAGGGAAAGATCAGAACAGAAAATATTGTGACCAAAAGTAAATATGTAATTTTCTCCTTGATCAAAATGACTTTTATCTGCAGAATGGAAGATAGAAAGCAGTGGCCAGCTGCCTGAGCAGCGCCATGGCCTTGCAGATGTCACAGCACATGTCAGATGTGCCCCTGGAGCTGAGCATCCTGACTGCTGGCCCCTTCCTTTATCTCAGGGGTGATTTGGCTGATCCTGCAGCTGGGCCATCAGCACTGGCATGGCAGGGGGCACGTGCCCACATTGTGTCCCCAACCCACCTACCCACTGCCAGCAGCCCCCAGCACCTTTCCCCATCATCACCACCACAGCCCTGCAGCCACACAGCTGAAGCAGGCTCATTCCCGCATGTCAGGGTTGGAGGCAGCCCCACAGGATGCCTGGCCACAGCTCTCCCACACCTGCCCCCAGCACCGGCAGCATTTGGCTCCAATCCCATCTTTCCCTTCCTCCCCAAGGGGTTCTTATGGCTGTGGCCGAGCTGTTTGGCCGCTGCAGGACAGCAGGCAGGAGCCCTCAGCCCTGCTGCTGATGAGAAACCCATATCCCACGGCTGCTGGAGCTCCCACCCTTCCTCCCGGCCACCCTTGGGGCACAGCACAGCTCCTGAAGGGGAAATCCTTGCCCTTGCCCTTGGGGCTCAGAGTTGGCTGAGTCACCCTGCATCCCTGCTGCAGCAGGGGGATTTGGGGGGCTAGCTCGCAGCACCTCTTTCCCTGCATCCCAGTGGGGTTTGTTTTGCACCCCCTCACTCTCCATCCCAGCCCAGCACATTGTGTCCCATCAGCCGTGCTTCATCCCAGCCTCTCCCTCGGCTTCCAGTGCTTCCAGCAAAATTCCTTTCTGGCCAGTCATTGCCGCCCCTCGGCCTCGACGCCTCCGGGGCCGGCACACACTGATGGGGCTGGGCTTCCTCTTCCTGAGCTGCTGCAGCCCCTGCCACGCTCCCAGCCTGCTCCTCGCCTTCGACCATTGCCATGGCATCAGCCTTCCCTAGGGACACGAGGGGACTGAGTCTGCCAGCCCACCTGGGTGCCCAGCTTCCATCATCCTTGCCAGGAGAGCCGCATCCCATGCATGGCATCCCTGTGCATGTGGGTGAGGGTGAGAGGATGATTTACAGCCCCACTTGGGGCAGGGATGCGCAGAGGATGACTGCGGTCAATTGCTCACTGCAGGGAGAAGTGGGAGGCAGCGGCTGCTGGAAGAGGGCTCAGCCCTATGGAGGTGTGAGGACTCCTGAGAGCATCATCTGCCCTGACACACTGCTGCTGCTGCTGCTCCCCCTCACCTCCCAGCATCCATCCCAACTGCCAGGCACATCCCCAGCACCCATGAAACTGGATCCCATGCTGACACCCACAGCACCCAGCAAGGACACCTCCCCTGCGTGCAGCCTGCATCCACTTGCTCACATCTCACTGCACGTGCCAGCGCTCAGCCCCCGGCACCCACCCAACTCAGCTTCCCACAGTGGCAGCACCTCTCGTTGTTAATTAAAGTTTGAATGCTTTGCTCTCCCACAGTCTCCTTCACCTGTGGCTCTCCAAGCATTGTGCAAATATTAATTACCGGTAATTAATTAAATCAGGCCTCCCCATCCCCCTGTGGAGATGCTGTCTCATAAACATGCTGACAGCAAACAGGGTGTCAGGGCAGAGTCTTCCAATTACCTGTTGCTAATGATGCACACTCCACCTGCAGCAGTTTCTACCTAATTGATCTGGAGGGCTGATGGCCTGGGAGGAGGAGATAGGTGGGAAACCAGCAGGACCTGGTCAGATCCCAGTAAGGGATGGTGGACGGTTCTTTATAAATGCCCCTGGGTGTCTTCTTTCAGCTTGTGCTCCTGGAAGCTTGGTCCTGGTTTGCTGCTGGTGGGGTATGGAGCTTTCTTTGGAGCCTTTCACCCCTGAGCTGTTTCGGGGGGCTGTGCCCTATTACTTGCATTGGTGTTTAGCTGCTATCCCTTTATGATGGGGATCATCTCCCTTCAGCTCCATCCTCCTGAAGGACTCAAAGTGTTTCAGGTGCAGTGTAAAGGTTCAGTATTCCCCCATCCTGCTGCTCCTCAGTGGAGGGCTGGCAGGAAGAGGACAGGAAGGCAAACAAGGCTGTTGACCCTCCTAAAGCAGCAGGTGGGTGCTCTGGGAATGAAAGAAGGGGATTGCCCAGGGATGCACAGCAGGAAGGTGCAGATCGCTCCCTGCAGTGTGGCTGGGAGCATCTCTTGGGCAAGGTCCCTCTTCCCTCCTGGGGGACAGAGCTCCTGCGTGCTCCTAGGTGTTGCTGGGGGCACTGTCTCCCCCCTCCCAGGTCACAGGCTCCCTTGCTTACGTATAGCTGCCACTGTCTGTCCCTAAGCCCATGCAGGGCACGGATCCCTGACCGGAGGTGCCACCGTAATCCGGATCAGTGGGAAATCTGTTGGGTGCGCAGGCAGCCCTGGCTGCACCCGCAGCAGATCGAGCACCACCCAGGACATGGGGCATCCCTGCAGGAGACAACCTCTTGCACTGCATCATGGTGCACGAGTGCATTAACTGCTGAGCGAAGCCAGCTTAATTCCCACTCTACAAGCAACAGCAGCAGCAAAGTGGGGTGAGATTAAGGCATTCTTTGGGCAGCTCCCTCTCCCCCGGTGTATTCCAGCCTGCAAGGCCACTAATGCTACTTACATTATTACTGGATTATTTGGGTGTAATGAGCTTTGCCCCGCTCAGCTGTCCCCCCGCTCAGGGCTGTTGTGATGTGTAATACTTCCTGTGCAGGGCCACGAGGCGGGCAGCTGCCTGCTCACAAACAACCAGAGCCCCAGCAACACAATGCGTTAATGTTCCCAGAGCGAAATTCCAGCGTGGACCGGAGGTTAATCACAAATCAGGGAGCTTTTGGCATAATGCTGAACAAAGCTGGCAGGAGGGAGGGTGGCGGTGCCTAAGCCGGGTCCTGACCCATCTCCATGGGTACAAATAGGAGTGACCATATCAGTTCTGGCTGTGCAAGTGGTGTAAGGCAGCTATAAGCATCTCTTCCATCCTGGCTCCTTTTCCTCTGCCTTCCTTCCCATCAGAGCTGCCAGTGCAGGGGCTTGGCGATGTGTTGCTATGGACACCAGGAAGTTTCCCCTGGAGACCAGAAACCCGGAATAAGTGATGCCTGCATTTTCTGACATTGATTTTTTTTCTACTTCCCTTTTTTTTTATTATTAATGTTTGTTGAAGTGTTGATTAATTCCAGCCTCTCATCCCACCTCCCTCCTGCTTTCTCCTCCAGGCTTTGTGGATTGCCATGGCTGTGTCCCAGGGCTTGGCTTCTGCTTCATTCTAGGCAAGGGTGTGAGCATGGGGTGTGTGGGAGGAAGCTTCAGTGCTGTAACTCTTGCTCTGCTGGAGACCCCTATAGAAGAGATCCCCCCCTATATTCCAGACATCCTGTTGGGATCAGGCCTGGGTCCTCCCAGGCTGCTGCAGAGCTCATGAGCTCCCACCAGCAGCAGCCACCACAGGAGGTCCTGCACCCCTCTTCCAGGGATTCTGCCTCCCTGCTCCCTTTACAGGTATCCATCATATTTAGGATCTCAAAGTGATTTAGACCTAGTCTAGTTAGTGTGCCTGCTGGTCTGAGCTCCAGACCTGAATCCTGTTTGTAGATCCTCCATTAGCACTGCAGTGCCCTTCAGTACCTTGGGTACCTCTGTTGGCCTCTGAGAGCTGCAAGAGCATGGTCAGGAGTGAAGTCCCAGAAGCTCTTGGAAGCTCCCATTGAGGCTGGAGCCTGAGCTTTGCTGAGGGGCACACAGGAAAGACCTCAGCTTTCCTTGCAGCCCTCAGGTTGGACTGAGCAAAGCAGGATGGAGCTGGAGTGGTCAGGGAGGGTCAGCCCGTTTTCCCAGTGCTGCATGTTCCCAGAGCATGTCTCTGGGCACTTGACACATGGGATGAGGTTTTACTGTGAGGCAGTCTCAGTGTCACTTTGACTTCTCTTTCTTTGCTTTTGAAGCCAATAATGGGCTGTTTCTGTTCCCTGCCACATGATCTGCCCCCCTGGTGAATGAGGAGCCTCTCTGATGAGTGATCTCCTGTGTCCTTTCCTCCCTGCTCTGGAGGGAGTTCTCATACCAGGTTTCAATCAGCTGCTTCTCTTGTTCCTGGGAATGCAGTTCAGCACTAGGTCAGAAAGTCTCTGCTCCATTGAAATCCTGCCCTTCGCTGCTTGAGCTGCCCAAATTGCATCTCCCTCTCTGACATCTTACACAAGCAAGTCCTTTGCTGCTTGGCCCCTGCCTGCAGCAGTTAGTATGGTGTCACCTCTTGCAAGCAGCCCATGCACTTGCAGATGGGGCAGGGAAAGAGGAGCGTGTTCTGTGTGTGTCTGGGGATTGTGCTGGGGCAGCAGAAAGATCTCCTGCTCCATACGGTTCCTCTGCTGGAGCGTGGGGTGAAGATGCTGAGCATCAGCCCTTCGTGGTGGTGTGCGGAGCTGCAGCAGGAGGTGAGAGTGGAGCTGAGACCCAGCACCACCTGCATCAGGAGAAGGCTGGCTCTTCCCACTGCCCCAGGGACCTGTGTTCTCCTGTCCTCCCCTGCAGCCCCCAGCTCAGCACAGAGCCTGCACGTGCCACAGTGGGGCTGGGAGTGCTGCTCCTCACCGAGGAGGTGACAGTCCCACCAGGGCCAAATGCTCAATTGCTGTGATGTTTGAAAGCTCCTTGAAAAATCACTTCTTTATCCAGTTCTTACCCAAACAAGTGGAAGCTCCGCAAACACAACAGTTCCTTCCCGTGCTGCTGCCAAATCAGTGCTCGCTGGCCTGTGGCTGAGCAGGTCAGCAGCAAGCCAGGGTTGCTCAAGAGCTGAGTGGAGCAGAGCCAGAGGGTAGCTGGTCTATGCGTTGTCCTTCTGCACTTGTCTAGGAGATAGGAGAGCATCTGTGGAGCTTTGTGTGGCTTTGGGGTGATGGTGTGGGTGACCCGGTTATCCGTGCAGGTGACCTGGTTATGCACGCAGGGACAGGGAGCAGTGCCTGGGCACTTAGGGCTGCAGACCTGTGAGCCAAACACAGGTAGTGGTTCTCTTGTGGGGACAGGGAAGTCCTGAATCCAGACAGGAATATGCACCCAGCTTGGAGTTCCTGTGTGCCAGCACAGTCCCTATTGTCTTTGCTCTGAGAGATGCCCCGATGTCCAACACTGTCACAGTCACTGGAGGGCTCCTCTGCAGCCACCGTCTGGGGTCAGTGTGTGTCCTGAATGCTGACAGACCCTTCCTCTCTCTCGCTCCTCTCCTTTCTGCCAGCAGTTCCCTACCAGCAGAACCCCTACACCCCCGGGAGCAGCTCCACCGTCATCCAGTGCTACCGCTGCGGGGACACCTGCAAGGGCGAGGTGGTGCGAGTGCAGAGCAACCACTTCCACATCCGCTGCTTCACCTGCCAAGGTAGGAGGGTGCTGCCCCAAGAGCTGCTTCCCCCACAGCCCTGGGTGCAGCCTGGAAAGCAAAAGGCTGGGGGCAGACGTACCTGGACCACTGGGAGGTGGTCACACACCCAGGGGTGCCCATGGCGTGGTGCAGGAGGGGAGGTAATGGCAGGGGGTTGCAGGGTGCAGGCAGTGTCCCTGTGTGACACAGAGCCCCTGTGAACAGGGGTGACCAAGAGCTCGGCACCAAGACCCTTGAGCTACCTAAATGTCAACAGCCCACATTGTGCCATTCCCAAACGTTCCCACAGCCCATCTGGGATCTGGGGGTCCCTGTATCCTTCAGCCTCCTGCCCCCACATCAGGAGGAGGTGATTCCAGCCTGAGTGAGAGGTAGCAAGGTAGGGAGATGCCCTGAGTGGCTCCTGATGGGGCTGGGGTGGGTGATGGATCGCTGCCACTCGCACATGGGATGCGACCAAGGCACTGTGGGATGCAGGTTGCTGCAGCAGGGACACCGCAGCCCCCAGGGGCTGGCAGATAGAGAGGCTGCTTGGATCCTCCCTGTGCACAGGAGCTGCAGAGCTGTAAAAGCTAACGGCCCAGAGCTGATGCTGAAGGGCTCCTTAGCGTGTTTATTGGAGCAGCAGCTCTCAACCGGGCCAGTGTCTGCTTCTGTAGGTTGTAAAGCATCCCATTACCAGGGCTCTGGGCTTCCAAGCTCCCAGCACTTTGTGCTAAGCAGGACATAAATCCCCATCCCCTTGGTCATGCTTTGCTGCTCCTCTCTGGGGAGCAGGGCGTTTGCCTGGAGGGGACTCCTCCCCAGGGCTGTCCCCCCAGGTCTTTAGGAGGAGCGTGGTCCCAGGTTGTCCTTGGGGCTGCCCCACGTGTGCAGGGGCTTTGCTGAGCCCCCTGCCCCTTTCCAGCTTGGACAGGAGGGATAAAGGAGGAGCTGCCTATCCAGACAAAGAGCTCAGACAGCCGCCGGCTTCAAAGGGTCCAGGAGCCAGCAGGGACAGCTTGGCAGCACTCGCTGCCCGATTTCCAAGTGAAAGGGAATAAATAATGAGAGGAAATCCTCCTGTCTCACCTTCGCTCGCAGCTCGTACCCCGCTGCCACCTCTGCCTGCTGCCAGCTCCCTCGCCAGCCCCACGGCTTGTTCCTGACATGTCGCTGGGAGCCTGGCATGGCTGGTGCAGCCCCTGGGGAAGTGTTATGGGTCCCACAGCAAACAGGGCCCAGACCTGCCTCGTTTCTTCTTGCTTCTGCTCCCTGGTGCTGTCCCAGAGCTGGTGGCCTGTCCTTGTCACTGACAAGTGAATGCATGCAGGCTGCTTCAGGGAGCAGTGGGTGAGGATGCTCAGTGGGAGAGGAGCTGCATCTCTGCCCCATGGGCCATGCAGCAGCGGGTCCAGCTCTGCCGAGGGGGGGGTGTGGGTGTGCAAGGACAGGACCAAGGGGTATGTAGGGATGAAGGGTAAAGCAGAGACCAAGATGGGCTGTGCCAGCAGGTTCTCAGTTGCTCTGTAGTTTCCCCTTCACCTTCCAGGATGGGTGATGGGCATCATACAAAGACCCCAGGACCCCTGAGGTGCCTTCCAGGGGCTGATGCTCTTGAGGTCTCTCTGTAAATGGCAAAGACATGGGAGGGAAATGACACTAAGGGCTAGGGCTTGCCACGTCAACTTGGATTGCCCTGATGGGCTGTGCACCACCCATGGTTCCCACAGCAGGGAAGGAAGTGAGGTTGAGCTGGTCACCTAAGGAAAAACAAGCAGTGAGAGCATCAACACCAGTTGCTCCCAGGACCTGTTCCCAGCTTCACGTCCAGGTCAGGGAGCAGAGATGGCTCACCATGGAAAAGGCCATGCCCCAGGGTGTGGAGAATGGGGAGCACTCCCAGCTGGCCCATTCTTTGGCAGTTCTGTACTGGGCTTCCTGACAGTGTCAAACGGAGGGGCTGAACCCCCCCCGGGTGCCATGGGCTGTTTGTGGATGGTGAGTGGGAGCTGCAGGGTTTCCCTATGGGAACCCCCAGCCCTGGCTGTCCGGGCAGCACCATCCTGCACCCCGCTGCGGCCCAACACTGACATCTTGTGGTGCTGGGCGAAGGCCCCAGAGCGTCGGGTGGGAAGGGGAAACCCTAACCCTAACCCTAACCCTAACCCTACTGAGGTACCTGGAGAAAGCTGCGTCTTCAGGGATGCTGCTGGAGGGGCAGCAAGAGGTGGGCTCAGAGGTGCCCCCTTGACGGTTCATGTCCCCCCTGCAGTGTGCGGCTGCGACCTGGCCCAGTCTGGCTTCTTCTTCAAGAACCAGGAGTACATCTGCACGCACGACTACCAGCAGCTCTATGGGACCCGCTGTGACAGCTGTGGGGACTTCATCACTGGAGAGGTCATCTCTGCCCTGGGCAGGACCTACCACCCCAAGTGCTTCGTCTGCAGCACGTGCAGGTGAGCTCTGCCGTCACCAGGGTGCATGGCCCCCTGCAGAAGTGTTGTGCACCAAGGACAGGGCTGTTCCCTACCCTCATTCCCTGCTCAGCACCTCAGCAGGAGCCTCCTCTGGGTTTCCTTGGTGGAAATGAAACGGTTCTGACCCTTCCCATTGCACCCAGGAGTGTTGCCATGATGCTCCTGCCCCAGCTCACGTGCATGCTCACTGCCTCCCTCGGTAGCCCTTGCTCCTCAGCACCATGGCTCTTGCTAGCCCTGGGGAAGGAGCTCACAGGCAGCCCCAAGCACTGCATGGAGGGGAGCAGCAGCTCACACCTCCCCACCTCTGCTTGGCCGCAGGAAGCCGTTCCCCATTGGAGACAAGGTCACGTTCAGCGGGAAGGACTGCGTGTGCCAGAACTGCTCCCACTCCCTCATCAGCACCAAACCCATCAAGATCCACGGGCCCAGCCGTAAGTTGAATGCTCCTGTGTTATGTGATGGTTGCAAGAAGGGACCGTGTGCCCCTGGGTGGTGCTGGGCTGGGCTCTGGGGCCAGGATGCAGCCCTGCACAGAGCCGCAGGCATCACAGTGGTTCGGAGGAGGAACAGGGCAGTCCTGCAGCTCCCCCTTGCAGTCACCGCTGGTTTGGGGAGCTCCCTTGGCCTGTCTGTGACCTGGAGCAGGGCCACCAGCCCAGCAGGAGCTGTCTGAGGCACTGGGGAGGTGCTGGAGCTGGGTTTGCTCTGAGGCAGTGCCCAGATGTTTGTGTCCAGCTGCACCAAGGTCTGTGTCCAAGTGCCAGCCCCGGCACTGCTCGCCTGCTGTCCCAGTGCTGCTGGGGCTCACTGCTTCTACAAGCACTGAAAGGCTCCTTACACTCATCCCCTTGCACTGGATGAGTCCAAGCAACAGGCAGGCTCTTTTAGATAGATTTGGCTTGCTTTTGACCCAGGTTGTTCCTTGAGATGCCTTTTCTTCATGCCATGCTTTGTCCCCCCAGTGTTTCTGTGCTGGTGGCTCTCTGCCCCAGGTCACGGCAGATCATCCATAGGTGCTGTGCTTGGGGGCTGGTAGAGCATCACTGTGGCATGGAGCTGCTGCCAGCCATTCACCATGGTGGCACTGGTGGGGGCTGTTTGCGTTGAGTTATGAGTTGGTGCTGATGGGTCCCTGGGAGCCCTCCCAAGCTGACTCCCCCAGCTCTCACCATGGCCTCGATGGAGTTAGCGGACGTGGCAGGGTTTGAAGGAGCGCCAACCAAAGGACAGTGCTTCCCCCATCTTCCTCCATCAGCACCTTCAGCTGCCCAGAGGCAGGCTGTGGCCAGCTGCAGCACCCTGCTGTCTCCCATCGCAGGGCCAGGGCAGCACGCAAGGGAAGGGCAGCCACATGCTCTGCCTCTTCCTCTCTCTGCCCATCCCCTTCCCAACAGCCCAGTGCTCCCTGCCTGCAGGGGAGGATTACCTGAGGACACCGTGCTTTATTCATAGGCAGCAGCCAGCTGTACCCTGCTGCCTGCATGTGCCTCCTGCTGCCCAGGTGACGCTGGCAGGGAAGGTGTGCCTGCTGGAGGCAGTGCTGGTGTGCTCTGCGGGCAGGACATCCCTAGAAGATGCTCATCCTCTCCCTGTGAGCAGCCCAGCAGCCAGCAGGACCTGTGAGAGACGCAGATCCTGTCCCAGCTGACTTGGCCAGCCTGCTCTTGCCGGGGGTCAGAAATCCTCCTTCCTTTGCTTTGTCCAGCGGGCAGGGACTTGGTGCAGAGCTGCCTGGGGTGGGCTGAGAGGCAAAGTCTGCTCAGGCTGCCAGTGCCGTGCTCCTGTACCCCCCTGGTGCCGCAGTGCAGAGGGAGGCGACTGGGAGGGGGTTAAGGAGAAACCCCATCCATGCAAACCTGCTGGCCAGGGAAGAAGAGGACAAGGAGGAGTCAAGGTCAGGGGTCCATGTGCTTCCTGCTCCCAGCCTTGGCAGGAGCCAGGGGAAGAGGGGAAGGAAGGGAGTCTCGTCAATACCGCAGCGGGGCCGGACGCGGCTGCCGGAGAGCACAGCCCTTCCTCTGCCGCACGCACTGCCGGTCACTTCCCATTGCTCCCGCCTGGACGGGAGCCCCCTGGGACCTGCCAGCCCATGACCTTGCCTGGTGGGTGCTTGGGTGGGATGGCTGGGTGCCAGTGGTGCTATGGAAGCTGCAGCTCCAGCAGGAGGTTTTCCTCCTGCCTCCTTCGCTGGGAGCAAGCAGAGGTGGCGTATTCCCATGAAGAAATGATTCCCCATGAAGAAATGATCCCCAAGAGGCTGCCCCTGGAGCGGTGTCAGGAGCAGGGTGTTTATAACAGCAGCACCCCTGGAAAAGGGTGTCCTCTGGGTGCAAGGGTTGTGCCAGGTTAAGCAGCTGGGGTGCCTTGGTGTGGGTCAGCAGATGTGGGTGTTCCTGCTGTGGTGCTGAGCCCCACAGGGAACTGCGGTGGTCCCAGCCCCCCCTCTTCTGTCTCCCCAGACTGTGCAGGCTGCAAGGAGGAGATCAAGCAAGGCCAGTCCCTCCTGGCCCTGGAGAAGCAGTGGCACGTCAGCTGCTTCAAGTGCCAAACGTGCGGGATCATCCTCACCGGCGAGTACATCAGCAAGTGAGTGCCACCGGCCTGGCAGCAGGCTTGGCTGTGCTGCCCATTGTCAGGCTGTGCCCCTGGGGCTGGGGCTGAAGCGAGGGGATGCCCAGCCCTGCTTCCCTGCCCTTACCCCCTTCTTCTCCCTCTCCCAAAGGGATGGCATCCCTTACTGTGAGTCCGACTACCATGCCCAGTTCGGCATCAAGTGCGAGACCTGCAACAGGTACATCAGCGGCAGGGTCCTGGAGGTGAGTCCTGGGGCTCCAGCCACCCCATCCCAGTCTGTAATAGGGACCATGTACATCACATCCAAAGGTGCATGCTCTGGGGAGGTGTGGGAACTTCATCATCCTGCGCCCTTGTAATAACCTTGATCTCTCAAGGCTTTTCCTGTGGTACAGTGTGATTACCTCTGGAGGGTGGCAATGGGGGAAGGAGCACCACCATGCTGCAGACCTTTGGAAAGCTGGTTTGGGTGCTGGAGCTAAGCAGCCAGAGCATGTGGTGGCCTGAGTGAGCTGGGACACATCTGGAGCCCAAGATGTGGGGACACAAGCCTTAACCATCCTGCTACCAATGCCCAGCTCTGGGGTGTCCCCACCACACTGGTCCCAGCCTTCCGAAGGCATCCTGTGCAGGCAGCCTGCTGTTGCCTTGGAAACGCATCCAGCTCAGCTGCTGCTGCGGAGCCTGGGCGAGGGGCTGCAGCACCCTGCCCATGGGCAACATCCCCATGGCACATCTCCTGCAGGGCAGCAACCAGAGCAGGGGTCCCCTTCCCTGTGCTGGATCCGGAGGGGTTTTGCTTATCACACTGGGGGCAGCAGGAGCTGCTCCAGCAGAGCCACTGAGGGATGCAGGGATCCCACAGCAAGGCATGGGTGCAGGTGGCTGTGGAACTGCCTACCAAGAGGTGGTCACACTGCTGGTCCTGCTGGCCTGAGAGCACCCAGCCTGGCTGGGGACCATCTCCTGAAGCTGGAGCCAGGACCAGGAGCCCTCCAGCATCTTCCGCCTCTTCCGAGAGCAGCCTCTGTTGAAGGCTTTCTGCTGACTCCAGGCTCCGGCAGCAGTCCCAGTGCTGGCTGCTGTGAGTGTGAGCTCAGCACTGCAGCAGCTGCCCATCATGGGGCCACTTGATCAGCAAACATCCGAGTGGAGCAGGGTGAAGCCAGAGGCCCAGTGATACAGAATCCCTGCTGCTGCTCCCTGATAACCCTGTGCTAGGACAGAACATCTCCAGCCACCCCAGCAGGCTGGGTGTACATGATGTGGGATGATCAGTGGGTGAGAGGAGCCAGGGGGGACCTGGAACCAGCCTGGCCAACACCATTGGGCACTGCTGCCTCTGAGCCACTTGTTGCACTGCAGTCAGGTTTTCCTTGCTTGGTGCATCCACAGTGAAATCAGGACAAGCATAGGTTGTTCCTGCAGCTGTGTGTCTGAGAGAGAGCAACAAGTGGGGGGTAGCAGCCCTGGGGTGGGGAAAAGGGGACAGACTACCCTCCTCTCCCATATGTCTGTTTCCCCTGGCTCTTCTCCTGCCAGTAGCTCTAGTTCTGTCCACCTCCCCCTGTGCCCTCCATCCCTAGATCTGCTCCCAGCATCTGCCCTTCCTGGCTGGAATGAGCTGACCAAAACCCACTGAGATCCCATGGGAGCCGAGATGCTCCAGGAAACAGTCCTCTTGCATTAGCACCTTGCATGCTGCACCCAGGGCCACGCACGGGAGCCCTTCTTGTGCAGTGGGACTCTGTGGGCTGCAAGTAAGGTGCTTTGGTGCCAGGGTCCCCATGGGCAGAGCCAAGGTGCCACCTCCTTGTGTGTGCTGTCATGGAGCCAAGAGGAGCGTGGGGTTTGGGTACCAGAGAGCAGTGCTGGGTGAGCATCCCTCACCTCCCCACACTCCCCGGTACGTGCCTGCTCGCAGCATGGAGGGATGTGTAAAACCAGAGCCTTTAATTGTCTTCTGTGGCAGAGCGTGAAATGGAAAGGGCGCCTTAAAATAATGTGAGGCTGCAAGGAGCCTTCCCATGCTATCCCAGCAGCCTCCAGGCTTTCCCAACTGCTCCAAGCTGTGCAGCCAGGCTCGGATGATTAATAAGTCTTGAAGGGACCCCAAGTGATAATGAGCAGGTCTCTGCCCTCGCAGCTTTTTATCAGCTGTAATATTAACCACTATGAAAGGAGCAAGGTTTGGTCATGGTCTGGAGAGCTGCTCCTCGAGAAGGAGTTGTGTGTTTTGAGATGCTGAATGGGTTTCAAAGGTCTGCATTGAAATGGAAGTTGGGAATGGGCTGGTAGAATACCACTGGGGGAGCAGCCACTGTCCCTCTGCATCCACACCCCGGTCTGCAAAGCATCCCCTTTTGGCACAGTCTCACCTATGACAGCAGCCCATAGTCTAGATAGGAAAAGATGTGGGTTTGGTTTTTCCCTTACTGTCAGCACACCAAGTCTTTGAGAGTACTGAGAGGGTCCAAGAGCACCAAATGCTGCCCACATTCAGAGATGGACTAGGGAGGGCAGCACATCAGAGCCCCACATCCCCTGCTTTAGCTGCCTCTAGCCAGCTGGAAATAGAAGCAGTGGGAACTGCAGGCACACTGGCTTGAAGCCTGTGCGAGCTGGATTAGTTTTCACCCCTTTCCTTGTGTTTGCAGCCATCTCCTGTTGATGCAGCTCGGGGTGCCCTCTGTGGGTACTGCTGCTGGGTACCTGATGCAGAGGGTGCTGGCTTGTGTTGCAGTGGGCAGCTGCAGGCAGGGCTCTGAGCACAGGGCATGGGGCAGAGCCTGGTGGAGGGTGACCTCTCTGCTCCTCTGTGTTCACAGTGGGTCTGTCCCTGCAGCCCTCTCACCACTGACTCCCCTGCCACGTTATCAAGCTCTTGGGTGTGAATTGGGGGTGTTTGAGCTGTGGGCTCAGTGGAGCCAGCCTAGGAGTGGTTGTGCTGCTGCAGCGGGCACAGGGAGATGCCCCTTCCCCAGATTGGGTTGCACTGCAGTGGGTCTGAACCCTCCCACTCACCTCCCTTGTCTGCCCTGAACCCTTGGGCTCTATTTTGGCATAAACTAGAGGGGGGAAAGCTGCTGGCTGCCATCTGCACCCCAGGGACATTGAATTCCAGGTTGATTTTTATGGGCAATCAACTGGCAGATTCCCAGTTATTCTCACAGCAAATTTTCCTGTTGATCCTCATGTTTCAGACTGGCTCCAGCCCCCTCTACCATAACCCTCTCTGTCACCAAGGGCCTCCGCTTCCCTCTGCTGCCTTAAATCATCGTTCCTCTTCGTTTGGATTATTATGGGAGTAAAATGGCCTTTGGGGTTGAGTTCCGACAGTGCAGCCCAGATTCCTCCTGCCTTGAGCCAGCTCCTGCCTCCCAGCCCAGAAAACGAGCCTGTAATTGAAGTGCAGGCAGACACTCTGAGTGGGAACAAGCTACCAATTAAAGCTGTTATCCCTGTCAAAGAGCAAAGGGAGCAGCCCAGCTCCAGCTCAGCTGGGGAATCGCTTGTTCCTAGCGCTGAAGTTTGTGCATGGCTTTGTAGGAGGAGAAAAGTGTCTTGATGGAGAGGGGCTGGCAGTGGCATCCAGGGAGGGTCTGACTGACGGCTTTGTGAGGTTCATCACTGGGGCCCTTCTCCTGCCTTCGCTGCTTCCCTGCTGTGACATCCTGGGCCAAATCTGCTGTTTCAAGCTGTAGCAGGGAAGGCGCACGCCTGAGTGTTCCTGCAGAGGGTCTCTCGTCTCCACAATGCAAGGGCAGTTTGTTAGGTGTGAGCTTTGTAGGGGCATCGTCCTTGGGGGTTTGGGACTCGTGGCTGTGCTTTCCTGTGTGTTGGACAGAGGGAGAGCAGAAAGCTTCCAGTCTGACTTGTAGTCCGTGAGGTCAGATCAGTGATGAGGCAGGCTCTAGTTTTCCCCATGAATTGTGGTAGTCCCTGAGGCCACCCTGGGCAGTTTTGCCCCATTCACTTTGTCTGCTGCAGGGATGCCAGGGCCACTTGCCCTCAGGGGTGTGAGCAGGTCACCACGTCCTGCCTTGATCAGGAGCCCCTGTTCTGTGCTCGCCCCTGCAGGCAGGAGGGAAGCACTACCACCCCACCTGCGCCAGATGTGTCCGCTGCCACCAGATGTTCACGGAAGGAGAGGAGATGTACCTCACAGGTAGGGGTCTGCAGCAGTGAGGAGGGGCTCCCCTGCCCTGCATGGCTGGGGGGCTCTGTGTGCTGTTTGCAGGGGCATTTGGGGTTTGGGTGCCCATGGAGATGGGTGCCCAGGGAAGGGTGGCCCAGGACCCCCTCCCCACTGCTCCCAACCCACCCAGGTTACGCTGGGAGCAGCACCAGAGGGGTCAGGCTTCTGCTGGGCACAGCTGAATGATTTGGGTTTGGGTTTGGTTTCAACAGGAGCTCATTCCCAGAGCACCCATAGGGGATATTTCCAGTGCAGAAGGGAGGGTTTGGTTTTGCTCAGTAACCCTGAGTCGCTAATGATCCCATGGGTGGCAAAGGGGGAATTGTGCACTGGGAGCACTCAAGTGGGGGTCCCAGCACGGCCCCATTATGGCAGCAGGATGGGCGCACTCAGCGGACATCCCAGGGCTTGGTGGCTTTGCTGGTCCCAGCCCTGAGGGAACTGGATGCTGCAGGCTCAGTGTTACCCCTGGTTTAAGGCACTGGAGCTGCCAGGCTGAGCACTGGGGCTGGGCCAGAAGCACCCCCGGGTTTGCTGTCACAGTTCAATAGTGCTGGCCACTACATCTCAGTGCTTGGGAGCTGTTGCATTTCTTTTTCCCAACGAGCACATGCTGTGGCTGCACCGGTTACAGGAGTGCAACCTGTAGCTGCAGTGCAGCTGCTACTGGGGACAGGGGGGCCACAGGCTGCAGGTCAGTGCTGGAGGTGGCAGGACAGGACAGGACAGGTCTCCCCCATGGCAGGGGCAGCAGGATGATCCCAGGCAGCAGAGCTCAGCTGTGTGTGAAGCTGATGGAATGCTTTCTCTGTGCTGCGTTGCAGGCTCTGAAGTGTGGCACCCCATCTGCAAGCAGGCGGCCAGAGCAGAGAAGAAGCTAAAGGTAGGCACCAGGGTGATGGGCATCTCCCAGAGGTGGCACCACGCAGGGGACGTTGCCCCTAAGTCCCTGCTGGAGGTGAACAGTTGTGGCACTGTCCAAGCCCGGGGTGGCTTCCTGATGCCATGTCCTTGCAGCCCAGAGGAAGCAATCTGCTTGCTGCACCCAGCGCTGTGCCTGTGCAGAGGTCCCTCCTTGTGGTGTTCTCATCTGCCCTCTGCTTTTCTGCCTCCACAGCACAGAAGGACATCAGAAACCTCCATCTCACCCCCTGGTTCCAGCATCGGCTCCCCGAACCGTGTCATCTGTGTAAGTACAGCTCTGCCTGTCTGCGTGGGGCAGGATGGATGCTCCGGCCACAGGGAAGAGAGCAGCAGTTCCCAGGGCTGCTCTGCAGTGTGAGGTGTCCCCCAGGGACACAGCCCAGTGTGTGGGGCCAGCAAGGACAAGCCGTGTCCCCTCTGCAGCAGCATGCCGTGCTGCCAGGGCCACTGGCACAGGCCAGGAGCACTCAGAGGGTCACAGTCCCCACTCCCAGCTCCTCTGCCCCTTCCCACTTGCTGCCTCCCAGGCATCTCCTCTTACCTCTTCCTACTGCTGGGGTGTTGGGGGGCTCTGTCTGCTCTATGCTGGTTCCACACTGTGCACTCCAGCCTCCCCCTTTCTTGTCTCCTCTTCCTTTCTGTCTCTGTCTCTCCGTCTCCCTAGGCTAAAGTGGATAATGAGATCCTTAATTACAAAGACCTGGCAGCTCTTCCCAAGATTAAAGCCATCTATGAAGTGCAGCGTCCTGACCTCATTTCCTACGAGCCCTATCACAGATACACGTCGGATGAGACACTGGAGAGATATAGCTATGGGGAGGTACTGAGTCTCGATGCATCAGCTCTGCAGGGAGCTGGGCCCCAATCTGAGGCGATGGAGAGAGCTGCATGTGGGTTCACTTGCTCCAGTGGGAATACTGCAGGGAGACAGGAGGGGGGTAAGACCTCTCCCAGAGGCTCCCCATCACTGGGAAGAGGGCCAGAAGGGTAATCTTTACATTACTGCTATAGAGTAAGGAAGAAACCAGTGACCTTATCAGCTGATGGCAGTGCTGCAGGCCCAGTGTGCAGGAGGCGATGTCACCCTCAGCAATGAAGTGGCAGGGAGCTCACCATGGCAGCCTGCAGCAGGAGAGGAGGGCACACATCCTCTGGGATGGAGGGACAGATGAACAGAGGGCTCTGCCTGGAGCCTGGCCGCTCAGCCCCAGCACAGTGTCTCTGGAACGTGCAGGGCTGCCCCTGTTGGATGCTGGTCCCACAGCCAGGGGAAAGGGTCTTGGTCGATGTGTTTTGTAAGCATGTGATGAGATGATGCTTAAGCAGCACATGGCACGGGACTGCCCTGCCCCACTCTCCCAGGCAGACTGGGATTGATGGGTGATTGCAGCAAGCCTGTGGAAGAAGAGGTTCTGAGCAGCTCAGAGATGGGGACCTGAGGTGGACCTGGAAGAGGACTTTGCAATGGCCCACAGCAGCATCTCTTGCATCTCCATCCCAAGGCTTGTCACAAGTCTGGTTTCCACCAGAGATGGTGCAGGCCATGGCCTGCTGTGGAGCACCGTGGGGCCAGCAACCGCCTTTTCCCCTTATAGCCACTCCACCAAGGTCTCTGAGCAGGGATGCAGGCTGCTGACCCGGGAGGTTCCATCCTCTCACCAGCTCCCCTCCTGTACCAGTGTCCTGCCACAGTTCAGCCCCGGCTGTGCCACCAGCTGGCCTCACTACCTGCACTGAGGCTGTAACGTGGGACCCCAGTCTGTCACTGCTCCCTTTAACCATGTGCTGTCTCTCTCTTTCTCTCCCCACCTCTCTTTGCCTCCTGCTGCCTCCAGTCCCTGGGAACCCTCTCCCCGTACTCGCAGGTAATGCCCCAGCAGGCGCTTTGGGGTCTGTCACCTGCTGCCACTCCAGGGTGTCCCTGTGCCCAGGGACCACTGGGCTCTGCTGAGCATCCCCCTGCCTGGGTGGAGACTGGGGGATCGGGCCCAGCAGGGTCCTGTCCTTTGGCCCCCGGGCAGAGCAGTGTGCAACCCTCCCTGGCAGAGGACCTGCCTCATCCCTCATTACGCCGGCTCTAATCCTGCTCTTTCCGTGTGTTTCCCGGTCCCTAGGACATCTATGAGAGCTTTGACACACGGCAGAGGCGAGCCTCCAGCCCTGGCTACATCGACTCCCCCACCTACAGCCGCCAGGGCATGTCCCCAACCATCCCGAGGTCCCCACACCATTTCTACCGCTCAGGTGAGGATTTCAGCTGCAGCCCCAAGGCTAAGCTGAGCTCAGACCCCAAATGGAGTCAGAATCACCAAACTGGCCCCTGCTTACCCCAGGGGACCTTGGCAGTCTCTCCTGGCAAGCAGGCAGGAGGCCTGGGGGTCTGGGGGGGGGCTGACAGCAACAGGAGCTGTGGGGCAGTGACCAGCTCTGCTGTGTGCATCCGCTGCCTCCCCTGACTCATGTGAGCCGTGAGAAGAGGCCAGAGGGGCTTTGTCCTGGCTCAGATCTGAGCTGGGGCCTATGGAGGATGGCAGGGTGGTAAGCCCCAGGTCCAGTGAAGACCCCTTGAATGGCTTGTCTCTGGGAGAGGTGTGCATGAGAGCGCTTATGCCCAGTCGGTGCTGTAAGGGGGGTCCTTACACACATACATGCACATGTGCACATGTGTGTGCATGCCCTGGAGCATGGCGGGGGGAAGCAGAGTGTGTCTGTGCCACGTCTCCTGCCCTTCGGAGCCAGGGAGGAACGACTGGGAAAACCCGAGGTCAGTAAATCCAGAGGTCCTGCATTCCCTGCGCTGCTCTGCGCTGCCAAGGGCCCGTCACTGTTTGCCTCTGCAGCACGCCCGGCTTCCCCCTGCCAGCAGCGGGGCAGCCCTGCACAGCACCCGCACACGGGGTTGCCTCTGAATCCCACTGCCTCCAGAGATGCGGGGAATCTCTGCTCCATCACATCCCATCCTGGACCACAGCCTGGCACACGTCCACGCCACCACATGGGTCACCCCCTGCTCCTCTAACACTGCTGCATTTAACACCCGTTTTCTTCTGCCTCTTCTTTCTCTCGGTCACTTATGGCTGCTTCTGCTCGGCACCGCGTAGGCACCGAGAGCGGGCGCAGCTCCCCCTACTATAGCCAGTTAGATGTGAGGTCCTCCACTCCAACCTCATACCAAGCGCCCAAGCATTTCCACATCCCAGGTAGGCTCTGGGGTGCCCCGGCCCCGGGGAAGCGCCGTGTTTGTGGCATGCCAGCATGTGCCGTCCCTGCTGTGTCGCATGCGTAGCTCCGCCGCCTGCCTAGAGCCAGCTGGCAGCAGGATCGACCCCTGGTAGAGGCCATCCATAAACAGGACCTGCAGCTTGAACCCTCCTTCCTCCCCATCACCACCCGGATGTCCCAGAGCTGCCCGGAATCTGCTTGATCCTTTCAGTGTCCCTCATCCCTTTTCCTTTATCTTCCTCCACTCCCTACACGGAGATGAGTCCCTTGCAGAGAGCCTGCCCCTTCCCCTTTCCCCCCCCCCAGGATCACAACCTGAAGCGTGTCTCTGGAGGCCTTTCCGCACCTATCCGCTACAGATGACTATTTTATACTCCCCATAGGGCCCGCTGCTCCCTCCCCCCAGAGTCTTCTGGGCTTGCCAGATGCCTGCTCCCCTTCTGCAGGGATTGCAGGGGGACACCAGGTAAGGGCCACCACCCGCTCCCACAGAGCCCACGGGGATGGGGACGGACGGGCAGGGAGGGAAGCAGGCAGCTGCCCATCCATCCTTCAGCATGTGCAGGGGGGCAGAGCCCCGCAACACCCTGCTCAGCTGGAGCATCTCCTGCTGCCCGTGTCCTCCTCCATGATGCAGAGCTGATGCCCTGGGACAGCACCATGAGGACACCCGGAGGATCCCCACCATGCTCCCACCCCACCCCTGGCAGGGTTCGGTCCCGCTGCCGGTCGGTGGTTTATGGATGGCCCCGTCCCTGCTCCGCTGCCTGTCCCCTGCGCAGGGGCTGTAGCTCTCAGCGCCAGGCTCCAGTTGCTTTCCCTCCCGGCTCGCTCTTTTCTCTCTCTGCTGTGGAAAGAGGCTTTGGCTGATGTGGTTTTGCCCCAGCAGCTCGCAGGCCGTTGTTCCCTGCGCTGGCACCCCGAGGAGCTGCAGCAGCAGCCGGTGGCTCCCGGCTGCGCTGCTCCCGGGGCTGGTGGTGCATGCTGATGCCGGGGTGTTCACTGCATGTCCTCGTGCGCACCGTGTTTGAGGGCAGCCCCGGGACCTCGCTCCTGCTGCCCATCCTGCAGCCTGCCGGGCACTGGTCCAGTGTTGGGCTCCCGTGGGATGCGTGGAGCCAGAGGTGGTAGTGTGATGGAAACGTGGCGTGGGTAGCACCTCCTGCAGGACCTGTGTCCCGTCAGCACTCAGCGTGCCCGCACTGACGTGCCCGTTTCCCTTCTTTACTTCTTTCTTCCCTTTCTTTCCTCTACCAGCTGCCGGCGAGAGCAACATCTACCGGAAGCCCCCCATCTATAAGCGGCACGGTACGTATGGTCTGCATGCTGTGCCCCGGCCTCAGGACACAGGCAGGGTACCAGCACAAGGCTTGGTCTGGCTCGTGGCATTTAGGGGCAGGGTGGGACATGGGAGCAGGCATCAAGGTGTGAGATGTTGGGGTGCTGACCGGATGAGCTGGTGCTCCTGCTTCCCCTCCAGGCAGCAGTTGCAGGGCTCAGTGAGAGAAAAAGTCAGCTTTGGGTTGTGTCCTTGTCGGGAGAGATGGAGGCAAAGGCTGTCAGTGGGACTGGGGTCCTGTGGGGAGGGGGAATGAGGCTGTGGAGGGGTGGCAGAGGGTGCCTTGCCCTGAGGAGCATCACTTGCTGATGCCAGGAGCCAGAGCAGCCTCAGGAAGAAGATGAAGGTAATTTGCAGTTTGACATGGAGCACTGGAGGAAAATCACAGCTTATCCTGGATGTATGCTCCAGGATGAAAGGGCCTGGAGGGTGTTGAGGCATGGGGAGGAGGCATGGGGTGGTTGGTGCCTCAGCAGGGCTGGGTTGCACTGTCCCTGCTTGCTTTGGTGCGTAGAGGGACAGCGGCTCCCCCCCAGGCAGTAACTTCGGTGTCTCCTCTTCTCTCCCTGGGCTCTCCTTTCCCTCCTGCCCAACTCCCGCTGCCCTGCTGCTGGCTGCACCCGCTGCTGTAAGTAGCTGCCATTGGCAGGGTCCCCTGTGCCCGCTTGGGGTGGTGGGATAGTGCTGCCACATTGCCTGGCCTTGGTGCTCCTTCCACTTCCCTGCTGCCTTCCCTGGCAGTAACCCACTGAGAGCCCTTTCCCTGCTGTACTGAGTCTTCTCCCGTCCCCTCCTGCCTGTGTGGTTATAACCCCCTCCTCGGTGATGGGACAGCCAGGGGGAGTCTGGTGGCACTGGTGGTACAGCGGCTGGTGTGGACACTATGCAGGAACCAGCGCTTGCTGTGGTGCTGTGAGCTATGAACCATTCAGGTCCCTTCCCAGCCACATCAGCAACAGCCCCTCTGCTTGTCACCATCCCCACTATCTGCCTCTGCATCCTCGTCTCCCCGAGGTGTCAGCACTTTGAACATGGATTATCCCTGTGCTGTTTGGTGGCCACTGGGGAGAAGGGAGGGAAGAGGATTTGCTTTCATCCTGGGATGGATCTTTGCAAGCCCTGCCAGTGGGACTCAGGGTCCTCATTGCAGCTCTGCCTGCTCCTATTGCAGACAACCCCCCTGCAGCCACGAAAAGCAAAACCAGCGAAGACATCGCACAGTCATCCAAGTACAGCCCTGCCTACTCCCCGGACCCGTACTACCACTCGGAGTCAGAGTACTGGTCCTTCCAAAGCTCTCCCAAAGGTAACAGCCCCTCACTGACCAGGGGGAAAGCAAAACTCATTCCTGCCCCATAACCCAGCCTTTCTCTGGGAGGGAGCCACCCCAAAGTTGGGTCTGGACCTGAAGGTGGGGTTGGGCCATGATACATGCCAAAGTGACACCAAAATCCTAGCCCTTGGGACTCAATTGTCCCCACACAGTTGGGAACTGCCTGCTCCCTACCTGCCTCCACCTTCATCCTCGTCTGACCCCTTCGTTTGTCTCCTTGCAGCTCCTCGAGCCCGAAGGTTCTCATCTGGAGGCGAGGAGGATGGGTACGACCGGGGCATGCACAAGGTGAGCAATGCCCTGGCAGGGAAGAGCCAGCAGCAAGGTGCCCCCATGACAGTGGGCTCTGGGGAGGAGACCCAGCCTAGCTCCACCACCCAGGAAGGGATCACCCTAACCCTGCTTCCCTTGGCATCCCCAACATGGGGTCTGAAGGGGGGTGTGAAGCAGCCTTTCCCCCCTGCCCAGATCCAGAGCGGCATCGGCCGGCTGATCCTGAGGGAGGAGATGAAGGCTCGGTCCAACTCCTATGCAGACCCCTGGACACCCCCTCGCAGCTCGGCCAGCAGCAGAGAAGCCCTGCACACAGTTGGCTATGAGGGCTCCCTCAACGGCTGTAAGGACCCTGTCTGTCTGTCTGTCCATCCCACCCAGCAGAGCCCCATGGGGAGGGAAGAGCAGGGGATGGGGAAGGGGTGGTGGGCGATGTGCTGCGTACCAGAGTTAGACTTGGGGGGCTCTTTTCCTCTCCGCGGGGCTCCGTCCATTCCCTGTGCCCTGGCCAGGACGGGGCACTGCCCGATGGGTGTTTGCAGTCTGTCTAGCAGCCTAGTGAAGTGTCTCATGGGGTGGTTGGTAGTCCCTTGGGAATCTCACAGCATAGCCATGCTGGCCTTGCCCTGACCTGTTTTGGGCTCATTCCTTATGACGGGCTTCAGGGCTGCTGTCTTTGCTTGCACTGCTCTCATTGCACAGCACCCAGAGCACCCAGCCCTCAAGCTCCAGGGAGGGTGCTGGGGAGCCTGACAGCACAGCTCGCTCCATGCTGTCCCTCCTCCTGGTGCATCATGGAGCTGGGGTTGTCAGAGATGCTCAAGGACCCCCAAGCGGGACCCATGGGGCCGGGCAGCTCTGCATGGCGTGGGGTGCCCGGTCATCCCTGATGCCCGGCTCTGCTCTCCTTGCAGCTCCCCGGATGCACTACCTGGCTGACAGTGGTGAGTGTGAGCCTGCAGCCCTCCACTGCTGGTCCCCTGGGGTGGTGGGGTCCAGAGCCTGGGCTCTCGGATGCTGGGACCAGGGAGGAAAGAAGGGGAGAGAAGAAGGAGACCTTGAAAGGCCAGGGTAGAGCTGAACCAGTGCAGAGCTGGTGACAGAGAAACTGAAAGAGGTTGTGTTGCACTGAAGGGGAGGCAGGAGGGCTGCCATGGTAAAGGGATTCTGGGGAGAGGAATGTCCTCACGGGAGGAAGCCAGGCTGGAAATGAGTTGGAGCTGGAAGGAGACGGAGCAGGGTGAATGTGGAGCTGGGTAGTGACATGGGAGCACAGGGGTAGGGTGGCCCAGAGAGCGCTCTCCCAGGGTGCGGGGCTCATCCCTGCATTTTCCCTTATGCACCTTGGTGGCTTCTTTGCAGATCCCCTCATTTCTAAGTCGGCCTCCCTCCCTGCCTACAGGAGGAATGGGCTGCACCGGGTAAGTGCCTCCTGCTGCATCCTGCTGCTGCCGCACATCTCTGCGCCCCTCATCGTTCTCCTCAGGCTCCTCAAGGACCCTGGTGTGCCCTTCTGGGTGTCCCACTGCCCCCTTCTCTGCTCCCCTACTGTCACTGCTGGTCTGTGCCAGTCCAAATTGACCCTTACTGGGGTCCAAAGTGCCCTGTCCAGGCAGGAAGGACAGAGCTGCCTGCCCTGAGCCTCCTGCAGGGTACATTCAGAGGGTTGCTGGTGTTACTTTCCAGTGCAAGAGCTTTGCTTTATACCCTAGGGCACTGATTACTGGGGTGCCTCAGGGTGACCTGGGTTTGTCCCTTCACCTTCTCGTGCCTCAGTTCCCCCACTGCCAGGGGTCATGCTTTGGGGTGGGTGGGTGCCTTTCCCCCTGGGGACATGGGAGGTGTTGTGCTGAGCATCTAGAGGGGACCCCTCTTATTCCTCCCTCCCTGCATCCGTCCTGCAGCCTCCCAGTGCCGAGCTTTTCCACTACGACAGCACGAATGCCGTCAACTGGGGGATGCGAGGTAAGGCCGTGGGCCAAGGGACCCTGTAGGCACAGAGCCAGATGCCTGGCAGCAAAGGGGCCAGCGTGGCTCATGTCTCTTGTCTTTTCTCTCTCCCCACAGAGTACAAGGTAAGATATTGCTGCTCCTAGGAGCGGCGGCCAGCTGGAGGTGCGAGTACCAGAGTCCCAGAGATGTGTCCGTGTGTCCTCAGGCCCTTTAGGAGCAAGCTTTGCCCTCTGCCTACCATGCCCTACCTTCATTCCCCTCCATTCCCCACCTGACAGCCCTGTCCTGGAGCTGCGGGGCTCAGACCATGGTCCTTCCCCTCCTGCCAGGGTCCCAAGCACTTGGCTGAGCAGAAGTGCCTCCTTGATGGGGAGCAGAGAAGGGTGGTTAGGGTTAAGGTTAGGGGTAGGGTTAGGTGGTTTCCCCCACTCACGCTCATCCCCGGGTCACCGGTTTTACAGTGAACAGGCAATTCCAGAGCCACCACAGTGATTCCGTGTGGATCAGGGTCACCATGAGAGCCAGTCCCCCATTTGCCTTGTCCTGCCCAAGCCCTGGAGGCAGCTGTGCCACCCAAACCCTGCTGAACATAGCAGGAGGAAGCTTTTTCCTGGTGGCTTCCACAGCCTCATTCCCAGGTGTGCCCCAGTATGTCCCATGGTCTTCCTGTCCCTGTGCAGATATACCCCTACGAGCTGCTCTTGGTGAAGACGAGGGGAAGGAACCAGCTGCCCAAAGATGTGGACAGGACTCGGTTAGAGGTGAGAAGAGCCTTTTCCATTGGGGATAATGTCCTCAGGGCTCAGAGGGGTGTCCCCATAGCCCCAGCAGGCAGTGTGGGGCTGTGAGGGGCTCATGAACATGTGAGGAGCATCTCCATGGCTCCCCGGGAGCACACATGTGCCAGCACACTGTCACGGTGGTGCTGCTGCTCCGCTGGCCAGGCAGAGCTGTTCCCCATGCCCACAGAACCAGTGCATTTAGCAGGCGGGAGCTGGGTGCTCTCCTCTCCCCAGTGAGCACTGCTGGGGGCTGTAGCACCCCATTGCACACAGCAGGGCAGGGGATGCCATCGGACCCCCGGGTGGTGGCTCTGGTCCCCATTCCTGGCCCAGCATCCCGTCTCTCCCCAGCGGCACCTCTCCCAAGAGGAGTTCTACCAGATCTTCGGCATGACCATCGCCGAGTTCGACCGCCTGGCGCTGTGGAAGAGGAACGAGCTGAAGAAGCAGGCCCGGCTGTTTTAAATGCAGTGCACTATAAATATATACATACCTATAAATATATACATAGAAAGATCTCTATCCTGCAGCTCTGTATGATTCTCGGTGCTGTACGTGGCAGAGGCGCCCTCTGCACCCCTGAGAGTGAATTGGAGTCTCGCAGATCATTTTATGCTCTTGGTTTCCTTTTCTTTCCCAACCCTGTTACTGTGCCCATCCTTGGGTTCTCCCAGGGGCTGAAGTCACAAGGCCTGGAAGCACTTGGTGTCTGTCACTGCTGAGGTGGGGATGGCAATGCTGCACTGGTGATGGCTCCTGTCTGCTTTAGGGCAGCAGCAAATGAACCACTTATTTATAATGATTTTACTCCTATAACCTGTGTCTCCCTAACCCCAGCTCAGCCGTTTGTGGATATAAGTAACTTCCATCTCCAGCAGCAGTTTCAGTGATAAAGCCTGGAGGCTATTATTAATAATAACACAACGGTGGGAGTCTTTTCATTTTCAAAGCATTTTAAGGACAGTAACTGTTGCCCATAACTACCCACATGGCAAAGATGGGGAAATTGAGGCAGGGCTCAGTGCTCGCTCTCAGGGAAGCCTCTCCAGCCCATGCTGTTCAGGGGCAGCAGGGGTGGGCACAGGGGATGCAGAGGGACCACTGCCTCCCAGCTGTCCTGTGCTGAGTACCCCAGATGGGGAAGGCCTGGAGCCCAGCTGCTAATGCACGTCTAATGGTCCAGTTTTTGCTTTCCCAAGTGATAAGTGGGTATGTGTGAAACTGAATCACGTTTCTGTCACAGCCTGCTGTCCCCAGAGGGCTCCGCTGCAGGTCTGAGCTGGGTGAAGTCGTCCTGGGGGTGCCAGGAGTCATTGTCCCTACTGCCACATGTTCCCTTTCACACCCCACCGGTCTCTCAAGCCCAGCTTTGCTCTGAGGTCTTTGCTGGGGAGGGACAGTGACAGTGGCATGAGCATCATGGCCAGGCTGGGCGCACGATGGGCACCAGGAGGGAGTGGGTATGAAGGGGTTGTGGGCAAGGGACAGCACAGGTGAAGCAGGGAATGAGGTGCTAATGGGGAGCTGTGCTTGCTCACTAGGACTGGTGAATTAGCACTGGGTGGGGGAATCAGCCCAAACCAACCCGCTCCGGATCCTTGCTACTCACGGGGGGATCTGCGGGTGCGGGGGTGCTCAGTGCGCAGTGTGGGGATCCCGGGGCACCCTTTGCGGTGCAGGGAGGTGTGTGCGGGTCTGCCCACGGCGGGGCACCGGCGATGGGGACAGCCCCGGGCCGTGTGTCGGGGCCGGGCCGGCACTCGGCGCTGCCGCGCACCGAGGGAGGGGCGGAAGAAGCGATTGGGCGCTCCGACGGCGAGACCCGGCCCCGCCGGGCGGCTGCTGCCGGTGACACTCGCCCGCCCGCGCCTCCCGGGGCGGCCGGTGCTGCCCGCGGCTCCGGCACCATGGACCGGCTCAGCGGTAAGGGGCGATGGGACGGGGCTCTCCCCTCTGTGCCGGGCGGGCGGGTGGGTCCCGGGGGCTGCGGGTCGGGTCTCCCTTTCCAAACCGAGCGGGTGCTCTCACCGAATCGATGCGGGACTCTGTCCCCGTGGTGCCTTTGCCCCCCACCAACCCTGCGCCAGGGACACAAACTGGTACCAGTTTCCCTTTGCTGGTCAGATGGGTGAAAAGCCAGTGGTTTGAAAGCAAGTTGATGGGGTGTAAGCACTTGTTAGGGGCAATTATGGTCGTAGAAAGGGAGGTGGCTGGTGTTTCTAGATGAAGCTGATCGGATCCAGAGTTTCCCTAGCTGGGGAGGATGCCGGTGGTCTCGTAAAGCCATGGAGGACCTGATCCCCACCCTGCTGGGAAGAGGCTGCGTTCCCACATGTGTGTGATTCCTGCCTGCAGCCTATGGCATGGTGGGGCTCACGTAGCTGTTGGGCTTTGATCTGGGATAGGAATAAACCTGCCAGGGCTTTGGGCCAACTTTGCAGAGAAGGTCCGGGCTTTCTGCTGGGGCTCGCAGATCGCTGGAGGGAGCAGAGGAAACTTGGGGGGGGTTTGCTGCTCGCTGCTGCTGAACAGTGGCCTGGGGCTCCAGGTGGTGGCATGGTCTTAGCATGGGGGTACTGGCCTTTAACCAGTCCTCAGAGGTGCTACAGAAGCACCAGCCAAACATTATAACGGAGGAGGGCAGGGGCATCACTGGCTCTGCAGGCTGGGACCACGCACAAGCCCCAGGGTGGTTCAGACAGTGCTGGGTCTGCAGTTCTGGGTCAGCACCAGAGGGACCCGAGGGTCAGGAGTTCCCCTTCCCGATGTGAAAGGATGGGGTGGTGTTTCCGCACTGGAAACTCAGTTATTAGGAGTTTGACTCCTGGGGTGCCGCTCGCCGTGCCTGTGCTCAGGGAGCAGTGCCAGTGCCCAGCAGGCCGGGAGGGGACAGAACGGTGACAGGGACAGCCTTCCCCCGCGGCTGCGGCTCGCCCTGCCTGCCAGCCAGCCAGGGTGGCTTTGCCAGCGCTGAAGGAGGGTGCTGTTGCTGGAAGCAGTGTTGTCAAATGACATGTGATGGCAGAGCTGTCCTTCAAGGTCCTGCAGGGCCTCACTGATGGGGAGAGAGGAGAGCAGAGGGTCTTTGCTTCCCATCCTCCTGCTGTGCGAGTTGGTGGGAGGCCACCCCGAATCAAACCATGGACAGGCAGGGGGTGCCTGGTACGCTGCAGAAACCATCCTGGAGCACCATGCAGACAGACCTGGGCATGGTGTAGCTGTTCCGCAGGCTGACCCTGCTAGAAGAGTGCACTGGTGCTGTTTTATCCCCCTCATTGGTGCCTGCTGTGGTAGTGGCTGCAATGCCTGCTTTGCTTTGGGTCCTTGTAATGAGTTGCTGGTAGCGTCTGGATGGCTCTTTGCTAATGTAAACCTCCTGCTCATCACCCTGAATCGCTGGATCACTCTGTGCCTCACAGAGGGGAGGTGTGGGGGTCTCACCAGGTTCCCTTCCCTAGCACAAAGGGGTGCTGGATCTGCAGCGGGCAGGAGCTCTGTGCCATATTCACAGTCTCTGGCAGCCCCTTTCTTCACCTGCAGCTCCAATCAGGCCCCATGTGTATCCCACCTTGCTCTTGCTTTATGATCTGCCCGCTCCTCCATCTCTACCCGTGCTCCACCTGAGCCTGCTGTCTTCCCAGTGCAGGGCTCAGCTCCACACCAGTGGCTGCCTGTGGAGCTGTTTTGGGTTGTGCATGCGTGTGTGGTTTGGGAGGTGATCTGTGCCATGAGCCTTTGCTCTAGCAGGGCTGTGCTCACACAGGGCTTCTCCTCATTAGTGACACTTCCCTGACCTTTTGTGCCACCAGGATTTAGCTCCTGCACCAAACTTATCTGGGGTCTAAATGCAGCAAACCAGTGGAGGTGTGTCAGGGATAAACTTGGCTCCAGCTTGCCCACAGGAATGGGGAGGCCGTGGGGTTGGTGGGAGGGAGCCCGGATCATTCCCGGCAGCAGGAATCCATGCACGGAGCCTGGTGGACGGGGGTGTGGAGCGGGTGAGGAGCAGGGATCAGCTGCTAGCGCCAGGCAAGTGCCGAGCTCTCCCCCGCATTGCAGCCATTCCTTCCGCTGGAAACCCAGCTGCCGGGATCCACCGCCTGTTTATAGTCGGGAGCACGTGGGGAAGGGGCTGAGCCCACCGTGGGCTGCCCAGGTCCCTGCATGCTGGGCAGAGCAGCGGGAGGATGGCCCCAAGGGTGCTGATGCCAAGTGGATCAGGGCAACACTGGAATTATCTGTCCTGTATCTTCCAGTATCCTTCTGTGTGCTATGCTGCCCTTAACCAAGGGAAATGGGCCTTGCTGTAGGTCCTGGATCACTGCTGGAGCCAGCCTGGACATCATGGGTGCATGTGATAGCAGGGGCTGCTGAAGAGCAGGATGGTGTCCCCAGCCGGGTAGTGTCCTCCAGCCAGGGGCCCTGGGGACTGTCCTGGGCTGTGGGAAACCTGCCTCTTTGGCACGTTTGACCTGGAAATGCTGTTTTCCGGTGCAAATGTGCTGAGCCGGGAGGCTGATTCACCCTTTGCTATGGAGCAGCGCTGAGCCCCCGTGTACCTGAAACCCTCCTTCTTATCCCAGCCCAGGAAAACTCTGTTTAAGGTTTTGAAGTTGTCTCATCCCAGCAGTGGGAAGGCTTTTCAGGGGAGGACAGGGAGCAGAAACTGAGCTTGACGCAAGCTTTGCGTGCGGCTCAGTAGCCAAGTGACTTGCTGGGGACAGAGATAACGATTTAGCAGAGTAGAGGCTTCAAGTGGTTTCTGGCATCCCAGACTCATGTCCTATCCTCTTAACCCTTCCCTACACCAACTACTATCTAGCCTGGCACAGCCAAAGCTCTCCCCTAAGGAGCACACATCTCCTCCTATGTGTGAGGAACCTTAGAGCTCCACAACTGTCAATTCTGTGAAGTATCTACTAAATGTCACCCTTCCAGGGCAGCAGCAGGACAATTGGGGTTGGAAACCTCCCAGGGTTGCTGCAGCCCCTTCCATTTCTGTTCCTGATATGCCTCCCATCGCATCAAAGGCAGGCCCTTTGGCAGGCAGGGGAAAACACTGATATTTCATAAGAGTTTAGAAGGAAAACAGATCTTTGCTGCGAGGGGTTTCCATACTCAAAATGCCTTTTTTCTTGTTCTGTTTTTGAAGTGGGTTTCATGCGCATGTGATCCTGGAAGTGATAAGAGGGAGCCCGGGGAGGCGCTGGTATGTTCTGATTACTGGCAATTAGCAGGAGATGTGGAAGGAGTGGCTCAAAGAATGGCTTTGGCTTTCTTCTGGGGTTTTTTGCACGTTAAACCCATCCAGCTTGGTAATGGGGGGAAAAACCCTTTTTGGTTCCTTGTCCACTGGATGCAGCCTCTCATTTTATGTGGTCTCAGTGTCCTCTTACACCTTTGGAAACTAAGGGTGTAAAGAACAGAGCCAGGAATTTCCTACCAACAGGTTTGATAGCTGGCTTTTGTGTCCTGCAGTTAAAAGCAAATTTGGTGAACCAGTCCCGGCACTGATGGAGCCATCGGCAATAGCCAGAGCAGTCGTATCTTCCCCTGTGCTCCAGCTCATCGGCTTTCCTGCCAGGATAAACTGGCTTTCCTGCTGGGACAAACTGGCTTTCCTGCCTCTCCATCCCTGCCCTGCAGGGGTTAAGCGGGTAGGAAATGCTGTCGGCCGGTGGCCTTGCCACTGCACCTGATGCTCCCGGCGGAGCTGGGCAAGGGAAGGAAACGGAAGGGCTGTTCTCAGCTGAGAAAATACGCTTATCCTGCCCTCCGAGGGTCCTCTGGGGCAGCACGGCCACGGCCCCACGCACAGACACCCTCTGCCTTGCCCTGCCTGCCCAGGAGCATCACTGACTGCAGGGGCAGGGCTGAGCTGGCCACTGAGAGGGTCTCAATGCCACTGCCGGGCAGGGCGGACTCAAGCCCAGCACAGCTCCCAGATCCTGGGCATTGCCAGGTTGGGGCAGGGATGTAACACAGGAGCCTCGGTGCTGTGTGTTTGTCACCTTTCGACTCTGTGGAGATATTTCCCCCACAGAGGGTCTGTGGTTTCTCCTCCCACTGCCTCTGAAAAGAGGGGTCCACACTGTGCAACGTGGCTGAAAGCATTTGGGAAAGCAGACCTGGCTGGTGGCTAATCTATTAGCTCCTTACAGCAGATCCTGCGCCCATATCCTGCTAGATGAGAATCTCATACCCTATTATGCTTCTGAGAGTCCAGTCACTTCCACAGCCACTTGTGATTCTTCCTCCTAGAAAGATGTGTCAGCCCTCACAGCCTTCCCGCATCTCACTCCTGCGGGTTGCATATTGCACGCAACATGTTTTGGATCTTGGTTTTGGGGAAGGACATAGAGAGAAGCCTTTTGGGATGCAGAGAGCTGGGGTGTCCATTATGGACATCTGGGGGCTGAAGGACCCACCTGACCCTGGGTGTTGACATAGCTGTGCCTGCCCATGGGCAGGGCAGTGGGGAGAGCATGCCCACAGGAGAGCCATTATCAAGCATTGGGATGCTGAGTCAGCGGGTTTCCCACCACGGTGCCTGCAATGAGCTGCAGTTCCTGCTGTTGTGCAGCCTGAGGTTTGGTGGAGATGAAGGGCTGCAGAGAAGTGGGAGCTTCAGGTCCCGACAGCAGCGAGGTGTGATTGGGGGAGGGTTCCTGATGCTCTGCTTGCCACAGGGGTGGGTAAATGCTGTAGCACTGGTTCCAGGGCCAGCCCCAGTGTCTGTGGGGAGCCCAGGCCAGCCTGCTGCTGCCTGCGCTGCTGAGTTTGTTTGGAAAAGGCAGACACCAAAACTCAGGTTGGAGGAAGCAGAGTTTATTCTGGTTCTGACTAATGCTAACATCTCCCCTCTGCTGCAAGCTTGTTCTTTATACATTACTCAGCAGGTCTCGCCCCTGCCTGACTATTCCTTTAAAGGGCATCTCGAACCTTTCTTTTTCATTCATTATTTAAACGTATTCCTCAGCCAGCAGCCTCCGAGCCCCAGGCTGGTCTGGCCAAGCATCCTGCCATGCACCCGCTGAGGCTGGCACCGAGGTTTGAAATGCAGCCTGGAACTACTGAATCTGGTCCAGGTGTATTTGCAGAGCTAATTGTGTTAACTGGGCTGAGCTGTGGCTGGAAACTACTTGTTCCTGGGGTTAGGAGGCCCCTAGGAATCAAGGGCAGAGCAGACTGGGAGGAGGCTGCCCATGCACTGCCTGGGGGCATGAGCAGGGTCACAGCGATATCTCACCTGGGTGCTTTTATTTGCTTGACTTGTTGCTGTGCTCAGCAGTAAGAGGGCGATGGAGAAACCACCCCTGCTCCTCTGGGGTGGGGGCAAATGCAGCCTCTTTGGGTTTAGAGGGGTAAAGTTTGCTTTCGGTGAGCTAAAGCAAACAGTCCTCTCCAGGAGGTGAGGAAAGAGCTGCTAAGCCATCAGTGGAGGGGGAACAGCCCTTGGAGAAGTCCTGCTGCAGCATGGGGCTGGAGGGTGGTTATCTGCCTGGGTCACAGGAGATGGTTGTGGGTAATTTAATCAGCCTGTTAATTATTACCTGCACCACTTGTGAAGCTGCTCGGCTTTGATGCAAGCTGCTGTGAGGAAGGACATACCCTGCAGCCCAGCAAGAGGCTTTTAATCCTCATGGTACTGTTGGGGGCTCCTTGGGAGACGGCACCAAGCAGAGCCCTGGACAACCAGTTGCTGCTGTTGAGGCCCTGATTTTCCACTCACAGCCATGCTCTGAGTATGAGCATCCCCAGGAAAGCCTGGACCAGCTTGGGGCTGCAGAGCTGCACCCTTCCCTGTGGGCCATGCTGCGAGGGGTGCACTGCCAGCACAGGGCTGGGTGTGAAGGGAACCAACACCATCCCCTTGTTCTCCAGTTCCTCCTTTAATCTGGTTACATACAGAAGAGGCATGACTGGCCCCACAGCACTGAGGAATGGGTTTTGCTGTGTGTGAGCTGGCAGGGGCGTGAATGCAGGTGATAATCTTTGCCCTTTGCAAGCTCTGTCAGCCTGTAATTACACATCTTTCGACTCAGAAGTCCTGTCTTCTAGTCTAAGACAGTGAGGAGGATGTGAAACTGTCTCTCCTCTAGAAAACCGTGCACTAGGATGGGGATGTTTGGAGTCTTCTGTGACCATTTCTCTTGTGCTTGGCTGGGTGTGCTGGGCAGAGCAGCTCCCCTTGCTCTTCTCCCCTTTTGGGTGGTGGTGAGGACTGAGAAACCCATTCTGCGCAGAGGGACAGGATAAAGGGCCTGGGGACAGCCTGGCTGCAAGGACAGCTCTGCTGCCTGGCCTCAGGATGGACTTGCTGCTTGGCTGGTCTCTGCTGGGATGTGAGCTGCTGGGAGCCAGGCCATGCGATAAGGCTTTCTGCAGGGCTATTTATACTGGGGAGAGGAGCCGCTGCTGGCAAGGGCACTGGGGCAGACACAGGACCCTTCATAGGAGCACTGCTGAAAGCTGGAGCTGTGCTGGGAAAGGCATCACCTCCTGAGCTGCTGTCAGCATTGGGGTGTGCTTCTGGAGCAGATGGGGCCACAGCCAGGGCAGCTTTCTTGCTATTTAACCTCTCTGGTTGCTCATCTCCCCTTTCCCAGGTCTGGAGTGGGATGGAGGGGCCCCCCAAACCCCATGGGCTCCTTCATCTAAGGAGAGAAGCCAGCGGGAGGCTGTGCTGAGAAGGAGAGCAGGCAGGGACCTTCTGCCCCCTCGAGCAAGCAGGTTTCACATTCATTCCTCGAGATTGATTTTCCAAGGTTATCAGCTAAGGATATTAGTTACTGTGAGGTCAGGATGATGAGATCCCAGGAGATGTGCGTCCCTGCCTGATGCAGCCTGGCTGTGCTGTGAGGAGGCAGCAGGGAGGTGCTGGGAGTCTGGGGGACAAGACAGAATGTTTGAGCTCACCTTGTTCCTCACAGCACTGGGGACGCTGCTGTGGTGCCGAGGGGCAGCAGGGACGCTGCCAGGCCCTGGGGCTAACAGCAAGGTGGTTAATCACAGTGAGGGCTGGGAAGAGGCACTGGCTGGAGCAGTCGGAGAGCTGGGAGGGTGGAGGGTTCCTGGCCATGCAGGAGCCAGCCCCAAGCAGTCGGGCTCCTGCTGACACTGTTGGATGAAGACGTGCTCCCCCCATCCGCCCCACTCAAGGGGCCCTTGTTTCCAGGGAGGAGATGATTCATGTCGATTGAGTAGGCCCTTAGCAAATCTTCCACTGTTATGGGATGTTGCCAGAGTTTAAGTGTGATCATTAATGGTTGGCTTTTCCCTAAATACCCTCTGGGCTGGAGCACGATAAGCTGCTGCCACAGCCATGCAGGCAGCAGGAGGTACTTTCCAGGCTGGTATTCCTGGCCCCACCAGCTCATCCCAGTCATCCCAGTTTGCCCCACACCTAACTGGTGATGTCTGGCCACGAGGCTGTGCCTGGCTGGCAGGGTTGCCCTGCTCATCCCCGCTGCCTCTCGGGGCTGAGCGCTGCCCTTCCTTCCCCTGCCTGCCCTCGCCGGAGCAGCAGTGGCCGCAGGCAGGCAGTGGTGTGTCCTGCTCCTGCACAAAGGAACAATTCTGGGATCGCTGCTCCCACCAAGGCGCTTCCTCACCGGCTGCGCGCCTGCCTTCTCCCCATCTGAAAGAAACCTCCTTGGGAATGAGAACGGGAACAGGAACTGCCTCGGGAGCTCAGCTAAGAGCTCAGGAGCCCACGGTTTTCCTCAAGGAGCAGCGGTGGGGGAAAGCTAGCCCTGCTGGGGTGGGAAGCAGCACGTTGGACGGGAACAGTCAAGGGCCAGTTAAGGCATCGCCCCTCCGGTGATGCCCACAGCCTGTGCTGGGACAGGCAGTGAGGGATGGAGGCACATCCCCGTGCCTGGGTGTCACTTGTCGACATCAGCCCATGGAGAGCTCAGAGTGGTTTGTGTGCTACAAGCAACCCCCTGGCAGTGCTGGGTCTGTTTGTCCCATGGGGCAGGTGACCCCTGCTGTGCCCCCTTCCCTGGCCCACACCCCACCGATTGATGGCATCCCAGGAGCTATAAACGTTTGTTTACCGGTGTTGATGGCTCTAAGCAGCAGGCAGAGCATCCCAGGGCCCGCCCGTGCCAACAGGAAGGGTTTATTTTTGCTTGGGCTTTATTTTAGCTACAAACAATGGTGGTTACTCCCAGCATCCGATTTCCCCCTCGCCCCCAGCCTTCACCTGGCGCGGGAGGAAGCGTGGCCTGGGGCAGGAGGAGGACAGGAGAACCGCGGCCACAGGATGGAGGTCCCCATTCACCTCCCACCGCAGCAGCCTCGCAGTGTTACCGTGCTGTGAAACAGCCTCTCCCCTCCCCGGGGCTCTCATTCAGGCTGCAGAGCTGCTTTCCTTGGGGGTGACAACTCCACATCCATTGTCTCATCTGCCCCCCCCTCCAAAAGCTGGGTCTGAACACCAGGAAACTCCTGCTCTGGCTTGGCCAGAGCCTCTTCCTCCTCCTCCTCTTCCTCCTCTCTGCAGGTTGCTGGAGCAAGACCTGATTCCTGCTCTGTGACGGAGTAGAGGCCGACAAGGGGGAGAAGGGCTCTGCAGCTGCAGGCTCTCCCTGGAGCCTTATCTCTGTGCTGTGGAAACAGGTTCCTGGGGTGGGGGGAGTGTTCATTGGGTGTAAAAATAGAGCTGGCCTGGGTGCAGGGTGAAGAGAGGTGGTGGGAGAGATGCAGCTCCTTTGCCAGCATCGTGCTTGGTACCACTGCCAGGGCAGCAGAGCAAACATTGCCCTGTTGCGAACAGCAGCAGCATCCTGGTGCTGGTTCCCTGGCTCACCCCACCCCAGCAAACCTGCCCTGGCTGCCCCCAGTCCATCCAGCCCCAGTTAGGTAATGCTAAAGCCATCTGCTGCCTCTGCTCCTGGCCTTCCCAGGCTCAGGGACCTCACTGACATCTCCCCATCCCACCACGCAGCATGAGAGGCTGCAGGCGTAGAGAGGAGCGAGTTCCTGGGAGGGGAGGCTGGCCCCGCTCCCTGTGCTGGGATGCCTGTGTCCGAAGCCTGATCCCAGCAAAGCAGTGCGATCCCACAGGATGTCAGTTGCAGGAGAAGCCGCAGAAGGAGGCAGGTGGGAGCCATTTGTCAGTACCAGAGGCAGGTGTAAGGTGGGAGGTGTTCGTGTCCCATCAGGGGCTATTGCAGACACAGTATGTCATTCCTTGCTCACCAGGTGACTATGGGTCAATCAGTCCTCATTGCCCTCCTGCCTGAAGCAATCTCCCCTTGCTTCCTGTAGCCACCCCATTGACCTGATTTACGCTGGAAGCCTAACGAGTGTAGGAAATGAATTCCTTCCCTTCCTGCGCTGGCCCCAAGCAGGGACTCGGCTCTGCAGCTCTGTGCCCTCCTGCTTTGCAGGCCTCTTTTACTGCCTTGTGTTTTGGAGGATGTTTAACAAGGGAGATGGAGGGGACAGCTCAGCTGTGGGGAACAAAGGAGCCTTCAGTGCTTACCCTGCTTTGTGTGCCCCGCTCAGCACTGGGTGCTCAGGGCTCTGTGATGAGCTCACCCGCCTGCATGCTGGCCACAAGCCTCCCTTATCAGCCACTCTCGTTCCCTGTGTGCAGCAGGGTCCCCTTGCTGCCTGCTTTGTCGCTATTAATAGGAAGCTTCCTGCCCTTTTGCCCTCAGCTGATCTGAAGCCTTGACACAAGAGCCGGTGGCTGTGATGGGAGATGTCCTACACACACAGGGCAGGGGATGGGGATGCTGGTGAGCACCATGGCCTGGGCTTCTGTGTGCTCTGTGAGGCTGATGTAGGGAGTGCACGTGGTCCCCATCTCTTCTGTGGGAGCCTGTGGTTAGCTCAGAGCATGTTGAGCTGGGGCAGCAGGAAGATTGGTGTCTCCTTAGATGCCTGCAGGTGCTGGGTGGACAGGGAGCATCTTGCTTTTTGTCCCATCTGCTTCCTTGCTAGTCCCCTGCCCTGCCAAGCCCTGCAGGGGAGGGTATCTGACCTGGGCTGGAGACCACCAGGACATTGCTGAGCAGGAGCCTGCTCCCTTCCTGCCTGTGCTGCACCCTGCAGACATCCCAGGGAGCGCTTTCCTTCCCTCCCTGCCTCTGCAGAGGGGCAAAGAGAGGACCATGAGAACTGAGTGCTTACCCTCAGTCATCATGCATGAGATTCTTGCATGGTAGAGCAGGTCCCCACCCCAGGAGGTGCATGGTGGAGAGTAGCAGTGAGCAGAGCATCAGCAGGACCTGCATCCCGTGGCTGCCTGTCTGCTGTGAGATGCTTTTCCAGCTCAAGGAGCAGGACCCCCGCTCCCCTTGTGGTTGCCCTCTATTTTCCTATGGGCTGGGGGATGCTGTCAGCTCCTTCTGGAGCTGTGCTGAGGCTTCTGCTCCCCGCCTGCAGGTTACCTGTCCTGCTTTGGCCTGCCTACAGGAGATGTGCGCTGGCAAAGCTGCTCTTGCTGAAAGGGCTGAGGCTGCTGTTTAGCTTGGCGCTGGGGAGGGAGGAGGAAGCAGAAGGTCTGCGGAGATAGAAACCCATCGGCTGGGGCGGCAGGAAGAGACTTGTGAGGCGCATCCTGCCTTGTGTCCTGGGGAGGCAGGGATTTGGGGCTGGGCACGCTGTCTCCTTGCCCAGGGGCTCATCTTGGCCGGGTGCTGATCTGTATCAACCCACCCACATTTGGCTTCCCTTCAGCTGAAAACAGCAGTTGGTTTGACTGCACTGTCCCTGCTTTGGCCAGCGGTGCCAGTCTGCTTCCTGCCAGTCTGGGAGGCTCACTCTATGCTCTGTGCGTGGCTCAAAGGGTGGAAGGTGGGCACCCAAACTCCTGGGTCAAACTATAGCAGTGCAGTTTTAGATGGGTGTTGGACAGAGTGATGTGGTGTTTGGATAGGGCCCAGGAGTGGCCCTTAAAGAGCATGAGTGACGAGGATCCCATCAGATGCAGCAGTGCCACATTGTGCTCTTCCCCTGGGAAATACACCCCATACCAGCCCTCACTGCTGTGGGATCCCAGTACCCGGTGGTGGGGATGGGTACAGCGCAGACAGGGCATCCCCGATGCTCCATACTCCTGGGGCATGCTCTCCCCCCCTTGCCAACCATCCCCATCAGTCAGCACATCCAAGCTGCCCCTGCAATCACCTCTGGCCTCTCCTACATGCTGCAATACCTCTCTGGCCTCAGCTGCATGCTGCCCCAGCTGTGCCATGATGACTTTCGGTTGCTGCCAAGGGAAGGGATCCTGCTCACACTTCCACTGCAAGAAACCACAGCTTTATCCTTCCCTCTGTGGCCTCCAGGGCTGCAGGTTTGCTGGTGTCCCTGAGCTTGGCCTCTCCAGTGCATCTCTGGCAGGTATTGCACCCTGCAGGACTACCCTGGGCGTCTGGGTGTACCCATGGTCCTGGGTAAAACAGAAACTTGCCTTGGGATTCAGCTCAGTTCTGTCCTATCCTGCTCAGAGTTTGGTACAGGAAGAGACCTGGGATGAGGATGTGGTGCACTTGCAGAACTGGGGGTGTGGGAGCTCAGGACAGATTTCAGGTCCTCCCCATCCTTCCCATCCCTTGCTAATGTGTTGGTCAGCCACGGCCAGCCCCATCAATACTGCTTTCAGTGACAAAATTGTTTATGTAGCCATGCTCTGACATGCAAATACCCGAGGGTTTTCTGGAGCCCCCCCAGCTGCTGGGTGCTACAAAACTAGCCCAAGAATCACCACAGCAGAAAGGAGACCCAGAACTTTGTGTTGTGCCTGTGATGGTGATTTGTGGCAAATTCTCTTTTCCTGCTTTTTGCTGGGCTCTCCCTGTCTCCCTTCTGTCTGTTGGGATGATGCTGTGCTCAGGTGCAGAAGCTGGTGCGTACTGGGACTAGTGGTTGGACTTGATCTTAAAGGTCTTCTCCAACCTAGCTGATTCTGTGATTCCCACACACTGGCAAGCGGATGAGCTGTGGCTTCTGGTGCAGCTCCTCTTTGCCAAGATTTCCACTGTCCTGACCCTCTTGGCTGCATCTTGGGCTGTGTGTGTTGGACCAGCAACACAGAGCTGGGTGGGAAGAGCCCCTCTGCTCCCAAGCACCTTTCAGGTGCCTGTGTTGGGCAGGGACTGTCAGCTGGGGCAGTGACTCCATGCGTGGAGTGAAGAGTGGGGTGGTTGGAGTGGTGTGGATGAGCTGGGAGGATACAGGGGAGGAGTGGCAGCAGGGCAGAGGAACTGCTGCTGGTGAGCCTGGGGAGGAAGGCTCTAGCCTGTGTATGGGCACCATGTGGAGGTGGGCTGAGCACGGCAGAGGAGTATGAATGTCCCCCAGCTGGAGGTGGCATTGCCAGGCTGCTCTGGAGATGGCATCTGGGTTTCCTTTCCTTCCTTTCTTCCTTCCTTGCCTCATCACCACCCAGAGCCCCTCACAGCGAGGGGGTACCAACAGCAGTGATGGGTGCCAGGCAGACAGAGGTGTAGTTTTATCTGCATGGAAAAATATGTGTCCTCAGCCCTTTGATACTGGTCCAGCAGCATGCAGAGCTGGCGTTCCCATTCACAGGCTCAGCAGGCTGCATCCTGGTGTCTGTGTGCAGGTGGAAGAGCTTGTGCATGGAAGGAGCACATATGCATTTAGCAAATGCCTCCTGAGCCGTGCTGGGCCAGCTGGGAAGGACCCACAGCCTGGGGTCTTCCATACGTTCCAGCCCCTTCTGCCTGGTTTTAACACTACCAACCTCACTGACGGGGTTTTTCCTGCTCTCTCCAGTGCTGGACCAGCTCCTGCCAGAGCTCAGTGTGTTGCTCAAGCTGCTGGACCACGAGTACCTGAGTGCCACCGCGCAGGAGAAGAAGCTGGCCGTGTCCAGCATCCTGCAGCAGCTGCAGCCACCCGCAGGTCTGTGTCCCGCTCCTGTGGTGCCTGGTGCCTGCCCCAGAGGGATCCTGGCCAAATCCCCAGCAGGGCAGGAACACGTTCTGCATGGCAAGGGTGCTCCGCCTCTGTGCCCAGTGCCCAGCTCATGCTCAGCTCCCTCGGGACACTTTGCTCCCTGGTCCTGCTTCCAGCTTCATTCCGCCCTGGATGCAGGGGCCGGTGTCAGCCCTGCCATTGCTGCAGGGGCTGCTCCCTGCGGAAGCAGCTCTCCACAGAGGTCTTCCTGCCTGCTGAGTGCAACGGTTTCCATGGGAAGGCCATGAGGAGCTGGGGCTTCACAGCCTTCCCACCTTCCTGCCCTCAGCCCTGGGGATTCCTGGGTGCCTGCTCCAGAGGGGTGCCCCATGGCATGGTGGGGTGAGCTGGGCTGTGTCTTTGGGTTGGTGTCTGTGGGGAGGAAGGGTGCCAGTGCTTGTCCCAGCCACCCCCAGGCTGAAAGCATCCCTCTGCTCCCAGGGAAGGACGTGGACTACATGTATGTCAACACAGCATCCCTGAGCAACGGTACCAGCTTCGTGGAGTCTCTCTTTGAGGAGTTTGGTATGTCTTGGGGTCCCTGCTGACAGCAGGGCTATTGGGGTGCCCGGAGAAAGAGGGTGAAAGCTGTATCCTTGTGTCTAGTATGGGCATTGACATCCCAGGCACTTGCTCCCACTCCCCCGTGGCTATCTGGGGCCTGGCCATTGGGGTCCATGCACCAGCAGTGTTTACCAGCAATGCCATCACCCAGCACCCTCCCAGTGAGGGTGCTTGCCTGGGGGTCCCTCACCCTCTCACTTCCCCCGGGCAGACTGTGACCTGCGGGACCTCCAGGACATGCAGGAGGAGGAGGGGGACAGCGGTGAAGGTGCTGGAGGGGAGGAGCTGGCAACGACCCAGACGGCGAAACCCGTGAGTCCCTGCCTGCCCCATGAGGTCTGCCCAGGGCTGGGACCCCTTCCTGTCCCTCATCATGACCCGCTCTGCTAACGCAGTGCTGTCTCTGCCGCAGGCTCCTCTGGACCCTGCCCCACCACTGCCCACCACTCCCCCACCTGAGGATTACTACGAGGAAGCCCTGCCCCTGGGCCCTGGCAAGGCCCCCGAGTACATCACCTCCCGCAGTGAGTCCTGCTCTGTGCTGGGGTGCAGGAGGGTGGGGGGAGCCCCAAATCTGCCCCCTGCACCCCCTGCCTGCCCGCCTGGCAGCTTGTCCTGGGGAAGGAAGCACCACTGCTCCCACCAGCGTTGATCCTGTCTTGTTCCCTTCCCATCCCATTGTGCTGTTGCTGCAGGGAGCTGTTTGCTCTGGTTTGACGGGGAGAGGCTGGATCCACAGGGAGCCGATGTTGAGATGCCCTGGGAAGCTGTGCTTTGCTGTGCCCTGGCTCACGGCTCACTGCTCAGAGCATCCTTGGGGGAAACTAGCCCCTATCAGCCCCCTAACAGCCCCTGCTGCCCCTTGCTTACTCCACAGACAGCTCCAGCCCCCCCAACTCCATCGAGGATGGCTATTACGAGGATGCAGACAGCAGCTACCCTGTTACCAGGATGAACGGGGAGCAGAAAACCTCCTGTAGGTATCTGGTGCCCTTGCTTAAGTAAAAGTCCAGCCCTGAGATGGGGCTTGAGCACTGGTCTGGGGGCTGGTGGGGTTGAGGCTGGAGAACCTCTCATATCAGAATGTGCTGGCCAAGAAAGCAAGGAGCGTGTGGTGCTGTTTGTCATGGCAGCAGAGCTGCAGAAGGGGTGTAACTGGTGCCATGTCTGTCACCACCATGGGGTGGACAGTGCAGCTCTCATGACCTGCGTGAGCTGCCTCTGCCATGGCAGAGGTCTGAGACACCAGCGCAGAGCCCTGCTCCTCCGTGCCCTGTGTGGGAGGTGTGTGCAGAGCACCAGCACGGGATGCTCTGATGCAGGTAGAAGGTTTAACCCAGGCTTTCAAAGTTGGAGCCTCACACAGAAATAAGCCAACCCAGGGGTTTGAACAGATGCACCCAGGGCTGGCCTTCAGCCCATGAGCATCCTGCCAGGTTTGGAAGGGAAGTGGAGACTGCTGGGGTCAAAACACTGCTGCTTGCAGAGGATGACATGGAGTCCCTCCATTCCAGCACCCAGGCCAGGCTCTGACCCAGAGCAGTGTGGGGGGGTGCTCGGCAGGCAGGACCAGGGGTGCCATTCAGGGTGACTCGCCTGCTTCCTTCCAGACAATGACTCGGATGCGATGAGCAGCTCTTACGAGTCGTATGATGAGGAGGAGGAGGAGGGGAAGAGCCAGCAGCTCACACACCAGTGGCCGTCGGAGGAAGCCTCCATGAACCTGGTGAAGGACTGCAGGATTTGTGCCTTCCTGTTGCGCAAGAAGCGCTTCGGACAGTGGGCCAAGCAGCTCACCATCATACGGGACAGCAAACTGCTGGTGAGCCCAGAGCTGTCCGTGGGTTATGAGGGTGGTTGTGTCTAAGCTGAAGAAGAATAACACTATCCAAGCCAAGACCCTGTCCCAAGGCTGCCACTGCCCTGCAGCACATACTCTTCCTTCTATTAGTAACAAATGGAGGAGTCCTCTTTCTGGGACCCCATGGAGCGAGGGGACATCCTGCAGCCCTCTGCCACTGAGGCTGGTGCAGAGACTGAGCCATCTCCATCCCTGCCACCCGAGAGGGACCCCAGCTCTGCCAGTGTCTGGGCTCTGAGCAGCTCCCTTTGCTTCCCATAGTGCTACAAGAGCTCCAAGGACCGTCAGCCACACGTGGAGGTGCCCCTGGGCTCCTGCAACGTCATCTACGTCCCCAAGGACGGGCGGCGCAAGAAGCACGAGCTGCGGTTCTCGCTGCCGGGGGCCGAGGCGCTGGTGCTGGCCGTGCAGAGCAAGGAGCAGGCTGAGGAGTGGCTGAAGGTACCACAGCCCTGGGAAAGGTCTTGCCCCCCTGGAAGGGGGCTTTGCTCCCATCTCTTATCGTCTGAGGGGCTGGCCAGATGCTTCCCAGGGCCGGGGCGTCTCCGGCGCTGACAGCCCCCGCGGGTGGGGATGTTTGCTCTCCCCCTCCTCTTCCCCATGGCCCTTTCCTGCCTTTGTTCAGGAGGTGGGGGCCGCGGTGGGAAAGGAGGCTCTGAGCTCACCACAAACCCCGCTGTTGCCCCACATGTGGGAGAACAGGGTTGTTTTACACAGCCTGTAAAACAGGCGGTCCTGGGGTGTCCTGTGCTGGCAGGATGACTGTGGCTCGGCACCCGCAGCCCTCGCCTCTGATGGATGGAGATTCCCAAAGCCTTTGCCAAAATCAGCCAAACCAGTTGCAGTTTTGAAGGGGCCAAGGTGTGGGTCACATCTCAGCAAGCTGGGCTGGTGCCCTCAGCAGGGCTTGCTGGCCTGCTCTGCAGAGAACAGGACACATCCCAGGGGTTCAGCCTCGTGCTGGCAGCAAGATGGGAGCATGCTGAGCCAAGGGGAAGAAGCCCTGTCCCTTGGGTCCATTTTGACTGTCTGCTGGGGGCTGTCTCCATAGGTGATAAAGGAAGCCAGCAGTCCCCCCACGGGTGGGATGGAAGCCCCCACCTCCCCGGTGATGCCTTGCAAGCTGGACCTGGATAAGGTGATGGTTTCTGACCACCTCACTGAAGTACTGCATGGGGTTGCTATGGCCAAGACTGGGGAATGTGGGGCTGGAAACACCGAGCTCCTGGTGCTGGGCAAGGAATCCTCATCCTCACAGCAGCTCTGTGGGGCTTATGGGGCTCTGTACCGCTGGGAATGGGGAACAGGACTCCCCTGGCACCATGACACATCCTAGTCCTGCGCCGGAGGGTTGAAGGGCTGGCAGTGGCTGTTGCTTGGGGGCAATGCAGAGAGATGCTGCTGACAGGGGGGATGCTGCTGATGGGGATGCTGCTGACAGGGGGGATGCTGCTGATGGGGATGCTGCTGACAGGGGGGATGCTGCTGATGGGGATGCTGCTGACAGGGTCCCTGCTCTGCTCTCCCGCAGCGTCTGTCACAGGAGAAGCACACCTCTGACTCGGACAGTGTGGCCACGGGTGAGATCAGCTCCACGGCAGCGCGCAGAGAGCCTGGCGAGCATGGTACGGTCCCTGCCCCAGCCATGCTGTCTGTCCCCTGGCCAATGGTCCTCTGTGTGCTCCAAAGCTGAGAGCATCCTCTCCCGGTGAGGTGGATGCCATGAAACGCACCGGGGCACACAGCTACTCTGTCCTCCTTCCAGGGAAGGGCAAAAAGAGCGGCTTGGCTGACCTGAAGGGCTCAATGAGCCGCGCGGCAGGGAAGAAGATCACCAGGATCATCAGTTTCTCCAAGAAGAAGCCTTCCCCCGAGGACACGCAGACCTCCTCCACCGAGGAGGACATCCCCTGCTGCGGTTTGTGCGGGCTGGGGCAGAGAGGGCTCGGCTCATGTGGGGCTGGGAGCGGTGGGGAGCAGCATCCTTCCTCCCATATAGCGAGCAGACAGGGGGTAAAGGGGCAGTGGGGTGTGGGCAAGGGAACGGAGCTGCTCCAGACCTCTGATATGCCTCAGGCTATTAAATGGTGCCCAGCCCCAGCTCTCCAAATAGCTGTGGTGCACAGGGAACCACGTTCCACTGTTACCTGTGTCCAGAAAACAGGCTTAGGTCACTGTTAGTCACTGAGCTGGTACCTCACCTGGAACCAGGGTGCTCCTGATGGCTCTCTGTGGGGAAACTGAGGCACACAAGGACCAAAGGAGCAGGGAGCCATGCTGTAATCTCTGCACAACCATGTCTGAGACCCTTCCCTTGGCCCTGCCACCCCCAGGCTACCTCAGCGTCCTGGTTAACCAGTGCTGGAAGGAGCGCTGGTGTCGCCTCAAGGGCAACACCCTCTACTTCCACAAGGACCGCACCGACCTGCGGACACACGTGAATGCCATCGTGCTCCGGGGCTGCGAGGTGGTCCCAGGGCTGGGCCCCAAACATCCCTTTGCCTTCCGCATCCTTCGCAACGGGCAGGAGGTGCTGGCGCTGGAGGTGAGCAGGCAGTGGGGTGGGCAGGGTGATGTTCCTCTGATGATCCCCCTTGCATGCAAGCAGTGCTGTGTTTTCCTCTCCCCTGCATGTCAGGGAAGCCCAGGGCTGGGGGTCTTGAGACCTCCTCCATGTGCCTGTGTGCTTTTCCATATGGCCCCTCCTAAGTCTTGCACACATGCTTCATGTCAGAAAGCGCTTCTCCGCAGCAGGGCTTTGTGTTGGGAGACAGGAGTGAGGATGAGGGGTCAGGAGCTGAGCATGCACCCCAACCCCTTTTCTCTCCCATAGGCAAACTGCTCTGAAGACCTGGGCCGCTGGCTGGGTCTCCTCTTGGTGGAGACAGGCTCGCAGACAGCACCAGAGGCCCTGCACTACGACTATGTGGATGTGGAGACCATTGCCAACATAGTGACGGCTGTGAGGCACTCCTACCTGTAAGGCTGTCCTGCTGTGCTGTGGGCTGGCAAGGGGCTGTGCTGGAGGCAGAGCATTGAGCTGGGGATGGAGATCATCAGCCCTTGTGCTCCCTAGAAAAGGCCCACACTGGGATACTGTTTGTGCTGGGATGGTGGGGAAAGCCAGTGCCCCAGAGGTTGGGCAGCCCAAAGCAGGGCAGTTTCCCTTGTAAAGAATGGAAAGCATAAAGTGTGGATGAACAACTCAAGGGGTATGCGTGGTAAGGCAGAGTGAGTAGAGTAGGGTAGGGCAGAGTGCTCATGAGTGAAGCTGGGAATGCAATGCGGGAGTCCCTCTGCGGTGAAAGGGCTCACTGCAGGGCTGGCAAATGGAAGTGAAGACCCCATCTCTCCTCCTGCAGGTGGGCCAGCTCCTCCCAGGACCAGCGGCCAGACTCCTCCCGTGTGGTGTATGATGATGTTCCCTACGAGAAGGTTCAGGTGAGTGAAGCTCCGTGGCTCGCCCTCTCCCACCACTGTGGCCGGGCTACAGAAGATGCCCTGTGATGGCCCCATGGGTGTTACAGCAAGGTGTGCTCCTGTCCTACCACAGGCTGAGGAGCGGCCGGCAGGCGCCCAGGTGAAGCGCCATGCATCCTCCTGCAGTGAGAAGTCACGGCGGGTGGACCCACAAGTGAAGGTCAAGAGGCACGCATCGAGTAAGTGGGGCCCTGAGCCACAGAGCTCCATGGGGATCCTGGTCGGGGCTGGGGGATGCTGCTTCCCCAAAGGGGGTCTGCAGCCAGGCTGGGGCTGGCCCGCTCTGGCACACGGGTGATGGGTTGTGCTGCGCCAGCTCAGCTGGCATCAGTGCAGCCAGATCTGAAGCCTTCCTGACAGGGTCTCCTTGGGCATGCAGATGCCAACCAGTACAGGTATGGGAAGAACCGGGCGGAGGAGGATGCCAGGCGATTTCTGACAGAGAAGGAGAAGCTGGAGAAAGAGAAAGCATCGATCCGCAGTGAGCTGCTGCTGCTGCGGAAAGAGAAGCGAGAGCTGCGGGAAGCCATGAAGAGCAGCACGGGTAGGTTGGTGCCATCCAAGTGCTGCAGCTGCGGCTGCTTGAAGGCACTGCGGACACTGGGCTGGTGGTGGCACTGTGGCTGTGAGCCGGGCTGGCTGCAGCACGCTGCCAGGCTGGCAGCCCCATCTAGTGTCCCAACCCAGGAGGATGGCTGGCTTCTCCATCCCTGGGCAAAGGTGCTGAGCTGGTGTGCTTGTGCAAGCAGGGCCGAAGCTGCAGGAGCTGGAGCAGCGGGTGGCAGTGCTGGAGGAGCAGTGCCGGCAGAAGGAGGAGGGACGCGTCGACCTGGAGCTGAAGCTGACCGAAGTGAAGGAGCGGCTGAAGCAGTCACTGGCAGGAGGCCCTGCCCTGGGGCTGGCTGTGACCAGCAAGGCTGAGAATGGGGTATGCATCCCTTCTTCCTCGTTCCAGCTTCCCCTAGCAGTGATGCTTGGGTGGCGGAGGAAGCAGCACATAGAGAAGAGGGGATATCCCTGCCCCTTCATCTCATTGTGGACAGAGGTGGGAAGCAAAGCATCGGTTAGGTTTGGCCGCATCAGTTTTGACCTCAAGACAGTTTGGGCTTTTTCTTCTTCCTGGCTGTCCTTGTTCCCTGGGTCTCCTAAATCCTTGTCCTTCTTGCTCCCTCTTTCCTACAGGAAGCTACAAACAAGCCGAATGGGAGCACCCCTGAGCACTTGGTCCCTGTTAACTGTGCAGCTGAACTGAGGAAAAGAAGTCCCTCCATACTCCCTGCCAACAAGGGGAACGTGCTGCGGAAGGCCAAGGTCCTGCTTCACTTTCCCTCTCCTCCCTCGCCCCATGGGAAATCTCAGCCTTTGTCCTGTCCCCTTTACTTGATCGTGAAATTGGGGGATTGGGGATTGGCTCTGTACCCCAAAAGCAAGCGGGTACTGCCAGGGTCCCTTGCAGCCAGGCTGACCCAGCTCAGAAGCACTCACTGCTGGCACGATCCCAGCTTGCAGGGAGAATTGGGAAGTGCAGGGGCAAGAGCATTGCTTTTACAATGCCTAAGGCAGCAGTGACCCCAGCCTTTGAAGATGCTGAAGTGGCCCAAAGCCCCCAGAAGGGAGGGATGCCCTTGAGCTCAGTGCTCGCTTCTCCAGCAATGTCTCCTCATCCTCTGATTTTCATCCTTTCTCTGCAGGAATGGGAACAGAAGCAGACTTAAGCCAGGGTGCAGGAATGCCTGCCAAGCCCCGATGGACACTGGGGCTCATGGAGGAGCTACAAGCCCCCTTTCTCCAAGGCGCATGGGGCGAGAGATGCTGTCCCACACCCCACCACTGCAGCACCATCTGCCTCGTGGGCAACACTATGAACCATGGGGAAGGGGCGGGAGGGGGATTTGGGAGGCGGGTGGGGAAAGGGGAGTCCTTTCTGGATCAGGGTCACATACTACTGGGAAACCCATCTCTGGGGAGCCTCCCTGGGGCAGGAGTTCAGCACAAGGTGCATAAGGAAGGAGAGAGGTGTCAGTTGGCACTGCCTGCGTGCACTGTGATTTATCAGGATCAGAGTGTGCCACCCTGGGGATGCTGGCAGCCAGTCTAAAGCTCTCCAAAGTGACCACAGACTTGGGGTTTTTTGCCCCCTTCAGTGTTGGAGTTCATGAGCTGCTCAGGACCGGATGCTTTGGAGATGCCGATCATTCACTCTGCTCAATGCTCCCAGGTCCACAGAGTCTCATCTCAGGGTTCCTTATATCTCAAGCTTAAATGCCCTTGTCCAGTATTTCCTTCTTGTCTTGCAGGCAGTAAGGGTGAGGGCATGCTGGCTTCCCTTGGGAATGAACAAAACTCAAGTGTCAGCATTTGAAAGCAAATTAACAATGGACACTTTTCGACCTTGCTAAACAGCTTAGAAGTGCTGCAAAGGGCTGAGGCTGAAGGCAGCCCGGCTCTCTCTTCCCTAGCCCCATGCTAGCTTTTGGGGGCAGCAGGGAAAAGGGACAGGGCTGTCTCCTGGCCAACAACACATTCACACTATTGCTGCTGCAGTCAGACACAGTTTGCCAAGGCATGTGGTCAAAATGGAGTGAAGGGAAGTTTAAACATTAAAACACAACACAAAAGACCAAAAAAGGTGCTTTCAAGTGAGGGGAGGAACAGAAAAGAGAAATGGAGGAAGGTCAACTAGCACTGGCAGAAACCGAGGGATAGGAATGAAAAGGAAAGGTCCAGGCTTTTGTGCCGGGAACAAGGGAGCAGGCCAGTCACCCACTCATGCTAACGGCTGCCACCATTAACCTTTGGAGCTCGCTTTTTCAAAGCCCTCTTGTTGGTAACCAGGTAAGCAGCTTTCAATAAACACCTTGGCACCGGCCTGCCTGCCCTAGCCCTGGTTATAGGAGCAGGGTGAGTAAAATGCTTCGCTATAGGGAATGGGGTGGGCTCAGCACCCCTGCAGCACTGCCGGGGGCCAGGATGGGGGAATCTTGGATGCTGTCAGCTCAGAGCCAGGATTCACCAGCTGCCCGCTCCCAGGGATAAGGTGCAAGAAAGCCCTGTTCCTGATGTTCTTGTACTTGCTATCAGCTTCCCTGTGCTGGCTGTCAGGGCTCCTGTCCCCTCCAGGCCTGCAGCTGCACCACCCCATTTCCCATCAGAAAAGGGTGAAAACCCTCTGCTCTAAGCTTCACCTCTCCCGCTAAGGAGACAAGGAGCCTGTGCCCACAGTGGGCAGAACTGGAGCTGGACCACTACAGGCATATAATAGAATCCCAGACTGGTTTGTGTTGGAAGGGATCCTAAAGCTCCTCCACCTCCAACCCCTGCCACAGGCAGGGACCCCTTCCACTGGAGCAGCTTGCTCCAAGCCCCTGTGTCCAACCTGGCCTTGAACACTGCCAGGGATGGGGCAGCCACAGCTTCTCTGGGCACCCTGTGCCAGCGCCTCAGCACCCTCACAGGGAAGAGCTTCTGCCTAAGAGCTCATCCCAATCTCCCCTCTGGCAGGTTCAAGCCATTCCCCTCCTCCTGTCACCACACCCGTTAGATCCCTCCCCACATGTGACTGACTCCAGTTAAAGGCACACTTTGCCACCGTTTTGGGGATTTTTAATGTTTCTTTCCTCCACCTCGGGTCCTCCTGCTGGGCCAAGCCGCTTGGTATTTGCTGACCAAGAGCCGAACCCACCCCGTTACCACCCCTCAGCTCACACCCACACGAACCTGATGCACTGCACCGCCAAACTCCCCCTGCCTCCTTCCGCGGCCCCGGCCCCGGCCCCGGCCCCGCCGTGCCGCGCTGCCCGCCGGGCCTCGCAGAGGCTGCCGGGAGCTGTAGTCTGCGGGCGGTGGCGCTGCGCTGCAGGCGGCACCGTGGCTGTGCGGGGCCATGGCCGCCCGCTCCGTGCGGCGGCTCGGCAGCGGGCTCTCGCTCGGCGGCGCGGCGCGGCGGGGCAGGTACGTGCTGCGGTGCGAGTGCGGGAGCGGCCGCGTCCCCCCGCAGCCGTTCGCGGCCCCGGCGCTGAGCCCTCCCCGCTCGCGGTGCGGGACGTGGCAGCCCCGGGCCCGGGCCTGACGAGGCGCCGCTGCGGGGCCGGGCCCCGAGCGCCCGGCGGGTGTGGGGCGGCACCGGGAGGGCCCCATACCCACGGGAGGGCTTCAGTTTCCCTTCACCAGGGCAGCGCTGCCCACCGTCAGAAGGCCCGGGACAGAACCGGGCTCGCAATAATCAATCTCTTGCCTGGAGAAGTGTCATTTTGCGGAGGAACTCATTGTAATTCCTAGCGAAAGGCGTTTCTGTGGTCACTGAGCCGCGGTGTGAGGTTGTGTCCTGCCGTTACACGTATCCACGGGTGATTTCTGCATCTCTTCCTGCCTGTCTGACCCATTTATTCATGAATTACATGTTGCATGTGCTCCTCGGGTTTCATCCTCGGTAGTGATGCGGCACCTGTGCTCTCAGCGTGCTCTGGGTGGATGAGGGAAGCGGGTGCGTTTAACCGGGTCAGTGTTGAGACATTAAAAACAGTGTCCAGTCTTACCTTTGGACATGGTGGGATATGGCTTGTAAAAGGGAAATCCGTAACAGGTGTTTTGGTTATTGGAGTAAAATAACAGGTGGGCAGGAGAAAAACTTTATTCTATGTTAGTTTATTCTCGTGGAATAAAAAAATCAAAAGACCATTTAAATGCATTAAAATAATTGTGCAGCATGTAATAAAAGCAGCTGTGTTTGGGACTAGATGTAAAGGTGCGTGGTGAAAGTCATCCCTTTTTTACATGCTCATATATATGTGAAAACTGTTCTGTTCACAGTGTGCACCAAGTTTGAAGTGGGTGGCTTTGATGGGAGCTGATCCACAGAGGGTTGCTTGTTCAGCCTGGAGAAGAGAAGGCTCCGGGGAACCTTAGATCAGTTCCCAGTGCCTAAAGGGGTACAAGAAACCTGGAGAGGGACTTTGGACAAGGGCCTGTGGGGGCAGGCCAAGGGGAATGGCTTTAACTTGACCCAGGAGAAATTGAGCTGAGCTCTTAGGCAGAAGCTCTTCCCTGTGAGGGTGCTGAGGCGCTGGCACAGGGTGCCCAGAGAAGCTGTGGCTGCCCCATCCCTGGCAGTGCTCAAGGACACAGGGGCTTGGAGCAAGCTGCTCTGGTGGAAGGTGCCTCTGCCCTTGACAGGGGTTGGAGCTGGATGAGCTTTAAGGTCCTTTCCAACACAAACCAGTCTGTGAGTTTATGATTCTATAAACTCACTGCAGTCAGGAGCCTGCTGCCCAGTTTAACTCTGTCCTGTGTTAAGGTGCAGTTGTGTTCTCCAGTTCTATGGGAGGGGAGTCCACATAGAATTGATCCCTGGTATCACTTCCTGATGAAACTGAGCACAGTAATTGGGAGTAGTTAGGAGACTTCCTGCCAAAGCAAGCTCATGGAGTTAAACCACTGCTAATGCAGATGTTTCTGCGTGTCTCACCGCTTGCGTGCTTTGTCATGCTAATTTGGGAGGAGGAGGGAGTGTTTAAGGAGAGGTGTGGTAGGACCCTTGTGTTCAGAGGGAGCACAACAGAGTCTCGGAACATTTCACCATGGTGCCTATGCTCCAGAAAGAGGTGGTACTGTTGTTCTGACCACAGAGGGGTGTTCTCATCCCGTAAATTCTGATCTTTAAGGACAGTTGGCTTAAGCCATGGCTACAGTCAACTTGTCTGCTACATCTATCTGTCTGGCTTTCTGTGACATCACTTTGTAAATCCTTCTTTATCACCAGCTTACTTGTATAATCCCTTCACATGCTCTGGGACTTCCATGTGTCTGTCACTTTAGGATGTGTCAACTTCCTCCAGGGGGATTTCTGCCTATTTTTAGGGTGGCTGTGATCAAGACTGTGTTTGAAGATGGAGCACAGTGCAGCGGACAGACTATAGATAGCACTTGCCCATTTTAGTGGCAAGGAAGATGTAAATTGAGTGGCATTTTCAATTCTGCATAATAAGAATTCCCTTTGGAGTCAGTCTGTGGTTCTCGCATCCTGCCCACAACTTTTAAGGCAGCTCATCTGTGCAGCACACAATGCATGGGGCATGTCACTGCATGGGGGAATGCTCTGTGGCCCGGTTTCAGGAGATGGAGAAAGGAGTCCATGCAGGCAACTCTCTGCTTCACGTAGGCAGGTCCCTGCAGCTGAGGCACCAGCTCATTCCTGCCCCTCTCCTCCTACACACCAAAACACACCCTTTGGAGTAGTGTAAATCACTTGCAGAGGGAAATGACTCACCTTTGCTTCGTGGATGCAAGAGTTAACTCATTTGTGTAGCTTTTTTAAGGCATGGGAGTCTAACCTGTGAGGTGCCTGCCAAGGCTGCTTCCTCAGCTGCATTTCAGGTTCCTTGCTTCATCTGTAGCACGGCCAATTTCCGTCCCTGCAGCTCTTTAAGTGAAAGGTAAGATGATAAAGGACAGAGCTTGTAGTGGGTGCTTACCACGGACACACCTTTTATTTTACAGTGGAAGCTTTGCAGTTGTTGAAAGCTTCATGGATTGATTTTGAAGCCATGGTGAAGGGGGTCCTCTGTCCTCACCTCCAGTTTGGTCGAATTTCTGTAACTTAGAAAAAGTGCTGTGTAAACCCGTCAACACACAAATGTGGCAAGCACCTTTGAAATCATTCGAGATGGGGTCTTGTGCCTTAAGCTGATCTCTGCAGCCAGGGATAAAATATGGGGTCGTCATCTGTGTTGGCATTCCTGAAACCCAGAACTGCAGTGGCTGGGTAGCTCTTTGAAAAAGGCCTGGTGACAGCCCCTCTCCTGGTTCTTTGAAGATTAAGTGAGAAGAACATCTTATTCCAGAGCAAGTGTAGGTAGCAGAAGCACTTTCGGACTAGTATTTGGCATGCAGTGTGCTGAAAAGGAGCTGTTTGACATACAGATTGTGTTTTAAGTACTTAATAAAAAAATTCGTATGCAAATGCCTTCAGTTGGGGAAAAGGAAGTTTGTCATTAGTGCTGTAAGTGTTTAGCAACCTTGTGCTAAAGCTACACTGAGGCAACATCTGGGCTGTTAAATTTGGGGTCATAGGAGATGCTAGGGCACATATAAACCTCTTAAACTGTGCTTTGGGCAAAGAGCCCTGGCTGCCCCCCAAAGGGGGACACCTCTTCCCCTCCCCATATTCTCCCTCCCACATCTCACCAGGCTTCATGTCTTTGTTTTCTCTTTTGTACTGGCACTTGCACTCATCTGATCTGTCAGCAGACCTATTCAGGGACACAGACAGAAAAGTCTTTTTGTTTTGTAGGGTTAGATTTCAGCTGGTTTAACTCCCTGCAGCTTCATTCTGTGCAGCTCTAGTAATGGAATAAGGGGAGCAAAATGTGTCCAGTTGCTGCTGTAAGCTCAGCTTAGCTGGACTGCTGAACAGCACTTGGGTCTTACAGCCCATTTGACAGACCCAGAAACAAATGATGGACTCTTCTGTGACATTGTAACTGAGCAATATAAGCCTTGCTGAAAAGTAAGAAAGCTTTTAATGGTGCAGGCCTCGTAATGTGAACTCACTCTATTGATTCTGGAGCCTGAATTAGCATCTATGGGCAATGTTGAATTATTGTGCTGTATAAACACACAAGTTTGAGTCAGTGCCAGCGCAGTGATTTCCGTGCCATGCTTCATTTGGCTTGGTAGATGTGCACTTAGTATATGCAAAACCCCTCTATTAAAGGGGATGTTGAAAGCCCTGCTCAGAGGAAGAGCTAAGGCGTTCCCAAAAAAGGAGACACCCTTCCTTGTTAAGTGTATACTGAAGTGTTTCCTGAATGGAGCTGGTCTGGAAGGAAATTGAACTTTCTTCTGCACACCTATTCTAGGGCTAAACCTGTATAAAGTCATGAGAGGGGAGATGGGCTGAGGCTTTGGCCTCATGCTGGCAAGAAGGGGTCCTGTCTAGATCCGTTTGTAAAAGTGGTGTAGGAGGGGGAGTGGAGACACTTGGTTTCACTCTAGCAGTGACACCGTTGTTACTGCAGGTGAAGGGCTTTTTGGAAAAGAACAGAATGAAGTGAGAAGTATTTTCACACTGGGTTGGATCATCTTCTGACCTAACCGTTTTCAGCCAGACTTCTATGATCCAGTTTTTGGGAAACCTGTGGGGTTGTTACTGAGGCGGTGTTCATGCAGCTCAGCCCAATTATCCGCCTCTGTGGTGGTTTCGTCATCTCATCTGCAAGTTGTGGAGTCAGCTCCTGGGTGAGCTCCACCTGCTGTACCAGCGCGGCCTCTGACAAGTGTGCTTTTTAGATGAAAAGCATCCTTGGGATGAAAAAGTCACTGCAGGTAAGGTAGGCTTCAGCACTTGGGGCTTGGGCTTGTTTTGGGTTGGTTTTTTCTTGCCTTTGGGACTTCATTGCCAGTAGAGATAAAAACAGTTGAAGTGCTTAGAACTGTTGGAGAATATTAGGGACAGCTTTCAGTTGGCAGGCTCAATCCCTTTTCCAGAGCTAATGGAGCTGTGAAAGTCCTGGCAGAAGGCTCCAGAATATTTGGGATGTACACAACTTGGTCATGTCTCTGACAGTTCTCTTTCATCTCTTAACTACAGTCAGTGTGAAAGCTGGTTCAGTCTGTCGAGTGCTACTTTGCAAGAAGAACTGATTGACAAAAGCTTCAAACTCTCTTCCTCTTTACTCAATAGGAGAAAAACTGAATACACCAAATACTGTGTCTGTCGGGGTTTTCTACATCACTAAAACTGGCTTTATACTGCTCAACTCCTCAAGACTACCTTGCAAAAACTTGCTGAAGTTTGCCATTCGGTATTGACTGCCTGTAGTGGGGGTCAGCAAAAATGCAACCCACAGCTTGTTTTCGTGTGAAAATCGGAGTCGTTGCAAGGTGTGTCAAGGAAGTGTTCAGCCTCTGTAGTGACATGAGTGTAAAGTAAAAGAAGTTTTCAAAACATCTCTTTGTGTTTCTGTGCTGCTCGTCTGTATTTCCTGAGAGGAGCTAAGATTTTATCTAGAACCTATGTGCCTTTTGTAAGAGCTGCTTTTGGTAACAACACTAAACTCAAGTTCTTGTTGAGCTGCTTGTTACTTAACTTCCCTTCTTTGTCATTAGTTTATGTTTCAGGGGGTCCCCCCGTGTTTTCAGCACTGCAGCTCAGCAGAGAAGTACAGGAGATGAGTGTGGCCCAGAAGATCCCCATGATGAGCCCAAGCATCCCCTTTCTGACTGTGCCATAAAGCACAAAGCCATCAAATTGGAAGAACAAGTCCGAGATTTAACTGTGAGTATGCTGCTGGTGGCATCATCTCTTTCATTCAGCCCCCATGACTTGGTCTGTCTTTCACACCCAGCTTTGTCTGTAAGCCCTATAGCACATACACAACACCTCTGTGCTGTGGCAGACTTCAAAGCAGCTGTGCTTTAAGTGTGAGAGGTTGCACTGTGGAAGTACAGTCTGCCTTCCCCAGAAACACCATCTGTCAGTGGTACCTAGGAGCAAGACACTGGTAGTATGACCTTGACAGGCAAAACTGTGTGTTGGAGATGGTCTGGTCAGTTCTTCCACAGCATTGTACAGAGGGAATGGCAGTAGCTTTGTCGTGATTAGCATCACATACTGTGTTGCACCAGATCTGGAGTGTCTGAGAAGGAAAGTCCTCTGTAGTGACAGCAGTGTGGTGGAGATGGTGGGGATCATGTTATAGGAGCTTTGAAGAACAGATGTGACAAAGGAGAGGATTAAATACTGGAGCACCAAGCGACTCTGGAGATAATCACCCTGAGAATACTACTGCACCAAAGTGATAAATCAGCCGTTTGTGGAGCTGTTGCTGAGACCACCAGTGCCTGCTAGAGAGTTGCAGTGAGTCACGCAAAAAGCAGCAGCCTGACACTGTGATGCTCAGTTGAGCTGCACCCCAAATGCTTCTGGCCTTCACTTGGGTCTTTTGAGGGAGTTGCATTTGTGCTGATGAATCAGGAGAGGGACTTGGGTTTGCATGTAATGAAAACGAGGAGCCCAGCACAACCTTCTGATGTGAAGTGGGCTCTATTTAAAGCTTAAGGGGTTGCCATCTGTCAGGAAGTGGGTTTTATCTCTTTCTTTGATGTCTCCCCTTGTGATGGTGGTTACAGGAGCGATACCGGAAAGCTTTGGCGGATTCTGAGAATGTCCGGAGGAGAACACAGAAGTTTGTGGAAGATGCCAAGCTCTTTGGTAAGTGAAGGAGGCAGAGCTGTGTTTACTGCACTGTCCTGCCTGTCTGAGTATAAAGCGCTGATCAGCAGGGTTTCTGTGCCCCTGTTCTGCACTCCATCATTGTAAAGTCTGGCATGATATTTGGCCTGGACTCTCGGTGTCTGAGCTTGCTCACTGTGTTTTCCTGTGTGTCCAGCAGCGTCCTGTCAGGGTTACCCCTCTTCTGGTATTTTTTAAACTCTTTTCTTATTTTACTTTTTAAATAAAATAGGCCCAGTGCAGCTGAGTGCACTTCTCCTGACTTGGTTGAAATTTCAGGCTTTTCTGCATGCTGAGAATTGGCTCTGGCAAGGGTGTATGACATACTCTGAGCTGTGTTACCAGGTTGTGATCTCCTTTACCATATTAACAGCTTCTCTTCTGCTCTACCTTTTAGGAGGTAGATCCTGCCTGGGGCAGAGGTTGTAAATTCCTAGATCAGATGTTCCTTAAAACTTCTATAAGAAATATTTTAGCATTAGTGAAGATAACTGGATTTGTAGTTTTGGCAACATAAATGATTCTATGAGCTGGTTGGTAATCGGTCTCCTTCTGTCTGCTCATTTGTTGCTTCTCCTTCATGCTTGTTTGGTCTGTTCATGTTTAAATATGTATGTACAGCTATAGACAGAACCTAACTAATGTTTCTCTTTCTCTGTTTTCCTAATGTGTCTTTCCAGTAAGTTAGTTACAGCATCTATATAACTGAGGAAGGCTGGTTTTCCTGACATTCCTGCACTGTGTACTGCACCACTTCTGCTGATGTATACAATCTAAGCCCTTTTTTCTAATGAAAAAGACTGCATAACTTGTGATGACCAACCCAAGGACCATTCTGTGCAGCCTTCCACAGTGTTTTTAACTTATGAATAAAATTGTGGTTGTACTTTGGAATGGTCATATACTACTTTTACTTCCCCCCATTGTATTTGTTTCCCGTGTGTACGGGCATTTGTGTGAGTGGCTTGGCAAAATATTTGTCTGTGGGACCGTGTGAGAGGGGGTGGAACAGTGTCCTCAATGACAAGTCTTAATTGCTAGAACTTCTTGGAGTGAAACACTAATGGTCTGCTTTGTCAGGTATACTATATATATATGTGTGTATTTATGGATGTACCTTTCCCGCGCACACCTTGATCTGGGGAGTCTTGATAACTTGATAACAACCCATGTAGTGCTAAAGCTTTGGCTACAGGATACAGAAGACACTGTCTGCTCTTGCTGAAGTAGCAGTTCAGTTATTCAGCTTTAAAGGGGCTTTCAAATTGCTGTGACTTTGTGCCTGTCATCAGTGCTGTAGCTCTGTATGTTCTACCCTTCATTTACTTCTTGCTTCTTTGTGCCCATAGGGATCCAGAGTTTCTGCAAAGACCTTGTGGAGGTAGCAGATATCTTGGAGAAGACCACTGAGAGCGCTGCAGAAGAAGCAGAGCCTAGTAATCCAAACCCAACCCTGAAGAAAATCTACGAAGGTCTCTCTCTCATAGAGGCCAAATTGCAAAGTGTATTTGCCAAACATGGCCTTCAGAAGATGAACCCTGTTGGTGGCAAATATGATCCGTATGACCATGAAATAGTCTGCCATGTGCCAGCGGAGGGGATGCAGCCGGGCACGATAGCACTGGTGACTCAGGATGGGTATAAACTCCATGGTCGCACCATCAGACACGCGCTCGTCGGCGTGGCAGTAGAGTCACAGGAATGACGTGGGCTTGCCCACCAGCATCTGGGACCTTGCTGGGCTGAGGACCCCTCAGCACTCAGTGACAACTGCAGCTGCATGTCTTTACTTATTTATTAAGCTAGGTTTGTATTGTATGTTGGCTTCTTTATAATGTGTGCAGTCATTTTGGCATTCGTTCTAAGGTACTTGTATATTTAATAATCCTTTTTGGAGTATGTGGAGTAAGTAGTACTAGGAGTCCTGCTATTTGTCAGAAACATGGCACTGTAGCCCCTTTCTCTGTTGCTCATTTCTCCATTAAGATTAAGACTTGTATGGGGAAGAGGGGAGATATGGGAGAGAAAGGGAATTCTTTGAGAGCTAAGGAATCTTGTCTCCTGGCTCCATCTCTGAGATGGATTCCTGCAGTGGCCTTCAGAAAAGTCACTTCTCTGCCTCAGTTTCCATATCTGTATTAGGGGAATATAATAATACTTACTGACCTACCTCACAGGGATGTGGTGAGGCTTTTTCTTTGCAAAGCACTCAGAAGAGGAAAAAGCCCAAAGGGCTGAGTATTATTATCAGGCTGTTTTGGTGTCTTCCCTTGTCCCCAGACCCCTCAGGTGGGGTGAAGATCATCACTTGAAATGACATTGAGGGGTGACTTTTTCTTATTTTCCATTCAACTTCAGGAAAAGAATCCTGAATTAATGAAATCTCTCTTGTACTACAGTTGAATAGGGACGAGGTTTTGAAGAGAATTTGGTTGTTAGGTCAGACTAACATGTTAATATTTGTTCTCCAGGTAAATTTTCAGCTTACCTCCTTGTTCCTAAAGGTAAAACAAGGGGTAGTGGTTCTTGGTGAAGACAGAAAACTGTTCTCAAATCTCTTTTTCTCCAACCAAAACCTGTATTTTAGAGGAGAGTAATTTCTCTTCCCTGATGGGTATTTGTGCAGCGTTGAAGCATGATAAACTCTATGCTCTTCGCTGCAGCTGCTGGCAAAATGGAGATGTGCCCTTAAGCAGGAAATCTGGACTGTTTTCTCAGCTCTCCAATAATGGTACTCAGATAACACCAACTTCCAGTTCACATTCAGACTCTGCTTTTGTGTGCCCGCAGTAAATGTTAAACCTTTGGGGTTTTGATGCAAGAAGATATTTTCTACAAGAAAGCTGAAGTGCCCTTGAACCAATTTTAGCAGCAGTGACAAGAAAGCAAGAGAAGCAGAAAGCTGAGGAAGTGAAAGTTGACCTCAAGCCGTCCTCTTAGTGGCAGGCATGTTGTTGTCACAGCATGGCATATGTATTTCCCAGTGGTCCTTTTGCCTGGGAGTCCATTTATCTCAGCTGAACGGATGCAGTCACTGAGTAAGATCAGAATTTAACCCTTTGCAGGGAAGCAAGCAGTATAGTGACAGACTATATATAAAACCAGCCTGTGGTCTGCACAACACAAAGCCAAGGCAGGAATGGTTGTTTTCAGGTTGATCCTTACTGATTCATTAATTCCTGCCTTTTTACTTGCTGGAATTGGATCCATGGCCTGACAGTTATTTGATACCCACTTCCAAAAGCTATTTGTTTTGGATCCCATCACTGATTTGGAAGGAAGCTTATTCTCCCATTCCTTTGCAGGCTTCAGTTGCATAATCCTTCTGTGGTGGGCTTCAAGATTACCGCAGCCTTACTTAGCATCTATCGACAGTCTGATCTGGGGAGACACTGTACAGTTGGTGACTGTCATTCCAGAAATCTAAGGAAGATGCATGTTTTTAATATGCTTCATGCAAGCTGCTTTGGTGACAGCTCTGTGTGGGTGACTCGGTAGCAGATACATTTGAAGTGCGGTTTTCTGCCACTGAGTAGTTAGGTTTTCAGGCAGGAACTTGTAATTTCAACCCCGAAACAGTGCTTTGTGGCAGCATTAGATCATTTTGGACTAGCCTCTTGTTCAGTGCTCCTGTTGTAATGTGGTGTTGGAAATCTCAGAGATATGCAGGACCTCCTGTTCATTGTTTTGCTGGTCTGCATGCTGACTGGGCCACCAGGTTATGCTGTTACCCAAGACAAAGAACAGGTAAAATATGAGACGTGGCAATGCAAGTCTTGCTGTTCTGCCTCAAGACTGTCTGCAGCCTGTTTGAGGAAACTGGCTTCAGCTGGAAGGAGCACTGGTTCTCTGCTGCTTCTTCAGCCTCTGCTGTATCAGCCGAGTCTTTTGCAATATGAGGGGAGAGCTGGATATGAAAACTTAACTTTGAATGCGAAACTTCCTTCTAAGGAACTAAACAAAAGCAAAGGCATTTTATACAACAGGTAGTTTTCTGTTGTAGCAAAGCTGCAGCTTACCTGAGCCAGATTTAAAAGTGTGTGACCAGAAGTGATGGGATCCAAATCCTCTTTAAATGGACCCACAGAGCTACTTGACTGAAAATGTTCTCTGCTTGGTCCACCTTCAGGCTATGTGTCAACCTTCCTGCCTCCTCAGCTTGTGTTCACCCGTTTTTGCCTTAAAGAAACATCCTTAAATGCACTCCAAACCTTCTGTCTGTACTAAGAGGTTATTGATTCAGCTTGTGTGTGGGGGATCTAGTTTCACTGAGGCACTGCTGTGTGGCTAGAACAGGAATCTGAGGGATCCAGTTCCTGTGCAGTCTTTCTCACCTTCCTGCAGGCCCTGTTTAATTTGGGCCAAGTTATTTTCCCTGTTTTTTTCAATCTATGAAACTTCTCCAGGATCTTACCAGCCTTTTATGCTGATTACTGTAAGACGTACCCATTGTTTAGAGACTTTTACAGATGTTACCAAAGAGATAAATACTGTAGCTGTTGTTTGTCCTCGTTTCTGCTTCCTTTGAATGTTGAAGTGAAAATGAAATAACCAAACCTGGATTCCATTGCAGAATCCAGATTTCCTAGGCAAAACTTGATTCACTTGCCTTTCAAGCACACTTATGATCTCTTTTCTCGTGGATGAGATTGCGTACGGGTGGATTGAGTTTCTCTGCTGTAGGTGCTTTCTCTGTAGGTCTGCCCTGTTTGTGTAAGCTTGCACACTCAGCACAGCAGGGCAGCATCCCACTGATGCGGTTCCATTGCACTCTGCAGTTACACCAGAGAGGAGACCAACCCATGAGCTTTTTCTCTCCAGTCACTTTATCCAATGACTAGTAAAACAGAGGAGAATGTTAGCAGGGACAGGATAGAGGAGAGGAAGAGGACATACCTCTTAGTCACTTCCACTCCATTTGCGCAGCCACAAACTGGAGAGCTGGGAATGCAGACAGGTAGGTGAGATGCGCAGGTGGTGTTGGTGCATGGACCTGCATTGATGCTTTCGAGAGGTGGCAGTCCCACCAGCAATGCAGGCATCTGCCTTGTTCTGTGACCTTGCTGCACTTGTCGGTGGGATGTATTTGAGTTGAGCTCCTGGATGAGTCTCCAGCTGTGCTGTCTCATGAGTGCAGTGGCATCTGAACTCTGACCGGGAGCAGTGTAGAATGTGAATGTTGCTTTGTGAACCTTAAATTCTCAGTGCTTCATCAGCAGAGCTGCTGTTGGGAGACAGCTGTGATAGATCAGTTGCTATTAGCAGTCCTCTAATTGTTAAAAACCCCTGTATTTAAGTTTTATATTGTGAATATTGTAGTATTTTTTTATTTTCAAACTTGGGATGCTCTGATGTTACTTGCAAAGGCAAATGAACAAAGCATTGCTAATCTCCAAAAACCTAGGTTCTTTTAGTTGCTGGGAAGCCTGTATATATTGTGTTGTTTTGTGTTTCTGTGCTCTTTGTTTACCCAAAGGTTCTGGCGCAGTATGAAAGACAAAGACTGAAGTGCGGGAGTGGTGCAAGTAATTGACAACAACATTTGAGTTAATGTTGGAAAGGGCTGATTTCCTTTAGATGTCCAGATACTGTCCATTTGCTAATAAAAAAGCATTGCAGTTGCTTCTTCTTCCTTTTTTTCCCTGCCCCAGACTGCTGCTTGTTCTGATCGGGCAGGACCTCAGATGAGAGATTTGTTGCTGTTCTGATCTGATGGTCCAAACTGAACGTTTCACTAACAGTGCATGTGGATGTGTGTGTGCCATGGGTGAGTTGTTGGGTGAGTCATCAGGGATTTCTGCACTGATCAACAGTCCAGGTATGTTGTTCCCTGGTTCTCCTGTGCCTGCTTCTCTGTTCTGAGCAAGTCCTCTGGTGAGCCATCCTGTAGGGAAACGCTGTCTGCCAGCCTTTGTTGATGGCTCATTCTGCAGAGCTCTGCTAGCAGTCAAACTCTTGATGTCTGGTTTTGCCCTTCTGTTCTCTCACAGCTTTGCTTTGTTGTGGTTTGGGTGTTCTGTGTGTGATGTGCTGCAGCAGGCGTGCTGCAGGGCCTGAGCGCCATCCAGGGTGGCTCAGTACACAGCCTGTATTAATGCTTGGGGTGTCTGCAGGCGGGTTGTGATTTCAGGGATTTGTTGGAGAGAATAACAAGCTTTCCCTGTAGGGTGTGATTGCAGCAGATCTCATTCTCTGCAAAAATAGCTGGGCCTCCATTCCTGGTTTTGCTTTAGTCTTGCTGGTGCTGATAGGTATTGATAGGCCTTGCTTGCCTTGTCCTCCTGAAACTTGGAATGCCCCTGGGTACTTCTCACTGGAAAAGAAACTTTGCAAAAGACCATTTACAAATGGCCTTTATGGGGGGAGAGCTGTATTTCTCTGCCAGCAGGGTTCCCTTATTGCAGAGGTTACATCCCATTGCAGGGGCTCTTCTTTGTGCCCAAGATGTGTGGGCACCGCTCCATGCTCACTAACCGGACTAGAGCAGGAAGCAGTGCTGCCTGCTGCTGTGTTAGTGAATTTCTGGCTCTGCTGGTTTTTCTCCACAGCACCAGTGAGAGTTGGGAGTTCTCAAACCACAGCCATCTGCAGAAAAGCATGGGAGCTTGTGAGCAAAGGGAAGAGCATTTTGCTTCTGGCACAGTATTGCAGAGCACCTGCAAGCAAGGGCACAGTCTGCCATGAGAGGGAGGTGATGGGGAGCGGTGCTGACCCGCACCCTTGGAGCCAGATTTCTCATCGCCCACAGCCGAGGTTAAATCAGGCTGGTTAAGTAAGAGCTTGTTAAAACTAGGGGCGTGCTGCACAGCTACTTGTGTGCTGTGCTTTAAGCTGCTTTGGGAATGTCTTCTCCCCATTCTGGTGGGTTCATACTGCCCATTGTAGGGACTTGGGTAAGCTGAGCAACAGGAGGTGTTGTCTGTTCCCCCCCCCAAAAAACTGTTCATGCCTGAGTTTCTGGGTTGTGTGTGTGCCCTGCCATGGTGGGGCCTGGCTGGGGGAAAGGAGGGAGCCTGTGCTTGTGTCGAGTTTCTCCTGAAACAAAGTTCAGATGATGATTCTCAAACTAGATTGTGTCCCTTGGTCTGGAGCTAGTGCTGGGCTACAGCAGGCTCCAGGTCTGCAATTACATGTCCTACCTGTTCTAGAGCTTCTGCTCAGTCTTTGCTATCCTTTGTAATCTGAGCAGCAGCAGGCTCCCAGATGGGATTCCCATGGCATGAGCTGCCTGCTCTCAGGCACCTTGTTTTGCCCAGGGCAGAAAGTACAAGCGAAAGCTTGAAATACCCTTGGTGATGTGCAAGCCGTGCAGGACCCAGCCTGCTCCCCTCAGCCGGGTACCGAGCACCATGTGCCATTGCCCGTGTGCACACCGAGCACACTCAGTGCTGGGGGATGCTCCTGGCTCTGGGCCCTTGGTTCACCCGTGGGTTGATAGCGAGTGCGGTGCTGCTGAAGGTCTGACGGCAGCACCGCCCTCACCGTGTGTGAGGGACGGAAGGCACCGGGGGTGCCGGCTGTGGCTGTGCCGGGGGTTGCTCATGTGCTACCCCCAGAGGTTTCGGGTCTCTGACCCCCATGGTGGCTCTGGGGGTAGCTGCTGGAGGTCACCACCGGGGCTGTGCGGGCCCGGCTCTGCCCTGTAGCAGTGCACGGCTGCTGCATCTCCTCGGCCGCCGCGATGGCTCCGGGTCCCCCCTGCCCGGGCAGGCCCAGGGCTGCTCGCCGGCAGCCGGGGCGGGGCGGGGGCCGGGCTGCGGCAGGGGGCGGGGCGGGCCGAGCCGGGCCGTGCCGGGCGGGCGCTGCCGGGCCCCGCTCTCCGCGTCATGGCCCCGCCGCCCGCCGCGCTGCTGCTGCCGGCCCTGGCCCTGCTCCTGCTCCTGCTCCTGGCCGCGCCCGCCGCCGCCCGCGCCCCGCCGCGCAGCATCGGTAAGAGCAGAGATGGGGGGGACGGGGAGGGGAGGGGAGGGCGCCCATGGCGGTACCGGCAGCGCCCGGCCTCCTCCCTGCCTGCATCCGCGATGGGTGCATCCCCGCGGGGAGCCGCGCGGCAGCGGAGCTCTGACCCCGCCGCCCCTCTCCGCCGGCAGCCGTGGTGGGCGCCGGGCTGGGCGGCTCGGCCGTCGCCTACTTCCTGCAGCAGCACTTCGGGCCGCAGGTGCAGCTGGATGTGTACGAGGCGGCGGCGGTGGGCGGGCGGCTGGCGACCCTCACCGTCAACAAGCAGCAGTACGAGAGCAGGGGAGCCTCCATCCACGCGCTCAGCCTCCACATGCAGGACTTCGTCAAGATCCTGGGTGAGTGCTGGCCCCCCAACACTTGCATGGCCTCCGTCCCCGAGCATTGTTAGCCCGGGGTAGCGGGGAGGTCTGCTCCCAGCGTGCAGTAATGCTGTTCCGGCACCCTGAAAGAGAATGGAATGGGGCAGCCCAGCAAAGCATCAGGGCAAGGGGTCCTGGTGGGATTTGGGGGGGTGTTCATAAACTCCCCCCCCCGTTTGCCCCACTAGCAGGAGCAATTCCATGGGATGCGCCACCATACAGGGTCTGGCTTGGGTCCCACTGCCTCAGGGTCTCACACCCCCTGATGCTCCTCCAGGAGCATCTCTGCCCATATCCCCACCATGGTGGTGTTTGGTGCTGGCCTTTCCCAAGAGCCAGCCGAGCACAGTGGGGCCCCCATGCTCCCCACAGGCCTCAAGCACCGGCGCGAGGTGGCAGGGAAGAGTGCCATATTCAGCGGGGAGCACTTCGTCCTGGAGGAGACCGACTGGTACCTGCTCAACCTCTTCCGTCTCTGGTGGCACTATGGCATCAGCTTCCTGCGCCTGCAGATGTGGGTGGAGGAGGTGATGGAGAAGTTCATGAGGTAGGAGAGCCCGTGGGGCTGGGGAGGGATGCATGGGGCCTTCCCAAGCACCGAGGACATCATCCCATCCCCTCCAGGATCTACAAGTACCAGGCGCATGGCTACGCCTTCTCCAGCCTGGAGGAGCTGCTGCGCTCGCTGGGGGGTGATGCCTTCATCAACATGACACAGCGCTCGGTGGCCGAGTCCTTGCTGGAGGTGGGCGTCACGCAGCGCTTTGTGGACGATGTGATCGCGGCCGTGCTGCGCTCCAGCTATGGGCAGTCGGTGCTGGTGCCCGCCTTCGCAGGTGAGACCGGGACCCTGCTCCTCCCTCTGGGACTCCTTCCCTGTGTTCCCTCCTCCATGGGCAGGCTCTTGAGCCTCCCTCCTCTTCCTCTCCCAGGAGCCATGTCGCTGGCGGGGGCCCAGGGCAGCACTTGGGCAGTGGAAGGAGGCAACAAGCTGGTGTGTTCAGGCCTGCTGAAGCTGACCAAAGCCAACGTCATTGCAGCCAGGGTGACGGGCATCTCTCTGCACAGCTCGGGTGAGCCTGGGCACGGGGTCTGCTCTGGGCACACCAGGGCAGGAGGTTGGTGGTGGCAGCAAGGGAATGCTGGAGCAAAGAGAGAGCACTGGGAGGCTGGAGAGCATCCTTGTCCTGGTACAGCGTTTGGGTGAGGGCCCAGGGGTCTGTCCCTCTCCTCCTGTTTCCTGATCCAGTAGGAGCCCTGCAGCACAGGCCTCAGCCCTAAGGCTCCATTCTCTCCATTCTGAGGTCCCTCAGGTCAGTTCTCTGTCACCATCCTTGTTGCATGCTCCCTCATTCGGCACAGCAGAAGGGCTGTGTTGCTGGGGTTTGGGGGTGCACTGTGCTGCCCCAGTCCTGCTTGCCCCACTAGGCTGGGCTTCTCTGGAAACTTATCCCACAGACTTGATGCAATCTTCCTTATGCTGCCTTAAAGCATCAGCAGCTCATCCCTAACCATCAAATGCTATGGTCCAGCACTGGTGTGTACTGGGAAACCAGGGGATGGAGGCCATGCTAGAAAAAAGGGGACCAGGGCAATGCCGCATGGCACTCAGGGCTACTCCTAACCATCCATCATCTCTTTGCAGAGGGGAGAGCCCTGTACCAGGTGCACTACGAGGGCAGTGAAGGCCAGGGCTCAGCCTTCTACGACGTGGTGGTTGTGACGACTCCCCTGCACCCCAGCAGGAGCAACTTCACCTTCGAGAACTTCGAGCCGCCCATCGCTGACTTCCCTGGCGCCTTCCAGCCCTCCGTCACCTCCGTGGTGCACGGCTACCTCAACTCCTCCTACTTCGGCTTCCCCGACCCCAAGCTCTTCCCCTTTGCCAGCATCCTCACCACTGACACCCCCGACCTCTTCTTCCACGCCATGGACAATATCTGTCCTGTCAACATCTCGGCAGCTTTCCGCCGCAAGCAGCCGCAGGAGGCCGCGGTGTGGCGCGTCCTGTCCCAGCAGCCGCTGGACAAGCAGCAGCTGAAGACCCTCTTCAGGTCCTACTACTCGGTGCAGGTGACGGAGTGGCAGACGTACCCCCGCTACGATGCTGCCAAGTCTCTCCCGCCCATTGTGCTCCATGAAAACCTGTTCTACCTCAGCGGGGTGGAGTGGGTGGCCAGCTCCATGGAGATGATAGCAGTGGCAGCCAAGAACGTGGCCCTGCTGGCGTATAACCGCTGGCATCAGGACCTGGAGAAAATCGACCAGAAGGACTTGATGCACAAGGTGAAGACCGAGCTGTGACACCCAGGGGAGGTGGTGGGCTGGGAGCTTCTGCATGTAGTAGTGTGGGGAGTATTTATTGCTATGGGGGCACCAGGGGGTTTGGGGCTGGAGGAGAAGGGACGGGCTGTGTCCCAGGTGACTTGAACACGCACCACCTTCAGGAATACAGTCCCTGCCCAGTGTTGCTGTGTGTGCCATGTGCCTCAGTTTCCCTTTTCCCCCCTCCCTAGGCTCTATTCAAAAAAAGCTTGTGCCTTTTCCTCTGGAAGAGGGTCACTGCATCTGTTCTGGGGAGGGACATCAGGGGCTTTCAAGGACAAGGTGGCTGGCATTGGCACACATGGGTTCCACCTTAATCTTCTTCTTGCCTGGATTTGCTTCCAATAACCTGGGTGGTAGGGCTGGCCCGGCCAGGGCAGGAGATCTCGTGGCCTCTTCTATGCCATGTGTGCGTGGAGCCTAGCTCCCCTTGCAGGCCTGATGCCCCAGGGATGGGCATGCAGAGTGGGTGCTTGCAGGTTCCAGCTTGCAGGGAGAGGTGCTGCCAGATGCTCCCTGCTTCTAGGGTTGTCCAGGCTGTGTTTTGGGGATCAGAAGAGCCTCTCTGGGACAAGACAGAGCAGCAGCCCCCCATTGGGCAGGGCCAGAGGGGCAGCATAAGGGCCAAGGCAGGGAGCGGCTCAGACAGGGGCTAGCGATGCGCTTTATTGAGGACCTCAGAAGCCACCCAAACCCCCATCCATTTGCCCCGCTCCCTGGCCCAGCACAGAGGAACTGGGAGGTGCACAGCGGAGGACTGGGCGCTCCCGGAGCTGTTGCACCAATGGAGCACATGAAGGCAAACAGGGGCTTTGAGGATGGAGGAGGTCGGATCCTGCCCAGGGGGAGAGACCAGCAGCCCACCCTGCTGAGCAACTCCATGAAGGGGGATACTCAGCAAGGTGACCCTCTCCCAGAGGGCTGGGCAAGCTGGGAAGCAAGAACAAGCTGGTTAGATGGCCATAGGTAGTTGCAAGGGTTAGCTTTGCCATCTCAGAACATGCAGGTGCAGCCCACAGCAATGGTCTCCATGACCATCTGGTACTTCTTGTGACACTTCTTCTTCCCAGAGGGTTTGTTCCCTGCTTCTCCTGGCACCGGGCAGAGCAGCCTGCGGACGGGCAGCCGGCTGTAGATGGGAATGCTGGCCATGGTGCGGTCCTCCTGCATCGTGAAGGGGTTGATGCAGCCAGTGCAGAGGCATCGGGCCTCGGGGATGTCTGCTGGGATCCGTGTTGCATCGTGGTTTATGCTGGAAGAGAGGGAAAGCGAGACATGGTTGGAGAGATAGTGGGATGGGGGTCAATGAATGGCTTGGGGTGGGCAGGGCATTGCCTCTGCAGGGTGATGTGGGGTGCTGCATTGCATCACACCACCAGCAGCCACCGCAGCCCTGTGCGATGGAGCTGTAGCTGCCGTGGTGCTTGCTGGCATATCCCCAGGTCCCTGCCCCAACTCACCTGTATGCCCAGGGGGACAGGCTCCTCCGGTTGGACCTCCAGAGCCTCAAGTTGACCTGGCACTTGGTGTCACCTGGCTCAGAGCTGTTCCTCAGCTGGTGCACCATGTCCTGGATGCTGCGCTCGTAGTCTGCCATGGTGGTATAGGGGTCATCTGGGGCCCAGGCGAGGGCAGGGGTGGCTGTGGGGGGCCGTGCCAGACCCCTTCTCCTGCCCTTGGCTGCCTTGCTTTGATCCTTTGCTTCGGGAACCAGGACCATGGCAAAGGTGAAGATGCAGAGAAGAAGCTGAGGAGGAAGGAGGGATGGTTCCTGGCTCCCCTTGAAGGGGAGCTTTCCCACCTCCCATGGGCCGCAGGGTGATAACATGACCACTTTGACTTTGGAGGGGCATGTGCAGTCTCCAAAGAGCAACAGCAGCCTGCAGGGTGAGACCCATGGGAGCACATGAGGGCAGTTTGCAGGGATGGTGGGCACACGGTTGTGGTGAGCCTCCAGCCCAAGGCCCAGCTGATGAACATGGCTGCAAAGCCCCTTGCCCTGGCTTTTGCCCAAGGTCTCCCTGCCCGTGCTGCTGGAGCTGTGCCCTCAGCTCAGGCTGTACCTGGGCATCCCAGGTTGCAAAGGAGCTTTAGAGGTGACACAGTCAAGAATGGGATCTTTATCCAAGCCCTCCTCTCCCTCCCTCTATGCTCTGGGGACGATGAGAAAGAAAAGAAAGATGCTTTTTGCTTCCCTTCTCTCTCCAGCCTCACAGGGCCAAGCTCCCCTGTGCCGACACCCGGCAGGCTGCCCAGTGGCGAACAAAGTGGCTTTCTGTAGTCCTGCTCCCTGCTATTTGTGTCCCTGCAGGCGGCAGCTCCGCGCCCTGCCTGCCGCCCTGCAGCTGTACCCTGAGGTGTGTGGCCCCAGGGCAGGGACCGCTCTGCCGGGGCTGTTTCCCCCCTCCCATGCTGTCAGGTCACGCTATTGCCTCTCTGGTTTCCGAGCCTGTTGCATCCTCGCCATGCCAAGCGTGGCAGGGATGGGGCTGGCAGGCCACAGCATCTCCAAAGCAAACAAACCCAGGTAGCCACCCGTAAACAAGCGTGCAAACGGTTCTGTTGAAGAAGGCAAAGGAGGAGCAAGCCCCGCGCCGCCGTACAGTCACCTACCAGGTTTGGAGCCCGCTCCATCGCGGCCGAGGGGCTGCCGGCCGCCGTCCTGCAGTGAGGCTGGCACCAGCGCGGCCGGGAGCTATAAAGGGAAAGCCCCAGCCCCCGGCTGTGCTCCTCGGGAGGTGTGTCCGGTCCCCGAGGTGCCAGCGCTGGCAGGGCAGGGGCCAGCGTGGTCTGGGACTGGGCCACCGCCGCCTCCCCCGGCGCTGGCTCCTGCTGCGGCTGCGACAGCGGCGGGACCCCGCTGGAGCCCGGAGGGGCCGCTGGGCACTGCCCTGCCCTGGGGACGGGGTTGGGACTCGACCCCGGTGGTGCCACCAGCGCGGTGACACGGCAGCTGGGCTGGGGGGGGCTGTGTCCTGTGCTGGCAGCGATGGGTGCAGGTCCTGGGGGTCAGCCGAGGCCCATCCATGTGCCACCACCAGGAGACACCAGACCCTTCTGCCCAGCACTGAGGCAACGGCACCCATCACCTCCTGCACCCCTGGTCTGTGTCACCAAGCCCTTCCCCTCCTGCTGTCCTCAAGCCTGTCCCCAGCCCTTGAGTGGGGACAAACCAGAGCAGCAGGGGGGCGGGTGTCAGCGGCGGGGTGCCGAGCACCGGGACGCAGGGTGCTGCGGTGAGGGACGCTGATGCTGTGATGCCCTGTCCCTGATCAGACGGGGCTGGCCTTGGGGTGCGACGGGGGCCGCAGCATCGCGCCTTTGCAGCCCCCTGCCCTGGGTTGTCCCTGTCCCCGTGGCCAGGCAGCGGCTGTGCCACACGATGGTGCTGTCCTCCACTCAACCGCACCGCCAAGCCCGCCGTCTTCCCGTCTGCATCCCTCCTCCGCAACTTCCCTCCCTTCATCCCTCCTCCTTGCATCCCTCCCTCCTTTCCTCTTCCCCTCCATCCCTCCCTGCATCCCTCTTCCTGTCCATGCTTCCTCCCCGGACACGGGAGGCGAGATGCCCGGTGCTCTTCCCCACCCTCTCGGGCAGCGGGGTCTGCCCTGTTCCTTTGGAGATGCCCTTTACACTGTTAGGGCTGCAGCTCCCAGAGGGGATGCTCCACCTCTCTTTGGTGTTTTCTTCCCCTCCTGCTCCCACCCCAGCACCGCCAGTGTGTGTGGCAGCACCAGATGCTCAGTTTCCCTCTGACTCCTGACTCTCTGTTGATCCCCAGGGGTTTGGAGGCCCTTGTGCATTGTAGAGCAGTGGGAAATTTCCATCTCCTTTTCCCAGTCCATGAACTGGGCCTCTAGAAAACCCTGTGAATGGGCTAAAACTGCACCCCCAGCTCATACTGTCCCTCTTCTCCTCCCAGCCCCGCCATCCCCAGGGATGCAGCAGGGAGCACAGTCTGGCTGCTCCCACACGGAGGGCAGCCTCACATTAACACTGGGGCTTTGCCATGCTCCCGGCTGAGGTCTGATGCTGTGCACTGAGCACAGTGTGTCCCTTTTGTCACGTTGGGGACCTGCAGCCACCTGCCTCTGCTGCACTCATCCCTCTGCCAGCAGCCTCTCCTGGGGTGCCGAGCCAGCCCCTGCTGCACCCCTGTTCCGGGATCCCCCAGGGAGGGGCAGTGAGCAGCATGGGCACCCAGAGGGTGCTGCAGCGCCTTGTGTGTGCCACGGCCGCCTGCGTTGTGTCAGCACTCGGCAATGCTGTTTACACATGAGAGAGGCTCAGAGGCATCTGCGCCAGCAGCCAGTTACCCAGTTTTGATCTTTTTTGGTGAAAAGGAAACCAGGGCTTTGCAGACATGGCCGCATTTGATAAGCTGGGGGAGGCGGGGGTGGCTTTTCCCCATCACCTCGCACAAGGGAAGGAGCAGTGTGTGAGAGCGGCTGGGTCACAGCCGGCCCCTGCCTCCTGCCTGGGATGGGACAGCAGTTTGCCAGTGCCAGCTGTGGTGCTGCCCCTGCGGGAGCAGGGTGTGCTGGGGTCATCCTGCTGCAGGGAGGCAAAGGGGAAGGTGGCTGGAAACCCCTGCATGGCTTCTGTGGGGGGATGCAGTTTCGGGTTTGTTGTAGTGCTCATCCCTGCTATCTCCCCACCACATCACCCCACTGCCGCAGCAAACGTGTGGTGTCCCAAGCAGGACAGGAGGGGCCATGAAGGTAGATAGGTTCTACCTGCCCTGAGTAAACTCTGGCACATATTTCCCAGTGTAACCATCACATAACCTGCTGCCGTGTCTCTGGCCAAGCTCAAGCTCCCGGTGCAGAGGGATGCAGGGTGGATGTGCTGTGCTTGGCAGAAGAGATGCGCTGGCCAGGGAGCATGTGGCAGAGCATACAGTGAGAACCACAGGTAAGGGAATGGGGGCAATCAGACCCCAGATCCCATGCTGGCAGAAAACAGCTCTCTGAAGCAGGAATGTCCCTGCCATGGTGAGAGCCGCTGACAGGGGGTCTGTAGTCCCTCCAGTGCTGGTGCCACACTGCAGGGCATGGCTGCTTCCCGGGCACCATGCTGCTCCAGAGCCTGGATCTTCCACAGGGCTTGTGATGCCCCAGCGCACCTGAGCACACAGACACTGTGTGTGCAGGGGCAGGCAGGAGGCTCCGGCACTGCAGCGGTGGCACCTCCTGCATCCTCCGCATGAGCAACATTTTCCACTCATCAAACATACGTGTGCTCTGGCCTCGCCCCATCCAGCCCCACACCGCAGTGGGGAGGAGGGCTGGGACCAGGGCCCCCCAGCAGGTATCTCCCATCCGAGCCGGCGGCACGGAGCTCACTCACATCCATATTTGCACAAAGCCCTGCGCAGCGCGTGAGCACTGCAGAGACACCCGGGCCAAAAAGGCTTATTTTAAGCTCTCTGGAAAAGGAACATTGTTTGGTGGGAATTAAAACTCCTCGCTCTCAAAAAAGGGAAAAACAAAAAGTGCTGAATTCTGGCCCAGCTGGCGAGGGCAGCCGGGAATTTGGTACTGGCATCGAGCGGGGTGGGTGCACTCCCCTCCTGTGCCCCTGTGACGCTGGTGCTGTCCCCAGATCGATGCTGGGAAGGGTTTTCCCGTAGGAGGGAAGGGATAGCACCCAATGTGGGTGCTTGTGGCCATGGAGCCACCCTGAGGTTCTGGGTTGCCGAAGGCAGTGGGGGTGACCGTGGTGGCTGCATGTGGGGCTGGATGAGCTGTTGGCAGCCTGGGGTCTCGCTGTGCCTGGGTTGTACATCAAAGGGCACTATTATTTATACAGCCTCAATCCGGCTGTCTCCTCGGGTGATGCCGGGGGCTGTCTGTAAATCACGCCCTTTGGATCACGCGTGTGAGCTAACAGCCAGGCTCCGGGTCTGGAGGCAGCAGCACCCAGGAGGCTCACACGGGGCCAGCGGCGTCGGGAGAGCTCCGTGAGGGGGGGCCGGGAGGGAGGGAGGGAGGGTGCGGGTCCGGCACATCCTGCCGCCGGCACATCCATCAGCAGCCCAGCGTTTACAGCACGTCGCTGGTTACATGATCCAGACGCGCAGGTTCCTCCTGCCCTGCTCCTCTCCTGCCTTTTGTTTTCTTTTGCCTCCTGCTCCCGGAGACAGAGCACCTGATGGAAAAAGCCTGTTCTCCCGCTTCCCATGCCGGACACGCTCGCTTGCTTCCGCCCGGGCTCGGCACTGTGCCGTGATGGATCCCTGCTCCTGCTGCCCCACACTGGCTCACCCTGCGGTGGCAGTGGGGAACAACCAAAGGGGCTGGGAAGAAGGCATGGCAGGGGCAGACCCCAGACCCACTGGGACACCTCTGGGTTCTCATGTGGGGCAGTTCCTGACCCCCATAGGAAATAACAGGGCAGAGCCACGGTGTCCTCCAGGCAGAGAGGCTGCAGGGACCACTGAGGCACTACCTGGGCACGTGTTCCATCAGCCTGCCAAGAACAATGGGTACTTGGCTTCATCCCTCTGTGTCCCCTGTGCTTGCTCCCCCACCTTCCCCAGCTCTTTGGGCTCCTGGCCTCATCGTGTGCCCCATTGCTCGCCAGTGCAGAGCACGGACAGGCGGTGTGGGGCTTCTAAATAAGTTGGTTTTGCTCCACCTTGCAGCTGGAGGCAGCCAACGCAGCAATCACTCACTGACCCCAGTCAGTCACTGACCCCTGAGGACGTCGGAGGGGTGGCTGCATTTCGTGATGCACTGCCAAGGTGAGACACGGTCCTGCCAGGATGTCCTCTGCATCCCGGCTCCTGGCCATGGGAAGGGCTGGTCCTCCAGCCCGGTGCAGGACACGGGGCAGCTTGGAGCCAGCCCCTCTGCCCTCCCTGCAAGGAGGGAGCTCAGGGCAGCGATGCCATCTGGATCTGCAAGGAGAAAGCCTCTCGTTTTGAGGGCTTTGGTGGCTTTTGCTTGTGGGCAGGCGTCCAAGCTCCCAGTTTCCCAGGGCACAGCAGAAGGCGGAGGTAAATGGAAAGCTCAGCAGTGACAGTGACGTCTGGTGCGTAGTGCTCAAACCAAACCTCTCCTCTCCACAGCCCTCGGTATGGGGACACCGCTGCATGTGTGGATACCCAGTGCGGAATGGTCACCAGGTGGGCTCTGGTGGTTGAAGTCAGGGCAGAAAGCCTCCTGCCCTGGTCCCCATCCCTGCTCCTGTGCTGCTGTTTCAGCAGTCTGTGGTGGGAAGGGATTTACAGAGCAGCACAGGCCGGTCCTGAAGGTCACCTTCAGAGCAGAGCTCACCCATTCATCACCGTCCTGCCCCTGCAATGGAGACGGTGCATGCATGGGGGCGAGGGAGGCAGGGGCTGCCTGCGCTGGGGTGTAATGATACACGCAAGGGCTGGGAAACACCCAACAGCACCCAGCACCCTTCTGATGTGGGGCAGCAAATGAAAAGGCTCTAAACTGGGTGTGTTTGGATGTCAACAGGGCTCATGGGAGAGGGGGTTCTCTTATGGCTCCCTGAGCTCACGGGAAGGTGGGAGCAGCCCTCAGAGCCTGCCCAGGGCACCCTCTCCATCACTGCCCCACAGCATCGCCCACTGCCTGCGATGAGAGCACCCGTCCCTCACACCCAGCCCAGGGGCTGGAGCTCAGCAGCGGGGGGAAAAAAGGGGCACTTTTGTGGGGATCCTGAATGTGAATGGCGGTGAGGAGGGCTCGCTGGGCAGCATCTGAGCAAAGGAGCCACGAAAACAAACCCGCGCCAAGGAATCCTGCTTTGCCCCAAATGTTTTTCTTATGGAGTTGTAACAAGACAAGAGTTGTAAAGATAGTAACCTCCTAAACATTACCTTATTAAGGCTTCTCAGAAACCACAGGGCACGACCCCTCTGGGTCATGGAACAAGAGAGCAGCATCCAGCGAACAAACAGAGGCTAACGTTACATTTTTCACTTCATTTAGGAAACCTGGTTTCTAATTATAGGGCTTGTTTCATGGCAGCAGTTGGTCGTGTTTCGCTCAAAGCCAACCCACCGAGAGCAGGGGCTGCGTGGCCATGTGGAGAGAAGGGATGGGGTGGCAGGGGCCGGGTGATGCCGGCTCCATGCTGGCTCCCAGGGAGGCTGTTGGGCTCACAGGGCACAGGATAGGGATGAGCTTAGTACTGTGGGCATGGGGTGCCTCACATAGGGAGGGGTACTGGGGTCAGATGTGGTGTGGGAGGGCTCTGTGCCCCGGAGGAGCCCCAGCATGTCCTGGGGACATGCCACACGTGCTGTCCTAGCTCTGTGCCATGCACCAAGGCTTATCTGCAGCACAGGGGCCACACTGTGCTCTGTGCAGTTCCTTTTGCTCATCCAGCCTAGCCTGGCTTGCCCTGTGCCCCAGTGACCACAGGCAGAGCTGCTGCAGGCTGTCTGCTCCTGGGCCATAGCAGAATCAAGGCTTGTCCTGCCATGGGCCACTGCAGCTGTGTGTGTGTGCAGGGGTTGAACCAAGCAGTCAGGGTTTGCTGTCAGCAGCCCCATGAAAGTCCTTCCTATTCCTGGCCAGGTACCCCAGTGGTGGCCCAGGCTCCTTGGAGGACCCCAGTTCCCTCTGCCCTGCCTTTGGCCATCTTGCCACAGGTCCCACCAGTGCCCTGTGCTCCCCCCGCTGGGTCAGGTCGCACTGGGCTGCAGCCCTGCATCCCCATTGCAGAGCAGGGCTGAGAACACGGTGGTTCCCCCATTTGCCTGTTTTGTGCTGCAGGCGGAGAGGTGAGTGTGTGTGTGTAGTGGTGCACAATCACACTCCAGTTCCTTACTCCCTCCCAGGCGACTCACCCTGCCCCTCGGCTGGACCCTGTTGCTGGTACCTCTCCTCCACACTGGCTGTGCGCCGCAGTGTCCCTGCTCACACCCCGAGGTGCCATCACTGGAGCTGGATGGCATGGCTGGGTGCTCAGCAGCAACCTGGCCATCCATTGCCGCTCCTCCTCACCCCTTTACCTCCCAAAGTGACTTGTCCATGCTCCTTCTTTCCAGTGGTGGGTAATTCTCCATCAGCTGAGCTAAACCAGGCCAGCCAGCTTTCCTCCACCCCCCCCAGGTGAGCTGCATGACTGAGCACCCATCTCCTGCAGGCAGCAGGGCTTGTTCCAGCCCTGACCCTCCAGAGATGCCTGCAGCCACCCAGGGCTGGTTTGCTGGGGTATGACGTTAGCATGGGGAGGGGGCTGCTGGCCAGCCACATCTTCAGCATGGGAGGATGTCCCAGGGTGGATACAGAGGGGCTGAAAGGACATTCAGCTGCTGTAGCAGGGACTTCAGTGCTGAGGTGATGCATAAGTCTAGGAAGAGCAGGAGGAACATCAATGCTCCACAGCATCCCTGTACAAAGCCTGGCACGATGGCACAGGGGCCCTGGTCCTGGCTTTGGGGCTGTGCCCAGCTCCCAGGCTCAAGGGCCTGGGGATGGTAGGACCCCTCTCCTTTCCTGGTCCCTCCAGAATGTGTTGCTGATGGAAATCCTGCCCTGCCAGGCTCTTGCTCCACGTTCGTCCCCACCGAGGCCAGGGCAGTGCGTGCACATCCCAGGCCCCAGCAGTGCTCAGCAGTGCTGCTGTGCCCATGTTCAGCTCAGGATGAGCTCCTTCCCAAGAGCCATGGGAACTCTCCAGGCATGAGACCCCAGACACCAACCCTTTTCTTCCCCCAGGGAGAGACACCAGCTTGGAAACCCCAGAGCTGTTGGTGCTCCCTTCACTTCCCGGCTCTCCCCCACTCATCACTTGCTAGAGAGGTCCCTGCAGTGGCTGCTTCCTCCTCGAGTCAAGCTGCTGGCTCCACTGCCCCAGGAGAGCCCAGCACAGCCCTGGGGCTCAGGCAGGACAGCAGTGCTCAGAGCAGGGGCTGTGCCTTCCTTGCTATGCCAGGGGCTGCCGGCCGGTGCAGGAGGATGAAGGCACATCAGTGCCGGGTGTTTCCCTCTGGGGCTGCTAACTGACTGCTCATTACCCAGAGCCGGCTGGAGGCCATACATGGACTCGTGGTCCATGCGGAGCCGGGAGGGGCTGGAGCAGATGCAGCCCTGCAGTGATGGAGCTCCCACACCGGCTCCCCGTGGTGCTAAAACCCAGGGAAAAGCGCCACGTGCATCCAGCTCTGGCTTCACCATCACCCTCCCATGCGGATCCCGGCCCCAGCAGCGCTCGGGATCTCACCCCGCACACACGGGCAGCCCCGTCTCCTCCCAAACGCCTTTTTTCCCAGGCCAGATGGAGCCTTTCAAAGTAATGTGAATCACGAGCCGCCTCCAGCCGGGCCAGGGAGCATCTCCGCTTCCTTCCCCCGGCCGCGGGACAGCCGCCAGCGCCGCACCGGCCCCATGGCCAGGCTGCCCCACCGGACCCCCGCCCCACCGGCAGTGGGATGCGGGTCCCCCCCCTCCCGTGCACGCAGGAAGTCAGCTATTGCAAACAACTTTCTCCGGTCGGGATGGCCTGGGTTCCCAGGCGCAGCCCTGGCTGCTCTCCTCCCCCCTGCTCCCCCCATAGCCCTCCTTCCCTCGCTCCCCCTCTCCGCCTTAATGACTTCCACATGGGCCTCTGGCATCCCGAGCCAAGCCTCCAGCATTGTCTGAAATCTCCAAATTTAGAAGAAATATGAAAATTGTCAAGCAGCCCTTCCTTAGGGGGTAAAAGCAACACTTGGCTGCGCGGCGGCGGGTCGCGGCGGCGGCTCCACGTGACGGCACCCCAGCCAATGGATCCCCTCGGCGCCCCTGACAGCGGTGCCCGTCGCAGCCTGGCCTCCTCCTGCAGCTCATATAAGGTAAAAACAAAAAGGTTTTGCAGCTTCTGAGCAGCCTGGAAGCAGTTTTTCACCGAGGGGTCCCGTGCCAGCTGCTTAAAAAACCCCGGCTGGCAGCGGCGGGGTCCCAGTGGCGGTTATAATGTGCCGGGAGGAGGTGGCGGGGCTGTGCCCGCATCCCGCGGTGCCTCGTGTGGCGCAGCAGGTAGGTGCCCGTGGATGGAGGGAGAGGGAAGGCATGCGGGTGGCAGCGATGGGTGCATGGGGTGATGAGGATGGGGGGATGCTGGCACAGTGGGAGTGCTGCTGCTCTGCCTGCTGCCTGCCCTGGGTGTGCGCAGGGACAGGCAGGGGACCGCGTGCCTCCTTCAGCATCCCTCCAGCCATGGGATGCTCAGCCCAGCCGGCTTCGAGGAGGTGGGCAGGGGTGCTTTGGATGCCGTGACTAAGGAGGGAGGCAAGCGGAGCAGGGCCATGGGATGCCGGTAGGGAAACCCACTGGGCACGGAGCTGGCAAGGAATGGCCAGAGCTGCCTCGCGACCAGGCAGCCCTGAGCTAAGAGGTTCCCCAAAATCTGTCCTTCCAGCTCCGTCCTGGCCCCAGGAGAGGGGTTTGTTGGGGCTCACCCAGCTTTGTGGAGGTGGGGAAGGGCCCTCCCAGGACTGGGGTTGGAATTGCTTCCTGCTCTGTGCATGTCTAGGATGGGAAAAATGGGAAACCAGAGGGAGGGAGGCTCCTCATGTAGCAGAACCATGGGCCGCTCGCTCGGCTCTGCTGCCCAGCCATGATGCTGCCACTGTCTGGGAGAAGCAGGCTGGGAGGAGAGGGGGCTGGAGCTCACCACGGGAGACTTCCAGGGTGCTGAAGCCACAACAGAGAGAACCCCACAGCCCACAGCTCTTGGGACCCCAACGCCAGCCCAGCCGGTGCCGCTGCCTCGCTCTGTGCCCCTGCCTGCAGCCCATAGCCAGCACACTGGTGTGACCCCAGCCGCTGGCATCACCCTGCTCCATCACTCAGTGGGTGAGCGCTCGCCTCATCCTCCTACCCTGGCGGCTCAGCAGCGGCTGATGAGCGAGGTCACCCTGTGGGAGCCAGCAGCTGGGCTGGTGGGGACAGCACAGGGCGTGCAGCCGGCAATGGCAGCGCTGCGATGGCTTCAGGGCACAGCACGGCTTGTTCCTAGACAGCCTCCAGCTGAAGCATCGCAAAGGCTCCCTCTGGGTTGTGCCTCCTCCCTGCCCGTCCCTTGCAGGACGTGGTGCTGCCTCTGCCGGGGTTATGGCTGGCTCCGCGCTGCCCCTCCGCTCCCAAGGTACCAGCAGTGGCTGTCCCCTCCCAGAGGGTCACCTGAGGACACGGTGCCCCACGGGCATGTGGCAGCAAGCTGCCATGTCCCTCCTCTGCAGGCGCTCCCACTGCAGGGTCCTGCATGAGTGCAGTGGGTCCGGCCAGGGCGAGTGACATCCTTGGGGGTGCAAGCTCCTGTATGGGCTATGTGTACCTCTGCAAAGGGACAGTGACAGTAACCAGGGCACCGTAACCTCTCAGGGCAGCTGTGGCCACCACAGTCCCAGTCTGTCCCCATCCAGCTGTGTTTCAATGGATTCCCACTGTTGCTGGCTGCTGCTAAGGAGTTGCAGCATCTCAGCACTGGGATGGAGCATGTGGGGATGGATAACCACCAGTGTGACACGGCCAACATCTCCGTCCTAGTGACAGTGTCCCCAGCATGGAGCTATCCTGCCTATGCTGCCCCAGCTCCCCAGCCTCTGGGCACTGGCCAGGGTGCTCTGTTGAAGGGCAATGGCACTGCCTCCCCATTGCCGGCCAACGGGAGAGGAGTTTACTTCCAACAAACACAGGCAGACGCCTCCGCCAACGATTTCCCAAGCAGTTATCAGCAGGAATTCGGGGACGGCTCTGTCTAGACAGGCTGCAGCGCTGGGTGGCTGCTGGATGGAGTGGCATTTCCCTCCTCGCTTGTCAAGAGGCAGTCTGGAGATGATTAAGGGCTTTTTTTCCTTGCTTTTCTTTCCCCTTTCTCAGTCTCCTTTTCTACCCAAGAACCAGCATGTTTCCTGATCAGACTTTTCCAAGGCTTGTTTCTGTACCCCCAGTGAAACCTGCCTTTGCGCATCCCTGGCATCCCGCTGCTCCTCTCCTAGGGCTGAGCTGGGTTGAGCCAGGGCTCACAGTGCAGCCTGCCGCAGCTCCTTGGTGTCCGTGGCCACGATGAGCCATACTTCATCCCATGGCACTGCGTTGCCTGCCAGCAGTGGGGCTCCTGCAGCAGCAGGCAGGATGCTGGGCACTGCGCTCAGCAGTCACTGCCATGCCTTGGTGATGGTGATGGGCAGTGGTGTGGTGCAGGCAGGAGCACAGGCAGTGCAGGGGCTGAGCGCTGGGCTGGGGACCCCAGGATGGCCCCAGTGCCTTAACCTGTGTGGGGCAGAAGCACCAAGAGCTTGTCTTCATGAGCGAGCCGCTATGAGCAGCAAGCGATGAGGCAAGAGGCTGGAAATCTGAGCTCCGGAGACATTTCACCATCCTTTGACCTTGGCCGGGAGCACAGACACAAGCGAGCAGATCCTGCATGGGGGGAGGCTCCAGACGGGGGGGTGAAGCCCAACACACATCCTGTGGCTGCAGACCACTGGTGCTGGGGGGGCACTCGCTGTTCCTGGAACCCCGAACCCCTGCAGAGCCAGGGTTACCTGGGGGGGAACCAGACCTGTCTGTCCCACACCCCAGCACTGCCAGCCTGGGCAGCGAAAGGGACAAGTGGGTGCTCTGGGCTGCCGCAGGGACCCTTCCAGCAGCCACATCCCTGCTGTCCTCAGCCTGTGCGGCTGCAGAGCTGTGAATGGAGCTGCTGTGGCAGCGCTGTCCTGGGGCAGGGGGAAGCAGCGGCACTAGGGCAGAGCCGGGCTCCTCAGGGCAGCGCAGGGGAGCCCATCGCAGCGCTGGTGCAGTGGGGCTGGGCTGTGGTGGCTGTGAGGCAGCACGGGTGGAGGTGAGGGGCAGAGCTGCTTTGTGCTGCTGGACAAAGTGGGGACGGGCACACTGCCTGTGGGGATGGGGAGAGGCTCCGGAGGGCTGGCAAGTGCTTGCATTAGGTGTGTGCTGTATGTGGCTGTCAGCGAGGCAGGAGAACAGACACACACGCAGCCGGCCTGCCCAGGCTCTGTTTGGTTTCAGGTATTGAAGTAGGAGGTGCTGAGCACCAACGCGTTCCTTGTCCCGCTGGGAAGCACAGTGCCATGCAGAGCCAGAGCCACAGGAGATGGTCAGGGTGCTGGGATGCAGTGTGCTGGTGGGCACCATCCCACTCCAGGCAGTCTGCCCCCTGTGAATCTCATGTGCTTGGCCCCAGCTGAGGCTGTGTTGGGATGGGGACCCAGCAGCGCTGTTAAGCCTCTTCTCCAGCTGCTACAGGTGGGATGTGCTGGCAATGCTGGATGCTGCCCACCCAGGGCAGCAGGGTCTGTGGGTGATGGCCGGCAGCCAGGTCTGTGCCCCAAGACCGCTGTGAGAGAGCACATCTGACCTGCAGGGGTGTCCCTGTCCTGGTGGCAGCACAGGGCTGCGGGGTGGATGAGCAGCTTCCCTTGGACAAGAGACAGCAGCGGGCAGGGCCTGGGATGGGGCTGTTGGGCTGTGGCACAAGCCATGCTATGCATGGTGTAGATGCTCTGTGGTGGCCAGTGGGTCAGCCTGGTGCTCACTGTGGGACTGGCTCGCTGGTTGCTGGTACACAGGGCAACGCCTCTCGCTTCCAGCCTGGCCTTACCTGGGATCCCTCCTTGCGGATCTGTTCTTCCTTTGCTCCCCTCCCCTTTCAACCTTATAAATTCCATTTTCATTATTGCCGCCTCCATCCCTCTCAAACCCCCCCACACCTAAGCAGAGGAGCTGCACCGCTCCCACCAGCCTGGGTATCAGCCCTGATGTACCTTTTGTGCTCCATCCTTTTCCGCATCTCATCTCCTGCTTGCTTGGAGCTCGGCCCATTTAGGGCTGTTTCTTTCAGTGTCGTTTACTGCTCAGCTGGGTGGGCAGCAGGCAGGGCTGGGAACGCTGGGGCCTGCAGGGGATGTGAATTACTAACTGGGGTCCTCTCATGTCCAGATGATGCTGTGCACCGCCCCCCCAATCCCCCTCTCGCTCATGGAGCAGAGATAGGACGATAAGGGCTGGATAAGCAGCCAAGAGCACTGGCAGCTTAATGAGCTCCAGCCTCTGCTAGAGGAGAGGGAGCCTCGCTGCTCCCTGCCTGTTCCAGCTCCAGGCTCTTTGTTGGCCTCATGAGCTCCTGCACACCACTATGGCGAGGAGCATCCCAAGGAGCATCCCCTCCACCAGCTCCTCAGGCCAGCTCCGGCTGGAAGCCATTCAGGATCTGGGTGAGGAGCAGAGCCCAGGGAGCAAGGAAGATGCTGGAGCAGCCTCCCCGCACCGCTTGGGAACAGTATCCATGGGGAGCTCTCTGCACAGCGCTCTGGGTTCCCACCAGCGAGAGCTGGAGGCTGGTGACGTGACGGCCTGTTCCCACTGGGACTTCACCCCTGCACCACTTCCTCTGGACCGGGAATGTGACGTGTAAACAGAGCGGGAGGGCTGGTGCTGGGACCCGCTCCCACGCTCCATGTGCCCTGGGGCCGGCACCGGGACACCAGGCATCAGCCTTGGGCTCAAAACCCCTTCCAGTGGTGGGCTGGGGAAGGGGCCCAGGGCTGCTCTGCCCCATGGAGCGGGAGGAAACCGTCTAAGGATGGGGACATGGCTGTTGGAGGGCTGCGGCCGTGGGAAAGGCGATGACCGCACTGCTGTGTGCATTGGCTCTTCCTTAGCCATGCTGCTTCCTGCTCCTCCGGGGGCTCTTTCTCACCCCCAAACCAGGCCCTAGTGCTGCAGGAGGGTTTCAGCCTCATGGCACCAGCAGCTTTGCAGGAACCAGTGGGCTCTGTGTGGTAGCACAGGACGGGCATCACTGGTCCCCTGCCCCGCATTGATGTCAACTTGGTTTGCAGCCTGAAGGTGGCAGAGGCCTCCTCTGTCCCTGGGCTCCCTCCTGCCATCCCCACCCTGTATCTCAAGCCCAGCTCTCCCCATAGGCACCAAATTAGGTGATTTCTCCCTCACTCCAGCACCAGGAGAGAGGCCGCCTGCCCCAGGGGGGGATGAGCACAAACCAGATGCACTCTCCCCTCCGCACCCATCCCTGCTCCGAGCCCCCCAAACCTGCTCCTTTGTTCTTGGCACTATAATTTATCCCAGCAGAGCCCATCGAGGAGCACCATCCCCCTGGGCCCCCTTGGCTCGTCCCCAGCATGGGAGATGGGGGCCGCCCGGTCTCCAAATCTGCCTTTTTGACCATAAAAGGGTTGGAACGCCGCGGCCGGTGGGAGGATGGGAAAGGGAAGGCAGAGCTATTTATAGCCCAGCATCAGGACCTCAGCCTGAACCCGGGGTTAATCAGCCTGCCACCAGATTAGGATCTCCCTTGGCCCCTCCACTTTCTCATAAACCTTTGATTTAATACCAGTGCTGGTGAGGGAGGGAGGGAGGAAGGGAGACAGGAGGTACCTCTCCTCTGCAGAGGCTGCTATAGTCCATGGGGACCGGGATGGAGATGCTGGGAGAGCTGGAAGGCCCCACTGGGAAGGGGCATTGGAGCTGTCCTGCCACCAGTGTGTGCTGCCAAGGAACACTGAGCAGCATCCCTGTGTGACCACCGCCTGTGAGGGACATCCAACAGGCAGCAGAAGCTGCCCTGGGGTCAGTCCCTTAGGTTTCTATAGAGTGAAGTGAGTCCTTCCAGTAGGAGCATGTTCCCCTCCATCCCCAGGAGGAGGCACCAGGTGGAGGGGTCCTTAGGCAGGATTCACCTTGCTGGTATCACCCAGCAATGAGCCCCGCAGCCAGCGGGAGCTGGCGTCAGGGCTGCTTGGGTAGCGGGTGGCCAAGCTGGGTCAAAGCTCATCTGGGGCAATGGTGGAGCCCCAAGGGCTGGTGGAGATCAGGCTTTTGGGGACCAGGAGGAGCAGAAAGGGTGCACGCACAGGGATGAGCATCACCCAGTGCCTCCCTCCCTCCTTCAGGGAGCAGGGCAGAGCCAGAGGGTTCAGGCTTCCCTCAAAAGCGAGGGCCTGGCCTCCCAGCCGGCCTCATGGGGCTGGGGAATTTGGAGGAGGAAACAAATCCCAACCGCTGTGAACGGGACATTTCCTGCAGCTCGGGCTGCCCGGAGAGGGGAAAGGGCGCTGTGTTGTAACCGCGGGGAGGGCCGAGCTCCGAGTCAGCCCCGCGCCGCCGGGCAGGCAGCTGGTGGCCACCGAGCACCCACCGGGGCAGCGCTGAGCAGAGCAGGAGGCTGGAGGTGAGCGGCGGGCAGGGGCAAGGCAGCGGCAGCGGTGCTGGTGTGGGCAGGGAAGGAGCCGGGCACTGTCCTGGGCACACAGCCTCGGCCGGGGGAAGCGGGGGTGTTTGGTGGTGCCCACAGCATGGGCAGGACCTCGGGTCCAGCCGTTTGTTATCCTGGTGTCTTCTTCTGGAGCTATGGGGAGGGTTTGCATGATGCGAGCGAGGGGACAAGCAACCCGGGGCTGCAGCTGGCCTGGCAGACACAGCTTGGGACAGGCTGGTGTCCCCCGACACAGAGGTCCTCCAGCAACAACTGAGTGCTGGGGAGCAGAGCGTGGCGGCTGTGTGGCATGAGGGTGGTAGCCTCCTTTCATTGGGAAACCAGGACAAATCCAAGAGTGGAGATGGGGGAAAGCACTGCCTTTTCCACCCCATCCTGGGGACATCAGAGGGAGGATGCGGTGCCTCTTTCACTCCAAGACCTCCACTGTGGCAGCGGTGGGTGAGCCCTGCAGATGTTTTCCCTTCATCCCAGCAGGATGCTCAGCCCAGCGCATTCCTGCAGCCCTTCCCGGCGTTTCTTCCCCACCACCACCTCCCTGAGGATGGAGCTGAGGGCTCTGGGGGCAGAAAAGGCTCCATTCTGTCTTTTTACATTGAGGCTAGGACACTGACAGAGGGAGGACAGGAGCCATCCCCAGGGCCCACTGCAGGGCTCCTGCAGGGTGACCTGCAGCTACCACCAGGAGAGGGGAATGTGTCCCACACACACATGGCTTTGAGCAACCAAAGGGGGGTCTGTGAGTGTCTGTCGTGGGGTTTCTTGTGTGCACAGAGCTGTTGGCGTTGCTGTCCTCTGTCCCATGGGGTGCTGGACCCCATAGCAGCTGCCCAAGAAGGGATCCAAGAGCTCCACAGCAGCCCACGCTCCCTCTGGCCCACCATGCTGATTGCCACCCTCTGTCTTACAGGCTCAGCCATGAGTGTCCCTGGGGACATGGGTGCTGCTGAAGGTATGTGATGACTGCTCAGCCCCAGGAGCATGGCCAGCGGCAAGAGACGGGCAGAGCCAGCAGGACAGTGGCTGCCGGCACAGGAACAGGCTATGGAGGATCCTGCCCCTGTCCCCACTGCACAAAGCGGGGCTGCCTCCCAGCGCATCGCTCCTTGCTGACAGCAGGATGGTCCCTTCCTTGGGGTGTGTGTGGGGCTGGGGCACAGCCCAGCAGGGCCAGCAGTGGGGCAGAGGCTCTGCAGTGGTGGCAGGAGGGTCCCTGCAGCACCTCCCCTGGTGCTGGGTCCCTGTGGCTGTTCCCACCCAGGGTTGGTATGGAGATAACCCCACACTGGCCAAGGCTGCTCCCAAAGCTCATTCACAACCGATGGATGCCACCAACTTGGGGCACCGTGGGGGTCTTCTCCCCACTCTTTCCTACCAAGAACCAGGGGCAGCACACGGGGAGCCCAGCCCATTGCACGGGGTGGCTTCTGCCCCAGTTCGCAGCTGGGTGCACCCGGCCAGGGGCTGGTGCCGGATGCAGGGGCTCAGTGGAGATGCAGCATCTGCTTCTCGTCAGGCTGCCGGAGCACGGGCCCCGCTCTGATAGATGCTCTGTTTATCACGTTCCGGCTCTGCACAGGATGTTAGTGTTCGCCTGCAAAAGGCATTTTTGGACTCAGCCGCTCCCTCCATCCTCCCTCTCCTCCTGCTTCCCCACGGATCCTCGCCCTTGGGTCCAGATGGGCTGAAGCCTGTTTAGACCTGGGGGTGAAGGTCCAGGGAGCATTCACCCCACAGCCCCTCGTCCCTGCCCATGGGAAGGGATGGGCTCAGTCCTACCACCCTGGGAATGGATGTGATGGGAAGCAGAGGTGCCTGCCAGCTGGGACTGGGACTGGGACAGGGACAAAGGCTGGAGGGGCAGCAGGAGCTTTCACATGCTCCTCATCCCCTGGGGCAGGGAAGGGGCAGAGAGCAGGGAGCAGGGAGGGATGTGCTCTGTGATACACATGGCCCCACAGTGTCCCGGGATGCCCTGGCCCAGCTGAGTGGCAGCGCTGGGGGCACTTCCATCACCCTCACCCTCTTGCCCCGCTCCTCATTAACTCTTGGGGGACACACATGGATTTAGAAGCAGACTCTCCCCCTTTCTGTCCCTATCCCTGTCTGTCCCTGCAGAGCAGAGCTACCAAGCCCAGGTCTGTCCTGCCAAGGTGCTGGGGCTGGGCATGGGGGATGCAGGCAGACGGCTCTGGAGGGGGGGGGGGGAACCTCTCTGCCTGCAGCCAGCCAGGCAGACACACAGCTTTCCTATGGGATGAGCCAAGGACACACGCCAGCCACAGCGAGGATGACCACGGGCTCCTCCATGTCTCCCAGCCCAAGGTGCAGTGCTGCATCTCTGGTCAATTGGGAGTCTGAGATGAAGCACTGTAGCTCGGGAAGGGAGGAACTGCGCACCCTGGGACCCCACGGGATGTGATGTGAGGAGAGCTGATCTCCGTGGCTGCTCAGGACCCCGGCCTGGCGCTGGGCACCAGTAGGAGGGATTGCAGAGGAATGTGGGAGCCTCGCGTGTCAGGGGCGCAGCAGGGATGTGGCAGCAGCATCCCCCATCAGCCAGCAGTGAGGACCTGCAGGGCTGCCCCAGAGCCCAGGTCGCCGTGCCCTCAGGGTCCAGTTTTCCCAGGAATCCCTTGGGTGCTACGTTGGGGATTCCTGGAAATACTGTTCTTGGGGCCATGGCTCGGCGGCTGCAGGGAGCCCATCCCATGGGGAGCCACAGCCTGCGGCAGAGACATCCACCAAGGTATGGGGCCACCTGGGGGGCTGCAAGCAGGAGGGGGGCATGGCTACCCAAACCATGGGCAGGTGGGCAACCCAGCAAGGCTGCCCCAGCTGTCCCACACTGGAGAATGATGGATGTCCCTGTGGACATCCTCACTGCAAGAGGATGGGGCTGGTGTGCAGATGGCCAGTGCACATTGCTTCCACCCTGCACCTCGCTGCCCTGGGGTCAATAAAGGTCTCAGCTCCCGACTGACTCTGTCCTGACTGTTCCTTTGGGGCTGGGAGCAGAGTGGGAGCCCACGGTCTGAAGCCAGCACAGTGTGGGGCAGAAAGGAGAGCCAGGAGCCACCTGTGGGAGCAACCAGGGGGCTGCTCTCTCCTCCTGCACTGTCCTCCCTTCCATGTCCCACAGCTCCTGCCACTGGCACTGATGCACTGCCCCTGCTGCGGGCTGGGCCGGGAGCTGGGATCAATCCCTGCAGGCTCCGGGCGCTCAGGTCCACCCCGCGTCAATCACATCCCTGCCCGCACCGGAGCCCCGGCCTGCGGGGCTGACCCAACCCCAGCCCGGGAGCTGCGAGATCGGGGGGCGGGTGCAGAGAGACACTACCGGCCTGCTCCTGCCTGCACACGGGTGGAGGCAGGAGATGACGAGCAGGCAGCAGGAGCAGGCTGGAACAGGAGCAGGCAGCAGGAGCAGGCAGGAGCAGGCAGCAGGAGCAGGCAGGAGCAGGCAGGAGCAGGCAGGAGCAGGCAGCAGGAGCAGGCAGGAACAGGAGCAGGAGCAGGCAGGAACAGGAGCAGGCAGCAGGAGCAGGCAGGAGCAGGCAGCAGGAGCAGGCAGGAACGGGAGCAGGGAGCAGGAGCAGGCAGCAGGAGCAGGCAGGAACAGGAGCAGGCAGCAGGAGCAGGCAGCAGGAGCAGGCAGGAGCAGGCAGCAGGAGCAGGCAGGAACAGGAGCAGGCAGCAGCAGGCAGCAGGAGCAGGCAGGAGCAGGCAGCAGGAGCAGGCAGGAACAGGAGCAGGAGCAGGAGCAGGCAGGAACAGGAGCAGGCAGCAGGAGCAGGCAGCAGGAGCAGGCAGGAACAGGAGCAGGCAGCAGGAGCAGGCAGGAAGAGGAGCAGGCAGCAGGAGCAGGCAGGAGCAGGAGCAGGCAGCAGGAGCAGGCAGGAGCAGGCAGCAGGCAGCAGGAGCAGGCAGCAGGAGCAGGCAGGAACAGGAGCAGGCAGCAGGAGCAGGCAGGAACAGGAGCAGGCAGCAGGAGCAGGCAGGAGCAGGCAGCAGGAGCAGGCAGGAACAGGAGCAGGCAGCAGGAGCAGGCAGCAGGAGCAGGCAGGAACAGGAGCAGGCAGCAGGAGCAGGCAGCAGGAGCAGGCAGCAGGAGCAGGCAGGAACAGGAGCAGGCAGCAGGAGCAGGCAGGAGCAGGCAGCAGGAGCAGGCAGGAACAGGAGCAGGCAGCAGGAGCAGGCAGCAGGAGCAGGGAGGAACAGGAGCAGGCAGGAACAGGAGCAGGCAGGAACAGGAACAGGCAGCAGGAGCAGGCAGCAGGAACAGGCAGGAACAGGAGCAGGCAGCAGGAGCAGGCAGGAACAGGAGCAGGCAGGAACAGGAGCAGGCAGGAACAGGAGCAGGCAGCAGGAGCAGGCAGCAGGAGCAGGCAGGAACAGGAGCAGGCAGCAGGAGCAGGCAGGAGCAGGCAGCAGCAGCAGGCAGTGCCCGGGCAGCGCGGACGGCAGGTGGCGGTGCTGCGTAGGCCTGAGCAGTCAGCCCGCGCTGCCCGCCCTGCCCAGTCCTGCCCCCCCGGAGCGCTGCCGGCCCCAGCGGGGAGCACCCAGTCACCGGGAGCGGCCTCTGCCCCGTGTCCCCGCTCCGGTTCATGCCCTGCCGCCTTGGATGCCAGCGATACAAACCTGTCCGGGTGGGGGCCACAGGGATGGGGACCCCGCTTGCCCCCGTTCACAGCTGATCAATGGATAAACACCCCCCCCACTCCCCCCCAGGCTCTAAGAACAAGTGCAGGGTGAGGGGCAGCACAGGGTACAGGTCTGCCAGCCAGAACAGACGAGTGTTCCTAATCCCCCAGCTACTCCCACCCCCAAATGCAGCTAGACAGACACCCACAGCAAGGACAGCCCCCTGGGGACAGCCAGCCACCATACTGCTGCCATGGCACATCCCGCACATCACACAGCCCTGTTCCTCCCCAGACCATTCCCTGCTCATGCCACAATGCCCCAGGGCTAACTGAAACACCCCAGGGCTAACCAGAAATGCCCCAGGGTAACCAGAATGCTTTAGGGCTAACTGAAATGCCCCAGGGGTAACTGACATGTCCCAGGGCCAGCTGCCTCCCCACCCACACTGCTGACTCAGCAGGGTGCAGCCAGCAGCACACCGGGCTGGGGCTCACTGCTGACGCAGGGCCCCATCACCCCATTGCCTGCGCTCCCGGTGCCTGGCACCACCCTCCCATGCGTGCCCCTTTCCCCTCCCTATGGCCGTCAAAGGAGAGATGGGCAAACCCATGTGTGCCTGGATGGGGACATGGAAGGGGCACCGGGCTCTTGCCATTTGGTTCCCAAGGCTCCTGGTGGGGTTTGGGGTGTCTGTGATGCGACAGGGACAGATCCTGCCCAGAGGGACCACCCCAAACCCAGCTGGAATGGACAAAGATGGGGAAAGCCCTTCCCATCCCACATAAGGAGAAATCACAAAACCTCTCTGGAAATGCCAAGGCAAGCCCCAGACCCAGCCTCCGCCCTGGCAGCACTGCTGGGTTGCCGTGGCTCCAACTGCTCCGTCTCAAGCCTTTCCAAGCAGTTTGTTCTGATGCCGGTTGTCAGCGGGTTACACGACATGCCGGTGCAGGATGGAAAGTGTCTGCCTCACACACACCCAGATTAAAACACCACGGCACTCGGCTCAGGAAATGCCAACTCGGAGAGCTCTGGTTGTTGCCTTCTTTCTCTTTCCCCCTTTTCTCAGATAGGAAATCTATCAGGGATGACCCTGTCCCTGAGGTATTGAGGTTTGGACAATATCGGTGATTTCTGGCCCCAAAATGCCCTTTAATTGAGGAATTCCTAACCTGCCCCAGCCTGTGGGAGGCACCACCCTCCTCCTTGTCCCCACCTCTCACTACCAGCTCCCAACCAGGACCTACCTGGGCAGCAGCACCAGCACCAGCAGGGGATGAGCAGAGACCCTGCACTAGGCAAATGTCCACCTTGGGACTTACTGGCTGCATCCCCCAGCCCCATTCATGTGGGTTACCAGCGGCTCTGGGCATAAAGCCTGGAGCACTGAGCCATCTACTTGATAGAGAAACTGAGGCACACATCTCCTGCCTGTCCCTCGCCTCAAGAACAACACAGCCAGGGCTTTGCTACCCACCCCAGGTCATAGAATCCCAGACTGGTTTGTGTTGGAAGGGACCTTAAAGCTCATCCAGCTCCAACCCCTGCCACGGGCAGGGACCCCTTCCACTGGAGCAGCTTGCTCCAAGCCCCTGTGTCCAACCTGGCCTTGAGCACTGCCAGGGATGGGGCAGCCACAGCTTCTCTGGGCACCCTGTGCCAGAGCTTCTTAAGACACCATCTCAGTCTGCGCTGGTCTAGTTTCAAGCCATTCCCCCTTGTCCCATTGCTACACGCTCCCATAGAAGCCCCTCTCCAGACTTCTTGTTGGCCCCATCAGGCATTGGAAGACTGGCCAGGGGAGGAAGGCCAGGCCACATGGGATGGGGGAAAAGCCTCATTGCTCCGTGAGGCTCATCCAGGGCCTATGGCAGTGCTGGGGTGAGCGGAGCTGGCCCGGGGCAGTGCTGGGGCCATGCCACTCTGTGCCTAGGGCAAAGGGGTGCCATGGTACCCCGGCAGCAGCCACAGGGGCCCACTGTGAGATGGCGCTGGCAAAGCTCAGCACAGCCCAGCGCTGCCATGGCCCAGCCCCGGGCCGTGCCGAGCCGAGCCGTGCCGCTGGGTGCCGGGCCAGGGCTGCCATGCAGGAAGGGCTCTGCCCTGAGTCAGCCGCAGCACCGCTGGCACAGCCCTTGCCCCGCATGGAGGAGTGAGCTGGCAGCAGCCCTGCTGAGCAGACATGCTCATTGCTTCCTTGCTCCCCGCAGGACAAGCACCCCCCGTGGTCCCTGCTCTCTGGAAAGCACCCAGGAGGGGAGCCTGAGCGGCCACACTCCCTTTTTTGGGCAGTTTCCCCACCGCAGGGTCCTGCAGTTATTGTCTGTGCAGAAACTCAGCAGCCATAAATCCTCCTCTGCCTGCAGGGGCTGCCTGCCTGCGCTCTCTGCCTCCGCTCCATCCCCTCCCAGAGCCACACGTGGTGCCACAGCCCTCTAAAGCTGATACCGGGGGTCTCTTACAGCCATCCCTGCCCTAGCACAGGGACACTTGTCCCCATGGGTGCCCAGGGTGGAGGTGGCAGGAGGGTTCTGTGCGTGTCCCACCAGGCCACCAAGCTGTGGCAGGGCGGGGGCTTGTCCCCATCACTCATAGAGACCATTGGGATGATGAGCCCTGATGAGCTGTGATGGCAAAACCAAATGAATTCGCTGACCCACCATGGGAACCACAGACAAGTATATACTTAACCAGGCAGCAGCAATCGGCTTAAAGCTAATCCCTGTGTCCTGCGCTGGCCTCGGGCCGGGCCCCACGGGGTGGGTGATGCCACTGATGCCAGGGCCTGGAGAGAAACAGGGGGGTTTAACAGGGGTTGGTAGGTGCTGGTGTGGCAGCCCTGGGACAGCCACTGGTACCCAGAGCCCTGCGCCCCATCGGCTCTCACCAGCACACACAGCCAGGCATCCCACTGCCCTTCCCTGAGCTCCACAGCCTGGCATGGTGTGGACAGACCCTGGTGCCCAGCACACGCAGCACCGTGGCCCTCACAGCTCCGCACCACCACGCTTCAGCACATAGCCCCGAGGAGGTGTGGAGTATCCTGGGTTATTTCCTGGCAAGGGCAGGACAACCCCGCGCTGGAAAGGCTCCCGGGATTAGGGCTTTGTGCATGTGCAGGGTTTGAAGAGCTCAGCAGGGCTGTGATGAGGCGAGGGTGTGTGGACATGCACACACTCACGCACACAGTGAGAGGCAGATGAGCAGCAGAGCCCATCCGTGTCCCCAGGGGCCCTGCATGCACCCCTGCTCCTGCCTGCCCAGCGCAGCCCTTCCATGGGCCCTTCACGGCGCAACCCCCTGCCCCACATCCACCACCTCCTGCGGGCAGCCCCCCCCCCCGGGCCACGCTGCTGAGCCCCCCGGGGCTGTGCTGGAGGCAGGGATGCGGGCAGCATTGACCCCTCAGCCCCTGTGGTCCCACAGCACCGCAGTGTCCCCATCTCCGGAGCAGAGCCTGCACACCCAACCCTGCCCCTGCCCGGCTCAGCCACGCCGGCTGAGCTGCTCCCGCTGATGCAGCGGGATGGGATTAATGCGTGCGTGGGAAGCCAGAGAGGGAGCAGGAGGGGACAGGCATGGCCCCATGGGAGCACAGGCGTGCAGGAGACACGCAGGGGGACGCCAGCATGGGGATGGCTCCAGCCCGTGCGCAGGGCTGGGGATGAGGGTGTCTGTGCCTGCTGAAGAGCTCAGCTCGCCCAGCACCCATGGGTCCCCTGGCTCCCAGCTTGGGCTCGTAGCCACCCGTCCTGCTGAGTCAGCACCGGGTTGTGTTGGTGCTTGAGCCCTGCGATGCTGCCAAATCCGGCATGCAGGAGCTCAGCGGCCCTGTCCTCATTGAGCAAAGCACAGGCAGGCAGGGTGCTGCCCAAACCCGCAACTCCGTACCCCATGCACCCTGCTCATGGTGCGGGCAGGACAAGGGGTGTCGGTGGGACCCACGCAGCACAGCCCCGCCAGCCCATGGCTCGGAGCCGCCGGTGCCCAGCCCATCCCCGCGGCATCAGGCGCAGCCCGGCGCTCACACCCAGACCGACGGCGCTGCCAAAGCCCCTCCGTCAGCAGGGCCCGGCGCGGCAGCTCCAGACCTGCTCCGCGTGGCTCCGCACCAGGCAGGGCCGGCTCGCCCTGCCCCGCTGCCCCCTGCGGGAGCCAAACGCGCCCAGGGAGCGCCAGGACGTTGCCAACAGGGCGGGTTCCCACCGCCGTTCCCTCTCCCCACGTCCCCCTGGGCATGGGACGAGGGCTGGCTTTGATCCACCCCGGGAGCAGAGACCGTGCACAACTCGCTGCACGGGCTCAGTCCCACAGGGCAGGCTGGGAGTGCTCTGCTCCCCTCGCCGGGATGGCCCGTGGGATGGTGAGAACCAGCATTGACCCAAGGAGCACCTCAGCTCAGTCCTATGGGCTGGGCTCTGGCTCTACCTCACCTCCTGCTCCAGGGAAGCAGCCCAAGCACGGGGTCCTGAGGCACATTAACCCCTACCCTGGGGCTATGCTCCTGTGCAGGATAAACCAGCTTGGGAGTGCTTTGGCCACCCTAGACCATCCAGGAGCAGGGTAATGCCACAGCCAGGGTGGCGGGACCCTGAGCTATGTCTTGTCCTGCTGCAGTAGACCCCTCCCTGGGCAGAGAAAGGTCCTATAGCCACAAGCCAGCTGTGATCCCAGGTGGACTATGGAGCTTGAACAAGGGGCTGCAGCTGGCTCCTTCCATCTGCATTAATCTGCATGGAAATGAGCAGGGAAAACTAAACACACACATACAGAGGCTGGGAGTACGAGCCTGTGCAGGGCAGGAGCTGCCAGGATGAACCCTGTGGGCTGCCCCTGAACCCCCTTTCAGCTGGGCACCAGTGGGCTCTGCACAGCGCCATGACAACACACCACAAGGGAGGTGAAGAACAAAGCTCAGTCCCCTCTCCCAGCACACAGTCCTTGCTGGGGTCTGCACCCCTCATCACCCAGCCTGGCACCAGCAGTAGGAAGGGCAGGAACACGCACAGCACTTGCTCCTGCTGTGCCATGGGGTGCACACTGCCCCGTCCCACCAGAGCAGGGTTCCTCCCTACCTCCCAACAGCCACCACCCAGGCTCTGCCTTTACAATCTTCTTCCTGCAAGCCAGCAAGGGCTGGGTGTTCACAGCCTGTTGAGAAAGAGTCGGCCCCAACCTGCCCTCCCCGGCTCCACACACCAGCGCCCAGAGTCCTGGAGCCAGGAGCCGCAGCAGCCAAGGAGCATTGCATCACTCAGCCTTGCCCCAGGTCGCACGGCTCCTGATGTGGGTCTGTCCAGCCGAGAACTGGGAGAAACAGAGCAACTTTGTACTTGCCCTCAATTAATGGGTGACCCAATTTAGAGGGAAATCTGGGCTAAGTGGGATGCAGAAGCCGGAGCCAGCTGCTTAGGGGTGCCATGGCACAAACCAGGCTGAGCCCGTGAGCTCCAGATTTGCACAGGGCAGGGGAGCCAGTTCAGAGCTTTCAAAGAAAATGCCCTAAGAGGTTTTTATAGCTGGAAACAACCTCTATAGCTGCACTCTCCCTCCTGAGCCCACCAGCAAGGGGACAGCCCCGCTCAGCCAGCCCCAAGGGAGGCGGAGGGACCAGGGGCGGGATGCAGGGGCAGCGGGAGGCTGGGTCTCAGCTCCTCTCCCGGGGCCACGGTGATGCTCTCAGCGGGGAGGTGGGAGCAGCGCAGACATCCCCTGGTGGGTGGAAGAGCCGGAGAACGCGTTCGTCTGCTGAAACGCTGCCGGCAGCGGGAGCGGCGTTCCAGCTCCATGGCAGCTTTGAGGGGTAGGCGTTGGTCCTGCCCGGCCGGCCGGGTGACAGAGGGGCTTATCTAACAGGACCGGCGAGTCCCGCGTGTATCTGCTCCTAGAGACGGCACTGCCCCAGCTGGCAGCCTCCCCTCCTGCTCCGGAGCCTGGGAAAGCCGGGCCCAGCCCCGCAGGAGCAGACACGGTACCCGGGGCCTCTCTGCAGGGAAGAGACTGGGTGGCAGCTCACACATTTTAAGCCAAAGCACTTCCCACGCTGTGCTCCGCTTTGCATCAGCAACACCTCCAGACTCCAGCTATCAGGCAAAGCCAGACTAGACGCTAGGGATTTACCACGCTCCTCCTAATGCAAGCTGAAGCAACGAGCAGCTTATTCTCGCCCCATCTGAGGGGAAAGCAGCGTTATTTCTCAAGCTGGACGGTGGGGTGCCGGGAACGTGGTGGGTGGGTTGGAGGGGGCAGCCAGGCTGAGCTGTGTTATCCAGCACCTATAAACCGGGCTCTTTCAATACTTCATTTTGAACCCATGTGCAAAGCACCGCAGACATCGGCTGTGCCCCAGATGGCAGACGTGGCTGATCCCGCAGACCCAGAGAGGAGGGAGCTCTGCCCCAGCTCTGCTTGTGCTGCGGGAGCACACGTGTCTCCTCTAGGGGCTCTGGCAGTGGAGCTGGTTCAGCACCGATCCCCTGCACTCAAAGTGCTGCACAAAACCTTTTTCTTGGAGAGAAGGATGTGTGTCAGGTCCCCCAGCAACCACCCCTCTTGGGGCACAGATCCATGGACTGGCACAGCCCCGGCAGCCAGGCACGAGGGTGATCTTAAGGCTTCAGCTGCTTTGTGTTCACCTAATTCATCCAGGGGGGTTTAGCAGAATCAGGGCTTTTCCCAAAGAGGCTGCAGGCAGCGGCAGGCCCAAGGACAACAGGACAAGCCCTGCAGAGGGATGGATCGCAGGCAGAGCTGCTGCAGCACCATCATGGACCATCTCCGCAGATGCTCCCAGGCAGTGAGGACCCAGCGGGGCAGAGGGGAGCAGGGTGAGGATGTGCCCGAGCCCTGGGCTGGGCCAGTGCTTTGGAACACACTGCAGAGCAGGCACGGGTCTGCAGAGCGCAGCACCCTCAAGCCACCCACAGTGAGCTCCAGGGCAGCTGACGTGGAGCTGGTTCAGCCTTTAGTTCCCTGGGTGCTGGCAGAGAGGCTGAGATCAGGACTCGAGCCCTAGTTCGTGATTACCACAGTGGGACTAAAAGCAGCCGTGGATCCACACATGAGGCTGCCCTCCCCTGTCCTGCTAGAGATAGGATTCAGGCACAAGCACTTCTTCCCTGGAAAGCATTCCCTGGGGTTTGGGATTCCTTCCGCTCCCACAAAGCTCCCCTTGCGACACTGATCCCAAGTACCCCACATTCCCACAGCTCAGCCGCATTAACAAACACCAGCAGCTGGCAAGCTATTTAGAGCAGCAGGATTGCTCCCAGCATCGATTTCCTCTCCCATTACCCGCCAGAGCACAGCCTTCCAGCATGGCAGCCCCACACGTGTTAGGACCTCGCAGGCTTGCCACCATGCTCCACACAAGCCCCCATGTCATGCCTAGGGAGAACCAGCCTGCAATAGGCTTGTCTGTGCCCTGCTTGCTCCAGTGTCTTGCATTTAAACTTCTTCCTAGAGGTTACAGGGAAGCTGCTGTTTGATAGACACCAATGCTGCAGCTCCGGAGCCCTCTGCATGGAGGCCTCAGCACATGGCTGTTAGCTCCCTCCTTGGAAAAGCCACCTCAGGAAGAGCTGCCCAGCTGAGCCAGTCTGGCCAGTGCAGTGATTCCATCCTCCTCAGCCACTGATGGCCTCTGCTCACACAGCTACCACTGACTGCAGCCTTTTGGGACGCTCAGGGCAGGAATGGAAGCAGCAGGCCAACAAGCCCAGCAGTCTTTCACTAGGAAAGGCTGAGCACAGCAGCGCAGACCCCACAAGCTGTTTGCGTGTCGGGAAGCAAGAAACAAGCCATTTCCAATGAGCATCAAGCTCCCAAGCCCATGCTTTGCCTCTTGGGAGGGAGCTGGCAGCACTCAGCTCACATCCTGCTTGTGAGCCCTCCCCAGCAGGTATGGGAAGGGCAAAGGTGCAGTGTGAAAAGCTGCTGATGAGAGGGAGGTCACTGTGTAGTGAACTGTGCCCATAATCTGTCTGTGGGATCTGTTAACAGCAGGAGCTCGGCAGGGCTGCGTCACTCAGCGTTAGCACAGCAGCACCTGCCCACGCCGGGCGTGCAGTGCAAACAGGGGTTAGCGCTGCTCCTCAGCAGGGCAGCACCAGCCCAGCTAATACAAGCCATCCGTTAATACTTCCCGGGCAGCCCAAGGGGAGAATGGCCGCAGATGGGCTCCTCCTGCAGAAGAAAGGGTCTCGGGAAGGAAGCTGGGCACTTCCAGGATGTGAGTCAGCAGGGAATTCTGGTTATACCTGCTGGTCGAGCAGGAGTTACCCCAGGTCCAACTGGCATAATGCAAGTGCCAGCCCCCAGGAACATGAGCACACGCTCCATTGTGCAAACACACCAACATGGATGTCCCTGGTGCAAACAGGCCTGGCCCAGCACCAGCAGCCATCAAGGAGGAGGAATAAGCTGGGCACAAGCCAAGCTGTGCCAGGGAAAGCCTTCAGCACACAAGAACCAAACTATTTGCTGCCCAAGTGATTCTTCTCAGCTCAAAGCACTGAAACCAGTTTCTAGCTTTACTTCTCTGCTCTTGGCCTGCACTGCCTGAACATACCTGCCTGTCCACCAAGGCAGGCAAATGCTTCCTTGCTCCTGTCTGACTGATCTGGGCAAAGCCCTACCTATAGCTGTCACCAGATGAAGATCTAGCAAAACCCATCCACAGACGCTGGCCAGCTTGGTCCAGCAGCAAGAACCTGCTTTGGAACCCAGCTGCAAGCCCCAAGCTGGTCCTGGTGCCAGCAGCAGTGGTGAAACATCAGCCCCTGTAGTCATGCAGAGATGGGCTCAAGGACCTTTCAATTACCCACGCTGCCAAGAAGCAGAGTCACCAGTTGGTGTACAACCCCATGAGCAGCACATGCAGCAGCAAGGGCGAGCCAGAGACACCAGGGTGAGCAGTGCCAAGAAACCAGCCTCTAATCATGGGGTTCTCAGTTACACACACCCGACGGTCTCACTTGGGAAAGTCCCACAGCGCTGCTTTGTATGTGCCACAGCAACAAGGGAGCGGGGACTCTGCCCTCTCCCTTCCTCCTACCTTGGCCCCTGTGCTCACTGTGCCCCTGTTGAGGAGGACCAGGAGGTGGCACGGAGCACAGTGAGTCACGCAGGTACCACCACCCCACCCTGCAGTCATCAGGCACCTGCCCTGTGCCTTTACAGCGCTGTAAAAGGCGAGGCCCAGGTTCATCATCGCACGCAGGAGCTCTGGGTGCAGCAAGGGAAGCTCACAAGCCTGTACAACAGCATGGACACTCCTTCAGGCTCTTCTGGTGATCTAGAATTGCTTCCTTTCACAAAGAAGTCCAAAGTCCCTCACCTGAAAAGCAGCGTAAGGCTGTTATTTCACGGGTGGTGAGAACAGGGAACCAAGAGCTGGCTCATTGAGACACAGGGAGTGCCCAGAGCAGCATATTGATGCTATCCTTCAACTCAGAGAGGAAAGGACATGAAGTTCAGACCAGCTGTGTTCACAGAAATTATTATGAACAGGACAAAACGCTGCTGGAGAAGGCAAACAGAACATAGAGCTGAGTGTGCTCAGGTACTTCTGAAGCAGACCCTGCTACCAAAATGCCAAGCTGTTCTCTGAAAAAGGAGCTACATCACCTTCAGAGCTCTTTTATGGACAGACTTGGAAATCTAATCACTCTGTGAGAATACTCCTTAGCTCCTTCTGACTTCCAGCTACCTGAATGCAGCATTTGCAACAGTCACATCTAAGCACATCTCACACAGTGCAGAAAGTCAAGTTAGCATCTTAAGCTAAAGGATTTCACACCTTTAGCCCTGAGCTTTGCACAGCAGCCGAGAACACTGCAGCTCCTTTACAAACACAGCCAGAGCCCTCCCTTAGCACAGCACATTTCCCTGTGGTGAAGGACAATACTCCTGGCTCCATCCTGAAAAGCTTCATTAATGCAGCTGAGCACAGCGCCTGTCCTCATGCCCTAGCACCAGTCAATCCCAGCTTTCCGCACGCAGGCCTAGTACCACCCTCCCCCTTTCCTGTTTAGCCCTGGGATTACATTAAAGAGCCATTTCCACATTAGAACACGCCAACGCAGCCCTTCCACTCAGGCCCTATTAGGAGGGTGGGCACTTCCTCTGTGTCATCCCTCACCTCATGTTTCCAGAGGCATTAGTGCTCAGAGCAGACAGCTCTTCCTCCCAGGCCACTTTTCCTTTTAGTCTGGAGCCTGCCGTGCTCCTGAACTTGCATTATGACATCAAGCTGATATGATATCATGATGATTTCACTGCAATTAAGGAGCAGATGGAGCCGACTAAGCAACAAATCTTCTAAATTGGAAAATGCTGTCAAGAGAAATTAAAGCCTGATGCAAAAAAAGCCAGCTTGAGATCACAGAAGAAATCCAGCTGGAACATACTGCACAGAGGCATAGAGCACAAGCTCCTGCTCAGAGCAGCGCAGCTCAGGGGCCTTCACCTCTGCTGCAGCCCATGTAGGGAAAGCACAGCACACAAAGCACACGCAAGTCCCTGCAAGCTGTAAGCAATGCACCTGGAAGAGCCAACTGAGAGAACAGGCAGAGCAACGCCGCAGCAGGACACGTAACCTTGAACAATAACCCCCACAGACAGAATTCAACACAAGTCAGCAGAACTGGAATTAGAGTAGTGCACACTGGACAGACTTGACACACCTACCAGAAACATCCAGCTTTCAGCCCGACTGCTCTCAACACAGCCAGGGCTTGAATCCATCACTTAGTCCCAATGCCCATCACCACGCAGAACAGGGGCAAGGCAGGGAGAGGAACATTACTAATGTTACCAACAAGTGATACCTACAGAAATCTGTCCTTCTTTCAGAGCCTTCTATGGGAGAAAAGGCTTTCAATTGCTTTTAACAAGGAACATCTTAAATAGGTTAAAACTAATGAACCGGTACACTGCATGTAGGAGCACTTCACGCTCCAAATTAAGCAATCCTTTTGCAAGGTGGCCTTAGGATGCCCCTCAAGAGTTGCTATAAGGAGGTTAATAAATTGCCTTGAAACCCTGTACACAGCTTAGTAAAATGACTAAGAACCTGTTGTCACAGCCTAATGTCATTACCTGAATTCTAGGACTTTCCAGGGAGCACGAGGTTGTAGCTCTTGCCCTTTACAGCCTCTGTTATAATGATAATTACTTGTAAAGGGCCTGGAATTGCTGGCAGAAGTTTCTGACTTTGCATCAGGACAGCAGACAGGAATAAACCTCCCAACACAAACCCTTTGCAAAGCTGCAACCAGAAGTCAAGATCCACATAGTTTTTAATGCTTTCAGTTTGAAGTCTTTGTTACAAACCAAATCGATTACACAGCAAATGAGTGTTCAGTATCACAGCATCTCTTTAAGGAAGGTTGCCATCTCGTGCACTGCTCGCATGCCTGCTGCAGGCTGGCTTTCTGTAAAGCAGCACAACAAGGCTGACAGTTCAAGCTCACACCTCTGTGCAGGAGTAGACTCTATTACACACCATGTCTGAAAGACTAACTGGACTCCTTGTCCCTCCATAGGACAAGGTTTGCAGTTGTAACAACTACAAATGCGTTTTGACACTCCGAGCACATGAACTGGTGTTACTTACAGTGCTTATCAAGGGCAGTTTTGTTTCTGAAGTTTGACAACCCTCCTCAAAGTCATGAGCAAATTTAATGGACAGAGGAAATAATTTCTTCTCCTGAAACCAAATTATTTCCTCCAACTTTCAAATATTTCATGTCAAAGCAAGAAAAGTGGTGCCAAAACAATTCCGAGCAGCCACTCTGAAAACAGCTGTCAAGAAGGCATTTCATTGATGCTTCTTCCCCTTCTATCAATGTATGTTGTCAGAGGCATTGCCTTGACAGTAGAAATCATATATAAGGACATAACATAGTATTCTAGATACCAGTTCTTAGAAACATACCAGTTTTCATATGAGGCATTGTTTATAAAGCATCCTTATTCACACAGGGCAATACTTGGCTCTGGAAGAACATCCTAGCCAGAACGAGCTTCTTCCACCTTCCAGGTACCAGAGAGAGACTGCTCTGGCTCAGAAGAGGTTTCCAAATGTGCACCGCTATCTCTGAAGCCCAGCAGACTTTTTGTTGCCCTGTACTCCCAGACTATCTATACAAATGTTTATTAGCACACAATGTTCACCTAAAGTTTAACATCTTCTCAGGGCAGATCCTTCTTGTAAGGAGAGTATGCATAGTGACCGCACAGGAACACGGCCTTGATCCAGGTTACCCCTCCATGAGGGCAGAGGGTGCACAGTGTAAGTGTTGTGATCTTCGAGAAATGGTTTTCAAAAGGAAAGACCTTTTCAAACAGTAAAAAGATGAGTTGTGAGCAGGAACTCTGCTACATGCATGGAAACTGTCTAAAAAGCTAACATACAAACAACATTTACACAATAGGCATCTGGCAGCATTTTCAGACATTTTTTTAATTTATTCTGACATGCTATAAAGGAATAAATTACACTGTTAAAGAATTACCAGCAATAAAAGTATTTCTTTCTTTCAGCTGGGCTAGAATAGGAGTGAGAAGGAAGACAGCCTGGGGCAGTAACCAATGTGAACTCTGCATGGTGCGAGGCTGTCCCCGAGAACAAGAGTAAATCTGGTCATATCCACTTCACAAGAACTTGAAAGAAAATGCCTTGGTTTAAAACCATCCAAATTTGTTTGCTTAAAACCAGCAATCCCAGGTCAGTCCAGCCGGTGCGGGACACGGCAGCGCTTGGGGGGAGCTGCCCGTGCCGGGTCTGCAAAAGATGCCATTTTGGTTTAAAAAGCTCCAATCTTTAGTACAGAGGGCTGGTCTCAACCAACAAGTTATAAAAATGCAAGACTGCCCCTTCCCCCTCAAGGAAAAAATACAAAATTTATTTAAAAACAAAACGAGGAAGAGTTACAACACTAAATCTAAAATGATTTAGAAAGAAATAGGACGTCTTTTGCTTAACAAATGGCCTTGCAACTTGTTTAAAAACAGGGTAATGCAGATTTCTTCAACTGAATTAACAAGGCAAATTAAAAAACCTCATTTCCTTACAGAAAACAGTTTTTAGTTTTTAATGAACTTGTAAACAAAAAAAAGCTCCCGCTTCAAAATAAAAACAAAATCCCAGATCATATAGATGTTTACAGTGATTACATTTATCTAAGCAACTTACATACAGGTTCAGTTGTAAGATGTTAACTAAATTTCGTGACAAATATGCTGTTTTTCCTTTTATACCAAGAACATTATAGAGTTAATGCAGAGTCCTAAAGATTATCTAGTAGTCGCTAAGTTTCTCTTAAGTCTTCACTTTAGATGCTGTTATTTCTAGCACAGGTAAGCAGGCAGAGTCTTTCATACGCTTAAAAACTGGAATCTTTGGTTACTACCATGTCAGCTGGCTTGGTATGTTGCACATAGAAGCCAACAACTTTAAGAATGTTTTAAGTGTACAACTTTCAAAACCCAGGGAGGAATAACCAGAAAAGAGTGCACAATTGTGAGCATTTACAATTATCACAACTGTTGCCGAAGACTGTTCATGCCATTCTTCCAAAACAATGAGATCTCATAAGCAGTGTAGTTCAAAGTAAAAAGGTAACAAAAATTGGCATATGCACAATTTTCTCCACTTGTGTGTCAACCATTAGTTAACTTTTCCACTTGAAAAAAATGCAATAGAAAACTGGACACCATGTTTCACTATCTCAGTAATATTCACAATTACAGCTGCTACAACTCAAAGTGCAGCATCACTGACACTGCCCAGAGCCAGTTTATACTGATAGTAAGTTCTTTACACCAAGTAAATGGTTGCCCACAGCCACTGGCAAGTGTACGTATGAACTATAATTTCTAGGATTTGGGGAGTGACAAGTCCTGCTCCGATCTGCTCTGCTTTGTCCCATCCTTGCCATGCTCAGAAACCTGCAAGATAAACACAAGGGCAACTTACTGATACGGGATGGAAACAAGAAACAGCCTTCACAGTAGGAGAATTAAGCATCAGTTATGGTCACTCAAAGGGGAAAATGCTGCTCTGTCTCAGAACGACGGAGTTTGTGGTGTCCGTTTCCAAAGCTAACCAGCATTTGCCACCACCCTTCAGCTCAAACACACACCTCTCACTCACACCTACTGCTGCACAGGAGAACAGGCTTATGTACCAGCTGGATGCCACATTCCTCAAATAGGAATTCAGACCAACACTTTGAAAACAAGATGTGTTATTGCCACTAGGAAGCAGGATGTAATTTCATAGGATTGTTTTCTACTTGTCTGCAGTGTCTCATGTTTATATCCTTGAATGTCAAACTGTCATCTGATTGCAGTGGTGCTTTTCAGAGAAGCAGTACGGCAGTGTCACACAGACACAAGGAAAAGGAACAGGAATAACTTACCTTACAGTAACTGGTGTTAGCTACAAGCTCACATGTACGACGCTCTGGGCAACCAGAACAGAAGTGTGAACCTTTGTCAGTGACTAGGAACCCAATATATCTTCTGTCCTTGGAAGGACAAGTGAAACAGCTCATGTGACAGGGGAGATGCGGTGTCAGGAACAATCCTTTCAACACTCAGTACTCCAAATGACAAATTCAAGACATTATGGGAAAGGGAGAGTGAAGAAATACATACACACATCTCCAAGAACCAGTTACTGCAAGCTAAGCCAGTCTTCATGTGACTGCTTATGTACTCATTTCTACTACTCAGGTAGTAGCACTGTGCTTGAAAGAGGAAAAAGGAGTCTCAACCAAAGATGACTTTGCCAAGCAAGTTTCCGTTCTGGATGCCCTCCAAAGGCACAGTGTTCTGCCGATGGATGAATTCATCTGAGCAACAGCTCTGAGCTTTTGCAACAGAAATCTCTTCAGTGAAATACAAAGCTGACCTCAGCTACAGCTTGTGCTGTCATCCAGAGAAAAGCAAGTGCAAACAAGTCTTAAACATAGCCTCACATTCAATCAAAAAAATGTATCTGGACAGTACCCAGAAGACAGCTTTAAGTCTTCCAAAATAGGCTACATGTAATTTAGAAGAGATTCAATAGCTTTGTTTGAACTGAGACTTAGTGCACTGAAGGACAATTCTCTTTATCCAGCATTAGCAATTAAAAATAAAGCTCCTGCACCAGAATTAGGACAGCCATTCCCACTTGAGTGCAAATTCTCACAGAAACCTCAGTGATTCCCTAGTTCCACTGGCATAAAGTTGTCCATAACTCTTACTTGATGCATACAACTGAAAGTTACACTGTTTTTCCATTTAGGGTGTTCAGTCATGAACTCTGATTCATCATTTGAAGCACTTTCTCCATCAAAGCAGCCAAAACTAAGTCAAGAAAGGAAGAATGCTCTTCCAGCGTGGAAACTCCCTGCTTTAGAAGCCTGGACCTTCCAAATGAAAGCGGGATCCTGAACCTGAGGACAAAGGATTTGCTAACAAATGACTTGCTGCTGTTTGTTAGAATACCTCAAATCCAAGGTATTACAGGCAAGAGAATGTCCGACTATGGAGCACTGTAGGGAACTGGATTCAACCCTCAACATCACTTGCAAGTCCTATTAAGACTACACAGAGATGTTCCCAAACACAGCACAGCCACAGCTGTTCAAGTGAGACGGTGACTCATTCATGTAGAACACAAGACTTTGCCAGTATAAAGAACATGCTGAGAAGTTTATGCCAGCACCTCGCTACCAAAATCTTTGCTATATACAGGACCAGCTTGAGTCTGCACACTGATGACTCCTTGTCCCCCTGGGGGAATACCCCAAACCTCAATCTCTATGCTACATGAGAGATACTAAGGTTGCTTTATTATTATTACCATAGCTGCAGATCTGATCAGCAAAGGGAAAGTAACTATACTGCTGTACTCCAAGAAGCTTCTCTACTTAAGAGGTGTTCAACCTTTTTCTCTAGTACCTGCAAACAGTGAGAAGTATTTGGTTGTCAATTGGCTAAATCTCAAGAACTGAACTAATAGTCCATTCTGAGAAAGACTGCCAAAATCACAAGCTAATGGGGCTGCTGACAGACTCACAGAACTCAACATTGAAGGGAATTAAAAACATGTCTTGCAAATGGAACCGACAGACTTTATCCCAGAGATTGACTGTTTGAGTCAGTTTTATGACTAAGGGAAGCTGACTGTAAGCATTGCTACAAATCACACCTGAACCGCTGCACTGTCAAGAGATCAAGAGCTGAACTTCCCTGTGTCAGCAGAACAGCTCACTCTGTTCCAAACTCCCAGGTTCAAAACCAGCTGACCTTGCTGTTACAAAAGACACTGCACACAGTTCCAGAGAGGGACAGGGAGGGGAAAAAAAGGCCACTGACAGGACAGGCTGCCCTGGAACCACACAGAATATTCAGCCTGAACAGCCTACAGAACTCAGTGAGATGGTTTAATACGGATCCGAGGCAGGAATGTTGATAAATGAGCACATTGTTCAAGCACTCAAAGTCACGGAAGTCTCTGTACTTGAAAAAATCAAGATGTCACCACCCTCCCTAGGTGCATGCTTTCAATAGCACTTACACTTTATACAGTATACTGAAAGGACTTAACCAATAAATGCACCTGTGAATTGCTATTTCCAGTACTCCTGTTAAACTGGATGTGGTTACCAGAGGGATATAATTTGATACCACAAAGCCTTTTAAGCCACTCCAGTATAGGCTTTGCCACAGCAGCTACGTAAGAATTTAACTGAACTGTGGGGGATGGTAAAAAAAGCCAGGTATTTCATTAATCTTCAATGTGACAGCAACTTATACATACTCAGCAACTCATAGTCTCCTGCTTGAGCTTAGCTGGTTTCAGAAAAGCTTCATTAACAAGCAATATTCCCCACATAAAGGCATGTAGGATTTTAGAAATCTGGAATCTTTACTTTGATGAAGAGACCAAGCTAACTATTTTAGGACCTGGGAAAATCTTCAGATGTTGGATAAGCACTATGTTAACACTGCTGATATTACAGCTTGATCGATCCAAAGGTCACAAGCCTTTTCTTCATCATGGGGAGGAAAGAGGAGGGAGTCATACCTACAAAAGGCTGCTACTCCATGCAAGAGTCAATGAAATTCTGCTAGAACAGCAGCACCTTCTCTGTAGCTATAGCTATGGCCTTATAATCCAAGAAGAGCTGGTAAGGAATGTTCGTCAAGAAACAGAAACAGTCTGCAAGGTTCAACAGCAAGACAGCTTCCCTGTACTCATGCTTGTCAGTCAGCTGCCACTTTGCACTCTCACACTAAATCATCACTACAAGGTGGAGGCAGATAATCATAATGACCTTTTCTTCACTTAAGGTATAGCAGTTGAAAAGTGAGCCAGGAGAAAAGCACCTTAATCCTCAGGATACCTCACCAGCAAGGCAGTATTTTAAGTGCATACAACCTGCTTTTCAGGGCACTGCCCATTTACAGATCATCACCTCCTGTAAGAGCTTCACTTTGAGCACCAGCTGCTGCAAAGAGTGCGCTGTTGCTCAGATGATTTCCTCCTGCTCTAACCACCAGCCTCTCCACACCCTGACAAAGGGCTGGGTTCAGCACTGGGGGCTGAACTTCAGTCAGAGCTGCTGCGTTTCAGGAAGCCTGGGTGCTTAATCACTGGTTCTGTATGTACTGGGGTTTCGGCTGAGGGAACTGGTTTATGGCCCTCGATGTTGTAACACCAGCTGGCTCCAGTAGAACAGGTTGGACTTTCAATGACACAAAGAACCTGACATTTTAATGGTATCCTATGGAAATTTTCCTTCTTCAAGAAATCGTTTCAGATGGAGTCTTAGGAAGACCAGCAGGTATTTTACTGCATCTTTCTGGATAAAATGTTGTGGTTTTGGATAGCTATTTTGACTAAAGTCATCTAATAATGTTTGAACACAGCCACAATACATCAAAACCAGTGTTCTGATTTATCATAAACACTTGTGCATTTCTTGGACTTTCTGGTCTGCCAGGTTAGCTTCATATATTGTTTTATATGTATAAAAGTGATAGTTAGCAAGAATGTACTGAAGAGCAGCAAGTACTAGCAATACCCCAGTACATAATTTAAGCCTAGCTTCTCTATTCTTACTTGAACAACCTCATTAGCTTCAGTTTTATCCACAGCTCATCTTGAAGAATCAGTTTCATTATCAGGCTGCCTGCAATAGTCACTAGCTGTAGCAGTTTCATTCTAGCAACTTACAAGACTTAACACCAGCAGACTTACATCACCAAAAAAAAACAACACAAAACTCAAGTAATTTGTATGTGCCTTTTCAGAGCTCAGTTTTCAATTCTTATACAATTACACCATGAACATCTCACAACATTTCCCTTTGAAACCATAACCTGGAAACATTAAAAATAGTCAAGAAACCTGAAGCCCACCCAAGAGCATCCAGACACTTCAGAAAATTGTGACTTGGCAGTCCCCATCAGCTCAGGGTTACTCCTTGGTTCAGGCAAGGCATTTTGAGCTCACTGGTCCTCTCCTTTAACTCTGGACCGAATGTCTCAATGTAAACCCACTGGAGGAAGCCAGATCATTCACAATTTTCTGTTTCCAATGTTTGAGGTATACAGAACAGATGCAAACCCACAGCACTACACCAGCTGGAACAGAGTAGAACCCAAAGTCACTAGATCCTTGCCTAGTTAATGAGATTTACCTTTGAAGAAGTGTTAGGTCTAGGATTTTGGATTGTATTATATATTTATATATATATAAATATATATATGTGTATATATATAAAATAAGATGTCACATTCCCAACACCAAGTCAGTTTCTTGTTTTTGGAAAGTGGTTAATGCGGGAGCAAAAGATGCAGTGGTTAAAATGACCCAACATCCCCAGAAGAAATGATATGAAGAACAAGGACATTTTGGTATAAAGTTAGTAGTCAAATTCTCCAAGGACGTCTTTTGGTTTTGCTTTTTTTTCAATTAACAGCCAAATATGGTTTTTTAACCACCTCCTTGATCTAACACTTAAATTGCCAGCATTGTCCAAATTAGTGTAATTTTTTTTTCCTGTAACGTCACTTGGTTCTTGGCTACTAACCTTTCATGTTACTCTTGGATTTGTCAGTTTGCTTGCCTGTGGGGGTTTGGGCTTGCTGCCCCTGCCCACTGGAAGAGGCTGCCTGCTGTGCTGCTTTCTGCTTTAACATTGTCCAGTCGAATGTGTAGTCATATTGGTGGTTCAAGGTCCTAGAAAGAGAGTGAAATACTTTAACACATCATAGCTTCCTTACTGCTAATACCAATCCTTTGCTGAAACCCTAGAACTAAAGGTTAACTCCTTCTGGATGCTTAAAGGCTTTTGTAACCTAAAAGAATTCCTGAAGCAAGCCCAAATACCATCGAGCAGTGTTTTCATCACTGTTTATACAAAGGTCTGCCTTTGTAGCAGCATTATTTCCTCACAACCCAGCTTACCTATTTACCTGCACTGAGGTACTCAGCTTTTCTTTCTTTTAATACACAGTTTTAAGGACTGCAAGACTATAGAATAAAAATTGCTCTGGGTTCCAGAAACCTGGAGGGAGACTCTTGGGAGATCAGTACCAGCTCTTCTTTTGACAGATGCTGTTCACTCTACAAGGCTGAATTTATGTTCTGGTTTCTCTACCAAACAGCACTATTCCCCTCCACTGAATTCCATCCTTTGAGCACCACTATTAGCCCCATCACCAATCTCCAAAGTTTCAAATCCATCTATTGAGGAGTCCATTTTTAATGCTACCTGCAACAGAACTTGAAGCATGGGCTCAGGACTCTAGCATTAGTGGTCAGATTATGCAACACAAAACCAGGAGAATCTTTTCCTTCATGTTTAATATTTAAAGGACCTAAAAATATTGTTCAATAGCTTTTTGAACTCTGAAATGAAAGTAAGTCCCAGAAGAACTCCCTACACCTCACACACACGAGGCAGCTTTCTGCAGTGCAAATCCCACACAACAGTTACCAACTGGTAAAGCATTGACAGAATTCCTGTATTTTTCCACTTTGAGACTGACCTGAAAAGAATACGGAATAATTGCCTCAGATACATGTAATCTGGTGCCTCTTCAAAGCGCAGGCCACGACAGTAGTTCAGATACATGGCAAATTCTGCAGGGAATCCCTGTAAATCAATAGTGTTAATCAAACCACAGCTTGCAGCAGAAAGCTTCTAACAACCCTGTAATAAGGCAAAAAGCTGTATTTCTGTCTATAATGGCAGATAATAACTGGCTGAAGATTCATAAGCGTAAATTCCACAGAGCCTCTAGTTATTCATTTATACTGTATTTCAGAAAGTGGATTTGATCAGCAGGTCCCCAGGTACACATGCCTTCCCCAGAATTGTTACCTGATGCGTGCTTCACAACCACAAGTTCTCTACCACCAAAACCTTTAACACACAGCGTATTTAAAGCACTTTATTCACCCTAGTTAAAACTAGTTCTCATTAACTAGGTCTCTGAAATTAATGACTGTCTCTTAAAAGATTCCATTCCTTGTTTCCTTGACAATCTACTTCAGCATACTAGAAGCAAGGTCAGTTACTACTAGTAAGTGCGAAGAGTTGAACCATGAAAATCTCCTTCAGAGATCCTCTGCTTTATGTACCTGTACATTGAATGCTATACTAAAGCCAACATATAAACAGGTAATAGCATACAGCAGTGCTGTACTGCAAGAAAATGGAGTATAACAGTTCAGCACTCTGAAAGATGCTGTCAGACTATAAGGGTATGTAAGTGTGCATGACTAGAAAGTGCAATCATTGCTGCTGCTGTTCTATGTGCAAAGACTACCACATGTTCAAGGCCCTTTGCTAGAAAGTATGTGGCTGCCACAGTTCAAGACCCAAAAGTATACTTTGGGTCTTCAGATTTCTCTTGAACTGTGGCAGCACTGGAAAAACATTCTGACTCTAAAGGTCGTTTGGGGTCAGAGGTATGATTGGAAATAAAGAACACAATATGAACAATCTTGAAGAAGCAGAACCAAGTGCATATAAGCAAGCTATACAGCTCTATCTTGGTTTGTTTTTTATCCAAGGGGACATATCCAGTGTAGAGCTTTCACTGTAGAAAGTTAAGAAATGAGCAAGCCTCACCCAAGAGAGCTGGAGAGCTTGCACAGCTGACAGGCACCAAGAACTGGAATGATGGTGGCATGAACAATGCCAAGAAACAGAAACAATTGCCTGCCCTGTTACACACATTCACAGTCTTGCTGGGTGGCCAAACAAGGCAACCATGACTGCCAGAGAAGTATTATTCAGCAGCAAATACCGTGTGAAAATACCTAATACATTGGCTCTAGTTAAAAACAACACACCAAAACCACCACCCTCCCCCTGCCTAAAGAAAGCAAAGAAGTTCCACTCCACAGTCTGACATCATTTGGAAACTCTTACCTTACACAAAACCTCAACAGGAGTGGACATTTTCTTTTCACTAATCTTTTCATACTTTTGCTTCTTTGTTGCAGCCTGTGGAACATGCAGGTCACAAAATGAGAGATATTGTGCAACAATGGATTAACAACGAGAGTAGCAAAAAAACCCCACCAAACAAAAAACCAAGAACAAAAATTCTTTGGTCAACCATAAGCATTTTGTGAGATCTCCAAGTCCCACACACTTACTGCAGAGAGAATGAAGGTCAATCTGGTATTAAGATTTGGACACAGTTTAATACCATTTGTCGCAGTCTAATGCCTCCATCACATGGCACAGCTCGTGTAGTTCTAGCTGCTGCTTTTGTCCATTAAACAGACCAGACTTACATTTCCATTTGCCAAAGTTCTATTAATTCCCACTCAGCACCCCATTCAAGGGCTGCCTGCGTGTTAGAGCAAGCAGCCATTACGTTCATTTGCAGCTGAAGAGCTCCAGTGTTACACAAGCAGCTTGCCTGTACAGAGACCCTGCAGCTGCAACACCATTTGAGTTACACAAGTCTCACATGGAGGAAGAGTAATAATTAAAACATGAAAACAAATCACTGAAGTCCAGAGAACAGAAGTACTTGCCATGCTTTTACTTGGCAACTATACATGAAAACCACTCGAAACAATTCTGTTGCAGCTACGCAGTTGTGCCATAAACTGGACTGAAGGTATCACTAAAGCTGAACTTCCTACGTAAGAGATTATTTCCATGCTCTCCACTAACAATGTAATTTTCTACTTCCCAAGGGCCTCAGCCTAAACAGGACAATAATAATTTGCAAAGATGATGTAAGCTATTGTTTAGCATAAGTTTTCAGACAGCCAAACAATACACATTTTGCCTGCTGCACGAGAAGCAGAAGGACCCTTTCTTCTACATTCTATAAATATCATGGCCTTGGGAAAAGCCACTTTGTGCAACTGAAGCTTAACATTCTATAAAATTACCCCTCCAGAGCAGCAGGGGAAAGCACCATACCCAAACATGAAAAAGAAGAGGAAAAGAGGGTGTGGAGGGGAAGGCAACTTAGCGTACCTTTAATCCTTGCCAAGGCAGACTGGTTCTGTTAAAGTACATCAATACATAGCCTAGAGACTCCATGTCATCCCGACGACTGGAGAAAGAGGAAGAAAACATCAATTTACACAATTGGACATTTCACACTTGATTCCAAATAGTGCAAGTATTACTTATTTTTATTTAAAGAGAGAATAATTAAGGTATAAAACCTAAGCTTTGGTGCAAAAGAAGGTCTCTAACACAGCTAAGACATCTAGGTGTTCAGGATTCCACTGGCAGGCATGTAAGTCTTCACAAGCAAGAAGTGCTCCTATTCATTTTCCAAGTAAGGAACAGTCAGTAGGTAGTGTGTGTGGTAAGTTTCCATCTGTAGTTACATCAGAATAATTTGGGAAACAAAAAACTTTGGAAAATAAGAATGAAACATTAAATATCTTTCCCATTCAATTGAATAGCTTGGATAGAAGCTGAGGTTTACCTGCAGGAACCACAGGATGAATTGTACAAAATGCATGGCATTTGCTTTAACTTCATTAAATTTTTCCTGAACCTTGCCTCAATACTGAACACCCAGCTCCAGAAGGGCATAATTACTTTCTTTCTCCACTCTTAGAACACCCTGAATTGTCTTTGTGACTTCTAAGACAAGCAATATTTAGAAAGGTGCATGTACCAATATAAGAGCCTCTGTTTTCTTCCCACAAGTCTGTTTCAAGACAGTTGAAGATTTCCACCCATGAACTTCACTGAGAATCTGCACGCAAACTCTCATCTTCAAACGTTTTCTGTACTGCATAGGCTCCAGATCCACGCTTCAGCCATGTGAACACCATTTACTGAGCTACATGGCTTTGAAGGTTACTAGGCCTAGTACAGTTCACTGAAGCAGAAAAAACACTCCATGTTTTTTTTTCCTCTTGGCAAAGCTGCCTCTTCCCAGCTGTGGTAGAATCAGGTTTTTCCTCTGACTGCCCCTCTGCAGCTGGTATCTATTTAAGAAAGGACACAAAACCAACTGCTCTTTCTCCACCCAGCCCTCTTACCAAAAGAGCTGGACACATACTGCTACTGCTTTGCCATCCAGGCACATCTACAAGAAAAGCATTTAAATGGTGGCAGGAAATTCTACACACTTAATGCCTGCACAAGGGCACAAAAGGCTGAGAACAGTACCACAGCTTTTAAGTGGTAACAACCTGTAAGAACCCTGTCAGATCTACCTCCAGATCCTGGTATGAGGAAAGAAATTGTAGGCAATGCTTTATGTTACAGCCAACCCAATACAGGCACTACCAATCACTAGAATGAACAGCCTGTCACCCCCTCAACTCCTGTTCCAGGTCTCTAACCCTCTGGGGATCCAGTTCAGCTATCCCAGAAGAAAACCAGCTTGGCTCCCTAAACCAGTTCACCACTGGCTGCTCTGAAAAACAGTGCTAAGACCACAAGCTCCAACCTGCAAAACTTGCTAATTCTGTTAGAATTGCAGATTTTAATCATAAACAGAATTCAGTGAACCAGTATGGGGTCATAATATAAAACTGCATTTTCCAAGAAGGCAGTGGTAAACTCAGAAGCAATAAAGGGATTAACAGTTTCCACCCCCCATCCAGTTCATTGCTTTTATGTTTAATTTCATGATTTTGTAGTAGGAAACATTTAGTTCTGTAAATCTGTAATGGACATATTACACTGGAGCATACGGAGTGATTTTCAGGACAACACTCCATCACTAAACCAAAACATGGATAACATTGTAAACAGCTCCTTGAGAACAGGAAAACATGTTCTGTAGCAGTCCAAGCACAGCAGTAACAGCTTCAGGACTGGTTTCTCTTTATTACAGGAATATATTATTTGTTTGCCTCACCACTGACTTCATCTAGACAATTTAATGGCTCTTAATATGCACCAAGCTACATGTTAGAACTCCCAGTACCAGCAGAGAAGGTACAAGACCTTGAACTAAATTCAAAAGCATCATCCTTTGCAGCTCCTCCCTTCACACAGCTATTCCCTTACAAGAACAGCTTGGGTTCTATGTACTGACCTCAGAAATGACAAATATTATTTACCTTACTTGTCCCATGTCAAATGGGCTTAAATAACGATGTTGACAGATAATAAAAAAAAACACCTAAGGAAACTTGAGGAAATAAAGCAAAAAGGAAACATGAAGCATTTTAAAAGCACCATGTATTTGTTAAGTTACATGTTCTGTCAAAGTTGACCACTAGAAATTCAGTCATTCTCATGTTGATTAAACTGAAGGACAGAAGCACAGACATTCATGGCAGCTTTAAGTATGTCTAAGTGACCTCAGCATCATGTGACAAAGCCACACTATTACATTTGTACAATATCTAGGCATATAGGTAAGGAAGAAAGGCATCACTTCATGTCTTAAGAGTACCTAACTATACTTCCAATCCATCTGAATGGCTATCTACACTGGATTGCTGCTAGGGCACTGAAGTAGCAATATGCTTTTGATCCAGATGATTAAAGTGTGTCTGTTGATTAAGCAAAGCTCAAGCACATAAATATATATACACACGTGTGCGTATACACACACACATACAAAGCCACTGTGATTGTGTATACCAGAAACCAAAATACAGTGTGAGTGAAGTAGAAGATCTTTAAGTCTTGCTTGCAGGCAAAAGGACAAACAACAGTTGAAAGGAGAGTGAAAAAGCAGGACACAAACACCAGCTTTAGAATACTGCTGGCTACAGAGCTGCACCTCAAGCCAATCAGCAGTGGCACCAACAGGTACCAACACAGGCAGGAAAGTGCACCACTTTATTTGTGAAGATCCTCTGACAGATCCACATGGAAGTACAGTTTATCCTTTAATAAAAAGGAAAACTGTATGGAGAGCACCCACCTCATGCCTGCAAGACTTAGTCTCTTCAATAAGAGAATTAGATGCTTGGATTTTTTTGCCCTATCCTTACACAGATAGCCAAAAAGAAAAGCATTTGCAAAGGGATATATATATATATATACATATATATACATATACATATATATACACACACACACACTTCTTCATATAACATTAGTTCAGACACTTCAGAAGCTTACAAATACGATCATCTTACAGCCTTCAAAAGCACAGCAGTAATATCCTTGAACTCACCTCTGCTCAATGCCAAGATGTGCATTGATACTGGCATATCGAGCTGTGCCAGTGAGATTTTTGTCTTCTCTGTATGGTATGTGTTGCCTTGTCCTGTTGTCCCGGTACTTTTTGGCCAAACCAAAGTCAATAAGGAATAACTTAAAGAAAAATGAAAACAGATTATATTCCTATGCAATGCAAGCAACCCCCAACCTCTTTCACTAGACCTTAGTTACATTTTAAGACATCCACACAATGTAACAGCTTACAGTTACAGAGGAAGCAAAGTAACAGTGCAGTGTCACAACTAGCTTTAACTAGCCAGTTAAAACAACTTCATAGTGAATTAGTTCAAGCTTTTTCTCAGTCCAGTGGGATAGATTAGACTGTGCTACTCAGCATCTGTATCTTAGATCTACAACTATCTGAAGCTGCTACAGTAATTTGTATCACATTAGCTCAATAACTACAGTGCACAATTTAGGAAGGAAACCAGTATGTGCAAAAGCACACTTCACAAAACCCCATTCACGCTAGCGCAGTTTACACATACAGAGAGTTAATGGCAGCTCAGCAGCTTAATGCAATGAATGCACATTCTGTATTCTTCTCCAGGTTTCAAAGAGCACTGGCCATTCTGCAGAGCATAAGGCCAAAACCTTCAACAGCAAACAAGACATCTTGCTTTCAATCATATGCTCATTTTAAGACTACCAGAACACTATCACAGCAGCATGACGCACTTGCTGATGACATTAATACAGGCAGGAAGCTAGAGCCTAGTATCTGGAATCCAATTTTAGTCTCTAATAATCAAGCTTGTCCAATGGTTTGTTATTTAACAACAACTGAGTGTGTGTGCTGTTATTAGTGTGTAACAGCCAGCCTACCTATGAAGGTTAATGCAGACTGTACCTTCTTGTGACAAGATTTCAGGACTAGGCAAAAAAACCTAAGGCAGAAGTATGTAAGGAACACTTCAAATTCTAGCAATCAGTCCTGTAGCTACAAATCATCAGGCTGAGCTCCCAGTTCTAACACTGGATTAATGCTACAGGATCAGGGACTAGAACTCTTCCAGATTAATGAATACTGACAAAGTAAGGGATGAGGGAAGGCTGGATGGAAAGGTGACAAAACATTCAAGAAATTCCCAGTAAAAACCTAATCATCTTAAAGGTGATTCTAGAACAGAGGAGGCAGCTTTAAATGCAAACAAGCACTGGAGATTGATATGCAGGTACACCTGCATCCAGAACTGGAACAAAGGGTCCCTCTGGCACACTGAAATGCTGTAAATTATAAAGCGACACTCAACGTGTATCAAAGACACTGAAAGACTGAAAGTTTCTGAACTGCATGAAAGGTACATCCTAGAATTCTGGTTAAAGATTTTCTAACGGTGATAGTCTCGACAAGAGAAACAAAGCTAAAAACCTCCTAAACTACCAATGTCAGAGAAGAAAACCTTGAGCTGAAATCTTGCCATGATTTACATTTAGCCACAAAGCACATTTGCTGTTCTGGTGAAGGTCACCCTGAAAGCCCAAAATGCTTAGAGCAAGAACATGTAAATCCAAGTTTTTATATCAACTACACTGGTCAGTTCAGTAAACTGAGGGTCTTGGTAGCTGTGTCACTGCAACAAAGACATTAGAGGCAGTTACTCACTCAGCATGAATGGACATGTTCTCCAGCTACCAAGCAATGAACTAGGTTGATACTGAACTCCTAATGCAGATAGTACAAAGCTCCTATGCAATTACTGTACTGCAAATGCAACTTTCTTAGAAGCAAAGGCTGAGCTCAAACGCAATCCCTTATCTTCTGATTAAGGCTTTCTTCTGATGTATGGTTTGCAACAGTTACTTTTGCAGGGCCTCTGCCCCTTATTTTGAGCAAAATACTGTGCCTTGAGAATGGAAAACCAAATGCAACATTAGTTGGAATATCTTCACTGCATATTTAGCTACAAACTCTTTAAACAAGTCAAAGCCTTCATGTGCTTTCTGTCATCCTGGTGATCTTGCAGTTAATCGTATGAAGTGATAAAGTCACAGCTCATGAATCAAAATAGTTAACACTGGAAGTGTGCCTCACAGACAAATAACTGGTGTCCAGCCCTGTTTAGCACAGTAATGGTAAGACTACTTTCTTCAAATAACTTACAAATGATGCTCTGCCTCTTCCCTAGTTTCTACAAGCTCTCAGTATTAGACCTGAACAAGGAAACTCTGCATTTTCTCAAGAGCTATGGGTAGGACCCCTAAGAAGAGAGGAATCAATTCAGCAACGCAGACCTGTTTTACACCAGTCAAGCAACTGGATATTATTTACAGCACTGATTTTACTGGGGAAGTTTACTCTGTTCCCTTGCTTGGGGCCATTCTGTACTTCCCATTCACGACGAGCGGAAGGCAAAGCAGCAAGTCCATCTTGCAAAGAATTAAGTTGGAAGACACAGCTTGATCTGGATGAGCACAGAATGTACTGATGCCAGCCAGCAGGAACACAGACGTATTCCCACAGATAACCTCATACCACCTTAATTCTGTTTGTTGCATGGTCAGCAGGAAACTGGAGAAGTAGGGCAAGATTTCTGCCAAGAGCAACTAGAGAAGTAGATCAAAGTCTCTGGCTCAACTGATAAGAAAGTCTCAGAGGCAGACAACAGAAGCCTGTCAGCTTGCCTATAGCAGTGCGCTGCCTGGGATTTAATACATGAAGGCTATCACTGTGGAAAGCTACGGACTGATTCTATGGCCAAACTCCTGAGCTATGATTCATACTCAGCAATTTCCAGCTGTCCTGCTACAAACTGGCATATGGCTTCATTCCTCTCCAATTTATCTTGTCTTAGAGAGTCAGGAGTAGTACATTTAGCACTACAAGATAAACCCATGCTTCTCCATGACATAGCCTATCGGAGTAATTTCATTTTATAAGCACAATGGATGAAAACAGGAGTCCTCAATACACATTTGGAAAGATTTTGAACAAAAACTGCAAGGGAAGGAGTCTGGCTGAAGCAGTAAAAGAACTTCTCCACATGCATTCAAAGGCATTGCAGGAACCCTACAGGAAGGCAAGCAGAGAGCCCTACATAGAAGCCCCACTCTTTCACTAGGGTGACACATCTATCCTTCAACACATTGCCTTTGAGTTTTAAAGGGCAAAAATACAACCGTGCCTGCATGTGAAATCAAGCACATACATTTCGCCTTTTTTAATATCCAGTTTAGAAATAATTCCACCATTTAAACAAGCGCCACAGGGAAACATCTTAGTAATGTTACATGTTTGCCAAGTATGTCTGAATAATGCCAACATAAGAGGTGCTTTTGCAAGGTCTACATTCTCCAGAAAATAAAAAAAAAGGAAACAAAACAAACCAAAAAAACAAAACAAAAATAAAGCACATGAATTTGGGGTTGAGGTTGGAATAGGAGACAGTTCAGACCTGGTTTAATCCTGAGAAAGATGGGTCCTGAGAAGTACTAACAGTCATGCTTCTTTTCCTCTTCCCCACTGGAGATTCTAAACACTGAACAAACAATAGAGGGTGGCAGTGCATCAAACAGTATTGCTTACATTGCAACAATGGCCGGCGCAGACAGGCAACACCGAGGCGTTTGAGAAAGAACAGGGTAGCCAAATGCCATCCTTCTTCCACCAAGCACTGTAGTTTGCAAAAAACCCAGCTATGTTCACATTGAATTTTTAGGGTTTTTTTTAAATATATTTTTTTCCAAGGAGAAAATTTGGAAGATGTGACAAGGTCAATTTGAACTGTGAGCCACTCCAACATGGCACTGCCTTGACCACGGATAGCAATGGTGACATTTGGCTCTATTAAAAAAGGAAATTGGAAGTTTTGCTTACAAAAGCAGCCTTTTGTTCCACAAACTGCCCTTCCCCCAAGGAAAATGTAAATCTTCAGTAAGGAAGAGGTAGAAGGCATTTAGTCACCTTAAAGTTTACTTTCATAAGCATGCAGGGCTGATTTCTAACAGAGCTAAAGATTCATCTTTTAAAGGTGGGAGCAAAATTTCTCCCAATCACTCAATTCAAATTTGGAATTGAAAAAAAATATAAAAAAATCTTTTTTTTTCTTTAAATTTAACTGGCAGGAAGCTACTGGAACAAGATTACCATGCTGTTCTAGTCCTGCTGGATGGTTTGCTTTAAACTGGATACAGTCAGCTCTAAAAAATCCCAAACTACACTTAGTTACAACAAAGAAACAAGGTCACTACTGTATGGTGGCAAGCGTTCCCTACATAAAGCACTTGGTTCCAAACCGAAGCAACCCATTCCTCAGTTTGCTCATGTAAATCTATCAAGAACTATGTCCCTGATCTCTATAACCCTGCAACAGTAAAGCAAGCCTATGCCCACAGACTGTTCACCACCAAATCATTGTGTGGCTCCCCAACTAGGCTACTAATGGGAAAAAGATATAAAGGTTTACAGGCAATTTTGCTTTTCATTTCAGTTGATGCAAATCTAATGTGTTCCTCCACTAAAGTAAGCACAGCAGCAATTTCTAGGCCATTAATCCACATCAAGATGAACCAGAGTGCAGCAATGCCAACCTAGCATGACTGTGCAGAAGTCTGGAAAAACGGCCCAAAAGAACAATTGGAAATCAGAAACTAAAACTAGAACAAAAAAAAATAAAAATCAAAGTTTTCAATTTATCCTCTAAGTCATGCCAGAAAATTCAGGAGTGTAACTGCTCAACACAGCAGAGAAAAATAGAGCTCTACAGAGTGAAAGTATGAAACTTGGGAACAAGCAAAGTTTAACAGCAACAGGATTACATAAAAAATGCCTTTCAGCTGGACTTACAAGCTTTTCCAACAATGGTTGGATCTAAACATTCAGTGCACTGCACCTCTTCAGACAAGAGCTGTTATCTCATGTTAATCAAGTTTTCCCCTTCTAATGTTCATGGCCCTGAAGTTGGCATTCATACAGGCAAACAAAGGTAAACATTTTAAATACTAGTAGTGCCTAAAGAGATGAGACATTCTCGAATGGCATATAAAGATGACAAGTGGGAATCTTGCTTCCAATAAACAGCTTGATCACATACATTTGTCCTGAAGTTAATTTCTATTAAGTAGCATGCTTAATGCATTGCCAATGCTGCCTGTCTGCCCGAGCTCGACACACAAATTGCAGGATTAAGCATATTTCACTCAAGAGAACTACAAATAAAATTAAAGTTTTCTTCTATATAAGGTTTTCAACAGGAAACATGCACTTCTGACTACATTTACCCATCCAAACAAGTACAACCTCAGGCCACCCCCCTCCCCTCCTTTTTTTTTTTTACCCCCACACAGTAAATTGAGCAGTTTTTGTTGTACAACATATTCAGGTACTATACAGCTTCACAGTTTTCTATCAACATATCTGCCTCATTTCATTGATTATAAAGGCAATTTATCTATTAGTTGTATCTGATGGCTGAAGACTCTCTTTACCAGTCTGTCATTGCAAGATTTAATGCCCTGATGACTGGCAGGTCAGGAGCTCCCACACTGGTATGAATTCTTTCCATCCCAGGAAGTCAGCCCCAAAGCCAAAGGTAAGTTTCAACTTTATCATTGAGGAGAAAAATGCTATTTATAACAGTTATCTGAATAATGAAACTCCATCACTGAGAGAAAAGTAGTTAAATATTCTCTAGAGTTAGTTTATCATCTTGTTGCAAGATTATTTCTAGGCTTGCAATCAAGTGCATCTGACAGGGTGGGCCAGAGACATGTATGCCACTGCATTTGGAAGCAGACAGAAATCCAAGTTCTCATGTCAAGAATATGGTTTAGCATCTAAAATATCAAATTTAGCAATGAGTGTTAAAAAGGTTGTGCAGCTTGAATCAAGTAACATGCCATTCCCTTTGGATCTTTAAAACAAAAAGCATTAGACTAACCTTATTACAGTGACGCCCAATACCCATTAGGAAGTTATCTGGTTTAATGTCTCTGTGTATAAAATTCTTTGTGTGCACATATTCAATTCTACTGATCATCTGTAAAAAAAACAGCAACAAGAGAACAGGTAAGATTTCAATGAGAGCAATACAATTCACTTAAACCTGCAATGGAAGCATGAATTTTTAGTGTTACCTTCCTCTGCAACTTGTGTATTTGCTTAATGAAAACCAAGTCTTGTTTTTATGCCGTTCAAATAAATTGGGGGGGGGGGAGGGTGGGTTCTATATTAAAACTCCATAATATTTGTCAGGAAATAGCAGATTAAATACCTGAAACTACTTCCCAGACATTCATGTTCTAGCTATAGTGACCCATTAAAGAGTAATTTCTCTTACTTCAAACAAAGATCTTCTATACCTGCTACAAGACAATTTTAAAGCTCTTTCTCTCCCCCCTGTCCCAGTTACTCGTTCATCTGGTTATTCATTCATCCATCATCAAGCATCACTCTTCCAGGTAACAGTTTTCACAGAGCAAGCGAGAACTTGATTGTGGCCCATAGTGTCATATATAGGCTGATCCAGGAGTGTCAGCAATGAAGACTCAAAGAAACCCTGGCAAATCTGCATCATCATAAGCAGTCATGCAGCTTCCTGTGCATGAGATCACAACACAGGCATTAACATAGTGCAGCTTTCCAGCCACTACAATACCCCTCACACAGTCCACAGTGAGTTGAATCGTTACACCACCATACCCTTGACAGGTGTTCTATGGGACCATGCCCTAAAAGCCAGTTCTGTGCAGAGATACTATACATCCCACCTATGTTTCCCAGATGACAACTAATTAGTGTTTTATCATCCAAAGGAATACTGCATAAAAACTAGAGGTTCCCTGAAGATGTTCTAATACTCAGACTCCAGGATGTTATAGCAGGCAAATGGCTTTCTAAAGACAGTGTACTACTCAAGGCATCTGAGAACAGGGACAGCTGACCCTGTCTCCATACAAATGCCGTGAACTTCTTTGGCCAAGAGCCTGGGATTCTACGAGCACCTGGCTAAGTGACAATTCGGTATAACATCAGTTATGAAATATTAGATGAAATTTAAACCACCACTGAAAATTCAATGGCTGTCTATTTCAAATGCTCTCATGTACTCACATGACCAAGTTGAAAAAGTATCAATTGCTAGAGAAAGACTTAACAGACCTCAATTTTACAGGCCCTGATTAAGTCTGAGGTAGAGTGGTATCTCAACTAACAGCTTTAAGAACTGCCTTTAAGCACCACAACAACCAAACCAGTATTCATTAGCTCATGGTCTGGTACCAGAAGTTACAGAAGGTTGTGAGTGCACAGTGAGATTCAGTAAGAACCCACATGCTTCTATGCTGCCCATCAGGTTTGCACTGAACCAGATCAACCATAACTGAAGTCTGTTTCAGACCTTGTATCACCATCCCCATGGCTGATCCTGGCTGATACATGGGTGACCCATGCTAGTCTCAACACTTTATATTAAAGTTGCACTTGTTAGATGTGCAGCATTAAGGAGGTGGTATCTGTGCTGCCATGTTCCCATGCTGCCCACGTTCATTCTATATGCCACAGCCAGTCACCATTACTTCACTCCTATGTGGGTCAAGTCTTCACTTGGCTATATACAACACTAACATGTTATTTAACCTTCTTAAGAATTACCATGTTGCAGAAAATACTTTCAGGTTTTTTAGTTCCTCACAGCAAGCTCTGTACACACCTGGTCTGCTAACATAAGTACTGTTTTCATCGTAAACCTGCGAGAACAGAAGTTGAATAGGTCTTCAAGGCTGGGACCAAGAAGATCCATAACTAGAACGTTGTAGTCCTTTTCTTGACCATACCACCTGCAACGAAGAAAAAGAGAATTAGCAGGAACCCTAAAGCAGCCCAGGATACCACTAACCCTCTTTGCTGCAAGGGCACATTACTGACTGATGTTAAATCTTGAGCACTAACTAAAAATTAAGGCTTGTAGAATTGTATTTTTCCTGGAAACAAAGTCTGAGGACAAAACAGGACACACAAATTGGCAAGTGTGCGCACATTTCTTTTTCCCTGAAGAGGAAACACTACACTTCAGCAGCAATTGAAATACCAAACACCAAAATCAAAATGCAATCAAAGCAGAAGCCATTACACATCATTACAGTGATGCGTGTACAAAGTCTGAGCTGAAACTCATCTGCAGGACTCCTTATGCTCCCATCAGTTTCCTGCATTATTTAACTCCACATCCTTCAGGCTTTGTTTTCAGGTAATTTCTCTGCAACAGGCTAAAGCAGCTCATGCAGTTAACTCTTCATTCGTCCAAATTTAACAAATGGCAACGAAGTTCCAGTGTCCTTTTAAGCAGGAAATAAGGACTCTTTCATCAGGTTTTCAACATTCCAAATGGAAAAACAGTGTCACAAAAGCAAAAATACAAATGCAATAAAATATAAACTGCAGCCAGGCTGTGATATCCACCCTGAAGCGTTTGATGTATCAATTCAGTGCAAAAAACTTCAATGTTACCAATGCGTGAGGACAAGCAGGCAGCCTCACACACCTTCCTTTCAATCCGTGTCTAGCTTCCACCATAGCACTGTTTTATATTATCTGCAACTGCAGATAGTATTTCACCACCTAAACTACCCCTGAGAAGACCTGGAGTCGCAACCTTGACTTCTGTATATTTAAGCCGTGAATTTCCATACTTTGGCCACTGAAAGACATAACCTGATTATTAATCTCTATGATCCTCTTGTACATTCCAGATACCTACAGTTAAGTGAGAGGTGCATGTGAAAAACTGTTTATGAAGCTCTGCTGAATTCTAATACTTTGTTGTAAAGATTCAACATCTCAATCAGAAGTGCATTTTGCCTTTCCCAGGCACCCAGTCCTAGTACCAGCAGTCAGGGGATAACACACTGACCAACTCTTCTCCTGGGAGAGTCCTGAAGTGCCAACAACAGGGGTGCAGAAAAGATACAACAAGATTAGACCCCATAATAAGAACATGCAGATAAAAAAATAACAAGTCTCAGCTCAAACACAGTGGTAGCTGGGGCTTAGAGATGTGCATAGACATTTTATTTCCACTTTAGGCAATGACTCCAGGAGGCTAATACACAGTTGTCTGGAAAAGAGTTACACTAAAAAAGCCAACAAATTCCTTGGTACTCACAGGATTCCAAGCTTTGCCAGGGTAGTAGAGTCAAATGTTTACAAAACTGCAGAGAAAAGACTCTATATTTGGATTTGCTTCAGGAACTACTGGCCTGTACCTTCTAGTAGAAACCTCACACTTTGTAACGCATTGTTGTACATCTGATAAAAGTTGAGTATGAGCCACAGCTCACATATATTGTTTTACTGGTCAGTGTAGGACCCTTATTCATTCCATATATCAAGAAGGGATGTAGAAAAATGTATTCTGAAAGCAGTCAATAATGACAAATGACATGTCAATAAAATAGTTTTCTCCAAAATGTTAATGACCATACCAATACTGTAAGTACTATTCACCAGGTTTTGCCATCTAACAACTCACTGAATGTACTATTATATACAAAAAAACCAAACAAACTAACCCTTGCAAGTGACTCAAATAGGAAAGCATGCTGATGGTATTATTTGATGAAGCCTGTAAGTTATGGAGAGGTTAATGTTCACACTGCAACCTGACACCGAGCCATGAAACATACACATTTTAAGACCTGCCTAGGGCCCTTTTAAGGACTGGTGAGAAGGAGTTTGAACTGCAAGAGTAACCAAGAAGAGTCTTCTAAAAGTGCAATGCAGAGGTGGAGGAAAGAGTCAAAATGAGATGCTGTTGAGAAGTTTAGCCATCTCCAAACCAGATTCAGTTCAAGAATTAGTGACTACGCCTGTAAATCTACTTCCTGGTTACTATCAGCCACCTATGCAAATGGCTGAGTAGTTTTGACAAGGCTCTATGAACAAATCCATAGGTCACAGTTGAAAACTTATTATCTAGAGTGATAAAAACTGGACCACATGCCCTGCCTTGTTATTCTGTCACACGGAATTTAGGTTTATTGTGAAAAAGTCTAAAGAACAATGAGTAAAATTGAAGCTTTCTAAGAAGTAAATCAAGATCTAGATAAAATATTTTCTTCAAGAAATGCAAGTCCAATACTGATACTGAGTGTAACTGTTTAGCACAGTAATGGTTCAGTGCCCAAGAGACTGCAGTACAAGGGAAAAAGATCAAAAGATCAGTCTTCAACCAAGCTAAGAAAATTTAGTTACAGCATCACAGAAAAAGCGAAGCTGATGAAAAGGAAGCCTACCCTGGGAGCTACATTTTAAAAAGCATTTGGTTCCTCTATAGGGATCTCTGCTTCGTAAGTGCAGTAATTCAGGTTGATTGCACAACCTCCATTTGGCCTACTTCTACACATGCACAAGAAAACTTTAATCTCCTGACCATTCTGCACTGCTGGAATGCAGGATCAGGTCTGCAAGACAAAGAAAGAAGCCTGGCCCTCAGCGTCTTATTTTCATGTTTACCTGCCTGTAATTCCTCACAGGATTCCTAACTACTGGCAACTGACACTTCTGCTGGGGTATTGGAGTAACCTGTACTTTATTTACTTTGCTAACACTGCAAGTAAGTTTTCATTTCCCTTGGAACACTTCCAGGGAAAATGGGATTAAGAAGTAAGGCTACATCACGTCCATTCAGTCTTGTAGCTACTACTACTGGCAGCTCTAAGTAAAAAAATGCCTTGGCTCTTCTTAGTAAACCTTGGATATAATGATACATAAGAGCTTGGCAAGTGCTCCTTACTCCCACATTCGCATAATCAATGTAAAATGGCATCAGCACAGGTTTTGGATGAGCACAGATTCAGAGCACTTTGTTTCAGTGCTCTGTGTGTGTGGTTTTTTGGGAGGGTTTTTTTTGCCATACTGCCCAGTAGTGTTAAAACCTGCACGCCAAACTAGTGTCTCAAAGAAAAACCCAGTTGTAATACTGCATTTCTAATAATGAAACTTGGATTGAACTACTAACATGAAGGAATTATGCCTACAAGGCCCTGGGCAACTATGACAACAGTATCTGTGTCCCACATGTTTGTTTGAGCTCCATAGACTCTTTTTTTCTTTAAGCACACTTAAGTACTCTCTAATGCTAAAGCTGCTGAAGCAATAGCAACAATGCATTTTAAGCAAGGAGCATTTTGGAGGGGAGTGGAAAATGGAAGCAAAAGATTAAACAACTTGACAGTTCACTTTGGGTGGGTATTTCAGATTGCTACATACAGTGTATTGCTTTGAAAAGAAAAGCTAAACTACTAAACTAGGAAAACTTATTATTTCTCTAATTCATTCCCATAGTGCTGTATGTCCTACTAGGACATATTCCTAGAGCGAGTTTTGATTCTGTAGCACAGGTCCATTTATACCTACTTACATCAAAAAACCCCACACAACGTAGAGATTATTAGTAGCTTTCCTGAACAGTAGCAGTAAATGAACTTACTGAAGAGCAAACAAAACATTAAGACAATATTATTATGAAATGCTAAGCATTGCCCTTGAACTGGTAACATCTGATACAGCTGGTAGGTAACAACACTAGGCCATATTCAAGCTGTTAGGCGTGCCCAGGCTCATGCAGGCATGAAAATGCTTCGTCACTCTCCCTTGCCTCATCTGTTTAAAGCTACAGATCAGTGAGAATACAGTAAATATCCTTATATCTGTCAATGTTCGCTTAAACATTGAACAGTGACCTTCACCTGACTTCAGCAACTTCTCTACTTTGAAAGGCCAAGTCTCACCACATCAACAGGTTTCCAAACCATGTGGTTTAGCAGCCACACACACAGAGCTCAAGTTCTGTAACATCCTCAGTATTTGTAGCTCTGTGCTCAACAACTGAGCCACATGACAATGTCATTTGAAAGGATTCAGCTTCCAGCTCACATACAGTACATTGGGGACAATGCCAGCTCACATAACAAGTGAATTATCTGAACTCATGCGGGGTGGGGTTTTTAAGTCCCTTGACTAACCTTCAGACAAGCAGGTGAAGCACTGATGCACCTCTAGCACTTGGTGGCAAAGACTATAGTCAGGTCTACCCAAACCTAAAATCATCCCGTTTTTATAGCTGCAGCTTTCCAAAACTCTATGATGTCCATTTCAGCAACTGCATAATTTTGTAAATAATGCCAAGGACAAAATAAATGTTTGAGAAAATGCCTGTTATTAGCTTGTTGGTCAGTTTGTTTTGTTTTTAATTGAGAGAACATTTCATTCAGACACAGGACATGAAATTACAGGCCCAGGTTCTGACTCCTGTAGTACTTAAACAGCTTTAGTAGAACAGCAGCAGTTTCATCCATTACACTGGCACTTGTAATTGCTGCAGGAACGCAACAAAAACGTCACAATTATCAGAGTGAGAGCTGTTCATGTGATAAATAAAAATATTCAGAAGATTCACATGAAAAAAAATATCTCAAATTCAGATCAAGATGAACTGAATTACCAGTGAACAGCTCTACAGTTCTCAGTAAAGAAAACCCAAATCCCATGGCATTCTGAAGCCATGTAGTAAAGGCACTGCCACCATTAGCATAATGGCACATCATTTGGTCTACAGTTTATTATATACAAACCAAAAAATCAGCTCAATATCGTAAAAAAAAGTGCTCCTACTACCAGGGCAGCTCTAACCAGGCTATTTTGCTTCAATTTAATAAAAGCTCTCTTCAATCAATGCCTTCTTTGCCAGGTAACCTATCCTCCACTAAAAGCTTCTGTCAGCTCCATCACAGACTGTTCCATTGGAGGCTGTGGCTGCTAACCTGGAATTACAGAAACAACTGCAGAAGGTCATGCTTTCATGAGACAAAACATGTCTCTTTGTTCCTCACTGTGAGGAAGTGCAATGCTTCTATGACAAGACCTGAATAGTTCAACTCAAGCCTTTAGACTTACAGTAACCTTTCAGTCACTATAAAAAGAAAAAGAGGCCGATCTGGACTTCTTTGACATTACATAAACTTCTGCCACTTCCCTAATTCCTAGTATGCGACCATATGATTACCCTGTGTAATCCTACACAATTAGCTCCCCAGCACTTGGCCTTTCAAACCACCAAGCAAAAGGGTTCACATGACAAAAACTGAGACTGTCAAAACCAGAGTGGATAAAAAAAGCTGTTAAAACAAAAGGCATACGGTGAACAAGCAAGCTGGAGAGAGCTTACCACTAGAATTACCCGAGATCACCTTATCAGTAAGTTTGACAAGTCAGCAGGAGCATGGGGGTGAATATGCAAGTCTGGAAGGCCTCATGAACACAAAGGATTCAGACATCCTACAGAAATCCAAATGACGCTGAACTGATGCACACTCTAGAACTGTATTCCATTTCTGCAAGCATTAAGTAATTTATACAAAAGTGTCTGAACTAGGCATTAGTCAGATGATGTGACTAAAGAGAAACCAGACGTCCCTATAATCATTTAGTTTTAATATCAGGCATCACTGAAAAATAATAAGCAATCCTAACCAGTAAAAATAAAAGTGTTCTACACAGACTGTGAAGCAATCGGTATCAAAGCTTAGCAGTGACGTGCAAACCTCGTCACCAACATTCAGGAAAGGAAATCCAAATCAACAGGGACAGAAGAGACTTCAAGAAAGATGGGAAATACTGTAATCATGTATTCAAACAGCTCAGCAAGGCAGCTATGAAGTTACACAACTATTCTTTATGGATACAGGAAGAGTGTAACAGGCAGAAGGTTATCAGTAAAAAGAAAGATCAGGGAAGAAATAAATAGGAGCTGACTGCCTATGGATACAAGCATTTATCTAGGAACAGAGGCATGTTCTCTGTCTAACAGTCATAAGCACTGCCGTGCCAGACTAGAAAGTTTTACCACTGCACCTGATCGATGCACAGGAAGAACTGCATGTTGTCCAAAACAGGTGATGGATGTGGACCAAAAGGGTCCCCTCTAGTCCCATGTTCTAGACTTCTCAGCACAGACAACTCTTGACATAATCATGTTTCAAACAAATTGGCAAGTATATTCTGCCTGTTAAAATATACTAATTCGAGTCTTAGCAGATACTGAAGCAACACACACAAAAAAAGTAATCTATCATCCTAAAATCCATGTCTAAATTGAGACATTTTATATTTCTGGTTTTATCTCCCCTGAAGCTGGAAAAGCACTTCTAAACTGTTAGCCAGCTAGAAGTAATATAAATGAACTTAACATAACATGGCATGACTGAAATACTGAAGTAGAATATTTAGCAGATGTCATCTAACGTTAGTTGCCATGGTGAACATGAATTAGGCCACCCAAGCACTAAATAAAGAAGCGCAATGAACACCCTACGCTATGAAGTTAGCTAGGCTCTATAAATAAAATTCTGTATCACTTTTTGTACAGTTATGAGAGAAATATGAATGTGTGAAGTACACCAGCGCAACTCATCTCCTAAGCAATAAGGTCATTTCATCTGCAAAGTATTATTATGTTGCATATATACTTCCATGTAGCTGACTTGCTGTTTTGCTAGCTGGTTTATGAGGTGCATTAACACCTGGTAGGAAGCAAGGAGAAGCTAAGCCAAGTTTCTCCCGTAAGAGTCAGAAGGTTCAATTCAGAAGGTAAAGCCATTAATCCACAGTAGGCACAGGAAATATTGCTGAGATGGAGCATTTCAGTAATACCTGTTCTAAACAGGAGTTACACTGAACTTCTGCAGCTGTTTCTGCAAAGACTGAACTAAGGCAAGGAGAAAAAAGGGAAGAAAAAGAATCAAAAAGGACAACTTCATTTGTTTTCAAACTGTGGTCTCTCTTGGATGCTTCAAAGCAGTCCACAAAGACTGATTAAGACAGAAGTTTAGATTGTTATAAAACATGAAATAGGCTTTGTTTAAAGACATTCGTTCTCTTAATGCCTCTGTAGGCATTAAAATACTCGCTGGCCATTTTAGCCTGAGCTACCAGAACAAGAGGCTTCCTCTTACCTACTGAAGTGCTTCTGCCCTTCAGTATGCAGCCTTAAGTAATAACAGAAGGTTAATTAACATAAGGCTCTATTGCTAGAACCTTCCTCCTCATTACTTGAAGACCTACATAAAAGTACCAGTTTTGGCAAAGAAAGGAAAAGAGAAAACTTCTCAGACTATGTGACCAATAGTTTCAGGATTGTTCTGGGGTGTTTGGTTGGGTATTTGTTTGTTGGGAAGGGCACTGGGGCGGGTGTTGCTTGTTCGTGGGTTCGGCAGGTGTTTTTCCAGTGGTGGTTTTGGGGTGGGTTTTAATGCTGCAGAAAGTTACTGGGAAAGCAGCTCAAAATGAAGGTGTCCAATTTTATTTACAGATTTTTAAGCACTGCTTAAGGAGATCAAAATCTGAAGTGCTCGAGGAAAAAACTGTTGTGAGAATAACCCTAAAGCTATCAAACTTGAGCACATTTTTCCATTACATGCATTACTCAGTGAGATGAATGCAGCCAGAGTCTGTTATTAATACATTTTCCAACATGGCAGTTAGCAATCAGAACAACAAAAACTGTAGATACTTTTGTAGGTGTTTTACCTCTTGCCAGAAACTTGGCAATTCCTTCACTATTCAAAAGATTGTGCAGTGACAAATGGGTGGCAATGCTGAATTTCTCAACATCAAAATCTTCTGCAAGAACTTACTGCATTGGAAAGCTCAGAAATGGAGGGATTTACTCGCTCCCTTTGCAAGAGAATGTGGGAAAAATGTAAGCACTGCCCACTCAGTAGCTTTTGGTTTTTAAATTTCCAAATGACTAAACTTATAAACTATCACTTTGATCAGCCTCACATGCTCTACAGCATCTCTTCAGCCTTGCCCACCCCAGAATACATGAAGTATCTGTTTCATATTCACTAGGTCTTCCTGCTATTAAGTGCAATAAATCTAATACAACACCAATAGCCACAGCTGGTTTCAGCATAGCTGTTTTCCATTTGAAACTGACAATAACAACAACTTATCCCATAATATTGCCAGGGTAAAAGCCTGAAGCCCAGTTTTCTTTTAAAAGTATGTCTGAAAGAGTACATAAAGGTAGAAGGAGATGAGCAAGAGTTGCTAAACACCATAAATGGCAAAAACCAGAAGTGCTGTCACAGGTCATTTGACCAACTGCTTTTGTCAAGACTGCTGTAACAGTTACTAGGAACAAAGCACCACACATCACCAAACCCATTCTGCTGCATTCCTCCAAGCCAGAACCAAGAGTATGGGGATAAAGGTAGATGGTGCACAGTAATAGGATCAGTGTCCAGTTAACAAGATTACAGCTAAAAACGCTTTGTCACTGAAAAAGAGAGGAAAAAAGAAAAAAGACAGCTGGTAGCTGAGAACAATGAGAATAAGCCCAGCAGAATACTGCAGGCTCTGCATTGTGTCCTAAAGGCAGAGCACATTGTTAGAATGTTAAGCTTGGTTCAACAGCTTTTCTGTGAAAAATGAAGGCAATAATTCACCAAAATTTGTATATCGACAACAAATCACAGCTTAAAAAAAAAAAAAAAAAATCGTAACAGTGTTTCTATGAGGCTTTTTGAAACTCCAGAGATAAGTTCAGAAACTCTTCCAGGAAGCAATAAGCACCAAAGTCAGAGACTTGCAAGTTTAAAAGGGTTTAGAATATTCAGAGAATAAGGCCATTCCCATCTCAATTTTTGCTATTTTATGTGCAAACTGCATGTTCTCTTCTAGTGAGTACCACCAACCCTTGGGGGCCCTCCACAACAAGCTCACAGTTGATCCCGCAGAAGCAATATTAAAAATCTTTGAATTCAAAACTGAGATTTTGCTCATTACCAATCCTGCAATCAGCCAGAAATGCCATCAAATCAACCTGATAGGCTATAAAACCAAGTTGCTTGGTTCTGAATTAAAGTGACACTCCAGATACGCTATCTTATCATGACTAAGTTTGCAATCATATCTAAAGGGCAGAATTCAGTTTAAGAACAGGTGCCCAGAATGAATGAGCAATCCATACCTCACCTATGATTTCAGCTTTGTGAGTCAAAGAACCACAGCAGACCACTTAAGCGAGGCAAAGACATATAACACAACTTCTAGTAAGTTGATCTTGGCTACTGCATTACTTAATGAGATGAAAAATAGAGAACAAGTCCCTCATTTTTAAATGATGAATGCAAGATTACAGGCCTCCATTTCCCAGATGGGAAGCACAGAGAGAAAAATGATGCTGAGCTCAGCTTAGCATGACAATATGAAAAGCTTAGAGTGATTTCTTGATTTTATATCAAATGCTCTGAGATGCTGTAGTTTGAAGGTGTCACAGTACAGAAGTTTCTTAAAATGTATCAAGTGATTTTCCTTCAACTTGATTCATCCTTCTACATCCACTGAGCCAAGAACTGCTTATTCCAACTTGACAGCATACCATTATAAAACAATGGTGGAAGGAGTATTAGCAATTACACATGCAAAGTGACCTAAGTGCAAAGTCACACATTCTCCCAGCTCAGCTGCTGTCGAAAACACATTAGAAAAGCTTGAACTGTCCGAAACAATATGGACAGTAATTTCATCTTGGTCTTACTCTTTGTAATCCCCTATTCAAAGATGTATCATTGTTAAGTACCACAGTGATACATCTCATCTGGTCAGTCAACTCCTCCCTCTTAGATTCAGAGAACCATGGATTCTACTTCTACTGAACACATGTAATTTGTAGGAAAACCTGTGCTGGGTACCCTGCTCAGCTTCCTCTTAAAGCAGAGAAAAATAATGGTTGGGATTTCTTCAAGCATCGCCAGATGTCGTACAGGAAGAGGACAACTGGTAACAAAAGCCCAGTCAAAGAACCTGTCAAGCAGTGTCTGATAGATATACATAGATTTCAATGAAGAAGAAGAAAAAAAAAAAAAGCATAAAAATTTTCTGAAACTTTTTTTAGAAAAATATTTGGGGTTTATACAGTGAGAACTTGAAAGTGAAAAACTTTAAGACTTGCTGATGTTATCGAATAGATCACACACACTGAACATCAGAGAGGAAAAATCCACCTTAAAAATGACTTGCAATTGAAGCTGGAAGTAAGAATGTGAGATTGCTTCCAGTATTCCAGCTTTAAATAAAACTCTCTCAGGGTGTTTTCACCAAATCCAAGAACTCAGCAGTTCATTTCTGGTACATAGGAAAGTTGAGAAAATTCCAACTTAGGCCTCATTATAGCACCAAAAAAGAAAAAAAAAAAAAAGTAGTTGAAGAATGCCTGCTTTTCCAGTTCTGCGATGAAACACCTGATATCTGCTGGCTTTGGCTGTTTTCCCAGTTTTCCTTGTTGTAGCATGTAACTACACTGGGATAGCCTTCCAAAACGCACTTTCTAGTCTTCCAGTTGTGAAAGGAAGGCAACCACATTTGAAGGAAGAAAGGAATCTGTAGTCCAAAATGAAGACTAAATCAGTTTTCACACAAGCAGCTCCATGTAAGCTGCAAGTACTCTGATTAATTCAGGTATGTTTGTCCCACTCCTACACCGAAAGGCTGTAGTGAATGAGGCCAGACGGACACAACACCACTGTCTCCTCCACCATACAGCTCCAGTTTACAAGCAGGACTACAGCCAGTTGTGGTTGGGGCAGGCAGGAAAGAGGACAGGGGGAAGCTATTAACCTCAGAAATGCAGACTTGGTTTAGGCTTTGTTAAAATTAACACACGATCTAGAATAAGTCATAATCATAACCTTGCAACAGACCCTACATGCCACTACTCATATAGGTGCAATACAATGAAGTCAGGGAAGGGTTAACAGATTACATGGTATGGTCAGTTTGATGGAAGTATCTAAACTGAAATCATTGCTGCAGCTCAAGGAACAAGATTCCTTTATGCCACAAGTGTATGCATAAGAAATTCTGACTTTAAAACAATCACTAACAAAGTTTTAGAAAAAAATAACTTATTGTACAAAGTCTTTCTGAAGAACACTTAAGTTTCACATAAATTGTTCTGATGAATAGATTCAGGAGTTGGGAACTAATCCAGTACCAACACCTCAATAATGTCAAGAGAAAGAACTCCTCAGAGTCTGCTGCACCAGTGATTTTCTTCCAGATCAGGAAATTATTAACCACCACTGAAAGTTTCAGAGTATGAAACAAGGACCTGCATAAGAAGCAACTGGGAGAGATTCATCTTGGCACTTTAACTGCACGGAAACCCGAGTGACGCATCTGTTGCGGGTAACAGAAAGGGGGCTGCCATTTCATTCCTGGTTGAGGTTCTCAAGCCTCGCAGCACATAACTATGAAAGGAAAAGATACATGCCTGAGCACGTCCCTTGTCCCAACACGAGAAGGGGGAGGGTTAATCACGTCCATCCGCCATTTTCTGAGCGGAGGAGGAAGACATGTTGGAACAAAAAAAAAAAAAAAAAAGCAACAAAAGAAAGCAGCCATTTCCAGAGCCGGCTCCAAACTCCAGCCCCAGCAACACACCAGGGCAGGCCCACACTGCTCCCACCACAATTCAGGAGCTGCTGGACATCTTGCTTTCAAAGCACACTATGTACAGGTAAGAACAGGCAGCAAGCCAGCTGGGAGGATACCCAACTAGTTGTACAGCTTGGAATGGAGTATTCCCCCCCCAACTCAATCCTACCCAGGTAAATCTCCTTTTAATGGTGGTGCCCTGCCTCACACTAACATTCAAAGTACTGGCACATATGAAGGATTCCTACCGTATATGTGGGATGCCAACTCCTCCCTGCAGAATCTTGTATAGCTTGCTTTCATACAGCAGCTGGGGATGTCTAGCCTTCTGAGACTCCAACTTTACAGCAACTTCCTACAGTGAGAGGGAACAAGGAGTCAGAGTGTCCACCAAGCACAGCTTTGCCACTGAGGTTTAAGGGGCACAGCACTTCAACATCCCCCACACAGCCCTGCTGCAAATGCTTTGAGGTGTAATTTTTGTTAAGCTTTCGGTGCTTAATGTCCTGTTATTTTGTTGCTTCTTCAAATAAAATCCGTATGGTGATGATCTGTACATAAACATCCATCCCAGGTCATGAAACTGAGCTGGAGATGTAAAGTCTTCAGATCCATGTAAGTGAGGAAGAACATATGTGGGTGTTTCTTCTTTACAGCTCACAGCCGTGAGGGGGAGGAAAGAAAAAAATAAGAAAAAAGAAAGAGCTGAAGAAACAGGGGATCTTCTTTGTTTCTATTACTGTTGATGAAAATGAGATAAAGTGTTCCCCAGCTGAGAGAGAGGGGGATAGATGATTGGTGAGAAAGAGACGACTTTGGCCACCCATAAAAGACAAAGTATGTTTGCCCACAATGGTGGCCTCCTCTTCCTGCAACACACAAGCGAGCTATGCAGCTGCTGGGTGCGGGACACCACGACCGCACGGCTCTGCCCTCGGGGATGAAAGCCCTCGAGGGGCTTAGCCCCCCAACCCCGGGTTATGCACCTTCGCTCCCCCTCTGGCGAGATGGGGCCGCCACAGGGAGCGATACCGGGAGCAGTGGGGGCAAAACCAGGCCTCGGGAATGTTATCGCTGGTCGCCGGTTCTCCCCGAGGTGCGGGAGGGACCGCGCCGATGGGCCCCAAGGGGGGAGAGAGTGCGAGCCGCCCTTACCTCCCCGTTGGTGATGTTGATCGCCAAATAGATGTCCCCGAAGGAGCCCGACCCGATCTTCCGCACCAGCTTGTATTTGCCTCCGACAATGAACTCGGCCTTGGAGCCGCTGCTACTCGCCATGGTGAGGGGCGGCTGAGGGGCTCGAGGGGGGAAAGAGGGCTCTACCGCCGCCACAGAGGAGGGGAAAGGGACAGGGGAGGGAAGAGAGGGGAGGGGAAGGGGGGCAGAACAAGGAAGCCTAGTCTCCGCTGCTCAGCTCCAGCCGGGCCGCTCAGGCGGGCGCCCCCTTTCCGAAGCTGTGTCCCGCTCCGCTGCCGGGCGGCTCTCGGAGCCCTCCAGAAAGACGAGAAGCGGGACCCGCGGTACTACGGAGAAAGGGAAAGGGGAAAGGGCGCGCTAAGCGAGCCGGGTCGCGGCCGCCGCCGGCCCGTCACTCGGCGGCCGCCGCCGCCGCCATCTTGTCTCGGAGCCGCTGCTCTGGCGGACACAAAATGCCCCCAGCCTGCGGCCGCCGCTTCTTCACCGCGCGGGGCACGCTGGGAGCGAGGCGGGCCGGTACACAAGCCCCGCCCCTCTCGCCTCACCTCGCGGGTGGGGGCTAGAGGGCGGTGCCGCGGGTGTGCATGCGCACAATGCAAGCCCGTGTACTGCGCATGCCCAAGAGCGCGCCCCGCCCTCAAAGGCGATACCAGCAGGTGTTCTCCGCCTTCGCCGTTAAAGGGGCAGGCGACCCCTCTAGGGGAAGGAAGCGGGATGTGTCCTGCTCTGCGTCCCGGTGTCTCTGTGCGGGCTGTGGGGTGCCTCCAGCCAGTAGGAGATAAGGCGGGGGCAGCCCCTGCTGTGACGCACGGTGGGGCTGTGGCAGGCGCTGGTGCAAGGTGCTTATCGGGTCCACACCCGACGTGTGTGCTCGGCAGTGGTGTGCGTTTGAGCGTGAACCCACAGCAGCGCATCTCCTGTGCTGTGATGTCTGCAGGCTGTGGGGCTGAGTGATCGCGGTGCTGGGTGCACGCCACGTGTGCTTCGCCACCCATGCTCGGCTGACACGTCCTGTTTACCCCTCGCACCTTCAGCCTCGGCTCACTCGAGGCTTGAGTTCCTGGCTGCAGTGAGGATTCAGCAGGCGCTGAGGAACCTGTGACCCCTCACACGGACCACACTGCAGGCAGAGGCACCCATCGTGGCCGCATCCCTTAGCCCTGCGGCCATTGCCTTCACACGGCCCTCACCCTTGTCCTCTCCATCCCCACACTGCTGTGACCTAGCAGCTCGTGCTCTGGGAGCTGTGCCTTGCTGTGTGTCAAACCCAATGGAAACCTCCTCCGTTGCCCCCTCGCTGGGTGCTGTGAGCTTTGCCTTTGCAGGAACACAAACCTGTGAGCTCCCGGTGACTCATCATCGCTCCCTGTCAGAGCGGCGGCTTCTGCTGTGCAAGCCTACATTGGGGAAATGATTCAGTCTGCAGGAGAAAGCTCCTACAGGAATGCAGCTCATGTATGTACAAGCAAAGCCTACTCATGGTGTCTGCTTTTAAGGGAAGCAGTAGGAGAAACTGCTTTCCAACTTGCCTGCTTGACACCCAGAGCCATGAGAATAATAAAAAATTGATTTTAAGACTGGTCTATGCACAGATTTTTTATTATTTTTTTTAATAGCTAACTATTTCGGAGGAAAAAGTGGAATGAAGAGGTTCAGGTTAGGACACTGCTATATTGGTTGGAAATCGTTCATAAGAAAGTAAAGGAGTTCTCTGAACAGCATTCACACGGTGGTAAGAGGCTTGTGTTGCACTCACCATGTTGCATTCTAGCTTGGTAAAGGCACTGCGCTACAAACACTTTCTGTCTGCACAAGTGAGAAGAAGTCCTGGCTTGTATCCATCTGGCTGTTAGGCAGCGAGGGAAGTCTGTGATTCGCCTCTGTTTCTTCCTATGGTGGACTCAGTCAGCTACAGAATGACTCCATAGCGAGACACCAGGAGGAATGGAGAGGGAAGATTGGCAGCCAGAAATTCCCTGAACTGCAAATACCAGTTCCAAGTTCCCCGTGTGTTTCAGGGAGCTCAGATCCAAGGGTTTACTACAGGTCTCTAATAAAAATAAAAATGTGAAGGATTCAAAATCAGCCCGGCCTGTGCCAGATGCACCAGAATGAAAATGATGCTCTGAGAGCACACTAGCCTCCAACTCATTCCCACCCCAGTTCTGTCAAGGAGCATTTGTTGAAGCAAGAATATCTGCACCCTTGTCACTCAAAGGGAATGTAGATCTTGTGCGGAGGAGCTCAGATACATCGCACACTAGTTAAGGGGGCTGGAGTTTCGAGGGCAAATGAGGTATCTTTGAGCATCACACTCGTTTCTAAATGCAGAGCCCCTGTGTCCTCAGTTGCCCCCACATGGCTGTTAATGTTGGTTTGCAAACTGCTCAGGACTGATGTGCACTTACCGGCCTTTGGGGTTTAGTTATTTTTAATGGTTGCTCTGGACGGGATTTGAGCAGTTTGGAGGCTTTCGGCTTGAGTCACGTATCCTTGGAGGAGCTGGAAAAACAGGTCTGCAGCTCCTGGTGAGTAAATAGACCATGCATGGGGATGCGGGAGAGCAGGATCTCCTGGGCTATGCAATGCTGCCACCTCCTGCCTTCCGGGGAACATCTCTGTGTCCAAGGAACACTGCTGGTGCTTTGGGACAGAGAACATCGCACAGGACAAGGACTCGCCGAGCTGATCTGGTGCAAACGCACCCAGGCGCGCATCTTCCCTGAAATGTCTGCAGTGTGTCTGCAATCTGGCTGGGTGTCGTGCAAAAAGAGATGGCCAGCAGTCAGCATTTGCTGTCTTTTGTCTTGGTTATTTTTAACATCCATTCATTAATGGGTCCTGCAGGAAGGATGGGAATGGAGAATTCAGAGGAGGACCAGACTAGGCAACGTGCAGGGTGGAGGAAAGCAGAGATGGCAGAAGTCATCCAGCATAAACCAGGACACAGAAGAGAAGAAGACTGAGCAGTGCAGCTGCAGAGCTCCTTCACCCCTGGCCTGGAGCAGTGAGGATACCTATGAACACGGGACTAAGAGTGCAGTGAAAACCTCCACCACTTCCAGCTCTGGCTGCTCCATGAAGGAAGATCTGGGGAGCCCTGTGTGCCAGTGTCCCACCATGTGCCACACCGAGATGACCTCAACCCACTTCCCGTTTTCTCATTCCCATGGCTGCAGAGCACATCTGTTGAATCCTACTTTTCAGATATACATCTCAGCCACTCCAGTAGCACGGAGAGCTTTGTTCCCTTTCAGAGAAGAGGGAAGGTACATACATATTTCTGGGTGGGACAAATTTAACCCAGTGCATGAATAGCGCTATTCAGAGCATGAGATTGGAGGAGACTCTTAGTCTGATTGATCCTAGTTGTCCAGAAGCAGATCACATCTGAAGGTGGGTCTTACCTGATATGTTGTCCCCTCCTGTGTCAGGACAAAGTCCACCTGTGCAAGAGCTTTTGCTGTTTTTATTTTGGCCAATGGATCTGTCCTCTGTGCCACAGGAAAATTCCCCTTCTAGCCCCTTGCAGAAGCCACATCCCATGGCACCATGTTTGGGGTTTGCCTTGCTGAGCAATGAGGATACTGACAGTCTGAGAGCAGTGCTGGCCTTGTACAAATCCTTCCACGGCCTCTGCCTTGGAGTCTCTGTCCTGAGTCTTTAGGAAAGTGCAGAAATTGGTGAAGACAAACATGAACAATACCAAGAGTTGCACAAACATAATGGAGACACTGATTAGATTTAAAACGATTCAATTTTAAATGAATAATTAAAAGCTTTGAAAATGTAAGTTGGGAGGGGAACTTCACAGCAGCTGGCCTGATCTAAGCACTTACACGGTGTTCTCACTTCTGCATCCTTTTCTCCTCCTACTCAGCCCACTCTCAGTGCCCAGCTCTGTGCCTTGTTGGACCCTCTGTGGTCAGTTCGTCTCTCCAAGCCTACAGAAGATTGTCCAAATGGTCTCTCTTGGTGTTTTCTCTGGGTTAATGTTCTCACAGACAAGTGACTTGAATGGCTCAAGGAGCTCCAGGGGACAGTGCAAGGGTTGTCTCCTGCTGGCACTGATGTGGTCAGACAGAACACCAGATGGGAGCAGTCACAGGGGAAGACTGAAGAAACATCCCTTGTTACCCAGAAAGGTGTTCTACCCAGGGAAGAGCATGAAAATCATTGCAGTCACTGCTAACACGGAGAACACCAGCCTCAGCACCACTGCCAAGGAGGGTGGGGTGTACTGGAGAGCTAAAGTATCCTCAAGGTATTCTTTAGCTCTTGTTCATTATTATTTTTCACAACTTTCAAGGACACCAAAGCAGTGAAAACACATTTATAGCTGCATCACTTGATAAAGTGAAAGGAATAAATTCCCTCTCTTTTTCCAGAAGGCAGGCCAGAAGTCTTGCTGCATGACCAAGCCTCCAGTGTAATCAGCCCTCCTTGATCCCAGAGTTGCTCATCTTTTATTTGTGCCTGCTTTGCAGCTGAGCATCTCCAAACCTCTTAATTTGATCCCAGCAATGGGGAGGAGTGTTTCAGTGTAATAAACCAGCTGCTTGATGCAGCACTGATGGAGCTTTGCATGCTTGTACCAATGTCAGCAAATACGTGCTGCTGTGAAGTTGGCGCAGGAGGGAACTGCTCATCCTCCTCTGCAGCAGGGATATCCTGGGCTCCAGTCTAAATGCTTCTGGGGAGGGAGGAACAGTGAAATGACAAGCTAAGCAAAATCACGACTGAAAAAGTCAGAGGGCATGCAGTGCCTCTGCTCCAGAGCCATCAGCTCATGTTCAGGTCAAGTTAGAGCTTCAGAGCCTCTCCAGAGTGGAGCTGACATCTTTCAGGACTCACCTCCTGCTGCTGCAGGTAGGATCTAGGAGCACCAGGGATGCACACCCTGACAGCTTCTGCAGTACAGACTGCAAAGGGCAAAGTTACCCACCACAGAGAGCAAAATTACATGCCACTGAGCTGAGCTGAACTGAGAGATCCCATCCCTTGCCCAGTCCTGCTCCCTCCTGGCCAGCCACTCCAGCAGACTGGCCCCTCGCTGAGCCCAATGCACCTCCTAACTTGGCAGATGATTTCCTTGTATTGCAGGCTAGTTTTCTGATGGTTCAAGGAATCAAATTGGCAAGGTTGAACAAAGCTGGTGCTGATGCAAAGGAAAAAGAAGAGTGGGATCAGTAGAAGCTTAAGATCTTAAAAAATAAACCTGCTGTCTTCCCTCTTTTAACTCACTACCTAGCATCAGCCCCTCTCCAGAGGGGCAAGTTCACTCTGTGTAGCCAAGAAAGAACAAGCTCTGTATCTTCAACCCGAGGTTCATTCTGTTCTCTGACGCATTTATTGTCTCACAGAGATGGAGAACCCAAGGCAGTTTCCCCCAGATTTTCCCTGAAAGTGGGCAAAGCCCAAGTGCAGATGAAGAAACCAAGAGACCACTGAAGGGTCTCACTGAGCCCTGGGCAGCCAAAGCCATCTCAGTATTGCTTTGCTCTTGGGCAGGAGGGACAAGAGAGCTTCTGGCAGGGCTGAAGGATTTGTGTTTTAAATCTGATGTGGTTTGCAGGTTTGTGGACAGAGCAGGTTGCTTGTCTGGGGTCATCCGTTCTGCTTTATCATCTCCTTGCACTCCCCCTTCCCCATGCTGTTACACCTTCACACTGGGGCCTTTGCCCTCCCTCTGAGCCCTGGGGCTTTGGCTCTGCGCTGACCTTAGCTGATTCTCCAGCCAGCTATTGTTAGCGGAGCTTACAGCACTTGGGAAGATGACTGGAGAGGAGCAGCTTGTGCCGGTAGGAACCAAAGCAGGCTGTGCTGGGACCCACGTGAGGTAGCTCACCTTTGGACGGTCCTGTCTGTGTGCCCAAGGACACCTCACCGGGTGGCTTTGCCACACTTCTGGCCGAACCCTGCTCCCCCGCAGGCCGAGTGGGGCTCAGCAGGGTGTTGCAGTGGGGTGGGAGGGATCCGGTCCCTCCACATTCCTTGGGCAATGTCCTGCCTGACACCCACCCATGCCAAGGGCATCCACAGGCACCAAGGAATTGCTGGTGGCCACTCCTGCCAGGGCCACTAGTCCCTGTCTGGCTGCTGCTCCCTCCCCTGCACCGGCAGGACCCAGTACAGGGCTGTGGGGAGCCAGCACAGGGAACTGCTCCAGGTTGAAAATAACCCTGTTTTTCCGGAGCAGTCTGACACCGGCTGCATTTGCCAGGCTGGATCTGAGCGCACGGCTTCCACGCCAGTGCTGGCACAAGGCAAGAGGCACCATTGTGTTTGGCAAGGGTGCCTGCGTTAAGTGTTCGCACATAACCCTCAGAAAGTTGTCTTCCCTCATAGCCCAGGGTTACAGCCAGCACAGGCGATGCTTTATTGCGTCAGAAAAGATATGAGCAGCAGAGCCATGTCCAACCTGGGATTCTATCTCCAGCACTGCTGCAGGAGAGGGGCAGCAGAGACAGGCAAGGCTGTCCTCACCTATGCCAACTCTTTGCATTTGTCCACATCGTGTCTCCAGACAGACCCCATCATCTGCAGCCACGACAGTGTGGGTATAGCATCGTGCCTTGCTTGTCCTCTGGCAGAGAAGGGACATGGGGAGCCCTGGAGCTGGTGCAGGGCTCTGTCAGGGCAGAACCTGGAGCAGGGCTGGGACGAATCTGGTTCTTACAGCACTTGAATTGCAGCAAAGGTATCTGAATCCAGGGAGAAGGTGTCTGTGAGCTAACAGCACCATTTCCAAGGCTTGCATGAAGTTAGAGGGGAATTCTTCAGTCTGGAACATTCATGGCTGTTTGGAGAGAAGGTTGGGGTTTTTTTAAGTACTGCAGGAAAAGGGGGATTTTCAAGCAATTTGGGTGATTCATAGGAAATTACGTTAGTGCACAGCTGAAGCTCTACCGAAGAACTTGTTCCCTGGAAGCCAGGGGTTTATCTAGTGAACACACTAATGCCAAGCAGCAGCATCTGCCGGCTGCCTGGATTGCCCTGGCTCTGCTGCAGAGCTTGGACTATCCATCCAGGCAAAAAGGTTCAGAGACATGAGTTCATTACAAGTTTCTTTCTTGATGGAGCTCATCTGATTTCCTTTGGGACACCTTGTTTTACCTTGCCTTACCTCTCCCAAATGCCATGAGATTCCCAAAAGCAGGTTCCTTCCCTAATCCAGTGCCAGCAGGCTGTGCAGCTCCAGAAGCATTTGCATGTAGGTGGAGGAGCTGCATCTCCTTTCCTTTGGCACAGTCCCTAGGGACAATTTGCTGAGCGGGGGTGAAGCTGAGGTCCAAACTTTCCAGTGATGTCAGACTTAAAATTGCTTTGGGTACTTGAGCGGATGCACTGGGAGCTGAGGCGAGAGACTGAAGCAGCCAGAAAAGATGTAAATGGCAGCACAGCTGATTCACTGCATGTCAAGTGCTGTGGGTAAGTTTTCAGCAGCAGTTTCAGTGGTGCTTTTGAATTAATTACCCTGCTAGTGCAGAGCTCTGGTAGTTGGCATCCAAGGCACATTTCCTCTGTGAGGCTGCTTAGATCCAGTCAGGTTCGGATCACTGAGGTGAGTCTCCTCTCACGCAAAGTAATGCAGCTTGTGGATGATGGCTGGTACACCTGGGAGTAAATCTTCCCCCTAAGAACAATTTCTTCAACTATTTTAGGGAACACGGGCTTTATGCGTGCCATGTGCTGTGGTTTAGGATGCTGGGGAGGATAAGAGGAATGAAAGTGGGTGGTGCAGAGTGTCTGCTGCAGCAGCAAAGCAAGAGCCTGCCTGGGCTGCAGGATGGGGCCAGCTCGGTCCTGGCTGCCCAGTGCAGGCTTTGGGTGTGCTGAGTGGACACTGCTGCTCTCCCACGGCAGGAGCCAGCAGAGCAAAGTCCACCACAGTGGGCTCCCCATCACCCTCTGCTTGGGGTGCTCTGGATCTCTTTTTGCACTGGGGGAGAAATGACACAGGGCTGAGAGCAGAGTCTGTGCCCCGCTGCCCCTAGGCCCCCTGCAGCAGGAATTCTTCCTCTGCCTCCCCCCTCCTGAACCTTAAAACACTTGGAGGCTGCCTCTGGATGAGGACCAGCACTCGAGCAGATTGCAGATGAGGGACGCAATCAAGGGCTGCTGAGTTGGGTGATTTTATCTCTTACAGCACATCATGCAGTGGCTTTTATCTGCACCTCCTCAGGGGGCAGGCAGTTAGTGCTGTGGAGCCAGGGCACTACAGCTCCTTCCATTCTTGTTAAAGCAAGTTGCTTCCTCCCTAGATCGGACAGAAAAACATGTCTGAGAGCATCCCAGAGGGCCTGGAGAGCAGGGTGCAGCAGAAAGGAGCCCACCCCTCCAGGGGCTTGCTCTTTAACCTCTGTGGGTTTTAACCATAGCATTTCCTAGGCCACCCTCCTGATTCCTAAATCCTGGGGGAGGTTTGCAGGAGACTAGCGCTGATGGATCCTGAGCGCTGGCCCATCTCCCAGAAGCCATGCACAAGGGCATGGCACTGGGATGCTACAGCGCAAAGCACCCAGGATTTAGACTCAGGATGGAGCATGTGATTCCAGACAAACTGTGGCTGGAAACTTGGGTCTCCAGCCCCTTTGTGAGTGTGTCCTCCTGGGGGTAGGATCCATTTGTATCTTGTCCCTCCCAGTAGTCACTTGCAGGCCTGAATATCTTCTTTTCTCAATGGAGCAGCTTTTCATGACATCCAAAAGTGATTCTTGCGGAGGTTTATAAAGAGACAAAACCATGGGCTGAGAGATGCTGTTTGATTGTGCCTTATTTTTTTCCCTCCCCTGCTCCAAAGATCGTCATGAGCTCTGGTTCATTAGCGCTTGGGGGAAGCGCAGGGTGCAAACTGCCAGATAAGGGAAAAGGCTCATCACGTGTCATTGTTGCCACAGCACTGGAAATATCACTAACAAATCTATCAGCCCCTTGATGCACAAGGCCACGCTCTGCATCTCTCGAGCAGCAGTCACACACGTGAGTCCCCCTTTATCATCTGAGGAGCAGAGCCAGCAGATGAAAAGGGTGCAGACTGCCCCGCTTTGATGCTCTTGAGAGCCATCTCTTTCAAGGGCTCCTTTATTGATGGGCTTTGGGCTAATTTTAGCACCAATGAGCAGCAGAGCTCAGCACAGTGCAGGGGAGCAGGGGCCATGGTTTGCAAAAGCAGGGGTCTGTGTTAGATGCTCCACACACAGAAATGGCTCTGCAGGATCTCACAGCAGTCCTGAGCTTGCTATGGCCATGCTCCAAACTAGCCAGGGACACACCAGCTTCAGAGCCAGAGCTGGGCGGCAGTGAGATCCTATGGGGACAGCTTATCTCGGGCTCTGTGACACAGCAGGGCAGCTTTTGGCCGTGGTGTTTCCTGGCAGCAGATTGAATTGGTGTCCTGATGCATAGGACCAGTCATCTCTGCCCTGGGAAGCAGCTGGGTGCCTTGCAGAGCAGGGTGCTTCACTGAGCCCATGATGTGAATCTGGGAGCATCACCAGCTAGGGATGAGCCTCCCTTTGCTCTGCACCAACTGCAGCTCCAGCATGAGCAGCACAAGGTCCTGCTGCATCGCCGTTGGACAAAGGGGAGTGAGTGCTGGTGAGGACTCTGACTCCATGATGGGAGCACAGCTCTGCTGCTCTGAGCCTGCTCTTGTCACTGGGGCTGACTGAAAATACAGGAGTTTCTATTTATCACTGTGTGAGACTCTGTGTGCAGAGCTCTGGCACCCATGCTCCCTCCTGCTGACGTCTCCTTCGGGTCTGTGAAGCCACACGTGTGGTGGGGAGTGACACCTGGCACAGGAATGTCACACAGCAAGGACGCCTCACCCTGGTTATGGGTGCTGCTGGCCTGGTCCAAAGCCCACTGGAACCTGGGGAGCAGCTTGATACCTGGTGTGACTCAGGCACAAGACCTGCCACCTCTCTCCTAAGTAAGGCACTTCCTTTGATGCCCCGAGTTCTCTTGTGATCCTGCCTCCAGTGGGACACAGAGTGTGCTGGGTCCCCAGAGGAGAGGAAGGTGTGTGGTAGCCACCCAGGCTGATGGAGCCATGCTCCTGGGATGACACCCAACCTGCCACCTGAGACAGGCCATTTGCACCCCTCTGAAGCTTCCCAAGAAAATTCATGTGTGTAGGACCTGCACCCCCTCTGCAGGGAGACCAAACATGGCCTGAGGCCAGAGGGGAAGGAATGAGTGTTTGCCATTCACCCAAGGCTAGAGAAAGGATCGTTCCCCCTGAAGTGTGCTGCTCACTGCCCAAGGGTCACGTATGTGCCACTGTCATGCTGTGACTGCTGTGTTAGCTCTGGAGCACATGAAGCCCTGTCAGTCACCTCTGAAAAGTTATCCTGAGAACAAATGTTTCTTAAAATAGACATTTCTCCTCATTCCACTTCTCCTGGACCCTCTCCCAAGCGACAGAGGGCACAGACCACAGTCAGGTCTTCGCATTAAAGCTGTGTGGAGTCACATCCTCTGTACCCAGCAGCTCGTACCCGGCTGCTGAGAACTGGTGCATTGCAGGGAACTCCAGGCACATGACAGCATCCTGTGTGCCCTTGCTGTGAGTTTTGCTTTATCCCCCCAGGGAACCGGAGACGATGATCTGCAACCTCCAAGCTCAGGCTGGGTTCAGCAGATAGGGCTGCCTGCGTGTCACAGTGATCAGATCACATCGACCGTGTGGCAGCAGGTGAACAAAAGACGCTGGGGTTAGCTGCTGTGTCCCAACAGCCAGCTCCTGCCACCTCTGAGCTCATCACAGCTCTTGAAAGCATTAAGCAGTGGAGGGGAGACACGCACACAGAGAGTGAGAGGCAGGACAGAGTCACAGCAACAGAACTTTTAAGACTGATTTTTGCAACCAGAACGTGTGTTGTGGCTTCCATGGATTCCCAGACTCTGTTCCCCTCCTCTGTCTCAAGGGCATCACCAGAAGGCTGTTAGCAGCACAAGTGTTTGCTTTCATTAGGTTGTACGTATGCTGCCTGAAAATCCAGAGGAAAGCAGGCAGAGGGATGTTCCCTGGGTGAGTCATTCCCAAAAGCACTGCAAGAAAAACAGTGAACATCAGTTGATTATGATGAGCTATTCTCTGAAAGCAGAAGGGAATGGGAACATCTTGTGATAGCGTGGCTGGTACGGCACGTGGCACAGGTTGGGATGAGCCCCCCATGTGGGGCGGCCTCCCTATAGATCCTGGCCTTCCCTTGGATAAAGAAGTGGTGTGCCATGCTCCCGGGAGCTGCCTGTGCTGTGGCTTCATCCCAGGGCAGTGGTTTGACAAGATGCAAGAGCCCTGTGACAGCTCACCCAGATCAATACCCTGGCTCCAGCTGTGGCCCATGGCTGATGTTTACAGAGCACAGGCACAGCAAGACTTCCTCAAAGCAGTCCCTGAGCTCCCACCAGTCCTTCAGCCTTAAGGAAGAGAGATGGTGATTCTTTGTATTTGATAACCCAAAGGATTTTTCTTCCATGAATTCATCCAGTTCCTGTTTAAACGCTTTGCATCTGACACATCCTGTGGCAAGGAGCAATATGGTTTAACTATAGGTTGCACCAAGAACCACTTCCTTTTCCTTGTTTTAAACTTCCCTCCAGGTAGTTTCATTTGGAGCTTGTCTCCTGTACTGGAACATATGGTGAGCAATCACCCCTCCATACCCTCACATGCCTCTCGAGATGGTGCAGATCTGTATCACACCCCTCTCCATTATCCCTTTTCCTGGCCATGGATCCTTTCCTCACACAAAGGTGGCTCCAGAGCTTGGGTCATTCCTGCTTCCCTTCTCTAAGCCTCTTCCATATCCCTGTAGAGCTGGAGGCAGCAAGGAGAGCCAGACCCACACACAGCCCCCTGAGCATGAGCATATGGCTGCCTTGCACAGTTGTAATGCTTCCTTTCTCAGCCTGTTTCTTTCCTACTCACTTCCAACGTTCCAGTTTCTGCTTCCTCTGCTCCAGACATTTTGGAAACCTCATTTAACATTACCAACAATATCTCCTTTCTGAAAGAAGATGCACCAGTCAGAGCCCATCACTGGGCTACCAGCACTAGGACTGGGTTTGTGTGTTTGCTTTTGCCCAAGTTTCCTGGGCTGCCTTACTGTCCCACTGCCTGGGGAGGCAGGCCTGGCAGCTCCTCACAGCCTGCCCTTCTCTGCTCTGCTCTGAGGTACTTGGTGCTGCTTACAGACACGGTCACTTTGCTACCCCTGCCCTTGTCAAACCATTCCTGGACACACTCAATGGTAACACCCCTTTGCTGTGAAAACAAACCCTTTACTTCAGTCCTTCCTTTCCTGCCTGTATCAACTGATCTGCCCAGCAGGTCTTTCCTCTCCCTCCCATACAGCACCGTGTCCCTGAGCGTCTGTGGTGGGAGGCTGGCCGAACATCTCACTGTGCGCCCCAGCAGACCACATGAACCAGGTTTCCCTCCCCACATCCTTGCTGGGTCACCCTGTGATCGCTCTTGGCCGAGAGCAAGACCCAAGGCTTGGCAGAGAGGTCTCTAAGTGGAAGGTGCCAAGGCTGGAGGCTCTCCACCATGGTGGCCTGGGGAGGAGACCTGCAGCTGGGGCGTACACTGGTGAGTCAGGGCGGGTGGAAGAGCTGGGGGTGGCATCTCATTTACGCACATTAGTGATGGAGACGTCCCTCTGACGCTGCAGCCATCCTGAGGCTGGAGGGAAGGAGATGAAGCAATGGCTGCTGACAACAGGGGAGCTCTGCTTGCGGCAGAAGTGATGAGCAGAGCATGCTTTGGCAGGAAGCCCCATGTTGCTGGAGCCAGGATAACCTGGCAGGTACAGGCAGTGCTGAGCTTTATGGTCTGGGGGTTGTGGTGCCCATGCTGAGTGGCAGACAGTGCCACCAGCACCTGGGACTCCTGGCCATCATTTTACATTCCACGGTATTAGCTGATGATGTGTTTTTCCACAGCAAACTCCTCCCCAGTTAAACATCCTCCTTGACAAGTGGTGAGGAGGTGGGTAGAGGAGGCTGTGGGCAACACGATGAGCTGGTCCTGCAGCCTCTCTGCTGCTGCTGGGGCTCCAGGAATGCCTGGACCTCTCTCTCCACCTCAGCCTCTTTTCAACCTTTGTGGGTTTGCTCAGCCACAGCCCTCTGCCTTCTCAGCCTTGGCATGTGCAGCCCAACAGCACCATGCTGCCAGAGATCTGCGTTCAGAGCTGCATTAATGCCAGGCAGCTCTCTCCCCCAGCCCTCCGCAGCCTCCAGGGGAGATGACTGGTTTTCCCTGCTTGGTTTATCTGCCCACGACATAAGGGGGGACCCCATGCATTATGCTGCACCCTGAAGAGCTTTTTGGGATTCCCCAGCCCAGTGCACAAAGCTCAGCGGCTGTCCCCCCCTGCCCTCACTCCAGTGCATGGAACTGGTGGCCTACTGCAAGGACTTTGCTTCAGGCATCCTTACTATGACACAGCACATGGGCTGAGACTCCTGGTCTGAGTGTCTGCCTTCAGTACTGAAACAAGCCCATGATGATCCCTCTCAAGGGGGCAGCTTTTAGGCTTGCCTGTGGCAGAGACACAAGCCCCGTCATGGCAGAGGCACTCCCGGTTGCATCAGTGTAACATGGGATGGAGAGCTTACGCATGGACTGGCTTGGCAGCTTCATGGGGCTGCTCTTGCCTCCCTCCTCCTCATTTCTCTCTTGAGCAAGAGATGTCAGCCCCTGAAACATTCCCGTGCACTGCAGCTACTTCAGTGACTCCAGAATAACCCCTCCTGCAGGGATCTGCCTGGAGGAGCAGGTGCTGGTGGGACTCCAGAGGTACCTGATCCCAAAGTGAATCTCAAGGGGCTGCACCTCTGCTTATCTTCTCGTGCCCTCACCTTGTGCAGGAGCACAACTGCACTCTGGGGTGGGTGCCTGGCACTGGGGTGGCCCAGGGTGAGAGCATGGGGAGCACTGGGAGGAGGTGGTGGTGCTCACGTGGAGCTCAATGCGGCGGCGGTGGGTGTGATGAGTCGGCAGGAGCAGGAATTGCTCAAAGCCAGGCAGGGGGAAGATGTGGGTTTGATCGGTGGAAATGACAAATCAGCACAGACCACCAGGATCTGCCAAACTCTTCTTGCCTCCATCATGTCTCATTCTCTCCTCACTGAATGTGCTGGGTGGGATGGTGCGCCTGCCCTGTAGGGTGCTTTGGGCAAGGAGTGGTGCCCCTGACACTGCCCTTTGATGGGGTGTCAGTGATGTGGGACACATGGGCGAAAGGCCCAGAGTCACCAGCCCTGTGAGACAAATGGAGATCTTGGGGTAGGAAAAGCAGTGCAAGGCAGCAGGACTCGGTGGCAAGAGGGAAGGACCACAGATGCTGGTGGACATGAAGCTTCAAGCACTATAACATTGATACAGGAGACTTGAGCTGCTGTAGCCTCACAGAAGCCAAGAGGGGTTGAAGACTTCCCCATGAAAGTCTGACTAAGGCCCATAAATAACCCTCTTAGAAACAAAGAGCTGGCTCTTTATTCCGCTTGGATCAAATTCTATCTGCTTATTTTTAGCCTGTGCTGTGCCTTGTGGTGCAGGCAGTGTCCCCCTGCCATGAGGCTGGAGCCAACACAGTTTCTACCTGCGCAGGAGCAGGCCCTATGCCAAGAACATGGATGGGATTATCCCAAGCAGGCACACACACCCCTCCTTGCCTCCCACAGGATGGAAGCACAGGTTAGGTTAGCTGGGGAGGGAAGAAGGAAGAGAAAGGAATGACACCCAAGTGGTTTTCCAGGAGCTGCTCATGCTGATGGCCAGCCTAGCAGAATGAAGACCTTCATCGCACGGGTTGTTCCCCCCTTTCCCTATCGCCTTAGCTCAAATTGCCCCACAGCACACACAAGCAATGGTGTTGGAGGCAAAGTCCACTTCCTAGACCTGCAGCGTGGGAGGAAGTTCAGTGATTAGGACGCACCTGCAAGCACATTCTTGAGCTGCTGTGTTTCTCCCTGTGTTTTCATTTCCACCATGAATGGCTGATAGCGGCATGGGGCCACAAAGCCCTTTCAAGACGGGAAAGAAATCCAAAGAACAGGAATAATGGAACAAATTAAACAGAGGAAATGTAACTTTCCTGTGCAAAGCTGCTGCTCGGGGAGGAGCCCCCGCCTGCTGTTATTAGGCACAGCCTGAACAGCCCTGCTTTGCATGGCTCCAAGTTGTGTTTATCTTCTGAGCAAGCCCTAACCCAAAGCTTATCTGCCGTGTTCCCAGAGAGCCCCCTGATGGCTTTAGCTTTCATCCCCCTAAGCTGAGCTTTAGCATTTTGAGTAGTAGGAAAGCTCTGATGGCAGCAAAAGGCATTCCGGGAGCCAGCAGAAGTTCAGGGTAAGATGTAGGGGGGCAATAACCACCTTCTGGGCTGAGATGGCTGAGTACACACTGGGCAGCCACATGTTCCTGAGCTTGGCTCAGGCAGCCCTCAGCCTGTATCTGCCCTGCAAACCTGTCTTCTTCTTGCTGATGTTTTGAGCTGGAGCCCAGTACCATCAAGCAGGTGCTTTTCCAGTCTGAACTGGGCCTGTGGCCCTCACACGAGGAGGATCACAGGGGGACCTTGTCTCACCAGCAGCTTGGGTCAGTTTTTGTTTAAACAGTGCCATAAAGGAGCTGTCAGAGCGCTCCTGCTGTGCCTGGGCAGTACTGTGGAGGATGGAGGATGCTCACCCTTGCTCTGCAGGAAGCACCCTGTATAAACCTGAGGTTACACAAGCCTGGCTCTGCTGTGGGTGAAGGCAGTCCTGCTTCCTGCTGCTCCCCACTGCAGGGTCCCACCGCCTGCCAGGTTCTGTGTTGGCAGTGCCAGCTGCACACACCGGTGCCTATGCCGAGTGCCAGGGGCCAGCCCACCCTGCTGGGACCCTTCAGCTTGGCTTTACCTGATCACAACACCTCGCCCTGGGACACAAACAACTGTGCTCAACCAGCCGGCGCCTGTTTGCTTTTCCTCAGTCAGCAGAGCCAGGCTGGGGCAGCCAGCCTGCTCTCACGCCTCCCTGGGGAGCCCTGGGGTGGTGACAGCGCTGTGACACTGCTCTATCCCCGTGCCACCCAGGCAAAGCGGAACCACAGCAGCTCCAGCCCCGGGGCTGGACGGGAGGGGAGCAGCAGCATGGCAGGAAGGAAACGGCTTGCAGTAGGGACGAGGAGGTGTCAGCCGCTCGGCACAGGGCTGGGAGCAGCTCGCTGGGGAGCAGGTTATCCAGGGACTGAAAAACAGGATTGGAATGGGAAACATGCCCAAGGCAACACCCGTGACGTGAGCCGGCCAGGGCGGAGCAGGTGGCCTGAATCCTGCCTGCTGTGCCGGCCCTTGTGGAGTGAGGACATGAGGACACCATCCGAGGGGGAGCAGTGCCCTGCCAGGGCTCCATCAGCATCCACTGGAGTGTGGGTTCTGCCCTGGTGTGATCAGCCACAGGATGCTGATCGGAGCAAAGCACCAGTGACGTGCCTGGAGGGATGATGGTTTTGTTGGACACAGCAGCAAGAGTGCCTGCCCAAGGACAGAACTGCGCAACTCCTGACATCAGTGTGATGCCAGCCCGAAGGCTGCTTGGCCAGGCATTTCGTTGCTTCACAAAGTGCCTGAGAGAGGACTGAATCTGCTCCCACGTGCAAGGGAGGAAGGACAACATCTGTGTCCCCAAGGCCAGGTAAAGCCTTTGCTGCCCAGCTGTGTGTGGGACTCTCCCATGGCCACATCTCTCCCTAACCCCATATGATCTGGGTCAGCCTGGGAGCCATTCTGGTGGGTTGGCTTTACCCCAGCCAGGGGACATCGCTGTGCATTGGCTTTTCCCCCAGATACCTGCCTGGGCATTAATGCTTCTGCCTCTTCGCATCCCTAGCTCCTCCTGCTGTGTTGCTGGCCAGATTATCCACTCACAGCCCCTCTTGTGTCTTGCAGCATCCCTCCAGCACAGGGATGAGGGAGGGAGATTTCATGCTTTTAGCTTGTGGCCCCTCGGCACAGCTCCATGAGCTGCACCCAGCCTCTCTGAGGGTAGGATGGGATGCAGGCAGGGAAGGCAGTGGGGCAGGATGGCCTTCCTGGCATCAGCACTGGGAGGGAGCCAGTGAAGCAGATGTGGTGCAGGCCCCCATGTGCCCTGCCCAGCACACATCAACCCTGCACCTTAGCTGGGAGGCTGGCTCACTCCCCCAGCAATGGATCCAGAGGGAAGTGCTGTGACAGAAAGCTCTTCTTGGCCACAGGGATGTTTGTCTGTGAACACAGACACCACCTGTGACCTGTGTGAGTCACTGACTCCTAAGTCCTTTTTGCTGTGACAGCTTTTGGACACTGTGGGTCAGCCTGGAAACCCCATGTGCCACCATCCCCTCCCTGTGGTCACGCTGTGGCTGAGCTCCAGTGGCAGCAGTTGGCAGCAGATCAGCTTTTCTCTTCTAATAGTTGTTTATAACAATGCAAACACCTCACCAGCAAGAAAACAACTTCACACCAAAAAAACAGTAGCTCCCAATGGCCCAATCCGTGCAAACACTTCCTCAGTTATCTATTTTCATTTCTATTTGCTCCTTTTCCATGGCTAAGCCGCTGGGGAAGCGATGGCAGAGGGGCCTGTGGCATATCCCGGGTTCCCCATGGGATAACTCAGGGGAAATCCTGTTCATTTCTGGGTGGGCTGCAGGAGCAACCAGCACACCAGCTGGGCTCCCCTTGAGGCAGCAGCCCACTGTAGCCATAGCACAGACAGCCCCAGAGGACTTTCCCCTGTTTATTTATGGCAGGAGTGAGCTGGTGCATCATCCCCTGCGCTCCAGCCGGAGCTGCCGCCGGCACAGGACATCACTGCCCTGGCGCAGCACCAAGCTTTGGGGGTGGAGGGGCGGAAAGGTGGCTCCGCGGCTGCCGTGCCGGGGGTTAGCACGGACCGGGCACGGCGTTGGGGACAGGCGGCGTTTGCCCAGCTCCTGTCCCCAGCTCCTGTCCCCAGCTCCTGTCCCCAGCTCCTGTCCCCCGCTCCTGTCCCCCGCTCCTCTGCCGCCGGTCCGGCTGCCGGGAGGCGGCGAACGCCCGGTGCCAGCCCCCCCGCCGCAGCCGGGCTTGCGCAGGGAGCGCGTCGCGGCTCATCTGACCGCGCTGCGGGGCCCGAGCCGGGCGGCGGGCGCGGGGGGGTCCCCGCCTTGCCCCGGTCCCGCCGCGGGTTGATCATTAACGCAGCAGCGGCGGCAGAGCGGCTGCGGCCGGGCCCGGCTCCCCGGCGCCAGCCCCGGCGCCTCCGCAGGTAAGAGCCGGGGCCGCTGGTTTCGGGTTGCGGGGTGACCGGGGCAGGGGGGGCCGGAGCTGCGGGCACTATGAGCGTACCGAGGCCACCGCTTCCCTTCCCTGCGGGTCCGCGGAGCCACCGAGCAGCAGCGTCATGCCAGAGGCAGGCAGCTGCCTGGGCGGAGAGCCGGGGAGGGAAACCTGCTCCTCCTCTCCCTGCCTGGCCCAACGCTGCGCAGAAACGCTCCTTATTCGTTTTGCCCTGTTCTCCTGTTCCCCTGATGTTTCAGGCCAGGGGGGTAAGGGGAGGGAAAGAGGCTTCCCCAGCTTCGGGACACCCCCCTAAAGCAGCAGCGTGCTCTGGGGGATGCTGGTGCAGGGACCAGTGACGCACCATTGCCTGCATGCTGCCAGGCATCTCTTCAGTGGTGTCTCACACCAGGGCTCTCCACCTGCCTCCATTGCAGCCCTTCCTCTGAGCAAGGATTCTGCTGTCACCCCCAGGCAGAGGGCACTGGGCTTGTCCAACAGTTCTTGATGGGTATCCTTCTGCCGGGACACCTCGAAAGCACCCAAAATGACGCAGGAAAGCATCTCCCACTCCCCATGTCCCATAGCAGCCAATGTCTTGCCACAGGCAGGGGTGGCAGCCAAATGTGCAGAGGGCAGGGATGACAGCCAGCAGAGGATCATGCCCCTGGAAGGCAGGCAGAGGTCCCATATCTCATCACAGGCATTAGCTTGCTGTGCCAAGCCCAGCTCTCCACCAGCGCAGCAGTACGCATGTGCCAGGAGGGGCCATTCATCCTGCCCAGTGCTCGCTTGGTAGCTGGACTCTTCTCCAGGCTCAGGATGTCCTGCCAGCCCCTCTGCTCCCACTGCAGGTGCCTGGGCCTGCAGCCTCTGAAGCAGGAACCTGGTGTGTCCTGGGCTGGCTGTGGGCTGGCACTGGCTGGGCTGGCGGCAGAGGGCAGAGGCAGAGCTGCCCTCCCTGTGCTGCTGCCTTTGCCATCTCGCTTTTATCCTGCCAAGCCACCTCGGCCCTGCCTTCACTCTGCACTCCCCCACAGCCTCCACGGGCAGGCGGCCTGGCAGCATCCATCCCTGGGGTCTGGAGCCAGCCAAGCTGTGCACTGCGCTGCTGTGGGCTGCGCCGTGCCTGTCTCTCAAGGCCTCCTGCCTGAGATGGAGCGCTATCTGTGGTGCTCTGGGAGCTGCTCCATCCTCCTCAGTATCGGTTACAGCAGAGGATGTTCCCTGAGAAGGAAATGGCATGAATCAACTCCAATTTTTCACGCTCTCTGCAGGCAGAGGGGAGCAGGGAGCAGGCTGTGCTGGGCAGGGCGCAGGCACTGCGCACCAGGGACTGGGAGTGCTCCTGGCAGAGGAGCCTGTAGCTTCTTCCCCCATCCCCATCCCTGTTAAACCATCTCTGCCTGCCACAGAAACGTCTTTTGTTCAAGCACTGCAAAAACACTCTTTGTACTTTGAATAGGACTGTTGAAGGCAAGGCAAGGCAAGGTGCCAGGCGCAGGCAGCCACGGCAGGGAGGGAACAGCTTGCCCTGGGAGCAAGGAGTGGGAGCAGAGGTTGCAAATACCACTGTGCCTTGGGGAGCAGTGCTGCACAGTCCCAGTGCAGGGTGAATGCTGCCAGGCCCCTTTCTGCAATGGGGCTCCCCTTGCCCGCACTCTGGCCCTGCACGTGGTTGCTGGAGCTTGGCCATGTGTGTGTGGCAAGTCCTTGCCTGTCTCACGTGGGTGCTTGCCCTCCTCAAACAGCCTGCTCCTGGCCTGCAGCACTTGGTGGTTTGTGGGTTTGCAGTGTCATCCATGACCTGCTTGTAAGCGCATGTGGGTGGTTTGAGTGTCCCTGGGGATGTGCTGTGGGGTGCCCCCAGCACAGGGAAGGGAGCACGGGCACCGAGCTGGGTTGGGCACTGGAGCACCGGTCCTGGGGCTGCCGTTGTGTGGCCTGTCCCTAACCCCCTCCACCTCCTGCAGTGTCCTGCCAAGATGGCGAGTGACCCCAGGGCAGAGCCTGATGCTGAGGATGCAGCCGAGGCTGAGGAGGGTGTCTATGAGGAGGTGGTGCCCTGCGACAGGATGGAGCTGAGCCAGCGGCTGGCCGTGGAGGAGCTCATCACCACCGAAGCCAGCTACGTCCACAACATCCAGCTCTGTGTGTCGGACATCCGAGCACACCTCCAGAAGAAGCAGGTGAGGCAGGAGGCATCCCCCTACCCAGGGGCTGGGGACTGCAGCATGAACCTCCTGAGAGCTGCAAGATGTCCAAGATCACTGCAGGGAGGTAGCCACATGCTCACCTTCTACCTTCCTGGTCTCCCTCAGTCAACTAAGGTCTTGGGTTGGGTGGACATTGGGTCAGACCCAGTACAGCCATCCTATGGCTTTAACCCTGCATCTGTAACATGAAGAGCCCTCATTGCCCCACTTACGAGCACTGGCAGGTCTCAGCATCTCGAGTGCTCCTAAAACAGATTGCTCCAGCTCCTTGGGTGTCATGTGGGGCAGCTGGAAGGACACAAGTGCTCAGGAGGGCATGAGTGCCTCCAGAACACGTGGTCCACCTCTGCCTGTTGTATTTAGCTTACCTTGGGGCACCTTTGTTCCCTTCAGCTGCCTGATCTTGACCTGGAAGGACTCTTCTCTAACACTGATGACATCCTGCACATGTCCAGACGGTTTCTGAAGGGTCTTGAGGACACAACCACGGCCACCAGTGAGCAGGAGCAGCTGTTCTGCATCAGTAAGTGGTACAGCATGAGAGCTGACCTGTGCTGTTTGGCACTGCTCTGCCAGCTTCACTCTCCCAGCAGGCTGGGGAGAAACCTCTGCCTTTCCCTGAGGCCACAGGAAAGGACCATCCTCTCCCACCTCACTCTCCATCCCCAGGCACACTGTTCCAGGAGTTCAAGGAGGAGATGGAGACCACCTACAAGATCTACTGTGCCAGCTATGAGCATGCCCTCCTGCTGGTGGAGGGCTACCGCAAGGACCCCAGGCTGCAGGAGGAGATCCTGGACACTCTGAACGCAACAGTGTAGGTACCTGCTGCTGAGGCCACCGCTTCCCTCTCCCTGTTTTACCTACTGGCCTTGCCCTCCTTCTATCTGGACAAGCTGCTGCATGGACACATGCCACCAGGCAGAGTTTAATTTCATGGCCATTGCCTTTTTGGCACTGCCTGGTGCAGTCCCTGGCAGCCTGTCCTGCATTCTTGCTGGGTTGGTGGGCTTTTATGTTGGACCCCAAAATAAGGGATGGGGTGCCACCCAGATCTCCTGCCTGCTCCACAGTCCAAGAGGCTGTGCCCACAGAGGACACATGTCCCCCAGCTTGACCAGAGGGACACCTGCCAAACCCCTCCTGAACTATTAGAGGGGTCACAAACACCATCAGAGAGTAGGACAGGAGCAGCAGGAATGACCTCAGAGGAGGTGCTGGGATCTGTTTTGCCTACGGGTCCAAGGCAGCAAAGCTCCCCTGCAGATGGAGAGGTGCTGCTTTCCCCCTGGAATGCTCACAGAGAAGCTGGGGGAACAGCAGAGCAGGGGGCAGCCCTCAGTGCCAACCCTGAGCGATCCCCTCTCCATCAGGCCTCACACGGGTGCATCAGACCTCAGCTTCTTCCTGGTGATGCCGGTGCAGAGGGTCACCAAATACCCGCTGCTGCTGGGGAAGATCCTTGAGAACACCCCCCCCAGCACCAGCGTGTACTCGGCGCTGGAGGCAGCCGCCCGTGCCATGGCCCAGGTGAACACCAACATCAACGAGTACAAGCGGCGCAAGGAAGTGGGTGAGTGGTTGGGGCACGGGGCAGGCAGGGGGCACAGGGTCTGGGCAGCCCCAGCCCAGTCGTCTCCCCTTGGTATTGCACTAATTCCCACTTGAATCAGTCCAGGCCTCTCCTGCCTGTGGAGCCACTGACTAGTGCAGGCAGAAGCCAGCACTGCTCTGGTCCTGCAGATGCCAAGCTGGGCAAGACCCAAAGGCTGCAAGAGCAGGGTGGTGGGGAGGGGTGGGCACAAAACCAGTGTGTCTGCATTGCTGGAGATGAGGAACAGGAAGGAACAGTCGTGCCCTTGGGATAGAAGAAGTCAGGCTCCCCACAAACAGGGGCTTATTCTTCTTTTCGGTTTCCCTTGTACTTCCCCCGGGGCTTCCCTTTTCTTGATGTGGGTTGTGCTCATCCCGTTGATCACGACCTGTCAGCTCGGGGCCTCACTGCCTGCTCAGGCTGCTGATGATGCTGCCCTGAGGTTTCCTCTTCTGACCTTTCCTCCTCTCACCTCGTGTGCCCCGACCCGAGGCAGCAACCAAATACAACAAGGCCGAGCACCTGACGCTGCGGGACCGCTTCGCTCGCCTCAACACGCACTCCATCGCCAAGAAGACCTCGCGGCTGAGCCGGCTCTTCATGCACGAGGCCGGCATCGTGGCCAAGGTGGGCAGCCCTGTGCCCACGGACCGGCTGCCCCTCCTCGGGTTGCCTCCGGGGCCGGACGGGAGAGCGGAGCAGGGCGGGGTGGCCGATGCTGACACCCAGTGGCCGGTGCTGTCATGGGAGCTACAGTTCCATTTGGAGCAGCGCTCCCCATCCCTCATCCCAGGCAAGGGTAGGAGGGATGCAGGTACACACCTCCCTCCCTGCTTCAAGGCATTGCAGGGGAGCACTTTGCCCTCCAAAGGGATCTTTGGGCACCCCAGCAAAAGGAAAGGCACCCCAGTGTTCTCCATCAGCAGCGCACCAGAAGCTTTGTTTCTAGCTGCATCCTGAGTACACTAGATTTCAGGTTCCTGGCCCCTCTCAGGGTCTCCCCTGCTTGTCCCAGCACTGTGAGCTTCAGGCAAGATGCTGTTTGTGTTGGTATTCAGTGAGGGTCATCCTCTCTGTCAAGGCATCACCTGGCCTGCCCACGCTGCTGCTAAGCTGTCCCTTGCCTTGCAGACTCGGGACAAGGAGTATGATGACCTGGAAGAGAAGTTCCAGTGTGTGGTGTCTGCCGTGACCGCACTGAAGGAGAATGTGGCATCCTACCTGGGCCATTTAGAGGTAAACCCTTGACTGTTTGCAGGGGCTTGGCCCCGTTCAGTCCTCAGGACCTGTTTCCTGGGGTCATAGAATACTTTCAAGCCCTGTGGAAGCCCATAGCAGTTGGGGATGTTCAGGGACTTGCATCTCTCAGCTGAAGGGCACTGTTGTGCTGGCGACTTGCACAACATCCAAGGATTGCTCAGGTCCAGGGGAGCTTAAAACAAAATGAGGCTTTGTCAATGCAGTTTGAGCTGGGTGTCATTTGAGGATAACCTGTCCTTAAAATGACCATTATTCCTAGGTGTTAAACAGCTGAAAAGGCCAAGTGTTGTTCAGCTGGGGAATTGCTGTGTTAATAACAGGTATAAGGCAGAAATGTCTCCAGATCAGGCCTGATGACAAACTTCCCCTCCTAAATCACCTGCGTCAGTAGCAGGAGAGGCAGGAAGGAGGCTGCTGCCCAGGGTTAACATTAGAGCAAAGCCTCTCAAAGCTGAGGTCTCCTTCCAGACCATCCCTGGCCAGTTTTCTTTCCCACCAGTCTCCCCCTCATTGCAGAGATAGGGAGAAGGTTTTGTTCACAAATACAAGAAGCTCCAGAGCTGCTGGAGCACCAAACCTAAACACCAAAGCACCAGGCAACACCAATTTGGGACAGGCTGCCTGGGGCCACAGGGCAGCCTTGGCCACCTTGGGGTAGGAGTAACTTGAGCTGGTACTTAGCAATGTATGACCCCTGCTTGAGCAGAGATGTTTAACACCCAAGCAAGTTCCCTCTCTTGCAAACTGGAGTAGCCCAAGAGCATCCATCCCACCGGGCTGGAGCACCCAGCCAGGACCATTAGCATGTCTTTGGGAACACAGGGTCAGGTTACAGACAGGTCAGTCAGTGGTGGCAGACTGCAGGTCAGCTCTGACGGCTTTCTCCCTTCCAGGCGTTCCTGTTGCCCACCCCACAGCAGCATGAGCTGGAGCTCACCGAGGGACCCGCGCTGCAGTACCGCCGCTTTGCACAGCACCTCCACGGCACTGCTCTCCCGGAGTTTGTGAGTGCTCCTCCTGCCAGGGGAGGTAGGGCAGCCAAGAGCTGAGGGGGATCCCAGAGCAAGCAGTGGCCTCACCAACAGGGACGCTCCCCTTGGGGGCTGAACACTGCAGGCAGAGCTAGGCAACAGGATCAGCAGCAGCCTCAGACACATGGAGTAAAGAGCCAGCTCCAGCATCCATCCATAAAGAAAAGGCAAAGGCAGAGCCAGAGGCATGGCTAGAACACAACTCTAAAGCCCATCAAGGGCTGGAGACAAGCTATAATGCCCAGCTGATGGGTTTATCCAAGAGCTAAGCTACCTACAGCAGGGATCCAACATTTAGCTAAGACACAAAACCCAACACATTCAGAGCAGTAACAAGGAGAAGCGGGAGGCCTTTAAATGGGTTGTGAGCAGGGTGGAGGCCCCAGATGAGGCTGGTTTGGGCTATTAAAGGCTGTTTGTGCCTTCAGGATCCTGACATGTTGATGCTGGACATGCAGGTAGGGCTGCAGTGGAGGACAGGGTGGTGGGAAGCCCAGGGGTACAGTTTATTTGGCTTACACAAGGCTTCTGCTCCCAAATCCAACCTACCCATGCTTTGTGGGCATCATGCTTTATGTTAGAGGGCCCAAGACCCTCCATTTGTCTTCTCCTACTACCACTGCTTGGTTGTCCAGGACTCCCTATTGGGTGATGGCTGTCCCCCCTGAATGCCACTGGGGAAGTGTTCCAAGCAGTGAGGAGTGTAGCAGGACAGCTTGCACCCCACATCTGGGTGCCAGCATCCCCAGGGAGCACCAGCATGGGGAGGGAGGGTGGCTGTGTGGGGTAACCACACGAGTCTGGAATCATGGTGTGTGTAACTGCTCTCTACCGGGGTTTGGTTTAGTTGGAATCCTGTGTGCCTCGAGTGTGGATGCCCCAGATGCTCCCTGCTCCACACAAGCCCTCCAACAGGTCCCCAAGTCTTTTCTTCTCTGTAAGAGCAAGCCCCATGCATGGCACCCATCCTGTCTCAGGGCTCACATGGATGCGTGTGTTCTCTCGCCCCACAGAAGCGGCGTCTGGACAAGCTGGTGTGCCAGCCCCTGTGCAGCCTCTCAGCCATGCTGGTGGGGCCGCAGCAGCTGGTGAAGAAGCGCCTGGACAAGCTGCTGGACTACGAGGAGATCCAGGAGCGGAGGAGCGAGATGGGCAGCGTGACGTACGACGAGGAGGCCGCCATGAACACCTACCTCGCCATCAACGCGCTGCTCGTGGCCGAGCTGCCGACGTTCAACCAGGCTGCCCTGCAGCTCCTGGGGCAGATCCTGCGCTCCCTCAGTGCCCTGCAGGGGGACTTGGCTGCTGAGGTCCTGCACCAGGCAGAAAAGGAGCTGGAGCAGGTGAGAGTGCCCAGACTGGCGCACGTGCTGAGCCAGACCCACTGCTTCAGGCCTGGGACATCACTCGGACATCAGGGCACTGATTTGCTGTAGTCCAAGCAGCTCCTCGCCTACCATCTGTAGGGATCTCTCCTCTCCTTTGGTTGGGAGAAGCCAAGTTTTCTCTTCTTCACTGCCAGGAACTGTCCTGCTTTCTCTTAGAGAACACCACTGTTAATTTATTGATGTGCTCCCTGAGAGATCAGTGTTTTAACTCTGAGCTTCTGAGAGCTCTGTGCTGGGAAGGCAAGGAGGAGACAGACAGCTCCTGGACAGAAGAACGAGCATCCCTTCACCCCATCCACTGGGAGATGTCTCCCAGGACTCCCCACTCTCTGAGACTGACGTTTGCAATTGCAGTGGTTCAGGCCAGTCCACAGCCCTGGGGTAGAGCATGGCCCTGAGCTAACCCATGATCAAGACAAGAACAAGATGCAGCCACATGGAGGCAGCTTTCATACACACCTGGTTGTGAGGCTGGTTGCTCCGTCTGGGATGCTCATGCTGCAGACATCTACCTTGGAGCTACATCTACCCATCTTCATTTATAAAGAGGGAAGGGTTGTGGCCTCAGGGCACGGCAGCAGGACTCAAGGATTGCTCTGGTGAGCTGGGGCCACCCCAAGAGCCCCATGTGTGATGCTCCTGCTCAGGGAAGGTTGCTCAAAGCTATAGAGGAGCAGCTTTGATCCTAGGTGCAAGGTGCATCTTTAGTGACCAAGGCTGTTCTCTTGCTTTCTTGCTCCATTTCTTTTGACCCTACCAGCAGTTCCAGCAGCTCTTCCCCCGCCGGGGCCCTCTCTGATCTCAGTCTGTCTCCACAGATGCCCCACGGCCGCATGCCCCTGCCCAGTTTCTGGAAGATGGTAGAGGACGCCCTGCAGCAGTCTGGTGCTCAGCTCCATGCTTTCCAACAGACGTTTGACACGGTCACACCAAGCCCTGTGGCACAGGTAGGAGCTGAGAAGGGGATGGCTCAAGCCACATGGATAAAGAGGAAGGGCTCTGGCTTCCCAGTGCAGCTCAGAAAGGGGCATGGGGAGGGGGGTGATCCACAGCCACTGTCTGAGCTCTTCTGGTTTTGGACACTCATCTCCAAACCCTGAAGCAGAGCTTCATGTGAAGGAGTTTCCCCTCTTCCCTCTCAACCTGTTGTCCTGCAGAAAGCAGAGCCCATGTAAACGCCTCTGTCTCATGGGGTGCTTCTGTGTCTCTTGCTCCCCCCCAGCCTCTGAACCCCGCTGAGGAGCGGAAGGTCCTTTCCCTTGTGAGCAAGCACGGCCCGGACAAGCTTTACCAAGTGACAAGCAACATCAGTGGCAGCAGAGACTTGGACCTGACCTTGCAAAGAGGACAGGTTGTAGCTCTGCTGCAGAGTGTGGACACCAAGGGGAACACGAACAGATGGCTGGTAGATGCTGGAGGTACTGTGAGCGCTATGGGGAGCCTCTCCCCACCTCGGCACCAGGGTCAGAAACCAAACCCGAATCACCTCTTCACCTTGGATGAAACAGTGGGCCATTTCCCCCTGGGTCTTCCCCTCCAGGGCTTGCTCAGCCCAAAACCACCTTTGCCTTGCCAGTTACACCCATAGCCATTAGCAGTGAAGTTCAGGTTTCCCCATTCATTCCCCAAGAGAGCACTCTTGTTGTGAATTGTTGTGGATGGGAAAGGAGAATTGAGAATCCCATGCACACAGAGACATCTTGAAACCCCTTTCTGGGTTGTTTTGCTGCTGGACATCCCCAGCAGGGCCCCATGACCTGTGTGTGCGCTTATTCTCCAGGTCCCCGAGGGTTTGTGCCTGCTGGAAAACTCCAGCCCTACTGCCCAGCACAAAGCCAGCAGCCTGGGATGCAGATGCTGACCCTCGAGAGTGGCACAGAGAGAAGGAGACATTCGCATGCATCCCCTGCAGTTCCCAGGCCACAGGTGCCCACGTTCACCCCAACCTACCAGGTAAGAGTGGGGACCATTCCTAGCAACCCCACCAGCTCCATACGAACCCTTGTGTGTGCAGGCAGTGGGTGGGAAGGTGAACTTGCTTCTCCAGCACATACATGGTCATACATGTGCAGCCATGTGCCAAGCAGGGGAGGGTCACAGCCTGGCACTGTGTGCCCTGCGAGGCTGGTGTCTGCCCTGTTGGGACCTGGGGATGGACAGGGCTGTGCTTGGTGTGGTCCCCAGTGTCCCTGCGCCCATGGTGCTGCTGCGCTGCCCTCTCAGCAGCGGCCTCCTGCCATGTCTGTCCTTTCCCCTTTCATGTCCTGCAAGGGCTTCCTCCCTCCTTCCCCTGCCTTTTGCAGGTGGTCGCTGGCTTCTCCTTCGCAGCCAGGAGCCCGCAGGAGGTGACCCTCCAGGCAGGGCAGCCCGTGGTGGTGCTGGAGCCGCACGACAAGAAGGGGAGCAAGGAGTGGAGCCTGGTGGAGGTGAATGGCCAGAGGGGCTACGTGCCCTCCAGCTACCTGGTGACTGTCCCTGTGCAGGAGCCCACAGGCTGGAGCTTGCCTGTGTGAGCACCCAAGGGCATGGGCTTCACTGGATGAGAGCGGTCTGCCTGGCACCTGAGGACTCGTCGAGGGAGATGCTGGAGGGGGGTGACCCCCGCCTGGGAAGGAGCGGGCAGAATAAGGCCCAGGGGACACGGGTGTGAGGGATGGTGGTTGGGAGGCACTTTCTGATGGGTAGGCGTGAGGGTGCCGTGTCCCATGTGTGTTTGCACAAAGGGGAGCAGCACGAGGGAGTGAGGGCAGGATGGGGCTGGTGTTTACCAGGGGTTTGCTGAAATCCGTGTCAGTGACAGGTCCCTCGGGAAGAGGAGACAGCGCTGTCCTTGTCCCCAGTTAGGTCAGGATGGGGCTGCAGAGGGGCCTTCAGCCCAGTGGGGAGCAACTGAGGCTCTTGGAAAGAGGCTCTTGAGACAGTGCTGATGTGAGCGCAGAGACTGAGGTGGAGCACCCCTGGAGACACAGCTCCTGCTCCTCACCAGGCTCTGCACCTACCTGAGTGCCCACCCCAATGTGCCACTGTGGTCCCTTTGTCGGAACAGCCTTCACATCATGCTATGAAGGGCACAGCAATGCCAGCCTGTGCCTGACCACACTGCCAGTGGTGGGAAGGTGCCAGGCTCTGTCCCCCCAAGCCCTCCTGGCCACCAAGCATCACTCCTGACCTTGGTTTCCCATGGCAATGGGGCCTCACTTGGAGCACTGTGTACAGTTCTGATGTCCTCAATGTAAGAAAGACATGGAGCTGCTGGAGGAAGTCCAGAGGAGGGCCATGAGGATGACTGGGGCTGAAGCACCTCCTGTATGAAGATAGGCTGAGGAAGCTGGGGCTGTTCAGCCTGGAGAAGAGAAGGCTGCATGGAGACCTCAGAGCAGCCTTCCAGTATCTGAAGGGGGCTACAAGGATGCCAGAGAGGGACCCTTCATCAGGACTGTAGCGATAAGACAAGGGGTGATGGGTTCAAACTGAAACAGGGGAGACTGAGGTTAGCTATAAGGAAGTTCTTCCCTGTGAGGGTGCTGAGGCACTGGCACAGGGTGCCCAGAGAAGCTGTGGCTGCCCCATCCCTGGCAGTGTTCAAGGCCAGGTTGGAAGGGGCTTGGAGCAAGCTGCTCCAGTGGAAGGCGTCCCCATCTATGGCAGGGACTGGATGATCTGAAGGTTCTTTCCAACCCAAACCATTCTGTGATGCTGCCGACCCATTTGGGAGGCGCTTCGAGCAGTAGTGATGAGAAGCGCTCCGTGAACCCCAGATGCTGGTCGGTGACCGGTGCGCTGACATTACAACATCTCAGACCGTGGCTCTGCCGCACCGTGCTGGGGCTCGGGCCTCGCGTGGGGACCGGCAGTGTGCCCGTGCGGCCGCGAGGTGGCAGCACTGCCCGCCCGCAGGGAGCCGCCGAGGGGTTCGTGCGCTGCGCTCCTGCGGCCCTGGGGCTGCCGCACAGCCGCGGTGCGACACGGTCCGTGGCCCTGCGGGAGAACCAGCTTGTGTCAGTTCCCGACCTAAGGCTCGGTGGGGGGATGAAGGCAGCGCTGCCTCCCACACTGCCTGAGGCGTCACAGCTCTGTGCCTCTGTTTCCCTACGGCTTTCTCTAATGCTGTGCTGTTACACGGCGCTGATGGGGCTCAGGGCAGTGAGCTGTGCCCACACGGTGTCAGAGGGGAATTCGGGAGCTCCCGGTTGCAACCCTGCAGTTGTGTTTGGAGGGCAGTGGGGCAAGGAGGCACAGCTGATGCAGCAGCCTGGCATTGTCCTGCTGCCCTTGGGCTCTACGGATTCCTGCATCAAAGGTGCCATGGGCCGGCTGGCGAGCGCTGGCATGCCGGCTCCCGAGCCCCTCCCATAGGGAAGCAGCCAGCCTGCTGCCCACGGGCCCTCTCCGGCGGCAGGGCGGCTGTGCTGGTGCTGCTCTGTGGGCTGGGCAGAGGGGCAGAGCTCCGTGTCCTTGCCTGAGCTTGCACTGTGTGGGGAGGGATAGGGTGGGTGCCAGGCAGGTGGGGACAGGCCCCAGGCACTGCTGTGCACCCCACACGTGGGTTCAGGTGCCTGCTTTGGGCAGAGCTGCCTATGGGGCTCACCCTCCTGCTGGGTCCTGGGGCTTTATCTGCTGGGGGTTTGGAACCTCTGCCCGGCTGGTAGCAAAGACCCCAGAAATGCTCATCCATGGGAAACGTGGGAGGGGACGGCAGTGTTGGAGCAGGGACATTGCCTGGGGATGCTTCCAGCCTGGATGGGCTCCTTGGGACACAAGGGCAGGCCGTGGGGAAGAGGGCAGCTGCACAGGGTCTGTGTTTCTGAGGCTCGCACCTCCAGCTCGCTGCTGATGGCTCCTGCAGGCTTTTCCATTCCTGATCAACTCCCATCAGGTCAGATTTCCCACGGGTCACCTTCCTGCCTGCATAGTGCAGGTGCAATCAGCCCCGCACCGGTGCAGGAGGCAGTGGCTGGAGCAGGTCCCGCTCTGCAGCCGTGGGTGCCAGGGACCCTTTGGAAGGTGAAAACAGGACAAGGAGAGTGAGAAACTGCAGCTGCCTGAGCCCTCCTCTGCCTGCATGAAGCAGACGTGGGGCGGGCAGGACTTGACAGGCGGCTTTATAAAACTGGTTGTGTGCTCTCTATCCCACTCATCAGGGCTCTGGTTTCATGTGTTCTGGAACAGCAGCTCCCCTTTCCCCCCCTGCAGCCATGGACAGTGCTGCCAGTGTGGCCAGAAGGAGCTCTGTGCCCTGCCTGCAGCAGGCACAGGGGGTACAGGCTACTGTGAGGTGTCCCAGACCCTCACTGCCTCTCCCTGGCAGGCTCTACCTGTCCCATGTCCATCTATCAGCGCTTGCTGGGGCCAACAGGCATGAAGGACAGGGTGGAAACAAGCCATGCACATCCAGCAGGAGATGGACGTGAGCCCCACACCAGGCTCCGCGGGAGGTGGCAGCACACTGGGAACAGGATGCTTGTGTCAGGCGCCAGCTGCCTGCCCAACTCCAGATAAGGTGGTTGTGCTCCAAGCTGGGTGCAGCCGAGGTGCCAAGAGGCTCTGTAGTGCGGTGCTGAGCCAGTACCAGCACCAGCACCCTGCCCAGCGGCGGTGGCACCGGTGTCCTACCTACCCCGAGGTCCCCGCAGTGGCTGTGGGTGTCCCCACTAGGAGGGAAATGAGCTCATGTGGCTCCTTTAGTCTTTGGACCCAAAGGGGAGAGCTGGGCCCTGCTGTACCCACTGGTCCTGCTGCTGATCTCGATGGCCATGGGACTTGACCCATGGGGTAAAACCTCAGCACGTGGCCTAGTGCTTGGCTGCAGGACTTGGAATGCCGACATCCCTCACTTCTCCCACGATTTCACCCAATCTTATTGCACCCGCTGCTGCCCCACGCCTGGAATTCTCTTCTTACCGGAGGGTATGAGGCTCTTCCAGCCTAAACACGGGGTGGATAAAGGGCACAAGTGTGCCTTTAAATAGCGGGTGAGGACAGGCTCTCACTGAAGGAATGCTCTGGCTGGCCTGGTGGAACACGCTTGTGGCCGGGGGCACGGGGGGACAGCCGGGCAGGGACGGCTCCTCGCCGGGAGGTCAGGTCAAGGTGAGGCATCGGGTGCCACTGTGCCGTGGCTTGGCAGCACGGGAGCAGAGCCGTGCAGGGGTGGGAAATGCATCCCATGCTGAGGGATACAGACGGGCCGGTCTGTAAGGTGCTGCAGAGCCGGGTGCTGCTGCCTGCAACCTGCCCATGGACCCGCACAGGGCCTGGCGATGGCAGAGCCTGGCTGCAGGAGCAGTGTGCCAACAGCTCGGGTTGTCCAGGAGCGGCTGCTGCACTCCTGTCCTGGCTGATTCATATCCTGGCCATGCAGGCACTTGGACAGCATCCACCTGCGGGGTGTGATAGAGCACGGCCGTGTCCCTGCGGTGCAGGGCGCCAGCCTGGCCGTGTGCTGGTGAGCAGGAAGGTGGCAGCTCACCCTGGGCTCCCCCTGCCCTGCTGGGTATGATGCTCTCTGGGGACATGGCACCAGCTGTGGGCAGAGTGTGGAGCTGCAAAGCACATCTCCAGATGGAGACACGTGGATTGCAGGAGGATGGATGTGCCCATTGGGTCTGCTGGGGCACCCGGGTCTGAAAGGAAAGTGACTGCAAGAGAAGCCACAAACCCAGACCCGTGACCTCACTGCAGGGTGCCAGAAGGGGAATAGGGATGCAGCAGGGATGCAGAGCGCAGGGAAAGAAGGGATCAGGGGCAGCCCAGCAGGAGCTGAAGGGCTCTGCCAGCCAAACAGGGCAGTGCTTGCAGGCATGGTGCTCCAGTTCACCCCCACTGTTCCCAAGCACCCGTCTGTGTGTGTGAACAGCGTGGCCCATGAGAAGCAGCCCCCAGCAGCCTGCCCTGCTCACTGTGCTGCAGCCGTGATCAGTATGGTACTGCATGGACTGAAGGAGGGCTGAGCCCCACTGAGAGCAGCCGTGGGGCTGCAGTGCAGATGCATCAGTGTGAGCAGCAGTGCTCACTCCAGACTTGCGCAGCCAGCACCTGAATTGTCTAATAAAGTGTGAAATTGCTTTCATGCTCTGCTACCTTTGCTGAGATGGACCGTCATTACAGCCCCCCCTTCCCAGCCGGCAGCCGGCTGGTGCCAATGTGCCTGCTGTCATGGTACTGCCAGATGAGCCCCTGGCTAGAGCTGTGCCTGGCACAGGGATGAGCATCCCTCCCTCCTCCTCCTCAGCCCCTCCACTGCACCCGCCCCAGGGGGTGCATCCCCCTTGACAGGGATAAATCTCCGCCATGGGGCTGGGGGCTGCAAACCCTCTTCTTTAACCTGAATCAGATGCCCTGAAATGCAAGGATCAGCTCAGGTCTGAACCCTGCCCTCTTGGCTGCTGCCAGAGCCCTGCCCTTTCCCAGGAAGGGCTGGTGGCGAATGTGCCCATCAGATACAGCCCTCAAGGAGACAGGGCTCTGTCTGGCTGTGCCAGGAGCACCTCAGACCCTCACCTGCGTGGTGAAGGGCTCCCACCTTGGCAGGGACAGAGGGACACCGAGGCTCCCCCCGGCTGGTGGGTGACTGATTGCTGCTGAGCCACCTGGATGTGCACAGGAACTGCTCTGCAGCCTTAATAACAACCATCCATCATCCTGCTCTGGGCTGTGGAAGGCTTTCCAGGGCTAGGAAGCTCGGTGTGGGGGGACTGTGGTGCCAGCAGGGAGGCTCCCCTCTAGGGAACACGGAAGTCTCTGCTCTGGCAGTGCCTTCCCTCCTATGCTGCCTCTGCAAGGGCGATCCCTGCCCAGGTACAAGGGAAAGTGTCAGTTTCTCAATGCTGGCACCGTGCCGGAGTGCCTGGGTCTGTGCAGACACTGGTTTGGGGGGGAGACGGGGCCATCTGGGAGCCCAATCTGTGCACGGGGTGCTCCTTGACCAAAAGCATCCTGCAGGTCCCTGTGCCCAAGGGCCAGACCTGAATGCCAGTGAGCTGCTGAGTGGGGCCCAGGCAAAGAAACCTCCTTTGGGCTCTCTGCAGGGCTCAAGATACTTTGCCCCAAGGAAATGGTGCCACCTTTTCCCAGGAATTGATAGTTAAACCCTTGATCTAGTTACAGATTTAGCCCACAGGGCATGCCTGGGTAGGAGAACAATGCTGTTAGCACTGCCACTTGCCCAGGCAGGGGGGACTAACCCTGCTGCGCCCTGCCTGCAGCTCACCCCCACTGGCAGAGCACATCCCCACATCCAGACCCTGCTGTCAGTGCACAGACACCATGGCCACAGCTCTCACAGCCCTTGTGCCTGCATCCTCAGGGTGGCTGCACACGGTTGTTGCAGCAGTACTTGAGCCTGCAGCCGCTTCCCAAACACATCCCTGCAAAGTCATCCCAAACACAACCCTTGGAGCATCTCTGGGGGGCTCGTGCCCCCCGAGGCTGCAAAGGCAGCTCTGCCTTGAGCCATTTTGGGCACTGGGGCTCTGGAGTTCACCTCTGCTCATGTCCCTGTGTGAGCGCAGATGAACCCCCTGCCCCAGGGAGAAGCTGTGTGTGTGATCCATGCGTGCCACCAGGCTCTGCCATCGTCCCCTGCCACAGCCAGAGCTGCCATTGCTGATCCTGCTTCTGAGCCGGCCTGAGCCCTGTGGCTACAGCCTCCAGCCCCGCAGTTCCATGTCCAGGTTTCCCTCATTGTACAGGGAGGACTAAAGGTGCTCCTGAGCACCAGACAGCCTGGGCTCTGCTCTGCTCTGCAGGCACCATGGCTTGCTCTCAGCCAGCTCCAAGCCATGCTGGCTGCTCACCAGAGGCATGGCCCCACTGTGGCTCTAGGGAGACCCCGAAGGCAGCCCTTTGCTGGAGCAGAGGCCACCAATGCAGCATCAGGAGCCATTCCAAAGCTCTATCCTTGCATCATGCACTGGAGGCAGAAAGGCTGCTTAATTCCCACCTCACCTCCCCACTGCCCAGAGCCACCCCATCTGCTACAGGGAGCAGCGGGGCGAGCAGCACTCTAACCCAGCAGCATTCCCAAGCCCTCCTTCATCAGCATTCCTCCTCTCCCAGCCTGCACAGCCTGTTCCCATCGCCCCGAGTGTTAATTGAATTACTTCCCCCCGAACTGCCGCAGCTTCAGGGGCTCGAGCATCTGCACACACCACAGGCAGCCTGCTCCGTGCTGGCTCAGCCCTTCCCTGAAGGATGAGCCAGCTGCGGGAAGGGGAAACGGACCTGGCAAAGGCAAGCCCAGGTTGGTGTGAAGGTGCAAATGGCCCCGTGGCAAAGACTTAGGGTGAAGGGAAGGGAGTCAAAGTGTAAATCAGCAGCCCCAAGAGCTGTGGGACCCCCCAGTACGGTCTGTGAGTGTGGGAAACCTCCTGCTGCTGCTGCTGGAGCCATCGCTACACCCACCGTCAGGCAGCAGTCCACCGAGCCGTCAATCCGAGACATCTCTGCTTGAAAGAGGTGATTTGTGAGTCTGAAGTTTGCCTCCTTTGGGCTGCACCCAGCTACAGCTACAAGCTACAGGCACGAACCCCCTTTGTGTGCCCAGCCCGCATCCTGGCTGGGATTTACCTCAAACAGCCCCGGGGGGGAGCGGCTGGGCGCGGATGGGGGAAGGCTGTCTGCTGTTTGTTTTTTACTAATGAAGCCCCATAATCAAATCATTTCAATTTTAATTGTGAAGCCAGCAGGCAGATTTCTGTCTCCAGATGGGACGTGATAGGAATAGTGGGAGGCTGGGCACTTTCTGCTGCTCACCTTCATACTTGGAGCAAAGCTGATGGGAGCATTCCTGGAGAGGTTTCCACCCTGCCTTGGAAGAGCCTGGTCCCCAAGGGCTGCAGGGACCATGTGAGCCCCCTTGGCATCATTCAAGCAAACTAGGGAGAGAGGGGTTCCTGCACTCTAAGCCATTCCCTGGTGGGAGCTGAGGTGCATGCAGATGCACTGCCAGCACAGCCTGGAGCTGTGAAGCTGTGCCATGGCATTGAGATATTCCTTGGAGGACCAGACCAACAGAACAGCATCCCACCTGCACCAGCCAGGCCCAGACCTTGCCTGGTCCAAACCCCACTGCTCCTGTGGGCAAAGAGCAGCAGAGCCTTTGGGCTTGGACAGGGAGTGACAGCTTTCCTAAGCACCTGGTAGGCAATTTGGCACTTGAGCTGGGGTCAGACCCAAAGCTAACCCCAGGGAGGATGTGCTGCCGCTGTATCTGAGATGTTTCCCCTGCTTCATCTCCCGCCTCATGAAATCTATTTGTGGCTTCCACTTCCAGCCTCATCTTTTGGGTGTTTGAACTTTGGGAAAAGAGAAAAATAAAGAAACTGGGTCATTTTCTATTTATTTGGAAGAGCGGAGATGTTAGCCCTCCAGCTGCAGAGCTCTGCTCACGTCTCTGCAGGGCTTGATGAACTTGGAAGCAAGCGATGGGGGAGAGGAGAAACCTCACCAAAGAAAATGTGTGTTTTGTACAGCTTTTTGTTTAGGCTCGGGGGGGAACAGGGTGCAGTGAGATTGGGATTGCCCTCCCAATCCAAACCAGCTAATTCAGGCTAAACACATCTGTTTGTTTCTCGTGATGGAGAAACGCGGGCAGGAGGGGCTGGGCTGCTCTGGGACTGATTAACGTCCCCAGGCTGGGGCAAGGGATAGGCAGGCACAGGTTCCAGCTGGAGGTGTCAGGGGAAGGAGGGGGGTTCCTCTCCTCCCATCAGAGAGGTTTATTCCTCTCTGGAGAGGACGATGTCAGCGGGACAGGGCAGTACAGCACGATCTGGGCTGTATAACATACCTAGCGCTCTGTTAATGCAATTGCCATAGCCATAATGGGGCAGAGCCATCTCTTATCGGGGATGGCTGCTTCTCCTTTCACCTCCCCAAGCTGCTGCCCTCCTGTGCCCGCAGTCCCACTCCCATTGCTGACAGCATTTCTGAACTCTCCTGGAAGGGATCCAGGCTGGGGGACTTTGGGCACTGAGCAGCCACCAGCATCCCTGCGCCCGGGCCTCTTTGCTCATATCTGCTCCCCCTTTTCATGCCTGAGTCATCAGAGACGAGAGCATCAAATCAGAAACAAAGTCATTAACTCACTGAGCAAATACAGATCAAAACCCTCACTTCAGCTTTTGAAACCGGAGCCCTGGCTCCTCGGGGCTTTAAGTGGTGTTTTCCCTCCTCCAGCCTTCCCATAGCCATAGGTCTGCTCCAGCCCCATACAGGTCGCAGGGGCAGGAGTGAGACACGGAGCTCAGCTTGCCCTGCAGCACCCCATACGCTTGCTGTGGATATAGCTCTCCAGCCGGGATGGCACAGCCACATGCCCTGCTGACAGGCTGCAGCTACATGATACCACTGCAGCATTCCCAGCCCAGGCTTGGGCATGCTGTGCACACCCAGCAGGAGCAACATGTCCCTCTCCTCCCTCTGCAGCACCCATCCTTGCTGCCAGTGCAGCACCCTCTGCCCAGGGCTGGGCACATCCCCAGCACATGGTGCCTTGTGCATGGCTGCAGCTCACTCACTCACTCACTCCATCCCAGCTGGTCTGTGCTGATTTGTTTCTTTCCACCATGGGATGGGAACCCCTAAGCTCACCCTTGCCCGCAGCTGCACTGGGGCTGCAGGCAGTGTTTCACCAGCGGCTCCCTGTCTGCTGCTGGAGAACCGCAGCGGTGCCCGGCGTGCCGCTGCCTGCTCCCTCGTGCCGGCAGCCGCGTGGGAAAGCAGGGCTGGGGTTAAACAACGGCACCAGGACACGCGCCAGCAATTGCCTGCTCATGTGAGCGCACGAGGAGCCCCAAGGCGCCGCTCGGCTCCTGCTGGGGTCCCGTGGCTGCACCAAAGCCCCAAACCCGTCACAGTGGGTTTATGGGGGGTCCGGGGGTGCACGGCTGCCTGCAGCCCTGCCCCGGGGGCTGAGCATCCTTTGGCACAGGGGCCGTGTGTCCATGCAGCCATGTGGTGTGGTGCTGGGGGTGGTCTGGGTGGATGCCCCTGCGGCATGGGTCAGCCTCAGGGTGTGAGGCACCATCATGAGGACATGGGAATGAGCCAGGAAATGGGAATGAGGTGGCGGGGGGGGGGGTGGCACCAGTAACCAGTGCAGTGGCCAAGCACATGAGGCTGAGGATCCAGGCGGCCCTGCACAACCCGCTGCACCAGGCAGGGACGAGGCATCATAAGGGGGTTGAAACCCAGTGTGAAGCCCAGTGGGTTTAGCCCCCACAAGCAAAGAGCAGCCCCCAAGTACCATACCCCTGGGGGCAGCCACTTAGGTTTAGGAGGCAGGACAAGGGATGCTGGTTGTGTTGAGCTTGCTGGAAGACTCATTCCTCTATCACCCATGGAAATAGCCCGGGACAGTGCCTGTGGACAGCAAAGGAGGGCAGGCATGAGTGTGCCGGGAGGGATCAGCTGCTGGGAATTTAAATGACCGCCTGTGAATGCTGGTTTTGTTTTGTCCCAGCCGTTGGCTGCTCTCTGCTTTGGCCAGGCAGCATTCAAACACAGCCGAAACAGGGCCCGTGCCTGCAAACAGGGCTGGTTTGGAAAACCTGGGGAGAAGCTGAGCTTGAGAGGAGCCCTGGAGCAGCATCCTGCCCTTGTCCAGCCATGGAGATGGCCAGAGTTGCAGTGGCGTGGAGCTGGGATGGGCTATCCCTGGGACCTCAGGTAAAGCTTTACTCCCATCTGACAGAAGGAATAGCAGGGGAAGAGATGCTCAGGAAATGAGCAGGGCTTCCTGCTTGCTTCCTTCATGCTTCCTGCATGCTTCCTGCATGCTTCCTTCATGCTTCCTGCATGCTTCCTGCATGCTTCCTTCATGCTTCCTGCATGCTTCCTGCTTGCTTCCTTCATGCTTCCTGCATGCTTCCTGCATGCTTCCTTCATGCTTCCTGCATGCTTCCTGCATGCTTCCTGCATTCTTCCTGCATTCTTCCTGCATGCTTCCTGCATGCTTCCTTCATGCTTCCTGCATGCTTCCTGCTCGCTTCCTGCTCACTTCCCACTCCCCTGCCTGATGGGACACTGCTGCTGGGCTGGACTTTTCCAGGGACAACCTGGGCTTAAAGATCCCAGCTTGGCTGCAAGCCTGGGACATGAACACTGTCCCGTGATGCACCACGGCTCCCTGGGCAAGCAGAGATGTCACCATGCACCATGGTTTATGGTCTCAGCCCTGCACTGCCTCGATGCTGCCAGGTCCATGCCCTGGAAATGCAGTTTCATCTGGACAAACAGCATTTCCTATTGCTGTTGCTAACGTGGTATTGGTGCACTGCAACATAGATATTTTAATAGCACACAGTTCTTTTGATGAAGCGGCTTTAACAAACTCCTTCCCAGCATTGTTTATGTCATATTTGCTCATTTATGCAAGCAATAAATTAAATGAAGGATCTTAAACATTTAGGAAGTAACAAGAAGTGCCCCTGTGCATTAACCCCCATCAGGCACTGCTTTCCCTTGCACATCCACGCACTGCCAGATGTTTCCTCCTCTGCCCATGTGGCAGTGCAGGCTGGAGGGGGGTTCTGCCAGCCCCACATTCCCGGGAATGCCGACAGTTGTGACAACCACTGCAGGTTTATTTTTACCATACCGACAATGCCGCTGCTTAGCTCAGCTTTTATTAGACATAAATAATGCTTTTAAAGCGAAGCTGGCACCGGGGCAGCAAACGGTGGCAGAGGCCGGGGAGGCGGCGCTGGGGGTGATTTATGGGGTGTTTCCAACATCAAAACTGCATCAGTTCCCATGTCAAGGGCTCTGCCAGGGAGTGTGGGAAGGATGGAGGTGCCCAGTGCCACCTGCAGCCTGGTGGCTTGTCCTCAGGGGACACAACCCACACTGGAGGGAGGTCTGACTGCAGCCTCATGCTCGCCGCAAGCCAGGCTTTGGTGGGCATGTGCATGGAGCCCTCCCAGCCCCTGGCTCTGTATCCATCCCTCCTTCAGCCGTTATCTCCTTTGCCTGCCTCTAGTGTGCCCAGCTGGGTGATGAACCCGTTCATCTCCAGGGTAGTTAAACAGGGCACATGGTGTACCCTGATACACGGTCTAGGCTGTCCCTGGGGCTTCAGCAATGTCATCACTGCACCACGCTGCATGGGCACAGAGTGGCCCAGGCACATTGGTATCATATATAATCTTCCCTTGTATCACAGCCTGCAGGATGAGGCTTGTGGCTGGAAGGTTGTAGCCCTTCGCTTGGAGCTCATCCAGACAGCACTCAATGCCTAAGCTCTCCCCACTTCCTGCTCACAGCGACCAGAGGGAAGAGTAATGAGCAAAGTCCCAGGCAAACATTTTGGGAATCAAAACCCTCACTCTCTGAGTGTGGTTTGGCTGAGCAACTTGATGGGGGATGGTGCACGCTGCATGCACAGACTGGGAGACAGAGATGCTGCCCCACAGAGCTTGCAGCGATCCACTCTGCCAAGGGAGAAAGTGCTGCCGCACACTGCTTTGCTCCCTTTATCCCGGTCCCTCCCCTGCCTTTCCAGGCCACAGCGTTTTCCAACCTCTGCTTTATCCCATCTCTGCTGCCTCCTTTCCAGCACTACCAGCATCGCTAATAATAACAGCTCTAAATTCTCCTCGCCTGGCACTCAGCTGGTGTCAACGGGAGCTGTGCAGCCTCGCTGCATCTCCTGGTGCCTCCATTGGGACTGTGTGTGTGCACCCTTAAATCCACACCGCTCCCCACTGTGCAATTGGGGTGTTTGGATGCAACATCCAACCCCCTGGCTCTGTGCTCATGAGAATATCATGCCCGTCCCTGCTGCAGGCAGAGGAGCGAGGCGGCTGTATTCCTTACCTCTCCAAGGAGCCGGGAGTGCGGAGCGAGCTGGAAATAGCCCTGGCTGACACAGATACCTGTGCAGAACAGCAGGGCCCTGCTCTTGCCGTGGTAATTGCATACTGCATGGAGATGAGTCACCCGCAGCCCTGCTCCGGCGGGCAGCACGCAGCCTCCCTGCTGCATGGCGCGGGCAGGATTCGCCATGCTCAAGTTGGTACCGTGTGCCTGGGAAAGTGCTGCACGTCGTCGTCCCCCCCCTGAAGTGAGCAGTGAGCAGCAAGGATGTCAGGGAAAGGATGGGAATGAGAGCATCTTGCAGCTTTTTAAGCTCTCGAGATGCTTTCAAGTGCCAGGAAGACTGAGTGAGCGGTGATTTTGCTGCATTATTTCTGTTGCTAGCATCTCTGTGCGGGGAGCTCCTGCATGCAGAGTGGCTGCTTGCTGCAAGCAGGCATTCACACACTGCCTGGTTGTGGGGAGGGCTGAGCATCACCTGTAAGAGACTAAGGACCACTCTGGGACCAGCCCTCAACCCTTCCCATAATGGGGACCAGGGGCCTCTGAGATGGGCCCCCCTTATCATAGTCACTGATACAACCATAACCGAAGCAGCTGGAGAAGGAAGTGGTGTGCTGGCTCACCATGAGCGCCTCGTGGTGAGCCACAGCAAGAAGGCCCCATCAGCAGAGCTCTCCATCCTCCTCCTCATCCTCTGCCCCACGGTGGGGGGCTCAGGGCTGCCTCACTGCTGGCAATTGCACTACCAGGAGGACATGAATAAATAATTAGCCAGCAAACTTCCACTGGGGAGCTTTGTTTCTTCTCCTTCAGCGGTGCTGCGGGTTCAGAGACCAAAAACCAGGGGAGAGCGGCTATCTCCAAGCAGAGGGCCCGGGGGGGATGGCATTTTCCCTGCCAGGCTGGCAGCTCCCTGAGCTCCTCTGCAGCTGACTTCACATATCAAAGGGATGTAGGAGGAAGGAGGAGGAATAGGTAAAATCAATGAGAACCTATTTGGCGGGATTAAAGACTGTGGTTTTATTTATAGTGCTGGCTGGAGCTGAAGTGCCTCCTGCCCAGAGACATGGTCCTGAGGTGCTGAGCAACAGCAGAGCGGTGTCTGCGCAGGCCCAGGACATGTGCCAGTGACTGCTGCCTTGGCACCCCTGCTTCCAGCCCCACTGAGCACACAGCCCCATCCCCAAAGTGCTGCGGGCAGCTCTGCTCACCAGGCTGGCAAAGGGAGCAGGAGGGGATGCTTGGCAAGGGGTTTGTGCTCTAACAACAGTGCCTGCGGTCAGGGGGAGCCAGGATCTGACAACCAGCCCCTTCCCATCGCTGGGGCCCAGGCTGGGGTTGCAGTACGTGGGGACAATGATGGCCTATCACCATGGGGGATGCTTGGGTAGCTGGTGAGGAGGGCAGGGGATGTAGTGTGGAGAGAAAGCTATTGATGGGGGCCCGGGGACAGATGGGGACAGCCTGGCTGGTGGTTGCCTTGGGCTGGGAGCCACAAGGCAGGAAGATGCCCGTGGACATCCCTGCCAGCAACGGCTGCTTGAGGAACAGCAAGTCCTTGCTTGGCAGCACTGGGGATCCAAAGCAGCTCCCTTCACTGCTTACTCCCTTGGCCAGCTCGGATGGTGCAGGGGGTTGGGATCCGCTCTGATGATCATGGCGTGTCTCCAGGAGAACACAGTTAAACAGAAAGAGGAAGAGGAAACTGTGATGGCAGCCCCCAGACTCTGAGCATCCTCCAGGGAGAGGCAGGAGGAGTTGCCTTGCTTGGAGCCAGCATCAGCAGAGGAGGATGAGGTCGATCTGGATCTCAGCCAGCCTCCCCCCTGCCCCATGCTCTCCACATGGAGCAGAGCAGAGGAGTGTCCAGCAGCAGGATGATGGGGATGGAGGAGACACCCCAGCTCCTGGTGCTGGGCAGGGATGAGCAGGGAGGAGAGGCCGAGCAGCATCACCAGGACCAGAGGCAGAGGGACGAGGCAGGCCAGTGAGGGGACAGCATGGTGGCATCTGTGTGCTGTGACAGACACCATCAGTGCAGTGTGAGAGCCACCAGTGACACGGTGCAGCAGGGAAGCAGAGTTCAGGCACAGCAGAAGAGTCAGCGCAAGGGACACGTGCGTTTGGTGCAGCACCCTTTGGTTCCTGCATGCAGGGTCTCTGACAGAGGGTTCCTTCCCTCAGATACAGCGAGGGATGCTACTGGGCTCTCATCCCCAGGCAGAAGGGCCATGTGCTGCTTCCTGTGGCCAAGTGAGTCACTGGAACGCCATAAGGAGTCAATGGGCATCCTGGTCTCCTGGCTCATCCCACACTGCTGGTGGGCAGCATGAGCCATTGCGCAGGAGCCTTCCCTGTGCTGCCTGGACTCTGCTGCTTGCTCCGGGAAATTCCCATCTGTTTCAATAGCTCATCCACAACCCCCTTCATACTCCTTTGCCACCACATTTCTCTCTTCACAGGTTTCCTCTGCAGTAACTGCATGGCTTTAGCTCCACAGCAAAAGGCTGCAGTTTTGGAGAGGAGCAGGCTGCAGAATGGGGCAGAATGGAGCCCTGTACATCATCACCCTGTGTGTGTGTGTTCCCAGCCTCAGTGCTGGCCATGGGCTCCTCTGCTGGGCTGGAGCAGCCTGAGTGAGTCTCTGCTCCATGGAAAGATTGTTGTGGCAAGCCCAGTCTGGTGGCATGGGATGGGACCCTCTGCCAGGTACACTCTGGGGAGGGGAATGCCATAGGCAGATATGGTACCTGTGAGTGCCTGCACAAGGGGCTTTGCTGACACAGCGGAGCACTGCTCCAGATGATGCGCGGGGATGCTGGAATGGGAATGACAACCTTTGAATGAGCACAGCCCCAGCTGTACAAGCTGGAGCTCAGAGCCAGGACCCCAACCAGCACCCACTTGTACTCTGAAGCCACTCTTTTTTACTCCAAGTCTCCTCCAGCTCAAGAGGCCACATTCTCAGCCCTACGGACGTCAGCCTGAGAGCAGAGGGGCAGTTTCCACCCAGGCTGGTGGGGAGCGAGGGGCCATGCTGCCCAGTGATGCATGCCCAGGGGTTCACTCCATGCTGGCACTAAGCACGATGGAGCCCTCCTGTCACAAACGGAGGAGGAAGGGGAGGCAGGAGCCCCCAGGGAACGCAGCTGATCAGGAGCCACCAGACACAGAGAGCGGGGAGGTAAAGCGACACGAGGTCCCTGCGCTGGGTGACTCCAGGTGAAGGACAAGGCTGAGCCGAGTGCCAAGCGGGGCTGAGGGGAAAGAAAACCAGAGCTCATGGAAAGGAGCCAAGCACAGCAACCCAGTGAAACCCAGTGGCACGGCACTGTAACCGCTCCTGCCCCGTGGGGAGCGGCGCCTCCCATAACAGCACACATATGAATGAAGGCTGCTTTAGGGGAGGACTTTGGGAAAGCCTGGGGGCCCCCACCATCACAGAGCCCCCTTCCCCGGGGCCCCACACAAGTTCTCCCTGGGGCCACGTTTAATGCCGGTGCCATGGGGTGTCTGTCCCAGCGCGGGGGGCTGGTGGGGACCCGCCATGTGCAGGGGATGGTGTAACCCGGAGGAGCCCCATTTGCCGCTGCCTCTCACTGCCCGGTCCTTACAACATTTTCCCATCCACAAACAGGGGCAGCTGCAACACGAGAGCGAAGGAGGGAGTGTGCACAGCGCGGGGTGGCTCCTGCCCAGCCGCCGCTCATTGGCTCCTGCCCCTGTCCCGCAGTTGGCCTTTGGCAGGCTGAGGGTACCTTCAAACCCTGTCCCCTCCTGACCGCTGGCCCAATGACACTACTCACTCTCTGCTGCTTTGAAAGGGCAGTTGCGGCTTTTCCTGTTATATTTTACCTCGGTAACATTATCCTCGGCCTCTCCAGGGTTAGCATCGTGTTGCTGCGGCTGGCTGCAGCGCCGGCACCGTGCCATGGAGCCAGGGCTTGCATGCAAGGGGTGGGCACGGGGGGACTTATTCCTGCCCGGCTGTGGATGACACCCCCGTGTGTATATAAACACAGGGAGCAGCAGAAGCCGGAGCTCTGGCAGCTCTCCTGCTCCCAAAGCTCAGGTCGGGGTTAGGAGGAAAGCTGTGAGCTCTTAGCCAAACTGTGTGTCCCTCAGTGTGCAGACAGGGAAGGGTGCATGCACACAGGGAATCTAATGTCCCATCCACATCACTGCACTGAAGTACAGGAGATCGGACACTCTCGACCCACGGTGGGTATTTCTGAGGCTGCCACATGACTGCCTTCTAAAGGAGGTGGACACACCACCAGCTTTGCCTCTCTCTTGGTGCTTTTGAAACCCTTTTCATGAGTGTTATTCAGCCAATCCCCCCTGAAGCTCCAGGGCACAGGGAAGTGGTGTGACCTCTGTTCTATAGGTGAAAAACCCCCAAAAGGCACAGAGCTGTGTGAAAGTCCAGAGCAGTCAGGAGTATAAGCTGGAACATGTTAATACCAACTTGCAGCCACATCAGCAACTGCACTTCGTCCCCCAGGACCCCACTGAAACCCAGAAGTAGCAGCACGTCCACCCCAGTGAGATGCCCTTGTTTCTGCCATCCTCTGGGCTGGAAAGGGCTTGTCTTCTTGGGTTAGAAAGCAAGGAGAGAGGAATTATGCTAGCACACACACCAGAAGGGAAAAGGTATTTCTGAAACACACAGCTATGCATAACTTGATTTCAGAGCAACCATTCACTAGTAATTCCCATGAATGGTTGCTTCCTATTTGAGTACAACTGGAATAAAGCAAATCACGAGATACTCAAGTAAGAACCTCACCTTTTGTGCAACAAATTCCTCCTGGGAGACCATTTTTACAGTGAGGCCTTCCACTCCTCTGGTGGGGCAAACATCCCTCCTGTTCCCAGCCCACCTCCTCTCTCCACAGCACTAGCTTCTCCTGCAAAGGATGGACTAGGGGGAGAGCACATTCCAGGTTACTGGCCAGCGGGGTCAACTGGGAACTGGAGCCTTATCTGTAAGGAATTGCACGTGCTCCAGAGCAATGCAGTTTCCTTCTCCAGGCCCTTCCGATGCTGCTCAGCCCCGCTAGAGATGCGCATCCTGGCAGCGGGGCTGCTGGGCCCAGAGCTTCCACCCCTGGGGAAAGGAGCTTCCTTGCTGCAGCTTGAAAAGCACCTTGGGTACCTGCTTCAGTGCTTCACAGCAGTAATCAGCAATGAGAAAGAGTTGATGGCAGCTTCTTTCCTGCTTTACCCCATCCCAGCAGCCCCTGCCCCCAGCTCTCATCCGCCAAACAGCACATGCTGCCTGATGACATCTTTTGGTGCAAGGCTGAGGATCACCAGGGAAAACCCGATGTTGCTACATTGCCTGGTCTCCACAGCATGTCCTGAGCCAAAGGGAGGCCGGAGGGCTGGAAAGAGCTCTCGTTTTGAAACACAGGCAAGGCAAGAACACAGGCAGCAAGCCTTTCCTACCAGGGGAAGAAGCACCTTCTGCTCACCCATCAGAGTTTGACACGGCTCTCTACCTAACTCACTCCATATCACTTTGCTTCACCAGCCATTTGCACTGATCCTGCAGGCCCATCTGAGCCACCTGAGGGGATTTGAGGATCTGGAGCCATTAAGCTGTAGGTGTTGCCACTTGGTTCATTGTGTATCATCTAATTCAGGCTGCAGGGCCAAGCCCTGCTCTTTCCCATGTAATTGCTGTGGGTAAGTAAATAGAACATTCATGAGATTTTTGGTCCCATCATTAATTATTTCTGAAAGGGCTTTTAGCATACATCTCAAAATCTCAGGCGGACAAGTGACGTGCACGACAGCAAGATGCTTGCAGCAGCAGTGGGCATCGAGGAGAAAACAAGGGAAACCTGAAGATCTTTTGCTCCTTGGTGCTCTTTGCTCTTGGCCACCTGGTCCCAATCCAGTGCAGACCCATCGAACCTGGATGTGACCCTCAGCCCAACAGGGTTTATATGGTTTATATATCTCATATATATATATATACATATATATATATATATGTAGTGATGTAGGGACTGTTAGGTGCTGCAGGGTATCCCCATTTTTAAGGGCTGTCACTCCTCAGGTGTACACAGCGGTGCTTAAAGTGGGTGCATGTCCCATGGGAAGCTGCCGCACGTGTCTGCCAGCCCCATGAGATGACCCCCCCGAGCCTGGATGTGACCCTCAGCCCGATGTGCTGCACACAGGCTTCACGTGGCTCAACGGGGCTGACCCAGGGGCTGTCGGGGAGCCCCCACTTCTGAGGGCCGGCAGTCTCTGGGTGGCGGAGCGGTGGGCACGGCTCCCGCTGGACGCTGCCGCTGCCCCATGCGCACCCCGCGGCCGTGGGGGTCCCCCCGCCCCGCTCCCGCTGCCGGCGGGCGGGGGCTGCAGGCGGCTCCGCCCCACCGGCCGCCCGGCTCCCCGCCGCCGCCGCGCCTGCTGCATGCTCGGTGCCGCCTCAGCCCGAGCCGGAGGTGGAAGATGGCGGAGCCGGGGCCGGATTGCAGCGCTCTGCTCGACGAGGAGCTTTCCTCCTTCGTCTTCAGCTACCTCGCTGACAGCCAGGTAGGGCGGCCCGGGGGGGGGCTCTGCTGCCCGGCTCCACGGCGCGGTGCAACTCATGGAACGGGGGGAACCGGCAGCCCCCCCCGCTTCCCAGCGCTCCTGCGGGAGGATACGGTGTCTGCACACCTCCGGTGTAGTGGGGGTGCAGAGACCGGCTTTTCCCGCAGCTCCGCGGGGGTCCCGTTTGCTCTACAGATGCGAAGAGGAGGGCAATGGGGGGGGGGGGGGTAGAACGCTCGGAACCCTGCCGGCCCCGCGGGTCTCTGCGCGCCCCTCCCCGTGGTTTCGGGGCGGCCCCGGCGCGGCACCAACCCCGCAGCCCCAACGGCGCTTTCAGCACCACTCGCACGTGGACTCCCGCGGCCCCCCCCTCCCGCTTCTGCGGGAAATGGAGGGGTGGGGGGGAAGAGAGAGGAGAGAGAAGTTGATGGGTTGGTGGTTTCGGCACACTCCCCCCTCCCCTCCTTTGCAGCACCCCCCTGCAGTGGTGGGGAGGGGGAGGCCGCGGTGCAGGGCGGCGGGGAGGGGGGGCTCCGCAGGGGTGATGGAGCGGGGCTGTGGGATGAGTCATGCCGAGCGTCAGTTACACGCATTCGGGCTGGGATCCTGGGGGATGGAGGTTTGGGGAGGGGGGGTTAGCAGGGAGAAGGGTCTCGGTGCTGCGAGTCAGCGGCCCCGAAATCTGGATGTGCTCCCTTCTGCATGGAGCTGGGTATGAGAATCAGATTAAGGCTCCTTGGCAGCTCCCGCTCGATCACGAGAGTGAGCAGTGCTGGCTATAGGGCTTGCATGCTTTTCCATTTTGGGGGGTGAAGAGGCACTATACAATGAGCCGGGCAGCGGCGGGAGCCGGCACTGATCTGGGAGCACAACCGCGCATTTTGCAGTGGGATTGATGAGCCTGGTGCAAGTGGGAAGAGTTTTCTGTAGTTATATATCCTCCCTCCAGCCCTTCACTTTCATAACCACAGATTACAAAATAGCTTCGATTGTGAAGCTAGCACATTCATCCCAACCCTTGCTCTCTCACCAGTTTAGCTCCGGGATTGCAAACAGCAGGAGTGTGTGTGTGTGGGGAATGGGACGGGGACTAATCCTGCTGTTTGGGTTCAAAACAAATAAGGTCTCAAGACTTGGTAAATCAGATTTGCCCCTGGTGCATGTGCCAGACAGAACCAGGCAGGTCTTGCCACCAGCTAGATTGATGTAGTCCGGACACCTCTCCTTGCATGCACCAGGTCTGGAGCGCTCCGGCTTGGCATGGGGGCAGAGCGGGGGGCAGGCTGCAGGTCCGGGGGTTAACGAAGATCCGCTGACAGGTTCATTACAGCACGAGGGTCAGGAGGGGTGAGAAGTGGGCTGAGAAGGTTTTGTAAGCGGTTTGTGTTTTCTGATGTGGACGGATTTAGTATTGCTGAGAGAATTGTTGGCTAGGGGAGAGGAGGCCGGCTGTGTGGGATGCCATCCCCAGCAGAAAGGCTGCAGCTCCCACCAGCCCCATCGCTCCTTGTGCAGGTGAAAGTTCCTTGGCTCCACTTCCCTGCAATAACCTGCCTGTTCTCCTCCTGCTTAGCGTGAAATGAAAAGCTCGTAAGATTGCAGCACGTATCTGAAGGCTTGTTTCTTTTTCTGCTTTTTGGTCAGCATTTGATGTGCCAATTTAGGAATCTTACTCTAAAAAGCGACTGCTGGGGGGGGGGGATGATGATGATATGATAATCCTGCAAATTGTCATCCTTCTCTGGTGCAAAACCACCATGTTGTGAACATCCCCTGCAAAATTTGGGAGTGTGAAATGGCCTGCGATGAAATAGGAGCGTTTTTATGGCATCTCTTGAAATAGGGTTTGCTGTGCCCGTCCCCTTTTTTGTCTCTCTCTCTCCCATACGTGCATTACATTGCGGGGAGCAGCGTAGCTATGCACTGAGTTAGTGCTGGTCTGTGCCTGTAGGTGCGTAAGGTGCAGCACGGGGCTCTTGCAGCCCGCCGCAGGTTCCCGCTGGTGTGCAGCCAGTGTTTGCTCTCCCACCCGGCGCCTGCTGCTGATAATTGCATTTCCTCTGTCCCCACGTGCGCAGGGGGTTAAAAGCCAGGGTGAAAAGAGA